>NC_090266.1:714810231-715419843 GCF_040414725.1 Anabrus simplex
AGTTCACCACTAGTGAAAGTCTTCGTCTCTGAATAAATACTGGCAAAAATAACACAAGTCCCTTCTCATGAAACTATGATCAAATTTAAAGTTCATCACTGGCGAAGGTACAAGTCTTTGAATGAACACGGACGAAAAACATAAGTCCATCCACATGAAAATCTGAATAGATTTAAAGTTCATCACTGGTGAAATTTATAAAGTTTTGAATCAACACTGGCGAATGTACAAGTCTTTGAGTGAACATGTACGAAAAACACAAGTCCATCCACATGAATAAATTTACAGTCTATCACTGGCGAAATTTATAAGTCTTTGAATCAGTACCAGCAAAATCACAAATTTATGCTTACGGGAACTTAAAGCACATTCAGAGATCATCACTAGCAAAGTTTATAAATCACTGTTTATTAGAGGAATGAGTCTCTTAACACTCACAAATATTGCAGGTTCAATTTATGAAGAATTCGTTCTTTAACACACGTAAATAATACAAGACAATTATGAATTTAGCACACGTAAATAATACAAGTCCATTTCATGAATAATTGGAAAAAACACCCGTAAATATTGTAAGTTCAATTATGAAGACTTAGAAAATGTTCTTTAACACTCGAAATATTGCAAGTCCACTTGAGAATACTTGGAAGAATTCGTTCTCCTACACTCGAAGAAAATACAAGTTCACTTTATGAATACTTAGAAAATTACAGAGTTCCTCGTCGGGACTGTCACTACACGACGAAAGTAGCAGCGAGAGTGTCCACGCTGACTACTCAGCTGTAACTGAGTGAATACGCTACAGTGGGCCCTCCTTTTATTCGATCCGAGGCGTCTACGTCACAATACGGCTTGACTGAATATCTCCTGAATCCCTCGATAGATTTACTTGAAACTTGAGCATTGCGACGTTCAGGTGATCCCAAACAAGATGACATATCGCTCAAGCCGCTAGCATAATTATTACGGGAGTTACAAAATTTTCCCCGTCGAACAATCTGGAAGATGTGACGTGGAATCTAGAATATACGAGTCCAGGCTGGGAACACGTGGTGTGACGGGCGGGCGGTCTAGCTAGCCCCTGTGGCTACGTCACAGCTCACAGCTGTCCTTCGCTCGCTTGCTTGCCCCGCTGACGGTAAACAAACCAGGCGTGCTCAGAACATTACGCGTGATAATTAAATGTCATTTATACTCAAAAAATACTCATGTACAGGTCGTAACCGGTACAATATATATATATATATATATAGAGAGAGAGAGAGATAATATATTAATACCCTCACTTACTTAAGAGTGGTAAATACGATGTAGCGTATCAGTTTCACTGCTAGGCAAACAGGTAGCACATTCACAGTTTTGTTTATTCTCAAGACGATTGGCTGTAACCGTGCAGGCATTTTCGTCTTTCTGCTCCATTATGTTCGGTCCAGAAGCACACGCTGATGATAATGATGTAGACATATCCTTACTTATAGACCTGTAGCGATAGTCGACAATGTATGGTGACATCAGTCATGTGAATGTAGTGTTAGGAGGAATAATTTCGGATGTTTCAGATTCTAAACGAATATCGACAGGAGATTCTTCGCGATAAGAACAGTCTATAACTATAATTGGTGACTTACTTTTGAATTCTTCAGGAGAAAATAGCGGGTGATCTTTCTGGTAATACAAGGACTGGAATCTACAAACCATGTCCTAGAGCAAGCCAAATTTACTTTCCTTGAAATTAATACTAATGTTTTCGTAGGGACAAATAAGTCCGTTGAGGTATAGTCTAATATTGCTTGAATGGTTGAATATCCGATGAATTTGAAATCCGCAAATAATGTACAGATGTTTGTCGGCAACACGAGATATTTGTACAGCCCAACTGTGCTTGTTTTCAGGCGGTAACACTGGATTCTCATGCAGATTCAAACTTCGAAAACGTATAGGTAATGGTGGATCATTTTCTACAACCTTGAACAATCGAATGTTTTTCTTGCTCGGATAATGTTACATGTGGAATCCTCCACAGTATATGTTGTTGGGTGTTTCTTGAGTCTGCTGGTGTTTCTGTTGCTTTAAGACCATTGTAATCACTTCAATCACGGAACAAAATTAGTTCTTGTTTAGCATTGATTATAATACGTGTACGGTATAGTCTTCAGCGAAGCCATGAATAAGTTTAAGTTGTAGCATACCTATAAAGGTACCAACTTCATGAAATATTCAGTGGTTAGTAGATTTTGGAGGACCCTCCGTGGCTCAGACGGCAGCGCGTCGGCCTCTCACCGCTGTATACCGTGGTTCAATTCCCGGTCACTCCATGTGAGATTTGTGCTGGACAAAGCGGAGACGGGACAGGATTTTCTCCGGGTACTCCGGTTTTCCCTGTCATCTTTCATTCCAGCGAAACTCTCCATTATCATTTCATAGCATTTATCACTCATTAATATCACCTTGGGCGTGGCGACCCTATTGTAATAATAGCCTATATGGTTCATTCATAACATCCCTGACCCGGTCAAAAACTGGAAAACATGTTGTAGGTTTTCATTTTCAGTAGGTTTTGGACACCATCCTGCCATCCTTAAGATATTACACCTATAATACAAACATTCTTCCATTTATCTGTTTCTACACTATTAACTTCATAACGCGCATCAAAAAAGAGAAAGTCTATACCGTGGTGGTTTAGTTGAGATGTGCTCGGGGCCACTTCATCCACCTCATACATGCCTCCTAGGAAACATTCACGAGGTTAGGTGCATACAGAATGTTAGGGGTATACGTGCAGATGTTTTGCTAGTCGGTAAAGAAAAGTACGTTTCAAAACACATGCTATCTACGTTTTACATTGACCTTATAATTTCCCTATAAACGAGCCAATTATTTCAGGACCTAATGTGTTTTCAATTGCCATAGTAGGAAACGCCGGTTATGTCATACTGTCCTCGTGTCGTTGAGTCACGTGTTCAATACAGTAGCAGAGTGTAGGGGTTGTTGAGCCTGTTTGCTATCGTAGGGCAATTCACGTTGCTGTGCTCCTCCCTTAGTCGCTGGGGAAGAGGGTGTCAGCGCACGTGTGAGACGAGATCTTGCTGTACTCGTAAACCGGTCTAGCATTCGTAATATTAATAATAATAATAATAATAATAATAATAATAATAATAATAATAATAATAATAATACAGGGCGAGATAGTCATGCGGTTAGGGCCGCGCAACTGTGAGATAGCATCCGGGAGATAGTGGGTTCGAACCCCAATGTCGAGCTGAAGGTGGTTTTCCGTGGTTTCTCATTTACACACCAGGGAAATGTTGGGGCTCTACCTTAATTACGGTCACGGCCGCGTCCTTCCCACTACTACGCTTTTCCTATCCCATCGTCGCCATAAGACCTGTCTGTGTCGGTGCGACGTAAAGCAAATTGTATAATAATAATAATAATAATAATAATAATAATAATAATAATAATAATAATAATAATAATAATAATAATAATAATAATAGGTTTTACGTCCCACTAACTAATTTTAAGATTTTTGGAGACACAGAGATGCCAAAATTTTGTCCCACATGAGTTATTTTGCATGATACTAAATCTACCGATGCGAGACTGGCGTATTTGAGCACCTTCAAATATCACTGGACTGAGCCGGATCGAACCTGCCAAGTTGCGAACAAAAGGCGAGCGCTCTACCCTCTAGCTAATCAACCCGGCATTCGAGTATCCGTTTCACCATACACAGTTATACACATTTTGAGATCCATAGTTATAAACGTCTGTGTTTTCTAGGCAGATCATTAATTACGTCCGACTCGTTGGCCGAACGGTCAGCGTACTGGCCTTCGGTTCAGAGGGTCCCGGGTTCGAGTCCCGGCCGGGTCGGGGATTTTAACCTTAATTGGTTAATTCCAACGGCACGGGGGCTGGGTATATGCGTTGTCTTCATCATCATTTTATCCTCATCACGACGCGCAGGTCGCCTACGGGAGTCAAATAGAAAGACCTGCATCTGACGAGCCGAACCCGTCCTGGGATATCCCGGCACTAAAAGCCATACAACATTTCATTACATTTCATTAATTACGAGTAGTCAATTCTTCTTCTTACTTATGACTTCGCTCCATTGATTCATTCCAAAATGTATTCTTGTTTTATTTTAAATGTAACTTTTTAAACCTCAACGCACTGTCAACTCTACATATACCAATCAGATGAACAAATGATCTGACGCAGCTGTTATGCAAGCAGTCCGAGTGACGTTACACTCAGTGGTAGTGCGCGAACAAATGAATGCGGCACTGGATGTAGGCTCCACGCTACCTACCCCGCTGTCATTGCTGGCAGGTTGTTGCTGCCCGTCCCGCAGTCATGGGACAGTACTGTAGAGCTAACAACATCACTGTAGCCAATTGGTTACATACGGTAGTTGAAACATTTACATGTGCCGACTTAGTTGATATTCACCTCTTTTACGGAGCAGCCGGAGAAACTGCACATGCGGCGAGGAAGCTGTATAGACAACGATTTCCAAACCGCCGTATTTCCAATAGCCGAACGTTCGTCGCTGTGTACCGAAGGCTCCGAGACTCAGGCTCGCTTCATCCTCGGATCGAGTGTCGTGGACCACATCGCGATCCTTCGCAGCTTCGACGGGAAGAAAGACTTTTATGACTTGTCGAAGAGAGACCGACTAAAAGCACAAGGAGCTTTGCAAGGCATGTATGTACATCTAACTAGACTGCTCATCGTACATTGCGTGAATAGCTACCATAACCACAGCACTAACACAGAGTTCAGCATCTCACCCAGCAAGTACCCGCATGGTTTGGGTCACATAGCTATCAGCTTTCATTCGGGAAGTAGTGGATTCCAACCTCACTGTCGGCAGTCCTGAAGACGGTTTTCCATGGTTTCCAAATTTTTGCACCAGGCAAATGCTGGGGTGTACCTTAATTAAGGCTACGGCTGCTTCGCTCCCATTCCTAGTCCTTTCCTATCCTATCGTCGCAGTAAGATCTATCTGTGTCGGTGCGACGTAAAAAAATGAAAATAAAATAAGAATTGAGCATATCCAAGAAGTGGATTTCCTACCTGGTTCTTGCAACAATGTGAACGTAATGCAGACGTGTCGCACAGTGTGTTGGTTACAGATGAGGCATCCATTTGCCTGCGAGGGTATAATTAACTTCCACAATGCCCATACATGGGCAGAAGATGACCCTCATGCCATTCACCAATGTCATTTCCAGCACAGGTTTTCCAAAAATATTAGGGCTGTGGCGTTAGGAGTTCAGTTTCTTGGACCACTGAAGCTGTCTGCACGATTGTCTTGCTCTAGTTCCACTACAGATACGTAAGTGGGTGTGGCTCATGCACGATGGGGCACCTCCTAACGTCAGTATGTATTTTCGTAGATCACAGGAACGCCGTTTCCCCAATCGGTGGTTTGGTGTGTATAGTTCCGTCAGCTGGCATTCGAGGACCTCCGATTTAAATCCACTAGATTATTTCTGGGGAGAACCTCAATGACTTGGTGTACCAGGTGGAAATTGTCGACGAAGTAACTCTAAGACAATGTATTTGGGATGGCGTCGCAACTGTGAGAGTTGAAGTGGAGGTGTGGAGGCGGGTGAGGGCTTTATGGTGTCCCCACATGGAAGCCTGTCGTCGAGTTAACGGACAGCATTTCGAGCATTTCCTATGAAGGAACAGAACAGTAACTTCGGACGTTCAAGTACATGCTCCAATGATTTCGGAGTCATGCTCAGAGCTATGATCAATAGTTCGGAGTTGTTGACAGTTCACTATTTTCTTTTTCGTGTATTCTGACAAATTAAGAGCTACAAAGTTTGAGTGTGATGGTTAACTTTTATTTTAATAATAATAATAATAATAATAATAATAATAATAATAATAATAATAATAATAATAATAATAATAATAATAATAATAATAATAATAATAATAATGTTGTTTGCTTACGTCCCACTAACTTCTATTTACGGTTTTCGGAGATTCCGAGATGCCGGAATTTTGACCGGGGACTCCGAGGGGCCAGAATTTTGTCCTACATATATACTTTAACCGGCTAGTAAGTCTACTGACAGGAAGCTGGCGTATTTGAGCAGCTTCAAATACCACCAGACTGAGCCAGTATTAAGCCTGCCAAGTAGGAACCAGGAAGCCAGTGTAACCGTCTGAGCCACTCAGCCCGTAAACTTTTATTTTGATACGGTTAATAAGCACTGCAAGGCAGAAGTAAGTTAAAATGCTTTATGCTCGACGATGCCGAAATATAGATATTATATGCCAGAAAACTGCATATTAATGAAGCTCATTATAGTTCAAGTTTCATTATGATACAGGTTCTCCACCAATCAGAGTTCAGATTTTCATTATGATACAAGTTTTCAATCAATCAATCAATCAATCAATCAATCAATCAATCAATCAATCAATCAATCAATCAATCAATCAATCAATCAATCAATCAATCAATCAATCAATCAATCAATCAATCAATCAATCAATCAATCAATCAATCAATCAATCAATCAATCAATCAATCAATCAATGATCTGAATTTAGACCAGTCGCCCAGGTGGCAGATTCCCTATCTGTTGTTTTCCTAGCCTTTTCTTAAATGATCGCAAAGAAATTGGATATTTATTAGAACACCCCCCCCCCCCGCTTGTCCCAATTTGTCCCCTTGAATTCCAGCTTTATCTTCATATTGTGATCTTTCCTACTTTTAAAGACATAACTCAAACATATTCGTCTACTGATGTAATTCTACGCCATCTATCCTCTGACAGCTCGAAACATACCACTTAGTCGAGCAGCTCGTCACTTTTCTCCCAAGTCTTCCCAGCCCAAACTTTGCAACATTTTTGTAACGCTACTCTTTTGTCGGAAATCACCCAGAACAAATCGAGCTTTGGATTTTTTCCAGTCTTGAATCAATGGTTCATGTTTGTGTGTTACTGTAGTCACATCGTAGTTCGTAAACCATGGGCTGAGAGGCCTAGTAAGTGGTCCTGAGAGTCGGGATAACACTTGCTATGGAATGGGAGTGGGCATCTCGGACATATTCTGAGTCATGGCCACCTTGTGCTCAGGTGGCTAGGACTACACAATTCACCGGTGGTCCGTAACCCGTTAGAGGAGACATCCTCACTTGGACTATGTGCAAGTAGGGTAGCATCCTGCTTCATGAATTTACCGAGCTCAGAACATTTTGAGCAAGCCTCGGACCTATGGGAGTAATGGAGTCCCACTCCCATTTGACAGGCGAGGGACTCCTTGGAAACCACTTGGCGAACGAAATGGAATTCGATGGGGAGCTATCAATATTAATGGGGCTTATGGAAGAAAGAAGGTAGAACTGGCTGAGTCAGCAAAGAGGATGCTTTTGGATGTGCTAGGAGTAAGCGATATTCGGGTAAGGGGAGATAATGGGGAAGAGATAGGAGATTATAAAGTGTACTTGACAGGTGTTAGAAAGGGAAGGGCAGAGTCTGGGGTAGGGCTCTTTATCAGGAATACCATTGCACGCAACATAGTTTCTGTTAGCCACGTAAATGAGCAAATGATGTGGGTAGATTTGTCAGTTGGAGGAATTAGGACAAGAATTGTGTCCGTGTATTCACCATGTGAGGATGCAGATGAGGATGAAGTTGACAAGTTTTATGAAGCATTGAGTAACATCGTGGTCAGGGTCAACAGCAAGGATAGAATAGTGCTAATGGGCGATTTCAATGCGAGAGTTGGGAATAGAACTGAAGGATACGAAAGGGTGATTGGTAAATATGGGGAAAATATGGAAGGTAATGGGAATGGGAAGCGTTTGCTGGACTTCTGTGCTGGTATGGGTTTAGCTGTTACGAATACACTCTTCAAGCATAAGGCTATTCACCGCTACACGTGGGAGGCTAGGGGTACCAGATCCATAATAGACTATATCTTAACAGACTTTGAATTCAGGAAATCTGTTAGGAATGTACGAGTTTTTTGCGGATTTTTCGATGATACAGACCACTATCTGATCTGTAGTGAACTAAGTATCTCTAGGCCTAGGGTAGAGAAAGTGAAATCTGTCTGCAAACGAATAAGGGTAGAAAATCTCCAGGACGAGGAAATTAGACAGAAGGACATGGATATGATTAGTGAGAAGTTTCGAACAGTAGACAGTAAGCAGGTTCAGGATATAGAAAGTGAATGGGTGGCATACAGGGATGCTGTAGTAGAAACAGCAAGGGAATGCCTAGGAACAACTGTGTGTAAAGAGGGGAAAAGGCGAACATCTTGGTGGAATGATGAAGTGAGAGCAGCCTGTAAACGTAACAAGAAGGCTTATCAGAAATGGCTCCAAACAAGGGCCGAGGCAGACAGGGATTTGTACGTAGATGAAAGAAACAGAGCGAAACAAATAGTTGTTGAATCCAAAAAGAAGTCATGGGAAGATTTTGGTAACAACGTGGAAAGGCTAGGTCAAGCAGCAGGGAAACCTTTCTGGACAGTAATAAAGAATCTTAGGAAGGGAGGGAAAATGGAAATGAACAGTGTTTTGAGTAATTCAGGTGAACTCATAATAGATCCCAGGGAATCACTGGAGAGGTGGAGGGAATATTTTGAACATCTTCTCAATGTAAAAGGAAATCATCCTTGTGGTGTTGCAAATAGCCAAGCTCATGAGGAGGAGAAAAATGATGTTGGTGAAATTATGCTAGAGGAAGTGGAAAGGATGGTCAATAAACTCCATTGTCATAAAGCAGCAGGAATAGATGAAATTAGACCTGAAATGGTGAAGTATAGTGGGAAGGCAGGGATGAAATGGCTTCATAGAGTAGTAAAATTAGCATGGATTGTTGGTAAGGTACCTTCAGATTGGACAAAAGCAGTAATTGCACCTATCTATAAGCAAGGGAACAGGAAGGATAGCAACAAATATCGAGGTATCCCATTGATTAGTATACCAGGCAAAGTATTCACTGGCATCTTGGAAGGTAGGGTGCGATCAGTCGTTGAGAGGAAGTTGGATGAAACCCAGTGTGGTTTCAGACCACAGAGAGGCTGTCAGGATCAGATTTTCAGTATGCGCCAGGTAATTGAAAAATGCTACGAGAGGAATAGGCAGTTGTGTTTATGTTTCGTAGACCTAGAGAAAGCATACGACAGGGTACCGAGGGAGAAGATGTTCGCTATACTGGGGGACTATGGAATTAAAGGTAGATTATTAAAGTCAAACAAAGGTATTTGTGTTGACAATTGGGCTTCAGTGAGAATTGATGGTAGAATGAGTTCTTGGTTCAGGGTACTTACAGGGGTTAGACAAGGCTGTAATCTTTCACCTTTGCTGTTCGTAGTTTAGATGGATCATCTGCTGAAAGGTATAAAATGGCAGGGAGGGATTCAGTTAGGTGAAAATGTAGTAAGCAGTTTGGCCTATGCTGACGACTTGGTCTTAATGGCAGACTGTGCTGAAAGCCTGTAGTCTAATATCGTGGAACTTGAAAATAGGTGCAATGAGTATGGTATGAAAATTAGCCTCTCGAAGACTAAATTGATGTCAGTAGGTAAGAAATTCAACAAAATTGAATGTCAGATTGGTGATACAAAGCTAGAACAGGTCGATAATTTCAAGTATTTAGGTTGTGTGTTTTCCCAGGATGGTAATATAGGAAGTGAGATTGAATCAATGTGTAGTAAAGCTAATGCAGTGAGCTCGCAGTTACAATCAGCAGTATTCTGTAAGAAGGAAGTCAGCTCCAAGACGAAACTATCTTTACATCGGTCTGTTTTCAGACCAACTTTGCTTTACGGGAGCGAAAGTTGGGCGGACCCAGGATATCTTATAAGTTAGAAGTAACGGACATGAAAGTAGCAAGAATGATTGCTGGTACAATCAGGTGGGAACAATGTCAGGAGGGTACTCGGAATGAGGAGATAAAGGCTATTTTAGGAATAAACTCGATGGATGAAGCTGTATGCATAAACCGGCTTCGGTGGTGGGGTCATGTGAGGCGAATGGAGGAGGATAGGTTACCTAGGAGAATAATGGACCTTAGTATGGAGGGTAGGAGAAGTAGAGGGAGACCAAGACGACGATAGTTAGACTCGGTTTCTAACTATTTAAAGATAAGAGGTGTAGAACTAAATGAGGCCACAACACTGGTTGCAAATCGAGGATTGTGGCGACGTTTAATAAATTCTCAGAGGCTTGCAGACTGAACGCTGAAAGGCATAACAGTCTATAATGATAATGATAATGTATGTATGTATGTATGTATGTATGTATGTATGTATGTATGTATGTATGTATGTATGTATGAGTCAAGTAATCCTGGTGAGGGTCCAATACACTGGAACCATACTCTAGTTGGGGTCTTACCAGATACTTATATGCCCTCTCCTTTACATCCTTATTACAACTCCTAAATAGCCTCATAACCATGTGCAGAGATCTGTACCCTTTATTAACAATCGTTTTTATGTGATCACCCCAATGAAGACCTTTCCTTATATTAACACCTAGGTACTTACAATGCTCCCCAAAAGGAACTTTCACCCATCAACGCAGTAATTAAAACTGAGAGGACTTTTCCTATTTGTGAAACTCGCAACCTGACTTTTAACCCAGTTTAGCATCACACCATTGTCCGGCTCCATGGCCAAATGGTTAACGTGCTGACCTTTGGCCACAGGGGTCCCGGGTTCGATTCCCGACAGGGTCGGGAATTTTATCCATCATTGGTTAATTCCCCTGGCACGGGGACTGGGTGTTTGTGTCGTCTTCATCATCATTTCATCCTCATCAAGACGCGCAGGTCGCCTACGGGAGTCAAATCAAAAAGACCTGCACCTGGCGAGCTGAAGTCCTCGGACACATCCCGGCACTAAAAGCCATAAGCCATTATTTTATTCCCAGTAACCATGTTTAGAGTGTTTGTGAGTTTATCAGATAATTTAAACTGAAACAACCACAAGCCACAACTTATCCGCCTTAACTTCGTATCATATTAGAAATGTTTCTAAAGCACCTCTTAAAATGTAATAGTGAAAATTGTAATTCATTACGTACATTTAAAAAATTAGGTTGTAGGTTTAACTCTTTATTGTGTCCGGTCAAAATACATCTACCGCAACGAACATAAAGAACTTATTTCTTACATCGTAAATTAAAAATGGTGTGGATTTCTCCCTTCTTTCTTTCATTATTTTCCACCTGCATTTCAAAATCGAGTATTGCCGCAGTGATCAAGAGTGACTGGGAGAACTTCGGCCAACCTTCACGGCCTGTGACGTAGCCACAACGTCACTGTCTGAATAGCATACGCTCATCGCCTGCCAGCCCACCCGCGGGACGGAATGCCCAGCGTGAGCACCTCCGTTCAAGACCGACGGGCTCCATACCGCGGAACAGCTGAGAAGATAACTTATTGGGACGATCAGCTCTGGAAGGGGGGCAATGTTACGTGCCAGGCCTGTGGTAGCCCCTTTCGGTTCTTCCTGAAAGAGACTAGTATATCAGCCGGCCTGGAGGGCATGACTAGCATTTCCGTGTCTTCTTCTCGTCGGCTGGCTTACAATACCTGTGAGTTTATTGGAGATTCCACGGGGATGTTTCCCCTCTAGCCACCTCGTGAATATTCTGGTTCACATCACCCGAGCTATAAAAAGGGAGGCTATCCGCGGACAGTCAGAGTTGGTCTCCGTGGTGGAGTCAGATTTGGTGCTAGACTCGGAGTCAGTGTGAGACTAAGTTTGTTGAGGTTCGGTGGCTGGGCTGAAGGCGACAGAGTTGTTGGCTCTCGCTAATGTGTCACCGAGGTCTGAACGACGAGCTGTTGTTGTTGTTGTTGTTGTTTTTTTCTGCTGATATCGGAGGGTCCAGAGAGTGGCTGGACTGAAGACGCATGCGAAATGGAAGACTGTGATCTGCCTCAGAGTACTCTGTGTGTGTGTGTGTGTGTGTGTGTGTGTGTGTGTGTGTGTGTGTGTGTGTGTGTGTGTGTGTGAGAGAGAGCGCGCGCGTGTGTGTGTAGTTCTGTGAACTGAGGACCGCCGTGAGTCAGCGAGGGAAGCCGCTATGCTGAGTGTGCGGGTAATTGGACTTGTGGGTGACGGACGAGAATAAGATGGAGGATGGCCAGAAGACATTGAATACTGTTGAGCTGTAGCTGTTTAGTTGTTCATTGCATGTGACTGTGTGAATTACTGGACTGTCTATGGAGTCGAACCAAGGAATAGTCATCGTGTGTGGTGTAGCTCGTAGCCCTGTGTTCAAATCCAGCGGTCTACACACAGCTACTGTATGAGGTGACTGGACTTGGGGAAGTGATAGCAGAGATTAGTCATTCTCAGGTAATAGCAACGGGCTGGGCCGCCTACCGTGCCATAAGGAAAAGAGACTTGTAAATAGACAGCAATTAGTGAGGCCATCGATGGTTGATTAGAATTTTGTGTGTGTGTGTGTGTGTGTGTGTGTGTATTTGTGTGTGTATATTTATTCGGTCATCATGGAATAAATTAGAGTAATAAAGTAAATGGAGTTTTATTCGTAACAATACGGATGGAACTTATGACGGTGGAGAATGCGTAGTACACTTGCCTGGCACATGCCACTTCCTCGTGCAAGTGCACGGGGAACTAACGTGAGGACCTTCAGCAACAGCAGTTAGAACATTAAGTTCACCCTCTTCTCCACTCACTCGTTTGTTTCTGTTAGGTTTTCTAGGTGTTCACTTCCATTTTAACGTAATTGTGTGAAGAGGTTCGCAAATGATATTGTCGACATGGATGACGTCCATTGGAATATCGTTTCGCGTACAGAACACTAGCACGAACATCATTCTTCATACATTCTCTATACACCATTAACATAATTATAGTCTTTTTCAGCATTGGTAAATACCACCTTCCACTACGTCCTAATTCTTGAACTATCACAAGGTAACTGTGAAGAAAGTCGCAATGTAATCAGATTGCTGTCAAGGAAATAAACATAAGGGCCAGTTTCATCAACCACTGTTAAAAATCCGATAACGAAGCGTTAGTGAACACCTTGTTAAGGTTTTAACGTGGAGTTATAGAAGTAGTATTTCACAGAACGCTAAAACAAGCTCGTTAACTAACGTGGCGTTAAACGTTAACGATCAAGTGAGCAGGGTGTAGCATTAACATGATTTCGCCCTTCTGAACGGTGCCGGGCATAATGTTATTCATTTGTCACCTTTCTCCTATTCCCTTTTTGCGCGGAATATGAGGTTCCATTTATAATACCTGTATGACAACCTAAGAAAGTAGGGCAAAAAATAAAAGATTATTCGAAGAACGAGTTGGAGCGGACTAGACCGAAGGTAGGGAAGTGAGAGTAGTAGGCGAGGCCATCCACGGTTGATTAGAATTGTTTGTGTGTATTTGGGTGTGCACATTTATTGATTAGAATTTTGTGTGTGTGTGTACATTTAATCGGTCATCATGAAATAAATTAGAGTTAAATTAAATTAGCATTTAAACTGATGACTTCGAAGTATGAGTAGTTCTGATAGAAATATTTGAGAAATTATTGTAGCCAACCTTGTATTTTTCAGTAGGCCTAATTAAGTACACTTTTATTCTCCGTCCCGTGGAGTAGGGAAAATAATAGTAATCCGCCAGCTGTAATAATCACATAACCATATTTCAGTGGAATTGTAGTGAAGATAAAATATTAGATAGTATCTTGCCAGTTATATTCGTGTTTTTCTTCGTGTACGGCAATCCTTTCGATACTTAAACATTTAACCAAACGCAGTGTGGTGTAGTGTAGATACATTGTAGTATAGATACAGTACATTTAGATAGTGCCGTATCTTGCCTGCTATATTCGTGTGTTATCTTTCGTGTGTATCTATTAGACCGTAATACTAATAATAATTTGTCTAACCATTTAGCTTCGTTGGTAATCTTTGAGTACAGTAGTTCTTGCAAATTTCATTTATGTTGTGCTTAGTAGTGACATACGGTACCGGTATCGTAATTAGAATACATCTGGAAGTAGTTTAAAATTACTGTAACTTAGTGTACTGTACAGTAGTATACGAGTAATATCCCATTAGAATTTAGTGTGCTTATTTTATTATTGTAAAATATTTGTGTGGTACTTGTGTAGTAGAGGTATCCGTAGAAACTCTTACTAAAATACTGTTGTAATTAGGATAGGCTTAATTGCAGTTTGGAATTGTGTAGTTCTTGTGTATTACTTTCGATATTCAGTAATTAACTGCAGTTTTTATCCTGTTGGGGGTTGTAGGATTAAAAAATAGAGCACGACTAAGTAGTATTGTAGTGTAGTCGTATATTACTTACCTTATTGTTGTGTACTATCCCAGACAATATATCCCTCCGTTCATTTATATTTTGCGAATAAGTTATTTTATTTTTAATTTCATTTTCCCCCGTAAAGAATGGCTAAGGAGCGCGAGTGTACTTACTGTGGGTGTGGCGAGGTATTGAGGGGTATGAGGGAGGAGTTGGAAAGTTTGAGGGAGATAATTAGGATTCTCACAGAAGACAGGAAGGAAGATAGGACTCCCTCAAACAATGTACAGGTTACAGTAGGTGTACAAGAGGGAGGAGAAGGAAAGGGAGGACTTGTAGAAGACAGGTGGTCTAATGTTCTAAGGGGAAGGAGATTGCAGGCTAAGGGCTCTATTCAGGATCAGAATTCAGGACAGGTGTCTGTGCGAAATCGGTACGAGTCACTCCAGGTAGAACAACAGAGGGAAGATGAGGGACAGGGAACTGTTGCTGAGATGTGTGGAAGTAGGAGGAAGGGAAAAGGTAGGAAACGGAAATGTAGAATAGAGGATAGGAAAAGACAGGTGGAACAGGGTCATGGGAAGGAGAAAAGGGAGGAGGAAGTAGCTTCTGCAGCTGTCAGGAAAGATAGGGCTGACCAGGAGGGGAGGGGATCAAGTGAGGTGGGTAGGGTTGAGGCTCTGGTCATGGGGGATTCCATCGTTAGACACGTGGGGAAAGTGTGTGGAGGAAAGGGAACCAGGGTAGAATGTTATCCAGGAATTAGGTTGAGGCAGATGTTGAGGAAAGTAGAAGAGAGGGAGGAGGGGAAGGAGAAGGTGGTAGTGTTTCACGTTGGTACCAACAACGTAAGGCAAGCTGATATAAGTACCAACATAGTTGGAGATGTGTGGGATCTGGGAAATGCAGCACGGGTGAAGTTTAAGAAAGCAGAGATTGTTATTAGTCAGTGGCGGCTCGTGGATATCAGCAGTGGGGGGCGCGCCTTAGTTTCATAATTCCACAAATATCTCAAGTTCTTCAAACTATTTTATCAAGATACACACTTCGAACACTATACGGTGCAATGCATATGCAATTATGATGATTATGATGATGTTGATGATGATGATTATTATTATTATTATTATTATTATTATTATTATTATTATTATTATTATTATTATTATTATTATTGTATGTATGTACAGTCTTCAGCCCTAAGGATGGTTGGATCCACAAGAGCTCCGCGATCAGCTGTCACAGATAGCCTAGTCATCACTGAAGAGGCGTACTAGGGAAATGAGGAGTGAGGTAGTTTCCCGTTGCTTTCCTCACAGAGCCAGAAGTTGCTATTACATATCAGTCTGCCAAGCCCACTGAAATGTATGCACCAACCGACCCTATGAGCAACATTTTCACACCATTCATAGCAGGGACTGGCTGCAGAAGGAATGGCATTACTAGCATCGCTCATACCTCAGTCACTTTCATATTGTCAAATCCAAGGACAGGACAGACACAGATCAATGAAAGTAACAAAATTACTCTAGCCCATACCAGAACACATAGTGCACTGTAAACACTAGGTCCTGCTGGCAAAGGCAATATTATTATTATTATTATTATTATTATTATTATTATTATTATTATTATTATTATTATTATTATTATTATTATTATTATTATTAATGCAATTTAGTACAATATAGTGCATACCTTCATCCTCTGATCACGTTCTGGTCCAGCGGTTACCGTTTTTGGTTGCTCTACAGGAGGTCCCGGGTTTGATGCCCAACTCAGCCAGAGAAATATGAAGCATTGATAGCATTTGGTTCCTGCTACCCCATCCTCGACATAAGAAGTAGAAAATCACCTAATGCTGTGGGTGGAAGAGCGTAGAAGAACTGACCATCCTGCCGCAAATAAAGTCCTGCACAGGCTGCCTGTTCTCTGCATGTCTCTTGTTCCGATTCCTGGCGCTCAGTATGAAGATACTTGCTGAGAAATTTCCAACGTCTCGCGAAGAGGTTATTTCTATTTCACAATTTCACAATAAAATCACGACACTTTTTCCTAACATAATTAACGTGAACAGATGGTTTGATATTTAATTAAATTATTTACACAGACCTAATTAACTAACCCTAATTTCTATAGGAAAAATCCATTCGCCGCTCTTTCAATTTCACAAATTTGTCCAACACTTTCTTGTCAAAGTCTGGAGTTGATTGTATCATATCTTTGCTTATAGACATCATTGCCAAAGCGTTCAACCTCTCGTTTTTCATTGTGTTCCTAAGAAACGATTTTATGCGTTTCAACGTGGAGAAACATCTTTCTGATTCAGCCGTTGTCATGGGGCTGGTAATGATAATTTTGAGAAGTTTATGAACTTCACTAAAAACAATTGACAATCTATTTTTCCTCAGAAAATTAAACAAATTAATTGCTCCTCTAATACTCCGGAAATCTTCTCTTCGGTACATAACTTGAAGTTCTGTTTTGAGTTTTTCTCTTTCAAGCATAGGATAAAATGAACAGACATGGTTAAAAGATTCCTGTGGGAACTTGGTAGAATGTGCCTCGAAGTGAACATCATTCAATAAAACAGAAACTTCCAAATGGCCAGTAAATGAAAATCTCTCTCTTACTTGCATAGAAACCACGTCGCATATTTCTTTGGCCGACACTATTCGTCTACTATGTGGAGAAATATCATCCTTTTTCCTCTTTCGATCCGGTTCTGGAAAGTTTTGTTCAATTTCCCTGTGAATTACATCAACTTGTGCTCTTTCTCTCATTACGTGTTTTTCGAAAGAATCAATGTAATTTCTTATTTGAACACTGTCTTTGTTTCGGGACTGAATTTGATTATATAGAAGATCAACGTGAGGAAATAGACTATGGAACACATATAGCCAGAAAACAAATTCAGGATCACAAAGAATACGTCTTAAGCCACTTGCTTCATTTAATGTGATCTTGTTTTTACATTTCTCTTCAATTTCTTCAAGGCAATCTATTAGATTTTCTCTGTTTTCGTACACCACGTTCACAGTTCTTATGTTATAATTCCAGCGCGTGGGTACAACTTTCGGCATTTTCTTCTTAACGATATTTTCGAGGAAATCCGATCTCTGAGACGAATTCGAAAAGAATGCAGGTATCGCTGATAAATTTGAAAAGAAAATCCTCACTTTAGGAATATGATTTGTTGATTGTTCCATGATAAGATTAAGCTTATGGGCATAGCAATGCACATAATATGCGTACGGATAGTGCTCACGAACCTTTGCCTGAACTCCACCAAGAGAGCCGCTAAAAACATGAGCTCCATCATAGCTCTGTGCAATCAACTTATCGCGAGAATGGCCTACCAGGGGATTAATCTGTTCCAGTAAGGTTTCTGTTATTCCATTCGCCGATTTGTCAGAAGGATAAAAGAATCCCCAGAATCTTTCATGTACCGAGCCGTCGTGAAGGTATCTTAAAACAATGACCAACTGACAATGGTTCGAGATGTCGGTTGTTTCATCACACTGTATACCAAGAAATTCAGCCTCTTTAATCTGTTCAGATATTTCCTCCCTACACACTGCCAGCATGCAACTTAAAATGTCATTTTGAATTATCTTTGACGTTCCTTTAAATACACTAGCTGTTTCTAAGTGTTGCTTCATTACGCTATCCAGATCAGCCGTGAAGTTAACTAATCCCTTAAATACACCTGGATTTAAAGAATTATCTTCTTCATTGTGGCCTCGGAGCGGCAATTCAAATTCCGCACAAAAACGTACGCAAGTGATGAGTCTCTTTAATATTTGCCTGTTCTTGTCCACGATCGAATTATGTTTACGAATAGTTTCACTGTAGTGATCACTTAAACAAGACACGACATTGACTTTACCAAGCATTTCAAAGTCCATAGTACTAGTGATATGTTCTTGGGATCTTTCATGCTTTTTAATTTTCTCATTAATATGCTTGATATCACTTACCCCTGTGGTGATCCATTTATCTCCTTTCCTAGAGCGGGAGAATAGCAGGCAAGGAAAGCAGTAAAAGGTTTCTGAGATATCACTTCCACATATCCACGGGTTCTTGTTATATACGTCAGGAGAATTAATTTGTCTTTGGAAAGCCCTATTTTCATTTTTCTTGATCTCCGATTTTTTCAACGAGAAGTCTGGTGTCGGCCTACCGCACTCCTTCAGTTCGACTTTCTTCTCGATAGAAAGAGAAGAAAACGTAAGTTCTTTAATATGTTCGACGGTAATCATACTGTACGAAGTGCAAACATAACACTACGCCTAGGGCCTACATATAAATAACAACCTTTCTCCTAATTTCACCTCGTCACAGTCACCTCACGAGATCATTCATCAACACAAAGCTAAACATCGCGCTCTCCAGTGAGTATGGCCAACATGAGTCAAGTGCGAAGAGACAGTAGTTACAGTCATTACTCGTTTCGTTAGTTAATAATCCTAAAAATTACAAGACTATTTTAAATATTTACTGGCATATTTAACTCAGATAAGTGCTTCAGTAAAATAGTTCCTAGTTTTAGGAGAGAAATGACACAAATTGACCGCTGTTAAATAGAAATCAAATCACCAATGTTTCGGGTAGGTTGGCTGGAACGATGGGCCGCGGCAGAAACGCGCCGGATTCTCCGTTAGAACAGCACATCTCTACCGTGCCTCTGATTGGCTCCCTCAAGGCCAGTCAAGCGAGACTCGGAGCTTTTGGTCCGCTATGGAAGAGCGCCCTCCTGCGCTGGGCCAGCATGATCCTTGGCCAGCAGCGTATCGGGCCGCGGTACAGTTCAACTCGCGCCCTTGATAATAATCTTATAGTAAAATATTTCCCTTGTTAACATTTAAGATTAAAATTCCCCATTTTAATGGAACCCCGTGGGGGGCGCGCGCCTTAGCGCCTCCCAGACGAGCCGCCACTGTTATTAGTGGAATACTGTGTAGGAGGGATACTGACTGGAGGGTGATCGGGGATTTAAATGAAACTATGGAGTGGGTATGTGGGAAACTGGGAGTGAAATTTCTAGATCCTAATGGATGGGTAGGAGATAGGGATCTGCGCTCAGATGGCCTTCATTTAAACCGCAGTGGTACGTATAAGTTAGGAAATTTGTTTGGAAGGGTAATAGGGAGGTACATTCAGGGAAACGGGATGGCCTAGGGAGCGGTGATAAGTGAACAGGGAACTGGAAATCAAGTAGGGATGACATAAAATTGTTAGTGTTGAACTGTAGAAGTATTGTAAGGAAAGGAATAGAATTAAGTAATTTAATAGATATATATTCACCAGATATTGTAATAGGAGTTGAATCATGGCTGAGAAATGATATAATGGATGCAGAAATTTTCTCACGGCACTGGAGTGTGTATCGTAGAGATAGGATAGGAATGGTGGGAGGGGGAGTGTTCATCCTGGTGAAAGAAGAATTCATAAGCTACGAAAAAGTTAAAGATGAGACACATGAAATTCTAGGTATAAGGCTCATTTCTAAAGATAATAGGCAACTTGATATATTTGGAGTGTACAGATCGGGAAAGGGTAGCACTGACGCGGATTCGGAATTATTTGATAGGATAGTCGGCTATGTGGGAAATGACATGGAAAGAAATGTGATTGTGGCGGGAGATCTGAATTTGCCAGATGTCAATTGGGAAGAAATGCGAACGACAGGACGCATGACCAACAAATGGCAAATAAGTTAATATGGGAAGGACAGCTGATTCAGAAAGTGATGGAACCAACCAGATGGAAAAATATTCTGGATGTGGTGCTGATAAAACCAGATGAGCTCTATAGGGAAACTGAAATAATAGATGGTATTAGTGATCATGAAGGTGTTTTTGTGGTAGTTAAAAATAAATGTGATAGAAAGGAAGGTCTTAAAAGTAGGACTATTAGGCAGTACCATATGGCTGATAAAGTAGGCATGAGGCAGTTTCTAAAAAGTAACTATGATCGGTGGAAAACGGTCAATAAATATGTAAACAGACTCTGGGATGGGTTTAAAGAAATTGTTGAGGAATGCGAAAACAGGTTTGTACCTTTAAGGGTGGTAAGGAATGGTAAAGACCCACTTTATTATAATAGAGAAATAAAGAGACTAAGAAGGAGGTGCAGACTGGAAAGAAATAGAGTTAGAAATGGCTGTGGAAGTAAGGAGAAATTGAAGGAACTTACTAGAAAATTGAATCTAGTAAACAAGGCAGCTAAGGATAACATGATGGCAAGCATAATTGGCACTCATACAAATTTTAGTGAAAAATGGAAGGGTATGTATAGGTATTTTAAGGCAGAAACAGGTTCCAAGAAGGACATTCCAGGAATAATTAATGAACAAGGGGAGTGTGTATGTGAGGACCTTCAAAAGGCAGAAGTATTCAGTCAGCAGTATGTAAAGATTGTTGGTTAGAAGGATAATGTCGAGATAGAGGAGGAGACTAAGGCCAATGAAGTATTAACATTTACATATGATAACAATGACATTTACAATAAGTTACAAAAGTTGAAAACTAGAAAAGCGGCTGGAATTGATCAGAATTCTGGGGATATACTACAGACAATGGGTTGGGATATAGTACCATATCTGAAGTACTTATTTGATTATTGTTTGGTCGGAGGAGCTATACCAGATGAATGGAGAGTTGCTATAGTAGCCCCTGTGTATAAAGGAAAGGGTGATAATAAAGCTGAAAATTACAGGCCAGTAAGTTTGACATGCATTGTATGTAAGCTTTGGGAAGGCATTCTTTCTGATTATATTAGACATGTTTGTGAAATTAATAACTGGTTCGATAGAAGGCAATGCGGTTTCAGGAAAGGTTATTCCACTGAAGCTCAACTTGTAGGATTCCAGCAAGATATAGCAGATATCTTGGATTCTGGAGGTCAAATGGACTGTATTGCGATTGACCTGTCTAAAGCATTTGATAGGGTGGATCATGGGAGACTACTGGCAAAAATGAGTGCAAATGGACTAGACAAAAGAGTGACTGAATGGGTTGCTATATTTCTAGAAAATAGATCTCAGAGATTTAGAGTAGGTGAAGCTTTGTCTGACCCTGTAATAGTTGAGAGGGGAGCTCCTCAAGTCAGTATGATCGGACCTTTATGTTTTCTTATATATATAAATGATATAAGTAAAGGTGTGGAATCGGAGGTAAGGCTTTTTGCGGATGATGTTATTCTCTATAGAGTAATAAATAAGTTACAAGATTGTGAGCAACTGCAACGTGACCTCGAAAATGTTGTGAGATGGACAGCAGGCAATGGTATGTTGATAAACGGGTTTAAAAGTCAGGTTGTGAGTTTCACAAATAGGAAAAGTCCTCTCAGTTTTAATTACTGCGTCGATGGGGTGAAAGTTCCTTTTGGGGATCATTGTAGGTATCTAGGTGTTAATATAAGGAAAGATCTTCATTGGGGTAATCGCACAAATATGATTGTAAATAAAGGGTACCGATCTCTGCACATGGTTATGAGGGTGTTTAGGGGTTGTAGTAAGGATGTAAAGGAGAGGGCATATCAGTCTCTGGTAAGACCCCAACTAGAGTATGGTTCCAGTGTATGGGACCCTCACCAGGATTACTTGATTCAAGAACTGGAAAAAATCCAAAGAAACGCAGCTCGATTTGTTCTGGGTGATTTCCGACAAAAGAGTAGCGTTACAAAAATGTTGCAAAGTTTGGGTTGGGAAGAATTGAGAGAAAGAAGAAGAGCTGCTCGACAAAGTGGTATGTTCCGAGCTGTCAGCGGAGAGATGGCGTGGAATGACATTAGTAGACGAATAAGTTTGAATGGCGTATATAAAAGTAGGAAAGATCACAATATGAAGATAAACTTGGAATTCAAGAGGACAAACTAGGGCAAATATTCATTTATATGAAGGGCAGTTAGGGACTGGAATAACTTACCAAGGGAGACGTTCAATAAATTTCCAGTTTCTTTGAAATCATTTAAGAAAAGGCTAGGAAAGCAACAGATAGGGAATCTGCCACCTGGGCGACTGCCCTTTATGCAGATCGGTATTGATTGATTGATTGATTGATTGATTGATTGATTGATTGATTCATATATATTGCATTAATCGGCGACGATGTTGAGCCTTTTCGTAATGACGACTTTTGATGCAGAATATCACAGCATCAGAATTTTAATAACTGGACATATCATTAATAAGTACAGTAGCACTATCATATTAGAATTTAGGCCTACCTGGTTATACATGGCGAAGGCTACATGTGATTATGATCCCCTTCCCTTTGAATTTGTATTTCAATACAAAATGTAATGTTTGTTACATGTTAATAAGTTAATGGAATATTAATATAATACCTATCTCTCTTTGGTTTTAAAGCAGTCTTGTTATTGTGTGAGATATCTGTTTTGTATTACCATGCAGAAGTTCTTAAGCTGAATTTTATTAACTGGACACATCATTAATAACTACAGAGGCAAAATCATATTAGAAATTAGGCCCACCAGGTTATACATGGTGTAGGCTGCATTTGCTTTTGCTCTCCCTTCCTCTGAATTTATATTTCAACTCAATGTTTCTTACATATGAGTAAGTTAATGGAATTCTAGTTAAAGTAGGCCTACCTATCTCTCTTGTCCAATTTACAATACTGATATCTCCCGTAACGATCTCAGTAACCCCGTTGCATATGGTCTCAGTGTAATCAGCAACTGCTGCATTATAAACAGAGGTGAATTTCGTCCTGTAGGCCTGCGGTATTCTAACCTCTCTTCTATCTCTTCGCGTATTTTCCTCGCGTCAGGTTTAGATAACCTATACCGCTCAAAAAACTGAATTTCTGTTTCTTTCAAGTATGTCATGTCTTCTCCGTGAAACTTCCTGTCTTTCAGAACTTCGAAGGTAATCTATAGAGCACCTGAGCACCAAACACAAAATCTCTTTCAGCCGTTTTTATTTTAACACGACGTGAAGCAGCCTAACGAGACCAGAGTGTTACGTTAAATTAACAGAGTGTTTAACAGCGCGTTAATGTTATCGAAGGTTGATGAAACAGCTATTCTGATAACTATCCCGTTAAAGCAGTTTAACGTGACGTTAAATCATTAACGGAGTTTGATGAAACCGGCCCTTAAGAATATTATAGCTTCGTAACTAAGCAGTTGAAAGGAGCAGACAGCTGTCGGTATTTACAATTTTCAAACTACGTTAGCTCGCAAACTACTTGTACTAGAATCCTGAAAGAAAACCCCACCATTGATATTCTAATTTACTCTAATTTTATTTTGTTAATGGCAATAGACCTTGTTCTATTTGAAAAATCTATCTAAAATAATACGCATTCTAATAATTATTAAAATCCGTGCATGGGCTACAATTATTAGCCCTTGGTGAGACTTAAATTCTGCGAAAACTGCATATCAATAGCACATTCCATTTCAGAAATATTTGGGCTGCAAGTTTTAGATGATTCACCCTGTATAATAATAGTCTACACAATACACGTGACAAACTCACAGCCATAGAAATTAGTCGGCTGCTGGTCTCAGCAAGCGGTCTTAATGCAGCTAATGAGATGGTATCTCTGACGCTGACACGCAGGGAATTCCAATGTCTGGAACCCTTCAAAACAAAATACAGTAATTGTTATACATGGAGGACAGGTGGGTAGGGATAGAAAGGGAGCAACCAGGGCGGGTGTTACCGCTGTGAAAGGAGAACACGTATTTAAGTTGGGATAAAATGTACCTACAGTATAGCGGTCTGCCTTCAGTGAACAGCCGGTATATCTGTAACTGTGTGTCGTTTATTAGGTTTCAGCCATAAAGCAGCGTGATAGTTCGAGCTGACATGTGTATTATAACTCAGATTGTAAATAAATCTAAGGCAACACTTAAGCGTTCGCTAAAATTTCTAAGTCTGCTCCTTAGTTGCGTCTACAAGTATAACGTCACTGTAGTGATGATTGGGAAGCACTAGTGATTATAATGCGTTTGACTCTGATATCAAATGACAAATCATTGCCGTTTCTTTTGAGACAATTAAGCATCGTAAATAACTTTTTACAAACATTTGTAATATGTTTAGAGCACTTTAAAGTTTTGTCACTAAAATATTCCTTAGAGTTTGTTGAATGGTATTACTCTGCTGTTCAATATAGCTGGAGGAATAGTTTCGTCTCGTCTCGAAGTCAACAATATTTGTGAGCCAATAATGATTACTTGAGTCTTGGAGGTGTTACGGAGGAGAGAATTCTTCAAGGAGTAAGTACTAAGTCGCTGAAATTCAGTATTCGTCTCACTTATGGCTTAAGGTAAATCAGAGGTCTTAATATGACAGTATACTTGGACGGTGTTATGTATCTACCGACTAAGCCACAATTTTCAAAAACGAAATACTGGTGCCATCTATCGCCTAAAGAGTCGATCTCACTGCTCGAATACTCACGGAGGTCTCTTTGAATTTCAACAGGTGTAACAGAAGAAAAACGTAAGTGCCACTATCATAATGCGGGGTTACGAGTTATGCATCACCGCCTTATTAGTTTAGTAATGTTTTATTTCACCGGGCCTTTAGGCCTTCTCTTCCATCTAACCAGGCACTGCAGTATACATATATATTACATTGTATTATTTTACACTAATTAGATTGTTTTTTTTTCTATTTGCTTTACGTCGCATCGACACAGATAAGTCTTATGGCGACGAAGGAATAGGAAAGGCCTAGGAGTTGGAAAGAAGCGGCCATGGCCTTAATTAAGGTACAGTCCGAGCATTTTCCTGGTGTGAAAATGGGAAACCATCTTCAGGGCTGCCGTCAGTGGGATTCGAACCCACTATCTCCCGGATGCAACCTCAAATGAGATTAATTAAAAATTAAGTTAATAGTACAAAAATGATGAGTGATGAGATTAAATCCATTCATTCATCCATCCCATCCCATTCTACTAAGTCTCTTTGAGACACGAACTGAGTCTGATCTCGTCATCATCATAATAATCCTCCTCCTCCTCCTCCTCCTCCTCCTCATCATCATCATCATTATCATCAATATCTGGGTCTTGTTTTGTTTCTCTTACCTTCCATCTCCAAGTAGTGTGCGTTTGTCTTGTGCACAACCTATCCTTCCCAATTCGGCTCACATTACCTCACCATTGTCAACGGTTCATTAGCACAACTAGTAAGTTCTAATGTAGCTTTCATTTTATCACCGTTCATTGTTCACAACTTTTTAAGACAACAATTATTCCCCGAATTTCGTACTTGTTACCTGCAGTTTGTCAATAAGATATCTCGAGTCAACATTAACTGTCACTCTCGTACTGCAAAGCGAACGTAAGAACATATTAATAGACTGTAATGATCATCTTGCCTGCAAACTCACTGTCTCGTTTCAAATTTCCGTTGATCGTGACAGTGAACTCCCTACACTGTGGCAAAGACAAATGGTAACATATTACTGGGAATAATGAGACATTTTAAAACCATTTTCATGGTTAGTTAACACTGCGCTACAGCAGACTGAGGTGCTCAGCGCTGGCGTCTTCCATCGAAGGCCGAGCTGCCCTCCGTCCGCAGCACGCCGCGGTATCAAATTGAAATATCGTGTCGTAGCTGGTCTTCATCACGACCACAGCCGTTAACTCAGCAATAAAAACTTGATATTAATAAAGCCAAGTGTAGCCGGTAAAGTGATAGCCATTTAATTTTTATCGAAGCCTTCATAAGTTCGCTATGAGTGTCACAGTGCGAAGCAATATGAGACATTGTGTTTGTAACACCCACGGTCAAACACACTTCCACTCACAATCATTAAAAATTGGCCGCCACGGAATTGAGCCTTCAGGAACCTAACACCATCATCATCATCATCATCATCATCATCATCATCTGTTTACCCTCCAGGTTCGGTTTTCCCTCGGACTTAGCGAGGGATCCCAGCTCTACCACCTAAAGGGCAGTGCCCTGCAGCTTCAGACTCTTGGTCGGGGGATACAACTGGGGAGTATGACCAGTACCTCGCCCAGGCGGCCTCACCTGCTATGCTGAACAGGGGCCTTGTGGAGGGATGGGAAGATTGGAAGGGATAGGCAAGGAAGAGAGAAGGAAGCGGCCGTGGCCTTAAGTTAGGTACCATCCCGGCATTCGCCTAGAAGAGAAGTGGGAAACCACGGAAAACCACTTCCAGGATGGCTGAGGTGGGAATCGAACCCACCTCTACTCAGTTGACCTCCCGAGGCTGAGTGGACCCCGTTCCAGCCCTCGTACCACTTTTCAAATTTCGTGGCAGAGCCGGGAATCGAACCCGGGCCTCCGGGGGTGGCAGCTAATCACGCTAACCACTACACCACAGAGGCGGACTACCTAACACCATATTAGGCTAAATCAATGGTATTGAAACTTTTCGTTCATGTACTTCTAAACATAACTTCTCTTTCACTAAGTATCCAAAAAGTCGATTGCGTGTATGTTAATCTACCCATCTGTGTTAGCAATATACATTATATAAATTCCAAGCTAACAATTAAAATACCAATAACGTGGCTGTAAACATCATAATACGACAGTAAACATGAATATCTACATGTCAAATGTGATATACTACTCATTAATGCAAATAATAATAATAATAATATTAATAATAATAATAATAATAATAATAATAATTTTGTGTGACCATTGCTAGCTGGTTACAGTCTTTGTATGGCAGACCCTCCGACGAGACGGGACATTGTTAACCTTATACGATTAAAAAATCTCCACCCGGTCGGGTATTGAACCCGGAGACTCGAGGATTGAAGGCCAAGACGCTAACCAGCCGTGTATTCAGAATTAATAATAATAATAATAATAATAATTGTACCGGGCGGTACACCTCTACACCGTTTATTTAAAAGTTGCGCCAGTTGAAACTCCTCTTCTGGAGGAAGGTTGAACTTTATCTATTCTATTAATTCTCTACTTTCTCAGAAGATGTCACCACGTGGAAAATTTTGAGTTTTTGAACTGTGTCACTTTTGATGTGTTTTTGTTTCGCTTGAAGTAAGAAGTGTGAACTTTCTCTTCTAGAGGACACTACTGAAGATCAACAATAGCGCACCCTAGTGCGGAGTCAAAGAACTATTTTGTTGGAGTAATTTTTATTTCAAAAGTTTGTTTCTTGTTAAATTTCTTTCTGTTATTGTTTAAGTTGGCTGTATACCCCTCTTTTTCCCCTTGTTTTAGATTTATCCAATCCCGAATTTCTTTTAGTAATTTCTGACCAATCTGGTGTATCTTCCCCCAACTTGTATCTGTTGCGGGGTCCTATCCAATAAAAACATTGTGGGCGGGTGTTTTCATTCCCCTAACGCCTAGAAACTTCCGCGAGAGTATTTAAACTGCTGATTTTGGGGTCTCCGGGCCACTTCTGTTCCATCTTTCAGTGTATTAAGTACATAGCAGGAGGCGGGAAGCGCCTCTTTCTTCTTCAGCCGTTCAACACCAGGTAATGGCCTATTAATAACTTCTTTTCTTGCTAGGTCGGCAGTTTAACACTCGCGGCGGGTTCGAAGCATTTCCATCATGTAACCTTTTCCTAAAATGTAATTACTCTTTTCATCTTTTTCTTGTAAAGCTACATATTGGGATAGAGAGTGCTAACCCTCTCGAGCTCCCACTCACATTTGTTTTGAGGTGAACTTATTTTCTCAAACTATTCTTCGTTTATGTAATGTAAAGTGTTCTTCTCTAAGTCACCTCTGTAGTATGGGATTAGCCCTTGCGTTAGCGGCCCAGAGCCAGATTAGGTTTTAAAAACAAAGTGTATTAGGAGTGCAAGTTCGCCTCCTCTCAAATTGTTATTTTAGAGGTCATGTAATCAACCTTCTTTTCATGTAATAGACCTCCGTAGGTTGGGTATTTTACTCCTGTGAATACGTCCTTAGAGGACAGCTTGAAGGTAGAGTTTGGTGTGGCCTTGTGATAGGCTTACAATTTTGAGAGCGGATCGCTCTTTGAAATTTGTTTCTGTATGCCTCGTGCAGGCTTGATGTGTAATGTTTGGAGCCAGTGCTCCTGGACATGAATGGGGTTTTCTGCCCCTTGGCTAAAATTTTTTTTGGAGTAAGGCGGGGCTGATTGCCCAAGAGTTATGAAGTAAGGGCACTGAGCCCGAATCCAGTAATATTGTACCTACATTTTTGCTACTCTGTACCTGTTATGATTGTTATCTCTTGTTTTTGAAAAGAAAATATAACCTAGTTAAATTTTAAATTAATTTTACATTGCACGTTAATTTCGTAGCTTGAAACCCATTCACACCCGCACCTTCTTTCACCTCTACCTACCACGGATATCTCCGTAACAAGTGGTAGCAGAGCGTGGTTGAATGGGTCTCAATTTAGCCCCTTTTGACGGCTAAACATTGCTTTAATTCGAACTCTAACAATTTTCTCAGTTGCTGGAATTTTTTGAGTTTTTTTTTTTATTGTTCTGTCATCATGTCCGGCCCTCGCGATGTTCTCCTCCTTAACTATTTGCGCAAAGAGGAGTTGATATACGAGTTAACTATCAGAAACGTTCAATCTGGAGGCACGGTTGCAATAGACACTAACAAGCTTAGAGAGTCCCTTGATTTGCCCATTTCCATCCCCAATTTGGGAGAGAAAGAAATTGACGACTCTCTTTCCACGATCACGGAGAATATTACTGGGCTAGCTTCCGTAGTTAGTTTTTTTGATGAAAATGATCCGTCTCCTAACCAAATTAAGCGTGTGCAAGGCAGATTATATCACTTTTCAAATAGAGTTAATGATCTGTTGTCTCTGAAGGTGAATGACGTTCAGAGGAAGCAAGCTAATACGCTCCTTGAAACTATCTCTGAATTGTCTAGTAAAGTCACTCAATTGTTAACTGGGGAAGTTCCTCCCAAATCTGATCAGCCCACCATAGTGAATGTAAGTAGTGAGGAAGAACCTGCTAAGGGAGAAGGCAATAGGATAACCGTTGCTGCTCAAACTATCTCTGCCCCATTGGACAACGAGTCTGAACGCCGCACATCGTTGAACAATGTACGTGCTGAATTAACTTCCTTGCCATTGAAACCTTTACCTACTATGTCGCCCGGGTTTAGCAGCTTGCCTCATCCATTGGCAATGTTGCTCAGAGGTATATCCAAGTTTTCCGTTAATACCACCAGTGACGTAATTTCATTTTTAAGATTTCTAGTGGAATTTCAGGATCATGCCCTTGTGTTTTCTCTTTCCCCATGTCAAATTTTGCAAATTATCTATCCTTATGCTATTGGGGTTCTCTCAGATAAAATAGTAAGAGCCATAGCTGAACAGTCATCTATCGAAGATTTCCATGCACATCTGCTTGCAAATTTTATTCCTGCCCGCGCGAGGTCATCTCTTATTCAGAAATACTATTATCGGGTACAGCGCTTGGATGAAAACCTGGCAGACTTCATCCAAGATATTAAGTTTTATACTAGGGTGTTTGCTCTCCACTTCCCTGAGGATCAGATCGTGCAAGCTATTATCGAAGGGATTTCACCACCCTACAGGTCATATTTGTGTTTCGCGGCGTGCCCGCAAACCTTCTCTGAACTGGAAGCATTAGCCGTCTCTGCGGAAGGAGTTAGGTATGCCGATTCCTTGCGTGTGGCAAAAGAACCCCCGCCTTCTTTTAGTAATACTCGGCTTCCACCTCGCCGACCAGTCACCCCTCGTAAATGTTATGCTTGCGGGTCGCCTGACCATCTGCGCAATAAGTGTCCTCTGATCAAGTCTAGTAGGGCAAATAATGGAGCTGGTTCATCACAAGGCTGTTTTAAGTGTGGGGCCTTCTCACATATCGCCAAAAATTGCCCAAACTCAAATAGCACCCCCTCCTGCTCAACTTCTGGTGCAAATTCCACCTATGCCAATAATAAAAAGTGACTAGTGGCATCGGCTGAGTCGACTAATCCATCTTCCCGAGACTCAGCCCCTAGTAAACAGGTTGTAAATGCAGAGAACAATCAGCCTTCAAATTCATCTTTTGAATGCCCTAAAGAATGTCTTAGGATTGCGGCGGATACCCCCGCACCTGTTCCTTTTCTTAAGATTGAGTTAAATAACGAGCCTATAACAGCTCTCTTAGATTCAGGCAGTGTTTGTTCGATTATTTCGGCTGAATAGTATTCTAAATTGAAATCTGTTTGTAAACTACCTGACCATGTCTCAGCTCTTATTCAATATGTTTCGGCTAATTCATCGCCATTAGAAATTCTAGGTTCCATACTGGTCAAAATTCGTATTTTTAAATTTACATGGAAAATCAAACTGTTTGTGGCTAAGCACTTGTCTTGCCCCATCATATTGGGAGCGGACTTCATTTCTCACACTGGTCTTGTGCTCGATCTCCAGAGTAGGTCGTGCACATTCAAATTTGCGTCCAATTGTAGAATTCCCTTGTTAAAGTGTAATTCTGTATCATGTTCATCTATTTCGCCTACCCAGGATGAGATGTTGTTAGACCTTAGACATCTACCTGAGGAGCAGGCTGATAGTATTCGCAAATTGTGTCAGTCCTTTCCAGAGGTGTTCTCTGATACTCTTGGTGTTACTGACCTTAATGAATACAAAATTGAGGTCACGGATTCGATTCCTGTCCGTTTTCCACCTTATAGGCTATCTCCACCTAAAATGAAGGCTCTGAAAGAAATTATCGAGCAGATGTTGAAAGATGGTATTATTAGGCCCTCTAAGTCAGCGTATTCTTCGCCTATTTTTCTAGTCCCGAAACCCCAAGGAGGCTTCAGGCCTGTCATTGATTACAGGGCTCTCAATCGGAAGGTGGTGTTGCAATCTGTGCCCCTTCCCGACCTTCATTCTTGCTTTTCATGGTTTCGTAAGGCCAAGTTCTTCACCATCTTGGACTTGAATCAGGCCTATAATCAAATTCCCCTTGCCGAAGAGTCTAAACATCTTACAGCGTTTGCCACGGACTGGAACTTATACGAATACAACCGCGTGCCTTTCGGGCTCCCCACGGGGGCAGCTGTGCTCACTAGGCTACTAGATAGGGTCTTTTCCGACATCAAATTTGAGTACTTATATCACTACTTGGATGATGTCGTCGTATTTTCCGAGACTTTTGAAGAACATCTAGATCATCTGCGAGAAGTTCTGAATCGCCTTCGTAAGGCTGGGTTAACTGTCAAGTTGTCCAAGGTTGCCTTTGCTAAGCCCTCTATGTCATTCCTAGGGCATATTGTGTCACCCGATGGGGTAGCTGTCGATCATTCTAGAACACAGGCCATCCGTGATTTTAAACCTCCTAAGGACATCAAAGGTATCGCTAGATTCATTGGTATGGTGAATTTCTTCAGGAAGTTTATTCCTAACTTCGCTAATAGAGCGGCGCCCTTAAACCTTCTTCGTAGGAAAGGCATCAAATTCGAGTGGGGACCTTCTCAACAAGCCGCTTTCGAAGATCTTAAATTAGCTCTCTGTAATGCCCCTGTACTTGCTATGCCTGATTTCTCGAAGAAATTCATCGTCCAAACGGACGCGTCGTCGTCAGCTGTAGCTGCAGTCCTTCTTCAAGAGACTGAACTAGGGAGGCGTCCCATCGCCTATGCATCTAGGACTCTATCGGCTCAAGAAGCCAAGTATTCCATCTATGAGCTCGAAGGGTTGGCAGTCTTATTCGCCTTAGAAAAGTTCCGTCTCTATCTGGAACATGTCAAATTCGACCTGGAGACAGATAACCAAGCCTTAAGCTGGGTCTTAGGTAGACCGCGTCGTACTGGTCGTATAGCCCGTTGGGCCATCCGTATTTCCGCCTTCCAATTCGATGTCAGGCATATCAGAGGTACCGAAAATGTTGTGGCTGATGGACTCAGCCGTATGTTTTCAAACGAGGTCGAGACCCATGAACCGGTCGACAGTTCATCACCTTCCGAGTCCATACTATCCGAGGTTAATGCCATCCTAACCGATGCTCCCATGCTCTTTAGGGATATCGAGAAATACCAACGTGAAGATCCTACGCTGGCTCCGATAATGGAAACCCTTTCTTCTGGGGAACATGCTGTCCCTTATGTTCTGAGGAATGGTGTTCTATGTTGCCCTTCGAGGCATGATAAGTTGATGGAAGTTGTTGTTCCAGCGGTTCTTGTACCTATGATCTTCAAATACTATCATGAGACCCCATTGGGGGGGCATCTTGGAATCTTTAAAACTCGTGAAAAGATTCGTGAAATGTTCATATGGAAAGGTATGGACGGTGAAATTCGGGAACTCGTAAAAGCTTGTAAATCTTGTTTGATCAGTAAACTCACCATGTCCACTAAAGTAGGCCTTTTGTCTTCTCATCAAGCGTCGCGCCCCATGGAACGCCTGTATATTGATTATGTGGGACCCTTCCCCCAGTCAAAGGGCAATGCCAACAAGTTCATCTTTGTGTGTGTAGATGGTTTTACAAGATTTTCCTGGTTATTTCCGACTAAGCTGGCTACCGCTCAGTCAACCATTACTTGCTTAAATTCTATTTTTGCTTCTTTTGGTCCGTGTCAATATATTGTATCTGATAATGCTAAGGCGTTCACATCAAATTTATTTCGTAAATTCTGTTTTGACTTGTCCATCTCTCATGTAACTACTTCTGCTTATTACCCTCAACCATCTCTGGCTGAACGGGTTAACCGTAATCTCAGGTCCGCACTCATTGCCTATCATCATGAAGATCCTTCCAGGTGGGACACGTCCCTGCATTGGATAGCTTTTGCTTTGAATTCGGCGGTTCATGAATCTCACAAGTTTACTCCAGCTTCTTTGATGTTCAAGTTTGTTCCCAACTCGCCGCTCTCTAACCTCTGGTCTTTGAATGACATTCTACCCGAGACAATAGATCCGGATAACATTAAAGATCTTTGGAAGAAGGCTAAAGCCAATCTTAAAGTGTCTCATGAAAAGGTTAGGGAAAGGTATGATCGTGGACGGAGACCCACCACTTTGAAGGTAGGTGACCAGGTTATGGTCAAAAATTTTGTTCCCGCGGGCAAGCTTGCCCCCAGATTTCATGGGCCTTGTATCATTCTCGATTTTCTTACGCCGGTTACCTTATTGCTAAGTAATCCAGCCACCGAGAGGATATTTAGAGTTCACCTGTCCCAGGTGAAACCGGTGTAATTTCTGTGTTAACTTGCTTCATATTATTTTGAAAGGATATGAAGGTTATATTTTTTTTTTTGAGTTTCACTTTTAAGGCATTCTGCCCCTTCTGTAATATTTTGGTTTTAGATGTAAGCCTTGTGTAAAACCTGCCCCGACCCGTTAAACTGCCATCCTGTTCTTGCCACGGCCATTACCACGCTCCCGTCTCCTGCTCCACCTTACACTGTGGCTTCATAATAGTAAATGCCATGGATATCTACACGCCGCTGGCCCCTCAACCTCTCCACAAGCCTGTACCCTCAAAGAAGATGATAGTCCAACACAATTCTGCCGCCTAGCTTTAATGTTTCAGCGCCCCCGCAGCCGCGCAGCGCCGTGCAGCGACTGGGGAGGGGGATGGGCCCCCTCCTCTCCAGCGAGGACGACATGTGCACGGCGAGCCGGAGCTCTCCTCCCGGCCAAGGCTGATGTGCGGCGCACGACCTGCTACATGCCCGCAGCCTGTATCTGTTCACCGCGGGCGCGGCGTACTTCAACACCTCTGCTCCCCTCATAGTGCGGGCGAGCGGTATCTCAGGGTACTTGAGGGGTCCGAGCGGCCTCCGTTGGACGCAAGCTGCAACGGCCGGTCTGGCCATCCGACTCAATCTACATCAACTACATGGACAGTCACCATAAGCAATAACTACACTTGGGAATTCAACAACAATATTTGGTGGACATTGCAAAATTTTTCTTCACCTTTAAGTATTAAAAGTTTATCTTCAGAAATTCAAATTCTACAAACATAAAGACTTTCATTCACCTGCAACAACAACATTTTGAAACTGAATTAAGAAATCTTGTAAATGCTTCTGCTATCTATCTTCGTATCAACATCATTACTTGGACTTTGTTTCAAACTGATTTCATGTGTCACCCCTGGAGGAACTTTTGGGGGGGGGGGGAGGTCTGTACCGGGCGGTACACCTCTACACCGTTTATTTAAAAGTTGCGCCAGTTGAAACTCCTCTTCTGGAGGAAGGTTGAACTTTATCTATTCTATTAATTCTCTACTTTCTCAGAAGATGTCACCACGTGGAAAATTTTGAGTTTTTGAACTGTGTCACTTTTGATGTGTTTTTGTTTCGCTTGAAGTAAGAAGTGTGAACTTTCTCTTCTAGAGGACACTACTGAAGATCAACAATAGCGCACCCTAGTGCGGAGTCAAAGAACTATTTTGTTGGAGTAATTTTTATTTCAAAAGTTTGTTTCTTGTTAAATTTCTTTCTGTTATTGTTTAAGTTGGCTGTATACCCCTCTTTTTCCCCTTGTTTTAGATTTATCCAATCCCGAATTTCTTTTAGTAATTTCTGACCAATCTGGTGTATCTTCCCCCAACTTGTATCTGTTGCGGGGTCCTATCCAATAAAAACATTGTGGGCGGGTGTTTTCATTCCCCTAACGCCTAGAAACTTCCGCGAGAGTATTTAAACTGCTGATTTTGGGGTCTCCGGGCCACTTCTGTTCCATCTTTCAGTGTATTAAGTACATAGCAGGAGGCGGGAAGCGCCTCTTTCTTCTTCAGCCGTTCAACACCAGGTAATGGCCTATTAATAACTTCTTTTCTTGCTAGGTCGGCAGTTTAACACTCGCGGCGGGTTCGAAGCATTTCCATCATGTAACCTTTTCCTAAAATGTAATTACTCTTTTCATCTTTTTCTTGTAAAGCTACATATTGGGATAGAGAGTGCTAACCCTCTCGAGCTCCCACTCACATTTGTTTTGAGGTGAACTTATTTTCTCAAACTATTCTTCGTTTATGTAATGTAAAGTGTTCTTCTCTAAGTCACCTCTGTAGTATGGGATTAGCCCTTGCGTTAGCGGCCCAGAGCCAGATTAGGTTTTAAAAACAAAGTGTATTAGGAGTGCAAGTTCGCCTCCTCTCAAATTGTTATTTTAGAGGTCATGTAATCAACCTTCTTTTCATGTAATAGACCTCCGTAGGTTGGGTATTTTACTCCTGTGAATACGTCCTTAGAGGACAGCTTGAAGGTAGAGTTTGGTGTGGCCTTGTGATAGGCTTACAATTTTGAGAGCGGATCGCTCTTTGAAATTTGTTTCTGTATGCCTCGTGCAGGCTTGATGTGTAATGTTTGGAGCCAGTGCTCCTGGGCATGAATGGGGTTTTCTGCCCCTTGGCTAAAATTTTTTTTGGAGTAAGGCGGGGCTGATTGCCCAAGAGTTATGAAGTAAGGGCACTGAGCCCGAATCCAGTAATATTGTACCTACATTTTTGCTACTCTGTACCTGTTATGATTGTTATCTCTTGTTTTTGAAAAGAAAATATAACCTAGTTAAATTTTAAATTAATTTTACATTGCACGTTAATTTCGTAGCTTGAAACCCATTCACACCCGCACCTTCTTTCACCTCTACCTACCACGGATATCTCCGTAACAATAATAATAATAATAATAATCCGTTAGTGTAAATTCCTTTATCTCGGGGGCTCCCTAGTGCTGAATCGGTAGACCTCTGTTATCTTCGAGATTCGTATTGGCAACCTCTGACACAAAAAATATGAAACCATTACGCATCGCTGCGAGACATCTGGTGGTATAATTGCCACACTTTAAGTACAGTTGTTATTTGCACCGGAAAGTCAAAATATAGGTTAAGCTTGAACGTGAGTAAGGAAAATCAAGGTACATCACAGGAACAACCTAGAACTCCTACACGGAAACGACGGTTTAGAAAATTCATATCTATCGATCGATCATACTATCGATTCAATTCAGATTTCATGTCCATTCAGTTGGCAGTATTACCGGAACCGGGGTAGCTCCCTCCTTACTCCTCACCCGCGTAAAGTTTCGCGGATTGCAGAGCTTGTAGGTTTGGTTGTTATATGCAAGCTCCGTGGCGTAGGGGTACAGTGCCTGTCTCTTATACGAACGCCCCGGATTCGATTCCCGGCTTCTCCAAGGATTTTCATTTTGGGCTTAGTTCTGGAACTCAGCCTCATGAAACTAACAGAGCGGCGAGAGCACCTGGTCAAGAAAACCAAGAAAAATGGCTGAAGATACCGTCAGATTGACGACATGACTATCCAGTATTTGTAGGCCAACAGTAATATAGCTGGTTAGGACTCTTTATGTTGAGCATGTGCCACGGGTTTGTTTTTAGGTTGTTGTATACATTTCAGTGGGCTAGCCAGATTGAATTTCTGGTCCAGTTAGGAACACAACGGGAAACTATCTCAATCCTCATTTCCTTAGAACGTCCTTTCATTGACACTTGGTAGTTGAGCAGTCAAGAAACCATCCCCCTTCGGACTGAGGACTTAACAGAATTAAAAAGAATTAGGCAATCACTAATTTACCTGTGGCGAAAGTCAAATTTTTGAAGAGGGATAAAATAAACATTTTCCTCGTTATTGCTGGTGTCATTGGTAATATCACCTAAGAGAAAGACAATATGGGAGAGAAGATTTTTATTTATTTGTTTATTTATTTTATTTATTTATGTTCCCCATAATATTTTGAAGCTCATCACACTTGAAAAAACTGAAATTCAGCTCTAGGGAAGAAGTTTAACCTCCCAACTGTATTTAATCACGTTCAACACATATATACACGGATGTCTAAATAAGAATCACACGAAGGAGACTGGAGATGGAGGAAAAGTAATGGAGTTGACGCTCGTAAATGACAATTCTTCATGTTCTGGACTTAGGTAATTAAATCTTAAACTGATCTGGTTAATCAGTGTTTCAAATAAAGTTATGCTTATTTTTAAAATGTTTTGCCCTCATGTGATGTCCTCGTGCGGCCCTGGTTGACGATCACTGAGCTAGACTGATTTATTGTAAATCGTTTCCTCGCTTTTATATTATGTTCCAGCTCTTTTACCGAGAGATGTCACATTTACATTATAAAAGTCTCAAATTGGATGTTTCATTGAAAAGGCTGGAAATTAATGTTACTGATTTAAAAAATCGGTTGAGAAATTGCGATTTACGTTATAAATGTACACTGCCTGACAAAAAAAAATTGAAGCAGACAGAAGAAACGGTCGGATGTGAATGTAACTTCGTAAACGTACACATCATTGGCGTGTATATAAATTATTATTAGAGTAGCAATTCTCTGTGGCGGGTAGAACGGTTGCCAGAGTGCATTAGTGTTGTTCATGTTTAGTGCTGTAAGCAGGCCAGGTAGGGTATATAAGGGGCGTGAACATCGTCAAATCTGTGCAACCACATGTTATCCCAGGAATACGTGGTAACAGCCCCCAGCGAGCCCACGTTCCTAGCACCAAAGGGAGAGGTCTCTGACGTATTAGACATAACCCTACTGCAACATATTCCTCAAGGGCATAGCATAACAGTAATAAACTGAATGCGAACCCAGAGGAATATGAGATCAACCCCCAGCGCCGGCTTAACTACAAAGCAGCCACATGGGGTAAATTCGAAAGAAAACTGGACTCACTTCTACAGAGGACTGAGGACACACAAATAGAAAACCCAGCCCAAATCGACGCCGCAGTCAGAACACTGGCAGACGCGATCCGGGCAGTCACAATAGCGAGCATCCCGGTATACAAGAGTAAACATAACACCAACAACGAGATACCGGCCCACATTAAAGACCTAATCCTCAAGCGCAATCAACAAAGGCGCAACTGGGCCGATACCACCGCGATGAAGATCGGGAAATGAAAAACCGCCTTAAAGTCGAAATCGAAACTCACCTACTGGAACACAGGTCGCGAGTCTGGAACAACAAACTGAGTACGTTTGACACAAACACCATACCGGTGTGGAACTTAGCGAGATATTTCACGCGAGAACCACACGTGATCCGAACAATCAAGGGACCAAATGGACCAGTATACGAGGACCGAGATAAAACAGAGATCATTGCAGACTCACTGGAAGCAGCTTTTACACCCAATGACGAACCTTTCGATCCCGCTTTCACGAGGCAAACAGAGGCTAAGGTAGCGGAATTCCTCGCAAACGCACCTAAGCCCGGTGTTATGAAGACTAATATACACGAAATTAAGTGGATAATAGATCGCATTTACCCGAAGAAAGCACCCGGGCATTACGAGATCCAAAACATTATAATCAAGAAATTAACTCCGAGAGCCCTCACACTACTTACCGAGATATCTAATGCAATGTTCCAATTCCAATATTACCCAGAGCAGTGGAAAAAGGCGAGGATCCTTGTGTTTAGGAAACCAGGCAAGGACAAATCTTACCCAAATAATTACCGACCAATCAGCCTCCTAGACGCCCTCAGCAAAGTATTCGAGAAAATACTGCTGAAAGGGCTAATAGCACATGTCAAGGGAAAAGAAATAATCTGAAACGAACAATTCGGTTTTAGAAATGGCCACTCAGCCCAGCAACTGCTTACCCGGTTCATCGAAAAAGTGACCATCGGATTGAACAAGCGGTGGGACAGGGGCACGGTATTCCTTGATATCCAGAAGGCACTTGATCAAGTGTGGCATGAAGGCAAATTAGCGAAACTAATAGACCACGAATTCCACCCAGGGTACATAAGACTAATTAAGTCGTACCAGGAGGGCCTAGAGCTCCAAGTATATGTTCACAACACACTGTCAAGCACGCGAACGATTAGGGCGGGCGTAGCCCAAGGGTTGATAATTGGCCCAATACCGTCCGTCCTATTTACGAACGACATGCCAACAGCGGAACTCCCCACCACACACCTCTACGTTGACAACACTGCCATCACAGTACAACACCCTCAACTAGCGTGCATTCGGAAGTGGATACAAGTAGCACAACGAACTCTTGGGCCCTGGCTAACCAAATGGCGTATTAAGGTCAATGTTGACGGATGCCAAGCTGTGTTCTTCACAAGAAAGAACAGACGCACACACACAGGCCAGCAAATATTAAACCGCTTAAGCTATTTAATCAAGATATAACATGGCGTGACAAAGCCAAATACCTGGGAGTAATCCTAGATAGGATGCTAAACATACTAAATCACATTAAAGCCATCCAGCGAAAAAAACACACGACTAATACAGCTCTATCGTATATTGAATAAAAATCCAGTATTGACACGAAAGTAGCAACTAACATGTACAAGGCTTTAATTAGCCAATAATCACATACGCATGGGGCCACACTGCTATGACGAACCTGGATACGATGGAACTAATACAAAGTACATGAATTGGAGCAGCGGCTAGACTCCCAACTGAGACAGCAATACGCCACCTACGCGAAATTGCGAAAGTCAGCTCAATCAGGCACCACAAACGACAACTAACACTCCGAATGTACACGAAGTCAGGGGATAATAAGATCAACCTACTACTCAGTGGAATAGGACACTATGAAGTCGATCTGTACACAAAATACCCCACTCCGAAACACATTCTGTTCAGCCACAGGGTGAAGAGGCAGGAGGTCCCAAAGAACCTCCCCTCCTTAGCTGACACCCACTCACTTCTTCGCACCACTTAATATTTCACACACATCCCACACTGCAAACACGTGTATATATGTACATGTCTGTTTATGTATGTTACAGCTCAAGCATCCACAGGGATGCAAGCGAGGAATGATCGAGAGAAGAAACTCAAATGACGAAGGCAACACAGCCGTATAATAAGAGACGACTCAATCCATCGCCAAGCCCCGCCAGTGACAAGGGAGTGGACAGGAATCCCACCACTAGAAGCTACACAGTTCAAAACAATTAGGGGAACATAAATTTGAACTTATGCCATGTTCCACAAAAAAATATCTCACACAAAGCTATATTACCAACTAAATATTTATTCTTTAACGTTGAAGTATACAAAAGAACATCGAGGGATTCACGTTCATTTTCAGAACACAAACGGAAATGTCCAAATACAGGCGAAAACAAAGTGATAACAGTTCTCCAGAGTGGATTTTTATCACAGTTGGAGAGCTTCAGTATGGTGTATGTCCGCCACGAGCATTTATCACAACTTGGCACCTACGTGGCATGCTCCGTATAAGTCTACGGAGGTCACGTTGCGGTATCAGGTCCCATTCTTCAATGACAGCCTGTTCGAAGTCTTGGAGAGTCTGTGGTGAAACGCGACATCCACGAACACTTCTGTCAAACCTATCCCACTCACTGCTGGCCATTACATCACTTGAATGTCCAATTCTCGCAAGACAGCTCTAGTGATACGCGCTACATGAGCCCTGGCATTGCCGTGCATGAGTACGAATTCAGGGCCAACACCGAATGCAGCTCCCAACACATCCTGCAGCAATATCTGCTTGATGTACCCCGCAGCGGTGAGATTACCACGGACGACGACAAGATTCGTACGGCCTTCAATACTGATGCCACCCCACAACATCACAGAATCTTGTCCAAATCGGTCGCCTTCTTGGACAACATTTGGCACGTACCGCTCACCAAGGCGTCTCCATACACGTTGACGTCCACTACGCTGTGTCAGGGAAAATATGGACTCGTCTGTGAACAACACAGATCTCCTTTGGCGACGTGGGTACGGGCGAACCGAAGGCGAGCTGCGCGATGTTGCTGCGTTAAACGGGACACTCGAGCAGGACGTCTGGGTCGTAAGGACACTTCTCTTAACCTGTTCTTTACTGTCTGGTCAGACACTACGACTCCAGTGACCTTCCTGAGGTCTTGTTGCAGTTCTCCTGCAGTTGCTGAACGACGCCGAAACGCACATATGGTCAGATATCGGTCATCCTGTAGGGTTGTCACGCGTCCACCACGACCTCATCCAACCCTTCTTGTGAAAAGGCCTGTGTCATTGTAGCGATTCCACAATAGGTGAATAACTGACGGAGATACATTGAGATCCACAGCAACACATCGAAAAGTCCATCCTTCCTGGATCAAAGTGACGGCCCTTGCGACTTGAACCTCGTTAAGATGTCTCATGGTATGTGTTGGTTTACGTACAATGTGCTCAAATGACCGCAGTAGTCTGTGTACCTCGCTACGACGCACGGATGTACAGCTATTCACTTTGTTTTGAGGGGCCACCTGACAGTTCAATGCATGGCTACGCCTACAGGATTAGTATAACTTCGATTTGACATACCCTGAATAGCTAAAGTCTCAATGTATGCTGTACGACCATTGAAACCCAATCTACCAAATTAACGCCCTCATACCAGACATTACAAAACATGTTCCCCTAAATTTTTTGAACTGTGTACATACTGTACCAGGAAAGCCTATGTCCTGGCCCATATCAATCGAAAGAAACGTTATTCCAGCATAAAATATCCGTCCGACGTACGAACAATTATATAAAGGATTGTTCCAGCAGGTGCCAGACTTCACGAGTGCACTAGGCGAAGTCAAGTGACGTCACCTGTCGCTCGAAGCTCACCTCCCCTAGAGATATTTCTCAAAAAGAATTTTCTTTTCGCAAGCTTTCCAACGCCTTAACCAATTTCAACGGGACAAACGCTGAATTGTAGCGGACGTCATAAAAGTTAATCCCTGTGAATTTCGAATTAATCCATCCCATGGTTGTTGAGTTATAATAATTTAAAATCTAAGAAAATTATACACTCACGGTCACATGACCAAGAGAAACCACCCCTCCCAGCGCCGCCATATATATGTCAAGGCTAACAAGCAGAGCAGCGCAGTACAAGGACGAGTACACAGGTGTGTGTGAGTGAGACAGAGGAGAGACCGACCCTCGTACAGTATGTCCGCGCAGTCACGGTGAAAGCTTGCCGTCGCGTTTCCGGAACACGAAGTTATATCGCCGACAAAATTATAAAAGACTTCGCACTGTATTTAGTACATCGCGTCGCGACTACAGTCTAATTCTAAAGACTTTTGAGAATATAATACGAGTGAACTTATTGAAGTGCAAATACCAAATATTTAACGTTCACAGAATATATCATTACGTGTAGACTTAGTTTACTTCACATGATATTGAACTTCTACAGAAACTAATGTGTAGAATTACCAGAACTCATTTCTTTTCGAGTACTGAACTGTATTTCTTTATTCACGCCATATTAGTGTACGACTTACAGTGGTAATCTGGGTGAATACTAAGAACTTTTTCTGAGGTAATATGACGTTATAATAACAAAATAATCAGAAAATAATCCTTAGTGACTTAATGACCGTGTTCAAAGACTGTGATTATAGACTATGATTTGCCTTTTCAAGTGTGAACTGTGTAATTATGGACGTTTCAGTAACGACTTTAAATAGTATTTCATACAGGAAGGACTGTGATTATTCATTTAACGTCTTAAAGTTCAATTACGCCATAAACTGTGTTCAACAGTAAATGACAGTGTCCGTGATAACTACTCGCACTAAGTGAATTTTTCGTGTGCGAAAAATCACCTTAACGAGCTGCAATTCTACACGATCCAGTTCCAGCCGTCATCACCTCATCGGGGGACGTCAACATGGTGTGTTAAGGGAACATCGCTGACCCTGATTCTCCACGGAACATTCCAGATGTCCATCCTTCAATATTTGTAGCAACATTTCTTTCATTAAGTGAGTAGTAACAAACTGACTAAAATTTTCTCATTAACTTTGAACAGTGGAAACTTCAGTGCCGCGTGTGAACAAATATTTCAGAGTTCTCATAGTTTCTCAGAAGTGATAAATTTAATTTTCAAATTTAATTTTCATATCTCATAGAAAGACTTTAGGCTTTTCAAGTATGCCATACATCAAGGTTTACAAACTGAAAAACTGAAAACTTTTAACAGAAATTTAATTTCTCATGTTTATTTGCAATTACAAGTGTGTGCTCATATTTAGAAAGACTTTAGGTGGAAATCTAATACCTCGTCTTCTCACATATGAAAGATTTCGGAATCAGTGATATTCATTTAATTTTCATGAACAGAATTCAGGAAGATTACGTTCAAACTTTTAATTTCAATGCCAGATTTGAGTCCAATAATCATATTGCAGGGTGAAGAATTAATAAATTGTTTAAAAATTTTTAACCATCTATTATTCACTCTGCGAGTCTATCCTACTCTGTATCGGCTCCAAAACCAAGTTCCACTCCCTGAGGTCCTACTCATGCCCTTTCCCCAAAAACTTTTCCTGGTACAATACTAACCATACTATTATTCTATTATTACATGACTATTCCATTGTTTTTCAGTTATATATTCCAGTTATTGTTTTTCACTTCTCTAGGACATCCAGGACACGAGAGCGGACGACCAGTCCGCACTCTATTGAGATTGAGATGTGTATAATTGTACGTATGAATAGCTAGCTTAGATTAATAACAGATTGCAATGACAAGTGTGTGCCATCAACAACGCAACAACGGGACGTCCTCAGGCGAAAAGAAGAAGCCTCTTACATTACGAAAGGATTGGCTCTAATTCCCTTCTCCTTAAAGGAGACTTGGCACCAGGGACCGCTGGCTGCTGGAACAAGGGAGTAGCCTGTGGTCCAAGCCCAGGCGCTAGTGGACCCGAGCTGCACCCGGCAGTGACAAGAAGGACTGATCCACATAATAATTGACAAACGCAAGGAAAATGGTTATGATTGCATGACACATATTCCAAACGAACACAACCTCTGGATCACTCCAGCCCACATCCTTGCATGTGTTATCAAAATATGTCAGGTTTTACATGTAGACTCTTTCTTTTCCGCCTATGTGGTTTTCCTTGACCCTTAATACCACGCCTCAACCCCATCTTTCCAACACAAACCTTGTCTTGTAACGCGTCTAACGTGCGAACTGGCAAGTACTCCTGTAGTACCTTTCCTACTCCTTCCTGCTATCTCCTTTCTCCTTAGAAATTAATAGCATGTTGGAGGCAATGTAGATTAGTGTCGATTGCCACGTGGGGGAACGGGATTCGCCAAACCCCCCCGAAAAAAGTAAATGTTGAGTGATCACTGTTAAGGACACGGAGATGCCGCGTACTCGTGAGAGACATCGTTATCAGCATCTGACAGAGTTTGAAAGGGGACTCATTGTGGGTCTCCATTTGGCCGGATGGTCGAATGTTGAATTGCATGGGAGCGTGAGGGCAGGTATACTCGTCGTCAAAGTTTCGGTCGAACACGTCTGACCACTACACGGGAGGATCGCCGTATTGAGCACCAAGCACATCGCAATCGTTTCACATCTGCGCCAGCCACCCGAGAACAAGCAAAGGACTCCTTGCAACATTGTGTTTCACTTCGCATACCACTGGTCGAAGACTAGCAGCAGCCAGACTAGGGAATTTCTGCCCATGCGTAGGCTGCCGTTAACACCACAACACAAACGGCTGCTTTTGGAGCGGTGCCGTGACCGGGAAGCATGGACTGCTGATGAATGGTATAGCATTGTGTTCAACGATGAATCGTGGTTCTGCACTACCTTGGTTGACCTTTGTCTTCGAGTATGGTGGCAACTGGAGGAGAAATCTCATTCTTCTTATGTTTTGGAGAGGCACAGCTGTGTTACTCCTGGGTTCATGGTGTGGGGAGCCACCGGGTATAACTTCAGTGCACAGCTGGTAGTGATCGAGGGAAATCTGATAGCACAACGGTACGTCACGAACATCCTGCGTCCCCAAGTGTTACCACTCATTCGACAGTATCGTAGTGCTAATTTTCTGCAGGACAATGTTCGTCTACATACGGCACGTGTCTCAATGAACTGTCTGCGTGATGTTGATATACTCTCGTGGCCAGCAAGTTCCCCATATCTGCCCTTTATAGAACATATCTAGGACCAGCTGGAACGTCAACTCCGTCCCACTTCCAATATCAAGGATATCAAGGACCAGTTACAGCAGTTGTGGGCCAGCTTGCCTCAGGAGAGGATACAACGGCTTTATTACACCCTTCCCAACAAAAGCAGTGCATGCATTCAGACCAGAGCGACTGCAACGTCATACTGATAAGTAGGCTCGTACTGCCAAGTTCTTTGCAAATTTGACTCGATTTTGGATTCGCTGAAATAACAACACACACCCTCCTAACACGCGAAGTTGCATTTCGTTTCCCCTTCCTCTTCTCGGTTCTTCAATTATTTTGTCAGGCAGTGTACATGTCTATTCCCTTAGTCCTGTTTACCGATATGGGTATATTATACAGAGGTGAATAAAAATATATGTCGAGGAAACATCCAAAAATGCAAAACAAAACACACCCGTGGTGTAACAGCTCATTAGGACCTGCCAAGATGACTGCTGGCCATTCAGATGGCTTTGCTTCCTTTCAGATAGCTCGTCATTTGGACTCTGAAGGCTGAGTGCACAAAGTTCCAACACTCGGCTCAGAATTAAAATAAATGCACTAGCTAGGAATCAAATCCGGGGCCCCAGATAAGAGGAAGGCATACTACCCCTATACCATGGGGTTCTTACTCATCACAAAGTAGGGTATGTAAAAATGTTAGGCGCTATTGCATCTTAATTCCCTGCTCTCCAAATAAACTGGAAGATAGGGCTAGACAGAGACCCAGTTATGAATGTCGTCAGTGTGAAAGTGTGTACTTAAGAATATTGTACATATTAATTGGAATCCCAGACTTAACACGGTCACCACCTCACAGGAGTGACCATACGAGTGAAAATAATGTTCGTTCCACCTAGAAATCTTCCAGACGAATTACATATTACCCCTAATCGAAACTAAAATAAGGTCTGAGCAAGCAAGTAGTAGTTTTACCTGACTGTAGATATCGCGGTCATAGCCAGTGTACCTCCAGCTTTTCGTGGAATCCCAAGCACAGGTTCGTGGCTTTCCATTTCAAAAATCTGTTTTAAATAATCAGGATTCGAATCACGACCGCTCTGGTGGGAAATCAGCTATCATGTTACTCAGCTATCATGTACCTTCAAAATATGGTGCCTTTGCGAATGAACCTGGAACAGTATGCAATAATAATGCTATGGAATTAATGACTTTTCAACTAAAGAGAGACCATAGTGCTGAAATATTTAACTCAGCGAGAGCTTATGAACAAGTCAGTGAATTTAGGTGAAAAATTTATCAGCGATTATGCTGAAATTCCGTTAATATGAGCATAGGTATTGAGCACATAATCAACTGCACAAATCAATCAGTCATGTGAGGTGACCACACTTCTTAAAATAGAGAACAATCCAACCTTACAATTAATTAATATGACGTATCTGATGACAGTGTTGCGAGCGAGATGTAAATATATCCTTACGAGTCTTGACCCCAGAAAGTACCTTAAAACTGAAATGTTTCATTTGAGAAGCAAGCAAGCAAACAGTTTCAAGTTACCCATGATATCATGATCATAGCCACGGGTCTTCCGGCTTTGCATCGATACCGAACCACACGAGTAGAAGGGCAAAGTATATTCTAAAACAATGGGTGCTGAGGCAGCATTTTCTCACGAGGTCATTGACCTCTAGTATGAACCTATGGGGTTCTTGACCCCTAGTAGTGTACCTATGGGGGCCGGGTTCAATTACCTCTCGGTGAGGTTAAGGTGCGGAATAACGTCATAACCTTGCGTGCGAGAGCAAGCCTAACCTGACAGACTACATTGGAGGAGCCTAATTGGTCAGAGAGTGATCTAGGGAGCTTTGGACCCCTAGGCGAGGTTATAACGTCATTCCCATACGTACGAGGGTAATCGCTGGCCAACCTGGAATTTTTGACCCCTGGATGAAGTTATGACGTCATACCCTTACGTACGAAGGCAATACTAACCTCACGGGCCACTTTGGAGGAGCCGAATCGGATGGCCCCCTTTGAGGAACCGAGTCCGAATGGTCACGGACCCTTTGGAGGAGCCGAATCGATCGGGCGCCCTTGGAGAAGCCACAAATCGGTTGTGTGAACTGCAGATGAGGTTAAGACGTCATTATGACGTGCTAACCTAAACTTGTGCACGAACGCTAACCTAACCTCACACAGAGGCTCCTCTTGGAGGAGTCCAATCGGTTAGGTGACTGGTAGTTGAGGTTATGACGCCATGATGACGTGTTAACCTAACCTCAGACAGGCTATTTACGGGTTCCCCTTGGAGAGCCGAACTAGTGAGGTGACTTGCAGGTGCTGTTAACACGTGTGTTAACCTAACCTTGGCCACGAACGGTAACGTAACCTCACACAGGCTCTTTGTCGTCTCCCCTTGGAGGAGTGATGGAGCTGTGACGTAATAAGCGCCGGGCGATTTACAATTGCATGCTTATCTTTACATAATCGAACATGCAGGCTTTCTCCTGACAGGGCTGTGACGTCACAGCGTGACAAATGACTACCAGATCCCGTTGGAGGTATATCAGTGCGCTCTCGCGGTGACTTCGTGAGTTAAGGCAATGAAAAGACTATCAGATCCCGCTAGAGACATAACAGTGCACTCTCGCCGCGACTTTGTGAATTACTGTAAACAAATGACTACTAGATCCCGCTAGAGACATAACACGGAGTGACTAGCTAGTGCGCATGAGCGCATGTACATCACCTTGAGGTACACTCTGACGGAGAGTTTGCAAGTTCCTGTAAAACGGATTACTCACGCACTGTGTTAGCCGGGGGAGAAAGTAGGATTGTCAAGAAATGTCAAGCAGTTCTTCATCCTTCGGGAGGTGTCGCATGCACGTATGCATGACGGATGACATAGGCGCTAATTTCAAACTTCTGTATGTATGTGTTTAGAAGCAAAGGGATATTGTGCGGTCGACATCGAAAAGAACAAGAGATGTCTAAGGGAGGTTGGATAGGAGCGTGGTAAGAGACGAACAACGGTTATGATAAAAAAGAGAACTAGAAATTATTCAGCCTACATTTTTATAAAAATAAAATGGCGACGACTAGGAAAATATTTGATAGGTGTGAGGAGGTAATGGGAATTAAATAAGTAGAATGTTTTAAATTTAATGAAATATTTATTGTGTAATTATTTACAAAATTAAAAACTACTAACGGTCATACTACAGTCTTTGTTATGCTGCCGACAAGGTTGCTGCACTCCTTAAAATTTTACTATGAAGAGGTAGCATGCTTCCAAAATTGTAATACCCCCTGCTACATTAAAATTAAACAAAATATGTATTATTTATGAAATGTTCTCAAAAATATATTGCACTATGCTAGTTATGCTTCGCAAAAAAGTTGATGCAGTTCTTACCTTGATATCATCCATGTGTTTAGTTCCTTTCAGAATAATTATCAGGTTCTATAAAGAAGGGGAAAATTTCATGCATACACTGCAATCTTTACAATCTTCGGATTTGGTCCATCCGAATCAATGCGATTTTCATCTCGATGCTTGTAATGTCGTCGATAGCGTCTGCATGAAGCTACATCGATTGACATCTTACTGTGGAGAGGTAGGATATCCCAAAAAGCATCTACGAAAAGTGCAGTGTACGTAGATAAAAATCCTGGTATCTGATATAAGGCTCTATGTTTATAGAACCTCTTAAAAGCCTCACTTACGTGAGTGATGTAAATAAGCTAATAGGCGAACAGGATGCAAATTCACAGTTTTGTTTGTTTTCAAGATGATTGTCTGTAACCGCGTAGTCTTTTTCTTCTTTCCGTTCCATAGTGTACGGCGTAGAAGCACACACTAACGATCGTGACGAAGGGCTATCCTTATTTATATTCCTGTAACAACATTCGTTAGTGGATTGTGACATCATTCATATGAACAATAGGACAGTAGGCTGCTGTGTTAGCAGGAATATTTTCAGATGTTTCAAATTCTAAACGAATATCGACAGGAGATTCTTTTATAAATTCTTCATGATCGGTGCTTTATTTTTAAATTCTTCAGGCGAAAATAGTGGACGATCTTCTTTCTGATAATACGACGATTGGAATTTAAAATGTATGTCATAGAGATGCCCAAATTTATTTTTCTCAAATTTAATGTCTATGTTGTCGTACAGATACGTTATTCCGTTGAGATATAGTCTAATATACAGTGATCAAACTGTCAGCTATCTTTCTCATGGTTGATTTTACGATGGGTTTCAAATCCACAAATAATATACAAAGGCTTTTCATTAAAACGTGACGTTTTAACAGCCCAGCTATGCTTGTTTGTAGGTGGTAACACAGGATACTTATGTAGCTCCCAACTTCGAAAGCGTATAGGCAATGGTGTATGATTTTCGACAATCTTGAACAATCGAAGTTTTTCTCGATCAGATCATGTTATATGTGGAATCCTCCACAATATACGATGAAGAGTAATTTTCGAGTCTACTGGTGATTCGGCTGCTTTAAGAGAATTGTTATCACTTAGATCGTGGATCATCATTACCTCTTGTTTTGCGTTGATTTTAATACGTCTAAAATCGTCAGCAAAATCGAGAACATATTTTAATGATAACTTACCAGAAAAGATATCGTCCTGGAGTGATGTTACTAATGTGTTTCACATCCAGTTGTTATTAGCCTTCGGACACCATCCTGCCATCCGTAGAAGATTTCTTTCTTCATCACTACAAGTAGGGTAGAGTTTCATTGCACTTGTAATACCAACATTCTTCGATCTATCTATTTCGACATTATTTACTTCATCACGCGCTTCAGAGAAGAGAAAAGGTAGACCATGATTGTTTTAGTTGAGATGTGCTTGGTCCACTTCCATCTGCCTTATCTAACCGTCCTTCAATATAGACGAAGCCTTCGTGTGGTAGTGTGTATACATCTTGCTGATTAATGATAAAGCGAATTTCATCATTGTTATTGATTCCAAACGTAAAAGATTGATAAGAATGGAGCTCACTTCGTACTGCACCTTCATGAGTTTCTACTGTGTTCATAACGTCTAGCATTTCTTCCATTTTGTTGTAGTAGCGTATAACCTAAATGTAGGAGAATCTGCTTATTGTCATCTGTTAACTTGCTGAGTCTTCGCAAACATGTAATATGTCTCCTGAATGTACACTCTGTTTTATAGATTTTTCCGTACTGGTTTATGATGAAGTTTGTAAGCTACGTACGTTTGTCAATCTAAATTAATGAGCTGATTATGTTTATTCACAAGCCTAAGAGTGATGTTACTAATGTGTTTCACATCGTCGCCATAATACCTATCTGTGTCGGTGCGACGTAAAGCCCCTAGCAAAAAAAATGTGTTTCACAGACACAGGATGATAGAGATCTACTGACTGTTTCTCACGAATAGTATAACCACTTTCCTCCGTAATAATAATGTCGTGCAAGACGTGTGAATGTTCTTGATTACTGTACAAGTCTGTAATAATATTACAAGTGATGTTTACATGGTAATCATCGATGAGTGTTATAGGTTGATCAGACTAATAGCGTACGTTCGGTATGAGCTCTCTTGCTGAAAATCCAAGCAATGGTAGAAATCGAATCAGGTTGTGATTTGAAGTCAATGTTGAATGAAGACTCAATAACACATTCACGTGTGATGTTTCTCGCAGTAACTGAGAACTTGTAATTATTATTACTAAAAATCTCATCACTAAACTCTTCAATTAACGTACTTTCAATGTACTCATGAATATCGTCTACTGAATAGCTACCTGACGGTAGCGTTAGCACATACTCATCGTAACAGAACTTGTTTACGCCATCACGCACATTATGGATTTCATCGTACCTTCAAACGATACAAGTCCAAGACTATGTGGCTGATGACCGAGTTCGATCGGTGGATTAAAGTAAAACGGTTGTTTCAGGTCCTTCTATGCGTACAGCGAACTTTCTTACACCGTTGGTCATCACGTGCACACTGATGCTCTGTGTCTACTGTCTGGGTTTGATATAAGAACATAAGGTATAATCGCCTGCACATGCGTGTATTGAATTTTTGCACACGGTTTCTATTGTAAACAATATTTGCACAGCTTCCGAAATAATATACGAGCTCAAATGGAGGACGTAAGTCTCCACATCTTTCGAAATACCATACTTTAGATTTGGGTTCTCCGTAGGCAACTTGAGTTCCAGGTCCGCGACTGTTGTTACAGCACTCTCCCGTTCACGTGGGTATGCTGGTAGTTGATCGCTCATATACACACCGCGAAAATAATAAATTCCTGGTTGTTTAGCAAATGTAAAATTTTCATCGTGGGTTAGAGCTCGATGTGGCAGTGCATTCAGCAGACTCACTTTGGTGATATGTAGATGATAAGCCCTTTTTTGTATGGCGCTAGCTTCATGTGTACACCTCTGCCTCGTAATGCAATTGCCTCCATTGTCTTGTTATGATGTTCACTCTCCTTCAACTGTTGCTTCGCTTCTTCTAAACACTTAAACAGTTCCTGCTACAGCACTAGGATCACACAGCAATTACTCTAAAGCTGCTATTCTAGAAAACAGTGCAGGAAGAAATTTTCCTCGTTATGATACAGCAATAATTCTTGAACGTTTACAAAATATTGCTCCACACTTTGGAGAATTTCTCGCTCTTGCTGCGCGTAGTGCCATAGTAATGGCTAGTCGCGTATTGTATTCCCCTCGAGTAGCTTTTTGTGCAGCCTTTACAACTTCTTTCCATTCAAGAGTCTTAGTTTTCTTCTTCATAACGTTTGGATATGATTGTTTCACAATTCTGTACACGACATCACTCGTCAAGAGCGATTTATGAACTGACAGTTAATTGTTTCATTATATATACGAGATGTATATATTACTATGGGTTACTTTATTATTCAGTTACCATAAATATTATAAAGCAGCAAGACAAACTACCTTTTAGTGGCATAGTGTCACATCTCTTACCTAATTCTGCTACAACTACACAAAGACGTCGTGGAACGTTGTTTTCTTTTACTATTCGATGTATTATAACAGGCCCATCGGGATACTGGATGACAAATATTTTACTTACACTCATTACCTCCTTAAATGGCATAAGCTTCGAGAATATTTACGTTTTCGCCAAGTCACTCTATCGACCACTATATACTATTCTACAAATTGTAATGCACGATTTGGTTAAAGATGGTTTGAAATATTTTCAATTTAGTGCACATGAGCAAGTACCATCACCGGATGATGTGCTTATCAATTCTCTTATGGTATTTGACGATGTCGCTACAGAACAGCAAAACGTTTGTCGCTCATACTTTGGTATGGGATGACATAAATATGTAAGATTGCTTCTATTTATGTCAAACATATTCTCGTGTGCCTAAGCAGCTGATAAGCGACAACGCAAATATTTTGTGCTTTTTCGGCAAGATGAGCGCAACATGCGACGTGTGTATGATGATCATGTTAACACTGATATGATATTCAATGACCTTAAACGTATGTGCGCTACATGCTGGTCATCACATCGTTACGGCTTTTTAGTTATTGATAAAGAAAATGATGCTCATTATGGACGGTATCGCATGGGATATAATCATTATATGTGCATCAACATCGAGCTACAGACTCAACTTAATCAAAATCGTCAACATGACAACATCCAGCAAAGAGATTATACAACATATAATCTGTGCTCGAAACAATATTCGACAAAAACTTAAAGAGCTTAAACGTATTAAAGCAGACACTGATTTATTTTTGAAACGCAACTAGGTATACCACTGACATAAATTTTTAATTCTAGTTCATTGCTCAATTCTACTATAGGTTCTGTTTCTATGCAATCATCTCATGATAAAGAGATGCAAGAACAAGAAAAGCCTGAAGAAGAAGAAGAGAAGCAGGATGAGGAAGAGGAGAAGCAGGATAGGGATGAAGAAGAGGATGAGGAAGAAGAACTTAACGATACTTCACCATGTAAGCGAGTTAAGTTTGTAACTACAGATGTTATTGCTGAAACACATACTACTACGTACATCAACACAAGATCTGCCTTCTTTGTCTGAGGTTATGATCACACCAGAGTATCGTAATCAGTTTAAGACTTTTATTCAAAATACCTATGAATCTCTCTTTGCTCCTTATATAGAGAAACTCTTTACAGGACAAACTGACACAACCTACGATATTCGCAATGAAGATGACTGTTTCTGGATAGGTAATGTAAATGTTAAGATCAATGGCAACAGTCTCATCGTGAAAGTTGTTACCTATAAACCTACTAAAGGTCTCTTAGAACTTCTTTTCTCAGGAATACCTGACAAGGATATAATTTCACAAGATGATCTTACAAATATAAGGCAATACGTTTTGCTACTGACGGAACACGACGTAATTACAAGAGGACAGAAGCTGTAAATGCAAATAAGAGACGCAAGTATCGAGAGTTTATTTCTAAGCTGTATCCTTCACATCAACTCACTCCACGTGGTCTTAATGTTATCTACAAACCTTTATTGCCGTATGTAGACGTAAGATACTGGAATGACCCTAACTTACTCGTAGAACGATAACAACTTCTAAGAGCTTCACAAGATACTGGTCACACAGGTCACGAATCAGAAATTCTAGAAATAGAGAATTACGTCTTGCGGGTATTATTCTGTACTGGATCGTCAAGATAAGACCTCGCCCGTAAAGATAAGCATCGCACACGATTTACATAAACCAGCTCGTCGCACCTACTATCGCAGACGCGTTATTACACGCGGAAAAGGTGATATCTGGTAAGCAGACATAGTAGAAATGTTTCCATATACCTCTAGTAGTAAGGGTTGTAAGTATCTACTAACTGTCATCGATGTGTACTCTAAGTTTGCTTTGCACAACCTGTGTTCTAATACAGCAGCTCAAGTTAAAGTCGCATTTAAACACATTGTTGAACAATCAAAACGCTGCCCAAGGCTTCTTCAAACCGATCAAGGTAAAGAGTTTTACTACAAGGATTTTTTCCTTACCTTAAGTTACTTGGCATTCATCACTACTCCACGTACAACAGTCTCAAGGCAAGTGTTGTAGAACGCTTTAGTCGTACACTCAAAGCAATGATGTGGCGAGATTTTACAGCAAAACGTTCTTATCGTTGGACTGAACTGCTCCCTAGACTCGAGTCTACCTGCAACGATACACCTCATTGCACTATCGAGACAAATCCACGTCTTGTTACTAAGATTACAACACGCTTTGATGCTATTCATATTGTAATCAAAACGGATGATCCGCGCCGCCATCACTTTAAAAGAGGTGATTTTGTTCGCATCAGCAAACATAACTCTATCTTCGCTGGAGGATACACACCTAAGTGTAGCACAGAAACTTTTCAAATCAGGAGTGTTAAGCTTACTAATACAGTTACGTATTTACTTAGCGGTCTTTCAGGACACCCTATTGAAGGAGGATTCTACATCGAAGAACTGCAGAAAACAAACTATCCTGACCACTATTTAATCGAACGTGTTATTCGTTGTTGTGGAAATAAACTGTATGTCAAATGGCTTGGTTTTAATAACAACTTCAATTCATTGATTAATAAAGAGGACGTACTTTAAAACTTGAATTCTATTATTCTAGAATCTCTACCTCTATTTCTTCTACTGCATAAGGCAAGATTAAACTTGCAAGTCAACATTATTACTACTGGTTAATTTATGAAGTGGTGTAGGGTAGGATCAACATTAAAATATCAAACACCACCTACATTATGTTTCACTAATCGTATTTATTTTAGTACTTATATATATATTTTTCTTTCTTCAAGTAAATCTCTTCTGTACTTCTGTACTTTCTTTCATAGATTATTTCTGCTGTCTTCTCTGTTTAATGCCACCACCCAGTGACAGTTTTCCTTTCACTGCACTGCCAACGAGAAGTGCTGCTATATTCTCAGCAACTGTAGCATTAGGTGACGTCACAGGCTGCATAGAATTACAAAGCTATTTGTATCAGCTACACGTCATCGATCAGGTTTGTTTTGCCGATAAGCAATATCATGCTCTTTGCAGTCAGCATCTAACATATTAGTACCAAGATCACCGCGTGCCAAGTGCACAAGTCGAGTATTGGTAACTAGGAAGATGAAGCTCAAAAGGAAGAGGATCAATCACCTTATTGATGAGTCAATGCCCAGCATGTTTCCTCACCTTTCATCTCAGCATGCTTCTTCACCTTGTTCTGCGACAGCTTGCTTACTGTTTTCGCAGCTATGATAAGTGTATATAAGCGAAGTCAACTCGTTAGTTTTCGGTCCGTAATACAGTTTAATGAGTTGACATGTACGGCGCTGTCTCACTGAAGGTCTATTAGCTAAACCCACTTGTTCACCGAGCTCGATAGCTGCAGTCGCTTATGTGCTGCCAGTATCCAGTAATCGGGAGACAGTGGGTTCGAGCCCCACTGTCGGCAGCCCTGAAGATGGTTTTCTGTGGTTTTTAATTTTCACACCAGGTAAATGCCGGGGCTGTACCTTAATTAAGGCCACGGCAGCTTCTTTCCAATTCCTAGGCCTTTACTATCACATCGTCGTCATAAGATCTATCTGTGTCGGTGCGACGTAAAGCAAATAGCAAAAAAACTCACTTGTTCATGGCGTAAAATACATGTTTGAAGCTCTGACAAAACAGGATCTTGAGTCCACTCACGAGCACCTTATCCTAGATCTTCTTTACAGTATTCGCAGCTACATTGCCCGAAAATGCCTTTGGTAATGCATTCAACTCTTCTTCAGTAATAGTGTTTAGTTTCTTTTTGCAAGCATAAAATTTTACGATTGCCTTTTCAACTGCGTTACACTTAGTATGAGATAGAAATGACATGATGTCTTTGCAAATGTTTCTTTCACACTGTCGTCATTTTGACACTGCAATTTACAAATGTTGTTCACTTCCCGGTGTGCACTGTGACACAACCAATCAAAGAGTATGCACACATGGCGTGAAGACTGTTTAATCGTTTCTCCACTATGCTCCTTGAGAAGAGTTTTAAATGATGGACATCCTAATTCATGCATGTCGATAATTTCACATGTTGATGGTAGATACTTCGTCTGGTTAATTTCTCAGTCTCGGGGCTGGGTGTTTGTGTTCGTCTTAAGTGTATAAGTTCAATTCATCAAAGTCGATTCATAATTAATAATCAGAAACATACAAACATTTGTCCATTCATAATTAATTAGAAACATAAAAAATTGTAGCTGGCTAAATGGTCGTTAAGAGCGAAAGCCAAAATTTTTCTAAATTTTTTCTATACAGACCGGCAGCATATACGTCTTAGACATTCCAGACGAGTTCAAATAGTGGCACGGTGAGCTACACACTTGACTCCCTCCTGTCTTCGATTCCGCCCGGAATTCGAGTGTGAGCTTTGCTAGGACTAGCACGTGACAGCAGGAAGGGCAACCGCTCTTAAACCCCGACCAAGTCCTAAACTGAGCCTGGATGTTCCACCGGTCACACATGAACGCGAGAAGATTGCGTTGGAAAAGAAAATCTACGAGGGCTATAAATAACGTAATGGCAACGTATTACAGACACTCGCAGGAGACCGGGCATGCTGAGCCTGAGGGACAACCCGTCAACAGTGACTGCTATTGCCGACTTCTTGAGTGATATCTGCGTCCGGCTATGCGGCGCAAACGTCCACGTGTATTGCGAGATGATCGCCCTATCATGTAGCACGACAATGCACGTTGTCGTGTCGCAAACAATGTCAAGCTCTTTTGCAACGGTGGCATTGGGAGGTCTTGGAACACCCTCCGTACTCACCAGATATGAGTCCTTGTGATTTCGACCAGTTTCCTACGTTGAAGGTGCTCCTCCGAGGCCGCCGATTTCCTGACGTGGCATCTGTACTCCGCGCAGAAGGGCGCTCCGTCGCAGTCATCAACACAGATCGCCTTGCCAACGGTTCCCAACGGCTTCCCGACATTTTGCAAAAGGTAATAGACTTTGTGGGTCACTACACTGAAGGAATGTAATGCAATTATACTTGTTAGCTCATTAAATATTGCCACTACTTTATTAACAGCCCTCGTAGTTTGAATCGAGTAAGGTGAATAGCGATTCAGAATCTACAAGCTTCGCAGGCTATCCGGCTCCTTCGCTGGAAGGTCATCTTCGTGGCCTGCGTTTGAAAGGGCTCCGAGTTTGATTCCCGGCCCTCTCGGAGATTTATTGCGTCTGCATAGTTCCTCTGGCTCGGAGACTTCACATACAATCATCACAGAAACACGCAATTCTGAATAGATCCCGCCATATATGGTTGACGTTAAGTGTGGCATCCAGTCGTAATAATAATAATAATAATAAATTGACATATATTTTATTCTGAAACACACATTAGCCTCTATGATCTGAGTTTATCCCCGTCATCATTATACTCTTGTGCACATGGAACTAATGGTAGTAGGCCTATTAGTCGTCATGACCTCAGTGTGTAGGTCCTGTCTGAGACCTGCATTATTGTAGTATCTATCACAATGTGCTTAACGGAGTTTATTTCGATCCCGATGAGTTAGATGTAATGTGCATTGAAACAAGGAACTATCCCAGGAATTTATCTCGCTGTACGCGTTTAGGAAATCAGCATAACCACTAAAAGTGTTTGTGGCATTCTCTTGAACCTCTCAACGTTGGCCATTTGACTGAATCAACTCCTTCAACCTAAGTTACCAACCCATGACAAGAAGCAGAATAATAACGTTGTTCCACGAACCTGCTACGCAGGCGTAGCAGGGGGAGAGGTGATACTCCCACGTGGCGCGTCCCAGGTGGCGGATAGGGGGGTCCTAACCGGCTTGCCGGCGGACTTGAGGGAAATAAAATACCTCTCGCGGACCAAACACACACCCCCTGTGGGGGGGGGGAGGCAAACGAATAATACACCCACGGTATCCCCTGCCTGTCGTGAGAACCGACTAAAAGGGGCGACCAAGGGATGGTTGTATTCGAACCATGCAACTACATGTGATTAGTACCACCACGCGGAGAACACCAAGGGTCGCTTTTACTTGTGCGTAGTACCACTATATTAGGTACGAAATAGGTTTGTGATTAGTAGCACACAGGAGCACCGCGCGGTCGGCTTTTGCAGTACCTGTGATTAGTACCACCATATGAGCGGGACCATGGGATGATAGCTACCATGGACCTGCCTTACCTGTGATTAGTACCCACTATATGAGGAACACCACGGGATAGGGAGAGGTCCCTGTGGTTAGTACTCTTATGTGATGAACATCATAGGTTTGCGTTGCCTGTGAATGGCGCCGCAGAGTGAGAAAAACATAGGTCTGTATTAATGTCGAATTTCATAAGCTTTGAGTAGTACAATAATGTGTGGAATACCGCAAGTCTCTGCTACCATTGATTAGTACCGCAACAGGACAGATACCATGGTTCTACATTACTAGCGATAAGTACCATTCTGAGGGGCCTTTGACTTGTATTTTGGACCCATTTAGACACCAAGCATCCTCGATTTGCCTTGGAAGTGGTCCCTTGGTCAGTAATACTATTAACTATGATAGTTTTTTGAGTCGGATCCACTGATTGTTTTAAATTCATGTTCATTCATTCATTCATTCATTCATTCATTCGTTCATTCATTCTTCATGGCATTTTTTATTTTGGTCAGTGGATAATTTTGAACTTTTACTTTGTCGTTTCATTTCGTACCATTAGGGGCCGATGACCTCGATGTTAGGCCCCTTTAAACAACAAGCATCATCATCAAGCAATAACGTTGTTCTTGTTCAAGACGCTGTACGTAGTGTCTAGTGCTGTTTCTGAAACTCCATTAAGCTAAAATATAAGCGAGTATAACTGTTTCCTATTCGTCTGAAGGATCCACTCGGACATGAATTTAATTTCGAAAATGTTACTTCCATTGACCATTCAAACCACGGCCGCATTGGTGAGAAGCTAGCGACGAAGCTAGCGTGTCATCACGCCCACATTAACAAGAACAAACACGCAGTGTTATCTTTTTCCGAACTTCTTTTAATTGTCTGTTAATATAAAAAGGAGGGCAGAATATGAAGCCTATTAGATTAATTTTTTCACAGATTATGTTTTTCTTGATCGTAGGAAACAGTTCATGATTCGCAATCACTTCAGTTTATAGAGAACGGAGCCTAAATCGGAAGGAAATAAGTAATGCACTGGACTTACAAGGGATATACCTTGGCTCGAGCAGGAGTTCGTCATTCACATCCTGTACACAGACAAATTGTACATTCCAAATATGCCTGGTAGGGCATCTAATGTGAACTGAAACAAGGAAGTATACCACGAATTTTCCCTATGCATGCACTTGAAATATCTGGAACCGGAGCACCCGACTGAACCACTCAGCGTTGGTCAGTTGACTGAATCAACACTTGCCAAACTGCGCTAAACATGCAGCTTAATTTACCATTTACCCACTTACCAATGCTTGTATCGTCCGGAACATCATCTGAGACCTTAAAGGAAATCTGTGTGAATGATTGGTTTTGTGTATAAAAATATACAGCGTGTGTAGTTCACTTCTAAGTAACTGATTTACTCTTCCAGGCCTTCTTTTGCTAATTACTTGAGAGCGGCACCACTCATGGATTTGACTCGGTTTTATGACCGGATGTCGTTTCTGACGCCAGCCCTATCTCGACGGAATTGTTTACCATTTCGTATTTTTGTGGTAGTTAGAAGTGTGATTTGTTGTATGTATAGGGAGAAGACAAACACAAACAGCCAGCCCCTGAACAAGATGAATAAACCAGACGTGGCTAAAATCCCCGATCCTACCGGAAATCGAACCGAGGACCCTCTGAACAAAAGGCACTATGCAGATCATTCAATCAAGAAGTCGGACATCCAGGTTTACCTATTTTACATTCTTCTTAACAGGTTTTTTTCTTCTTTTTTTTTACGTCGCATCGACACAGATAGGTCTTATGGCGACGATGGGACAAGCAAGGGCTAGCAGTGGGAAGGAAGCGGCCGTGGCCTTAATTAAGGTACATCCCCAGCATTTGCCTGGTGTGAAAATGGGAAACCACGGAAAACCATTTTCAGGGCTGCCGACAGTGGGGTTCGAACCTATTATGTCCCGAATACTGTATACTGGCCGCACTTAAGCGACTGCAGCTATCGAGCTCGGTCTTCTTAACAGGGTAAAAATTCACATCTGAACTTTGTAACGAATAACCATGGGACTATAAAAATAAATTGCGAGTGGCCTCCGGCGAGGCCTGGTGCAGGTCATTTGAGTTGATGTCTTACAGGCGACCTGCGCGCCTGTGAAAATGGGGCCCTATCTATGATGAATTCTAATGCTGAAGATGGCCCAGTTCCCGAGCTATCGCAATTAATCAATGAAAGTTAAAATCACAGATCCGGCCGGGAATCGAACCTGGGACCCCGTGGACCAAAGGCCAGCATGCTAACCACTTAGCCATGGAACCGGCCATGGAACTATAATAATACCAAAGGGAAGTATTTGGGCTCTGACGGGATTTATCCGTCAAAATTTTGTACAGGTACTTAACAGTGATTCCGACAACGAAGGAAATTACAATGTATGAACCATAAGCCGGGCTGAGTGGCTCAGGCGGTAAAGCGCTTATCTTCTGAGTCCAAGTTGTCAGGTTCGATCCCAGCTCAGTCCGGTGATAACTGAAGGTGTTCAAGTACGTCAGCCTCGTGTCCATGCATTTACTGGTAATCAATCAATCAATCAATCAATCAATCAATCAATCAATCAATCAATCAATCAATCAATCAATCAATCACTACTGATCTGCATTTACTGCAGTCGCCCAGGTGGCAGATTCCCTATCTATTGTTTACTAGCTTTTCTTAAAGGATTACAAAGAAATTGGAAAGTTATTGAACATCTCCCTCGGTAAGTTATTCCAGTTCCTAACTCCTCTTCCTATAAATGAATATTTGTCCCAATTTGTCCTCTTGAATTCCAAAATTTTATTCTTATTGTGATCTTTCCTACTTTTAAAGATACCACTCAAATTTATTCGTCTACTAATATCTTTCCACTGACAGCTCGGAACATACCACTTAGGCGAGCAGCTCGTCTCCTTTCTCCCAAGTCTCCCAGCCCAAACTTTGCAACATTCTTGTAACGCTACTCTTTTGTCGGAAATCACCCAGAACAAATGGAGCTGCTTTTCTTTGGATCATTTCCAGTTCTTGGATAAAGTAATCCTGGTGAGGGTCTCATACACTGGAACCATACTCTAGTTGGAGTCTTACCAGAGACGTGTATGGCCTCTCCTTTACATCCTTACTAAAAACCCCTAAATGTCCTCATAACCATATGCAGAGATCTGTACCCTTTATTTACAACCTCATTTTTGCGATTACCCCAATGAAGATCTTTCCTTTTGTTAACACCTAGGTACTTACAGTGATCTCCATAAGGAACTCTCACTCCACCAACACAATAATTAAAGCTGAGAGGACTTTTCCAATTTGTGAAACTCACAAGCTGACTTTTAACCCTGTTTATCATCGTACCATTGCCTGCTGTCCATCTCACTACATTATCGAGGTCATTTTGCAGTTACTCACAATCTTGTAAGTTATTTATCACTCGATACAGAATAACATCACCCGTAGAAAGGCTCATCTCTGATTCCACTTTATTATTCATATCATATATCTACTGTATATATATATATATATATATATATATATAACATGTCCTGCCTGCTTGCCTGCCTGACTGACTGACTGATTCATCATCGCCGAGCTAAAACTACTGAACATAAAGAAATTAAATTTTCAGGATACATTTATATTATAATGTAGTTGCTCGTTAAGGGAGGATTTTCGGATATTCCGTCGCTAAGGGAGTGAAAAGGGGGGAGGGTGAATTTTTAAAATGACTGTATCTATATCTCAAAAACGTAACAGTTTAAAGACTTGAAAATTGGTATTTAAAATCTTCTTTAAAAATAAGGAAACAAGTATTTTCTTGTTTTCAGAAAATCCTCTTAGGGGGTGTGAAGAAAGGTGAAAAATGGGTTGAGTACCTTTTATGAGGATACTTATACATCAAAAACTGAAGATATTACAGTCTTGAAGATTGGTATTTGGAGTCTTCTTTAAAAATAAAGATACACGTATTCTTTTGTTTCCGGAAAATCCACTTAGAGGGTTGGGTGGGTGAAAAGAACTGAAGAAAGTCTATACATCAAATACTGAAGATGTCACAGACGTGAAAATTGGTATTTGGATATCCTATAAAAGTAAAGGAACGCGCATAATTTGTTTTCTGAAAATCCACTTAAGGGAAAGTGTTAAAGGGGGTGAATTTTTAAAATGAGCATTTTTACAGTATATCTCAAAAATTAACATATTACACACGTGAAAATTGGTATTTTAAATCCCTTTTTAAAACAAAGTTACACGTATGTTTTGTTTCGGAAAAACACTTAAGGGTTGGGGGTTGTAAAAAGGACTGAAGGATTGGTTGAATTATTTTTATGGATACTTATATTTAAAAAAATTGAAGATGTTACAGACATGAAAATTTGTGTTTGGAATCTCCTTTAAAGATAAAGAAACACGTATTATTTTGTTTTCGGAAAATCCAATTACCAAACCAAATCCCATGGCACTACAGCCCTTGAAGGGCCTTGGCCTACCAAGCGACCGCTGCTCAGCCCTGCAGATTACGACGAGTCGTGTGGTCAGCACGACGAATCCTCCCGGCCGTTATTATTGGCTTTCTAGACCGAAAATCCAATTAAGTGGGGGATAATTGAAGTGAAAAGTTCGTTGAATGATTTGTTTGATGATACTTATATCTCGAAAACGAAGGATGTTACGGACGATAAAATTATTTGGAATCTCCTTTATTAGAAATAAAGGCACACATATTTATGGAGGGGGAGGGGGGTGGAATCAACTTGAGGGTGTGCAAAAAGCGTTGAATTATTTATATGAAGATAGAAATAAGAAGTGGACTTAAAACAATACACCCCTGACGCGGGGGTGAGGGTGAGAAATGGTGACAAAAATTAGCATTTATATAACACCATTTGAATTATGAAGTTAAAATTACAAATGTTATCCTAGGTTTTAAATAACAAGAAGGTTAGAATCAAATTTATCCGCTCAGAGAGTTAAATGGGGGTTAAGATCCAAAAACAAATATATTCATTCCTTCTTCCGAAACGGTTTAACGTACGAAGACAAAATTCAAAATAGCGATGTATATTTTAAATCCTATGTGTGAAATAGGAAATATTTTTTAACATTCCACCCCCTAAAGTACTAAATGAGGTTAGCTCCGTAAACGAAATTGTTCATCCCTCCAAAACCGTTAGACGTACAAAGTTGTAATTTTACGAGAAAGGTCCGCTATAAAATATCGTATACTGAAAATATTTCTTCCTTAAGGGGTTTAGATGATGGCTGACTCTCATATGCACAACATCCATTCTTCCGAACCCATTTCAGACACGAACTTATTTTTTTATTAAGTGTGGTCTATATTCTAGATGTTAATAAATATTTTAAAATTCACCCCTTAAAAACGGTATTCATTCCTCCGTTACTGTTCGACGTACAAAATCAACATTTCACAGGTTGGTCGCTTTTACATCCTAGATGTTAAATCAGATAGGGTTTAAACATTCAAATTCTCCCGTATGGGGTTCAAGTGAGTGTTAGATCAGAACATAAATAATCATTCCCCCAAAATGATTTGACGTACGAACTGAGGGCTCAGCTGTCAGTGGAATCTCCAAAATGTAAAACTTAAAATACGTAATAACTTTTAGTGAAAAACCGTAGGAAAGCACGGGTATCTTGCTAGTATATATACAGTATATAAGAAAACATATAGGTCCAATAATACTGCCTTGAGGAATTCCCCTCTTAATTATTACAGGGTGAGATAAAGCTTCGCCTGCTCATTTTCTCTGAGATCCATTTTCTACAAATATAGCAACCCATTCAGTCACTCTTTTGTCTAGTCCAATTGTACTCATTTTTGACAGTAGTCTCCCATGATGTACCCTATCAAATGTTTTAGACAGGTCAGTCGCGATACAGACCATTTGACCTCCTGAATCCAAGATATCTGCTATACCTTGCTGAAATCTTACAAGGTGAGTTTCAGTAGAGTAACCTTTCCTAACCCGTCTGGATCTATACCTACATAGTTAGCTAGCTGTCCTTTGGTCACAAGGGACCTGGTTTCGATTCTCGGCAGGGCCGGATTTAATCATCATTGGTTTATTTCCCTGGCACGGGGATGGGTGTATGTGTCATCTTCATCACCATTTTATTATCATCACCACCATCACCACCACGACGCGCAGGTCGCCTACGGACGTCAAATCAAAAACCTGCACCTGGCGAGTCAAACGTATCCTCGGACACTCCCGGCACTAAAAGCCATACGCCATTTCATTTCATAAACCCCTACTGCCTTCTATCGAACCAGTTATTAATTTCGCAAACATGTCTGATACAATCAAAAAGAATGCTCTCCCTAAGCTTACATGCGATGCGTGTCAAACTGACTGGCCTGTAATTTTCAGCTTTATGTCTATCACCCTTTCCTTTATACACAGGGGCTACTATGGTAACTCTCCATTAATTTGGTATAGCTCCTTCACCCAAACAATAATCAAATAATTACTTCAAATATGGTACTATATCCCAACCCATTATCTTTAGTAAAGGAACTCCCGCAGAACAACATTCCAGCACCTCGCGGCTCCGATTCGTAAAAGTAGGTCGTCTGACGTAAATTACGTAAATTTATTACATTATTATTATTATTATTATTATTATTATTATTATTATTATCATCATCCACAAATTTGTCTGTCGGTACTAATACTTGTTTTAAAAACTGTACAAGTAGATGATTTATGAATTGTAGATTGCTATCTGGTGTAGCACAGCAAACCACATATAATGTAGTAATAGCAATTTGAGAACTCTCTTAAGAACTCTGTCTTGAAGAGTAAAATTAAACGTAATATCCTTGAATTTGACAATTTGTATGGAATATTCGTACCCAAGTGACTGCCAGAAATACTGAAGCATAGGGCGATATACTAGAACAACCGAGTTTATTTTCACATGTAAAAAACTATTTTGACCATCTAGGTTAGATGTTACCAAGAGGAGTTGTTATATTATCTGTTATCCATATTGCATTTTTTCTGTATATTATCTGAGTGGATGTACATGGTACTAGTCAGATGATAGAGGATAATTGTTGTTCCTTTCCTCAATTCTGCCGAGGAAAATGGTCACGGCGTATGAGCAACGGAGGCTCATATAAACTATTTCATATTACAGATAACTGTGATGCGTGTTTTACATGTATGCCGTATGTCAAGCTCTCTCAATTGGCCAGGGCGCTTGCATGTGGCTACTCGGTAAAAGCTGAACGTAGAAAAACGTCTGAGGTTACGAAATCAGTATTTGCGAATCGCCACAAAGCTCCTGTTCGGCTCGGGGACACGCGATCTAGTGCACAGAACCAGCACGCAATCAATTAAAACATACATTAAGCTACAAAACTAGAACATAAATCTTCCCCGGCCATCAGGCTGAAGTAGAGCCATCCAAATTAACTCAGTTTAGATAATGGAGGATTTTTCCATGATCGGTTGACAATATTGTGCTGCATACGTTAGAAATCACAGAAACTTGCTGCGTACTGATTAGACTTTTATAGTCTTTAACTCACAGCAAATAATAATAATAATAATAATAATAATAATAATAATAATAATAATGTGCAGTTTACTGAACTGTTAAGGCGTGCGAGCAGAGGAGACCTCAAGACAGGTTATTTCGAAACCTACTGTTGGCAAGCTCAAAATGTTTATATATAGTTTTTCATTTAAAGCTCCATTAGGCCATGACCATAATCACCACATTTCCAATTACAATGATGGCGATCCTTCTTCTTCTCCTTCTTTACTTTTCCTAATTACCATGCTTTTGTGTGTGAATTTAACCTAGTTTAACGGCCGGTTGCCTTTCCTGACGCCAACGCTGTGTGGAGGCATATTTTCTCAATTGCGTGTTTCTGTGCGGGTTTTTCGTGTGATGTGGTGTATGTAGTCCGTGGTGTAGGGGTAGCGTGACTGACTCTTACTCGGAGGCCCCGGGTTCGATTCCCGGCCAGGTCAGGGATTTTTACCTGGACCTGAGGGCTGGTTCGAGGTCCACTCAGCCTACGTGATTAGAATTGAGGAGCTGTCTGACGGTGAGATAGCGGCCCCGGTCTAGAAAGCCAAGAATAACGGCCGAGAGGATCCGTCGTGCTGACCACACGACACCTCGTAATCTGCAGGCCTTCGGGCTGAGCAGCGGTCGCTTGGTAGGCCAAGGCCCTTCAAGGGCTGTAGAGCCATGGGGTTTGGTTTGGTTTGTGGTGTATGTAGTAAGGCAAACACAAACACCCAATCCCGGAGCTAGAGGATTTAACCAGATGCAGTTAAAGTCGCTCATCCTATCTGGAATCGAACCCGGGTCCCTCTGAACCGAAGATCAGTGCACTGACCAAAAAACCACGGAGCCATATTATTATTATTATTATTATTATTATTATTATTATTATTATTATTATTATTATTATTATTTCGGGGTTTCCGTGGATCGTAGAAGGATAAAAAGAGCCTGCGGTGAATGGGTGGAGAAGGAATTAACTAGAGCAGATCTTAACACAATCAATTTAGAAATTTTATTTCTTTCCTTTTTTCCTAGTTTAAAATATGATAAACAGAAAATCTGAATGAATATAAACAATAGTAATGAGCTCGACAGCCCTAGCAATAACAAGGACTTAAAAGTCCGAAAATCAGGTATAAAATTTACACTTGTTAACGGTTTGGTTGATTTACGTAGAAAAGTGCGTTATTGCCCTTGACTGGTACAAACTTTTATAAGAGCTAGAAAAGTTCCAGGAAAATACACTTCGTAGGAGTCTGTACTCCAACTATATCATAGTCCAACCTCGCAGAGGCATAAATTTTCTCATGGCATACTTACAGCCTATCGGTTGTCCTCAATTAAAGTATTTACACACCGTTGCCCTGATGTGGGCTTATCTATTGCTCAACAGTTATATGTTTGATTGTTTCCCCCCCGCCCCCCCCCAAAAAGCTCTACACACACCGATAAATTTACAATTGCCCATACTATGTGGCCTTAGTGTAAAAGAAAGGGTTGAACATGACTGGCCATAAACAAAAGGCTAGAAGGTGAAACACTGGCCCTCCGTATATAAATAGTTGAAACTCTAAGTGGGCTTATGGCCCAATGATACAGAGGCTAAACTCATTCACCGGGTTGACTAAGTAAGAAATATTAAAGCCAAATATTTTTAAAGAAAGACGTTTTGAAAACTGTAGTCACCCCATGCCAAGTTGAATCTTGTCCGGATGTCTGAAGTCATCTCCAGTTGACAAATTCTACCCGATTGTTGGAATAGCTCCCCCAACTATCAGAAGGGTCGTTGCTGCTGATGCAGAGAGGACGAAGCAGACTAATGATTTTCGCCATCCATTGCATGATAACCAGGCTGTAGTCTGTCGACTGAAGAGCTTCATCACCAGGACTCAACCACTGATAGGAACATCGGAGTCTAACCGCATCGCCAGGTGGAAGAGTATGCTGCCATCTGATACCCGTGCAAAGGAAGAACTAGCTCCAGGGAATGACCTGCCCTCGTCTTAGGGTGGGCGTCCCTCTTCGCAAGAGCAACATGCAAAAATGGGGCATACTTCCAGCTGATGGAGACGCATCCTGCGAGTGTGGTATAACACAAGATCCGAACCACCTGCTCATCTGTCCTCTACTAGAACAACCCTGCACTACACAGGACCTGATCGAGGCGAACAACAAGGCCATCGCAGTTGCTACATTTTGGAAATGCTGACCGGACACAGAATGATGATGATGAGAGGGTAATCACACTTTGTTCCCTTATATTACATATTTCCCAGAAGGGAATAGGATACAGTCCTCAGACATGCGAAAAATTCTACATTTAAACCACGAAATTTAGACATTTACCTAAATAAAAGAGGTTGAAACATTCCCCTCAAACTATACGCAGGAGCTATCACGTAGCTATGGACATTCTGCCATTACTTTGAGTTGCTGGGCCTTCCTAACGCCGCACGCACACCTGCCTCCTGGTTCATGTCAATACACCCTCCTCACATTGGAGCAATTCAGACAATACGGACCTCAAGCGCCCAGCTTTTATCGTATTTTTGAGAAGAAGCTTCCCTGGACATGGTTATGAGGGTGTTTAGGGGTTGTAGTAAGGATGTAAAGGAGAGGGCATATATGTCTCTGGTAAGACCCCAACTAGAGTATGGTTCCAGTGTATGGGACCCTCACCAGGATTACCTGATTCAAGAACTGGAAAAGATCCAAAGAAAAACAGTTCGATTTGTTCTGGGCGATTTCCGACAAAAGAGTTGCGTTACAAAAATGTTGCAAAGTTTGGGCTGGGAAGACTTGGGAGAAAGAAGATGAGCTGCTCGACTAAGTGGTATGTTCCGAGCTGTCAGCGGAGAGATGGCTTGGAATGACATTAGTAGACGAATAAGTTTGAGTGGCGTCTTTAAAAGTAGGAAAGATCACAATATGAAGATAAAGTTGGAATTCAACAGGACAAATTGGGGCAAATATTCATTCATAGGAAGGGGAGTTAGGGATTGGAATAACTTACCAAGGGAGATGTTCAATAAATTTCCAATTTCTTTGAAATCATTTAAGAAAAGGCTATGAAAATAACAGATAGGGAATCTGCCACCTGGGTGACTGCCCTAAATGCAGATCAGGATTGATTGATTGATTGATTGATTGATTGATTGATTGATTGATTGATTGATTGATTGATTGATTGAACTCTTTACTGATAAGCTGGATTCCTATACACACCACCAACTTTAATTGGCTAGAGAAAATACTGTATTTACAAATTCGTGATAGTTTGATTACTATTGAAGAAGGAACCAGCAGACGTGTTGACAGCTTTGATACATGAACAAAACAATCTTCAAAACGTAAAGTTTGCCAACTGTAAAAATAAACTTTCTTTAAGAATTAATTATAGTTGATCCCGCCAGAGGGGGCACTTAAACCGATGATAGAGACATCTAACAGTTGAAGACCAAAGCATCTTTTAATACACCAGTTCAAGTTTGTTTACATAGGTGGCCTTATAAAAGGCGTGCATTTTAACTCCCGGTACAATGATTATTAATCCTATGGCATCAGCAGGCTTTTAAATTTGTTGCTATGTAGGCTGCCTCGTGTCAGTTTCAACGTTCCCTTTCCTCTACGAGATGACAGAGTGAATCGGATCCCTGCTGGATGATCTATGCCTGAATTTTAATTAATTTTATCAGGTAAACACCAAATGTGTCACCAGAGATCTTTTACATGCCGACATCGTACGACATGGAGTGTCAAATTGACTTTTCTCCGCCCTTCAAAAGTCCGACTACCCATGCCGGGCTTGAACCCGTGATCTTGGGATCGGGAGGCCGAAACTCTATCACTGATCGACAGAGCGAGCTCTATTATTATATTCTTCTTCTTCTTCTTCTTCTTCTTATTCATCCACAGCACAGTCCGAGCATTGGCCAGTACTGATGCAGGCGCCTCGAAATGCCAGCATCTTTGCTGAAACTACGTTTCGGTTTGCTCCAAGATCTCGGACTCCCCTTCATTTCTCCTCTCTCTTCCACGTTATCTCCCCTTACCCGAATATCATTAACTCTTAATCAACCCTTACAGAGCTCGATAGCTGTAGTCGCTTAAGTGCGGTCAGTATCCAGTATTCGGGAGATAGTGGGTTTGAACCCCACTGTCGTCAGCCCTGAAGATGATTTTCCGTATTTTCCCACTTTCACACCTTAATTAAGGCCACGGCCACTTCCTTCCCACTTCTAGCCCTTTCATATCCCATCACCGTCATAAGACCTATCTGTGCCAGTGTGACGTAAAGCAACGTGGCAATTTCGTACCCAAACCACAGAGAAATTATGAATGTCCAAGTAAGGAAGGGTGCAAACATAGACTCAGACCACTATCTGACAAGAGTCAAACTACAGTTGATACCCCAAAGGTTCAGAAGAAGGAAGCAAATAATTCGGAAATTTGATACCAGTCAGATCCAGCCATCTCTCACCGAAGAATTAGAGAAAAAGCAGTCCAACAATTGGCAGCAACTCAAGACCAAACTAATTGAAACAGCACAAACACTGATTCCTCTGCAGAAAAGAAAAAAACACCCTTGGTGGAACGCAGACTGTGAACAAGCCATCCAATCCCGGCAGAATGCATACAATAAGTGGAACAGCAAAAAGACCGATAAGAATCACAAAATGTTTTTGGCGGTCAGGAAAGAGGCAGCGAAATTAATCCGACAGACCAAAAGGAAATTCGAGAAAGATCAACTACTGGAAATTGAAAAGGACTTCGAAAAAAACCATACACGAAATTTCTACAAGAACTCCAAAACAAAGCTAACAGGGTATCAGCCACAAAACCTTTGCTTTAAGAAAGTAAATGGGCAATTTGCACTGAACAATCAAGAAAACTGCACCGAACTTGCAAGGTATTTTGAAGAACTGCTTAACTGCCCAGAGCCAACACAAAGATTTCCACCGCAGGTACCTGACTTCACAAACCCAAATTCAGTACCACCGGATGAAGAAGAAATTACCAGACAGATATAACGACTTAAAATGAATAAAGCTGCAGGTGAGGATGGGATCATAGCAGAAATTCTCAGATTAGCAGGCCCAAATACTATAAAAGAATTCACCGGTATCATCCAAGAGATTTGGGAAACAGAACAAATTCCAGAAGATTGGACAAGTGCACTAATTCATCCTTTACATAAGAAAGGAGACAGAACAGATGTAAATAACTGCAGAGGAATCTCATTGGTATCTGTTGCCTACAAAATTTTATCTCAGTGCCTTTTCGATAGAGCCCAACAGCAACTAGAACCAAAAATTGGAGAATATCAAGCAGGTTTCAGACCAGGCCGTTCATGTCCAGAGCAAATTTTGAACCTAAAGTTAATCCTAAGGCATCAGAGAATTTGTAGCAAAAATGTAGTTTGTACTTTTGTTGATTTCAAAAAGGCATATGATTCAGTTGATCGTCAATCACTGTTTCATATATTAAAAGAACAGGGTCTAGACCGGAAAACACTCGCAATTGTAAAAGAGACATTGACAGACACAAAATCTAAGGTTAAATTCATGGGGGAAATCTCAGACCCTTTTCCGATCAAAACAGGAGTAAGACAGGGAGATGGGCTCTCTCCACTACTCTTCAACTGCGTCCTTGAAAAGGTAATACAGGAATGGCGCAAACAGAAGTCTGCCCTCAAGATTGACCAACCAATCACTTTTGGTAGGAGCAAATTAGCAGTAGACTGCCTGGCATTTGCGGACGATCTGGCAATCTTAAATCGTGACGTTTCAACAGCCATAAACCAGATCGAACTCCTGAAAGAAACAGCGAAAAAAGTAGGCCTCCAAATATCGTTTGAAAAACCTGAATACATGACCTGCAGCAAAGAAGCCCCTAAATTCATGGAGACAAAATATGGCAAAATAAAACGGGTCCAGCAATTCAAATATCTCGGTGAAATAATTCAGGAGAATGGAATGGAAACAAAAGCCAATGAAGTTAGATGCCAAAAAATGGAAACTGCGTATAGACTCACCCAAAATATCTATAACAAAAAGTGTCTCTCCAAGCATGCTAAACTAAGACACTATAATACAGTTATTAAACCAGAATGCCTCTATGGATCAGAGACACTAATTTTGAACAGGAAAACTGATCTAGAAAATATTCAGAAAAAGGAACGCAAGATCATTAGAAAAATTTTAGGCCCAAAACTCGTAGATGAACAGTACCGCCTTAGAGGGAAACAGGAAATCAAACAATTTTCTAACATTCACAGCGACATCAGAAAACGCAGATTAAGATTCTTTGGACATATAAAAAGGATGAACCCAGATAGACTTACCAAGCAAATAGTTGAATTTTATGAAAACCGAAGTAAAGCTAAAACGGACACAATAAAATGGATTGGCGAAATTAAAACAGATCTCAAACTGGCAGGAATTACACCTGAAGACATCCAAAGCCGGGTTATCTTCAGAACCAAAGTTCATAAGTGGCAAGTTGACCAAGAGGAAAAACCAAAGAAGAAGACCGGAACAACATGGTCTCAAGAGAGAAAAGAAGCACACAGCAAACGAATGAAGGAAGTGTGGGCACAAAGAAAGGCAAATGCCTGTCTCTAAGTACTTTGCGTAGTCCTAATGGGCTCATTCGCAATATATATATAATAATAATAATAATAATAATAATAATAATAATAATAATAATAATAATACATCCAAATGCTGTTATGCATTTCAACGTTCAGTCTGCAAGCCTCTGTGAATTTAGTAAACGCCTACACAATCCTCTATTTGTAATTGGCTATGTGTCCACGTTTAGTTCTATACGTCTTATCTTCAAATCTTCATAAACTGCGTCTAACAGTCGACATCTCACTCTTCATAACAGAGTCCATTATTAGCCTAGGTAACCTATCCTCCTACACTCGCCTCGCATGATCCCATCACCGAAGCCGGTTTATGCGTAGAGCCTGATCAATCGAGTTCTTTCCCAAATTACCCTTTATCTCCTCATTCCGAGTACTCTCCTCCCACTGTTCCCACCTGTTTGTACCAGCGATCATTCTCGCTGCTTCCATGCCTGTTACTTCTAACTTAGCCGGGTTGAATGGCTCAGACGGTTAAGGCGCTGCCCTTCTAACCCCAACTTGGCAGGTTCGATCCTGGCTCAGTCCGGTGATATTTGAAGGTGCTCAAATACGACAGCCTCGTGCCGGTAGATTTACTGGCACGTAAAAGAACTCCTGTGAGAGTAAATTCCAGCACCTCGGCGTCTCCGAACATCGTAAAAGTAGTTAGTGGGACGTAAAGCAAATAACATTATTATTATTATGATTATTATTATTACTTCTAACTTATGAATAAGGTATCCTGATTCCACCCAGCTTTCACCTCCGTACAGCAACAAACCGATGCAATGATAGATTCGTCCGGAAGCTGACTTCTTTCTTACAGAATATTGCTGATCGCAACTGCGACCTCATTGCATGAGATTTGCTGCACCTTGATTCAATCTCACTTACTATACTTCCATCCTGAGAGAATACACATCCTGAACACTTTAAATGATCTACCAGTTCCAGGTCCAATCGGGCATTAAATTCTCTTAGGGTTCGTTCCTACTGTAATCACTTTATAGTGATGGAAAGAATTTTCATATCATACCATACTCACTGCCCTTGTTTTCAAGTTCCAAGATGTTACATTGCAGGCTTTCTGCACAGTCTGCCATAAACACCAAGTCTTCAGCATAAGCCGAACTGCTTGCTACATTTCCACCTAATCGAATCCCTCCCTGCCACTTTATATCTTTCAGTAAATGACTCATATAAACTACAGCCTTGTCTAACTCCTGTAAGTACCCTGAACCAAGAACTCATCCTACCATCAATTCGCACTGCTTGTCAATAGAAATGCCTGTGAGTGCTTTTAATAGTCTATCTTTAATCCTAAATTCCCCCAGTACAACTAACATCATTTCCCTCGGTACTCTGTAATATGCCTTCTCTAGATCTCTGAAACATGAACATAACTGCCTATGTCTCTCGCAACATTTTTCAGTTACCCAGTGCATATTGAACTTCTGATCCTGAAACCACACTGGTTTTCATCCAACTCATCACTAGACGGCCTGCATGTCTGTGAGGATGGGATATTACCTAAGATGATTTCTCTAATGATGGAGACGGCACGCACATCCAGTCCCCCAGCCATACGAATTAACCAATTATGGTTAAAATCCCCGACCCGATCGGGAATCTAACCCGGGGCCACCCTAACGCAACGGTCAGAACGCTAACCATTTAGCCATAGGACTGGTCTTCATCCAACTTACTCTCAACCACTGACCGCACCCTCCATGCCCGTGAACACCTTGCCTGGTATACTAATCAATGACATACCTCGAGTGTAGTTCTAATCCTTCCTGTCCCGTTGCTTGTAGATAGGTGCAATTACTGCTTTCGTCCAATCAGAAGGTTCCTTACTATTAGTCCGTGCTAATCTTATTACTCTATGAAGTCATTTCAACCCAGCATTGCCGCTATATTTCACGATTTCAGGTCTAATTAATCTGTTCCTGCTGCTTTATGACAGTCGAGTATTTTTACCTTTGTTTCCACTTCCTCAAGCTTAATATCACCAACATTATTGTTCTCCTCCCCATGAGCTCAGTTATTCGCGACGCTAACAGAAAGTTTTCCTTTTACGTTGAGGTGATTTTCAAAACATTCCTTCCACCTGCCCAGTGATTTCCTGGGATCTACTATGAGTTCCCGTGATTTACCGAAAACACTATTCATTTCATTTTCCCTTCCTTTGTAAGATTCTGTATTACTGTCCAGAATGGTTTCCATGCATCTCGACGGTAGCTCTTTGGAGGTTATTACCGAAATCTTCCTATGACTCGTTCTGTTGTTCCTAGGCATTCCCTTGGAGTTTTCACTGCAGCAATCCCGAATGTCACCCATTCTCGTTCTATATCTTCATTCTATTAGTCCCACACCTCTTATCTTCAAATCATCAGAAACTGAGACTAACCATCGTTGTCTTGGTCTACCTCTACTTCTCTTACCCTACGTGGCTGAGTCCATTATTCTCCTAGGTAACCTATCCTCCGCTATTCTTCTCAATGGGCTGAATTCTGCTAGTTATTTGCTTTCTGTCTATTATTTGGAACTTTTCACTAATTATATCCATGTACTACTGTCTAATTTCCTCTTCCTGGCAACTTTCTACCCTTATTCGTTTGCAGGCAGATTTCGCTTTTTCTGTCCTAGGAATAGAGACGCTTCGTTCACTACAAATCAGATAGTGATCTGCGTCATCGAAAACACCGGAATACCCGCACATTCGTAACAGATTTTCTGAATTCCAAGTCATTTATGATACAGTCTATTATGGACCTGGTGCCCATGTGCAACTTTATGCCTGAAGAATGTATTCGTAACCGAAAATTCCATATTAGCACAGGAGTTTAGTTAAAGCTTCCCATTCCTGTTAATTTCCGTATCTTCTGAACGTTCACGCATCATCTTCTCATATTCTTCAGTTCTATTTCGAACTCTCGCACTGAAATCGACCATTAGCACTATTCTGTCTTTGCTGTTGACCCTGACTGCGATGTCACTCAGTGCGTCATAAAACTTGTCAAATTCATTCTCATCTGCACCTTCATATAAGGAGTACACTGAGACAGTTATCGGCCTAATTTCTCAAACTCTTAAATCTACCCGCATGATTCGCTAAGTTAGGTGTCTAACAGAAACTGCGTTGCGTGCAATAGTATTCCTGATAAACAGTCCTACCCCACACTATGGCTTTGCCTTTTCAGCACCTGGTAAGAACACTTTATAATATATCTTCCTAGTTATTTCCGCTTACCCGAATATCATTAACTCCCAACACACCCAGACGCATCCTCTTTGCTGAATCATCGAGATCTATTTTCTTTCTTCCATAAGCTCCATTAATATTGATAGCTCCCATCAAATTCCATTTCATTCGCCAACTTGTTTCCAAGGAGTCCCTCGTCTGTCATATGGAAGTGAGTCGCTGTTGCTCCCATAGGTCCTAGGCTTACTTAATACGTTCTGAACGTGCTCTGTAAAAATTCTGTGAAGCAGGATGCTACCCTGCTTACACACATTCCCAGTGAAAATCTCTCCTCCAACGCAGGAATTCTCAAACTCTTTAAAAATTGTACCCCTAAGTCATTACTAGTTATCTATTGTACCTCACCATATTTTTTCAAAATTAACGTTCACAGTTGAAGACTTAACAAATACTAGTCATATTTCAATGTATTTAAATAATTCAAATGTTATAGTTTAACATAATGTGTTTTCGTATCGTCAAGATCAGTTTGAAGAGTTTTATATTTTAAGTTTCAATCAAACCTTTTAAAATGTTATAAATAATTTGAAACGTATTAACATTTATTCTCTTATCTTCAAATTTAAATGCAACTAAAAGTTAAAAGTTATTATTACACAATGATTTATCTTTCAATGAGAAATATGACACAGTTTTCCGATGTGCACTTGACCATGCGAGACTTACAAGTGATGATCCGTCTCTATATTCAGCCTATTGCCTATGGATGAAAAGGCACTCTCGCATAGGTACGTTGTTGAGAAAGGTATCATGAAATTTATAGCATAGCAGGCGATGTCAGGAAATTGGACTTGTCTCTGCAACCAGAAGTTTGTCAAAGATGTTTTCTTGAAAGTGCATTTGATTGTTTCATCACAGGACAGCTCAATGATTTCTTCCTTTTGTTTTCTTGAAAAGTAATCGGGTAACCTGAAGTCTCTCACCGCGGAAAAAGGGTCGTAAATCAAGAACTCGCTGTCTATATTCTCAAAATCTTCAGTCAGACCTAAACAATGGTCTTCTATGTCGCTCACAATGCAATCATGAAGCTCAGTTTATTTTTCGTCTGCGAAATTTTCTAAGAATGGAAAGAATGAAAGTTTTCCATTCAAAACTACTTCAAAGGCAAATTGAAATTTCCTTTTCAGAACTTTTATTTTGTCTTGAACCATGAAGACTCTTGTGTGTTTACCCTGCAGTCCTATATTCAACTCATTGAGCCACTGGAATATGTCAGCTAAGAACGCTATTATTCATCCAGCAACTGTTCATCTGTAGGCCTATCACTGAACTCACACTTACTACCAGAAGAAAAACTTGAAGTTCTTGTCTTAATTAAAACAAATGTGCAATACATTTCCCTCTGGAAAGCTACCTTACATAGTATAGAAGAAAGATGTTTATGTTCACTTCGCATTTCTTCCCATAATATTGCAAATAATCTGGAATTGGCTGCTTTTGATTTTATGAAATTAACTACTTTCACTGCTTCTTTCAACACTTTTTTCATTCAATTTGGAAAGTTCTTAGCAACTAGAGCCTCTCTGTGAAGATTACAGTTAACGAATTTTGCCTCTGGAGCAACCTTCTTGATCAGGAAAATCACACCAGTATGTTTCCCAGTCAACACCGTGCTGCCTTAGAAAACCGTCAAGAGAGTCATACGTTTTATGCTGTTGTTCGTTCTGGAAGTTCCTTGCAGAAAAGCACATCTTTCGCTATTGCAGGGGTAAAATCAATATATCTGACAAATGCTATCAACTGCGCCATATTTATGTAATCTGTACTCTCATACAGCTGTAAAGCAAAGTATTTTGTGGACTTGAGGTTGGTTACGAGATGTTCATTTAAAAACTTAGCCGTACTTGAGATTTCGCGAGACAGTGTCGTTAGACAAGGGAATAACACCCAGATGATTCGCCTGTTTTTCACCAATAACACTCGACACCACGTCTTTAGCGGCGGGCAGTAAATATGACTCGTGGTCTTACGGCTCTAATTATTCTTAAGCTTATTTTGAACGACACTTCAAGACCCTTCATATTCACAGATGAAAATGAGGCAACATGTTGTTTACCACACCTTAGATGAGATTCCTTTCATCGATCCTGGCTCAGTGTGGTGGTATCTGAAGGTGCTCAAATACGTCAGCCTTGTGTCGGTAGATTTACTGGCACGTAAAAGAACTCCTGCGGGACTAAATTCCGGCACCTCGGCGTCTCCGAAAACCGTAAAAGTAGTTAGTGGGACGTAAAGCAAATAACATTAAAAAACAAGAAAAAAACAAGTGACTTATTCTTCAGGTTCTCCTCTTCCGTATGAATAAAGATGGCTTCATTGAATTGTTGGAAAGGGTCTCATGGCAAACAACACAAAGGGGTTGTGGTTTTGACTCGCTTCCTCCATAAGTAAATCCTGAATATAAGTACGCAAGATCATACCTTCTGACCTTACGTTGAGATTTCTGTTCAGAACACGTACTCCTATGAGAAAAGGATTCAGCTTCCGCTAGTTCTGCAACTTTTCATAATCTTCATCTCCATCAGCAGTAGCTTGACTTCAGTGGCGTAGGTAAGGGGGGATAAGGGGGATAATCCCCGTGATGCAATTGTACACTATTATATCAATAGATACAAACATAATTAAATAATAAAAATATCCATTTGCAAAAACATCCGTTTAAAATGTGTTTTATTATTTGTATTGTTATTACTATTCATATCCCCCGCCTCCCGGTAAGATCCTCCCTAGTTCAGGCATCAGTGCACCAGCCTCTCACCGCTGGGTTCCGTGGTTCAAATTCCGGTCACCCCAAATGAGGCAGGTTTCTCTCCGAATACTCTGTTTTTACCTGCCATCTTTCATTCCAGCAACACTCTCAAATATCTTTTCATTTCATCTGTCGGTCATTAATCATTGCCCCAGAAGAGTGTGACAGGCTTCGGCAGCCGGCACAATTCCTATCCTCGCCGCGAGGTGGGGGCTTCATTCAGTCTATTCCAGACCCGACTGGAATTGGAAACAGGCTGTGGACTTTCAGTTTTCACCCCCCGAATACCCCCCCTTCTGCCAAGGAAAAGTTGTATCTATTCCACTGCCTGACTGTCCGTTTCGGGTCTTTGCTTTTTAACGAGTTGCGCCATTAACCATTTCTTCATCTTGTTTGATGTGAGAAAAGTACACAAACACACAAAGTACAATTCTAAATTTACAACTATATTTTCAACCACTCAGTTAACAAACCATGGCTAGACTGCTTCGATTTCCGAGCGAGGAAATAAAATAATTACACAGATTACATTGTTGTGTTCTTACAAAACATTAGAAAGGAAATACAGTATTAAAAATAATAAATCTATTACCTATTTAAAACAGATTGAAGCCGTCGATGTTCTTAGCAATGTAGTGTATATGTTGTTGCATTCATATCAACCGGCATTAAAATTGTAATTAACATGAATTAATACTGAAAAGAGAAAATAATAATAGAAAATAAATAATACGTTATTTAAGTCGAACAAGAATGAGTGTCGACACATATACAGTCACAAAACGAGCGAGTTGGCCGTGCGGTTAGGGACGCGCAGCTGTGAGCTTGCATTCGAGAGATTGTGTGTTCGACACCCACTTTCGCCAGCCCTGAAGATGGTATTCCGTGGTTTCCCATGTTCACACAAGGCAAATGTTGGGGCTGTACCGTAATTAAGTCCACGGCCGCTTCGTTTCCACTCCTAGCCCTTTCTTATCCCATCGTTGCCATACGACCTATCTGTGCCGGTGTGACGTAAAACCAATTGTAAAAAATAACCGACACAAATGTATTACGGTTTTCGAAATCGGAAATAATCGTCAACTTCCATTTTTGAGAATGATTCGCAGAGCCATGTTTTAAGGTAAAAATGCAGAATTCCCCAATGCAGCAAAGCCGATTGTAAATCTGCATTATTGTAGTAGAAGTAAAGCATGACTATAGTGCTGCGTCAGATATTAATATGTTCCTCAGATGATCAAAGAAGAAAATTCACATTTTATACTTCGAAAAGTGATCGTAAAGTTTGATTATTTTGTCATTTTGTCAATTTCTCGATAAGAATCGTTCCGTACCCCCTGAGAAACGGGCGCGTACCCCCGGGGGTATGCGTACCACAGTTTGAGAATCGCAGCTCTAACTGGTTAGGGACCGTCGGTGGACTGCATAGAGCCGGCCCCGTGGTGTAGGGGTAGCGTGCCTACCTCTCACCCGAAGGCCCCGTGTTCGGTTCCCGGCCAGGTCAGGGATTTTTACCTAGGTCTGAGCACTAGTTCGTGGTCCACTCAGCCTGCATGATTATAATTGAGGAGCTATCTGACGGTGAGATAGTGGCCCCGGTCTAAAAAGCCAAGAATAACGGCCGAGAGGATTCGTCGTGCCGACCACACGACACCTCGTAATCTGCAGGCCTTCGAGCCGAGCAGTGGTCGCTTGGTAGGCCAAGGCCCTTCAGGGCTGTAGTGCCATGGGGTTAGTTAGGTGGACTGTATAGTCCTAGCCGCCTGAGAACAAGGAGAGGCATGACTCCTGTTCCACAGCAACTGGTATGCCGACTTTCAGGGCCACATACTAGGTCACTCAGTCGTGTCCCTTAGTCCATGAACTAGGACCTGACTACGTAATACACAGTTCAAAAAAAAAGAATATGTTTTGTAACGTCTGGTATGTGAATGTTAATTTGGTAGGTGGAGTTCCAATGGTCGTACAGCATACATTGAGACCTTAGCTACTCAGGGTATGTCAAATCGAAGTTATACTCTATCTGTAGGCGTAGCCATGCATTAAACTGTCAGATGACCCCTCAAATAAAAGTAAATAGCGGTGCGTCCGTGTATCGTTGTGAGGTACACAGACTACTGCGGTCATTTGAGCATATTGCACGTCAACCAACAGATCCCATGAGACATCTTAACGAGGTTCAAATCTCAAGGGCCGTTACTTTGATCCAGGAAGGATGGACTTTTCGTCGTGTTGCTGTGGATCTCAATGCCTCTCCGTCAGTAATTCACCGCTTGTGGGATCTCTACAGTGAGACAGGCCAGTTCAGAAGGAGGGTTGGACAAGTTCTTGGACACATGATAACCCCACAGGATGACCGATATCTGACCATCTGTGCGTTGCGGCGTCGTTGAGCAACTGCCAGAGGACTGCAACAAGACCTCAGGAGGGTCACTGAAGTCACGGTGTCTGACCAGACAGTAAGGAACAGGTTAAGAGAAGTGCCCTTACGACTCAGACGTCCTGTTTGAGTGCCCTGTTTAACGCAGTAACATCGTGCAGCTCGCCTTCTGTTTGCCCGTACCCACGTCAATTAGCAACTTCACCAATGGAGATCTGTGTTGTTCACAGACGACTTCATATTTCCCCTGACACAGCGTGATGGACGTCAATGTGTATGGAGACGCCGTGGTGACCGGTAAATGCCAAATGTTTGTCCAGGAACGCGACCGATTTGGACAAGGTTCCGCGATGCTGTGGGGTGGCATCAGTATTGATGGCCGTACGGATCTTGTCTTCGTCCGTGGTAGTCTTACCGCTGCGCAGTGGGTCAAAATCGAAATCTAGGAGAGCAAAATAATTTTCTCATAATTAAAAAATGAAAATGTATTACTTCTACAGCATTCACATATAATTGCCGCGCACTATTCTGGGATATAAACGCATCTTAGTGTAAATCTGTCACCACTGTTCGAGGTGGAATCTTATCTTATCACCTGCGCTGTGCATGCGTATCTGGCAGTCTCAATTGGAGAGTGAATGTTAGTGGCTGTGGTTTGTTTGTCTTTGAGTTTAGTGTGATGCTTTAAGATGGAACATGCAGCTTTACATTTGTAACGGGTTTCAGTTATTAATGGGCGTAATTGTTACGTAATTTTAGCTATATTTGTATCATGTAATATTAGACTATTATTTTTAAAATTATATTTTTACTTAGAGTTTTAGTATGTCGCGTCACTGTGCGTCACTGTCTACTTAATGTTAAAATGTAGATAAAGTCTTGTAGTTTACGCCTGTTATAAGGATGTTTGCATCTTTTTGCAACTTACTTAGTTATTTTACATTTTAGAAGATGCCGCGCAACCAGTTCTCACACGTTTACAACTGTTTGAAGCACTGGGTTCGAAGATTGTGTCAAAAGTGGAAATTTGTGACTTTGTCAAAAGTAAATTAGGGATAGGCAATTGTTCTGAAGAGATAACTGAATGCCTACAAGGAGATTTAAAGGATTTTGTTGATAATTGTACCAGGCGGTGGGAGCAGGATAGAAGTAAAGCAAAATTCATTTCAAAATATTCTGATTGGTTAAAAGAGAAGATAACATTTTCGAAAATTGTGTATGCTTCTAAATTAACAGAAAATTTAAATCCTCCTACTCCATCCGCATCGAAAGTCGGAAGGCCTAGAAAGCTTTTTCATGGACGTAGTGAAAAATCAAAGAGACGAAAAATTCAACCGCTACTCTCTGCACATTCAGAATAAGAACATATTCATGCCACAAAAGTATTATTGGACATGTCTGGAAAACGAGATGCTGCAAAAATGGTTAAAGAAACTCTTAAGTCTCCACATAGAGCTACTAAAATTAAAAATTCCTATATATCACCAGCTGTGAAACCTGTACCACTTACCGGTGAAGGAGGCTCTATCGTTCCTTGTAGATAACAATTACAGCAAAAGCCAATATATGAATATGCTGCTTGAATGCAAAAATACGAACTGTAATATTTTCCCGCCTTACCACATCATTAGAGAAAAAAGAATGCTATCCACCAAGTGAATCAATAACAATAACAGAAACATCAGCCACAATAACATTGCAATCACTGGTCGGCCATACAATTGAGCGCCTTGCAGTAGTTCAAGAAGATGTTTTGAAACAGTCTATTTCTAGCAATGATACAGTTCATATTATATTAAAATGAGTGTGTGATGGTTCAAGCGGACATAGTCAGAATAATGTTATTTGCTTTACGTCCCACTAACTACTTTCACGGTTTTCGGAGACGCCGAGGTGCCGGAATTTAGTCCCTCAGGAGTTCTTTTACGTACTAGTAAATCTACCGACACGGGGCTGACGTATTTGAGCACCTTCAAATACCACCGGACTGTGCCAGGATCGAACCTGCCAAGTTGGGGTCAGAAGGCCAGCGCCTCAACCGTCTGAGCCACTAAGCCCGGCCGGACATAGTCAGTATAGGCAGAAATTTACAAATGATGACAGCAGTGACACTGATACTTTTGTAGTTTCAGTTGTTCCATTACAAATGTATTCTTTAAATGTAGAAAGCAACAAGGAAAATAAAATTTTATGGTTGAACCCACGACCTTCTTCGACACGATTTTTCAGACCTCTTAAATTATTGTTTGAAAAGGAGACTGTCGAATTGACTAGGCGAGAGGTTCAATTAGTTGAAACTGAAATAACGTCCCTCCAACCAAGTAAAATAGAAATTGATGATCAATACATATATATTAATCAAACTCTATTGCTGACCATGGTGGATGGAAAAGTCTGCAATTCTATTACAGGTTCATCAGCACAGAGGTGTTATGTGTTTGGTGCTGGTCCCAGAGAAATGAATAACACACTCACAAAAACAGTTTGTCCTGAAGAGAGCTATAAATTTGAATTATCTACCCTCCATTGTTGGATCCGTTTTTTGAATGCCTGCTACATATATCTTATAAAATAGAATTTAAGAAATGGCAAGCAAGAGGGGATGAAGATAAGACAAAAATAGAAAACAGAAAGAAAGTAATACAAAATAAATTTCGATCAGAAATGGGTCCGTATGTTGACAAACCAAGATCTGGAAGCGTCGGAAATTCGAATGATGGCACAACTGCTCGCCGTTAATTTGAGGATCCAGTCTTGTCATCCAAAATTACGGGTATAAATGAAGAGCTAATCAGACGTTTTTCTACAATTTTGTGTGCTCTTTCTTGTCAGTTCCCTATAAATACACCCGCTTTCAAAACCTACACCCAGGATACAGCAAAATTGTATCTAAATCTGTATCCATGGTATTATATGCCAGTCACTGTGCATGAAGTATTAATTAATGGTGCAGATATAATTGATTTTTGTATTATACCTATCGGGCAATTGTCAGAAGAAGCCCAAGAAACACGTAACAAAGATTTGAGAAAATACAGATTTGGACATTCTAGGAAATCCTCACGAAAACATACAAAGGAGGACATATTACATATGCTGCTGATATCTTCGGACCCAGTAATATTTCATAAAACCAAAATTCAACATAAAACGAGAAGAGCATTATCCAGTGAAGTATTACTACTCCTGAAAGAACCAGATGTGACGGCTCATCATGGACAGCATGAGGCAGTGAATGACGATGATGCTTTAGATGACGCATGTGATGAGTCATCAAGGTCAGGGTCATCGAGTTATTAGTGATAGTGACTGAAGTGCTGTCTGCAATTATCCACAATTGCAGTCTTCCAAATTAAAGGTAAACTGAGTACCATCTATTGTAGTTTATTGTAGTTTAGGCTCTATCCAACTCCTAGTCATAGACAATTTCTTGCATGTGTAGACGTAGATGTAGCTTAAAAAGGTTTTAACCGATGTTTATTATGAAGTAAACAAATTATATACGTTGCTTTCACTCTGAATTCATGATTAAAACGTAAAAATAATTTTGTCCCCCTAGATTTCGATTTTGACCCACTGTGCGCTGCGGGGTACATGGAGCATGTGTTGGTGGCTGCATACGGTGTTGGCCCTGAATTCGTACTCATGCACGACAATGCCAGGGCACATGTACCGCGTATCACCAGAGCTGTCTTGCAAGAACTGGACATTCAAGAGATGTAATGGCCAACAGTGAGCCCGGACCTTAATCCCATCGAGCATGTGTGGGATAGGCTTGACAGAAGTGTTCATGGGCGTCCTGTTCCACCACAGACTCTCCAAGACCTCGAACAGGCTCTCATTGAAGAATGGGACCTGGTACCGCAACGTGACCTCCGTCGATTTATACGGAGCATGCCACGTAGGTGCCATGCTGTGATAAATGCTCGTGGAGGACACACACCATACTGAAGCTCTCCAACTGTGATAAAAATCCACCCTGGAGAACTGTTATCACTTTGTTTCCGCCCCTATTTGGACATTTCCGTTTGTGTTCTGAAAATGAACGCGAAACCATCGAAGTTCTTTTGTATACTTCAACGGTAAAGTGTAAAGGTTTAGTTGGTAATATACCTGGGTGTGAGGTATTGTTTTGTGGAGCACGGCATACGTTCAAAAACGTGTTCCCCTAATTTTTTTGAACGGTGTATTTGAACTATGGCATCATTACAGTGAGTGGTGTGTGTTATACGTGCAGTTAAATAACGAGGACCGGAGAACACAACGATAGAACCACCTCACACTCTAGACCTGGGCTACGCCTGCTGGCAGACTCAAGTTCTTTAACAGATCACAGGAGAGTTTCATGTTGCATAAGAGGCTAGGGGCCAACTGCAGTACACTGTTGGTGAAATCTATATCCAGCTCAAGTCAAAGTGGCAGTTTATGTCAATTTCCGAAGCTTCCTACCCATTGCTAATCCTTGCACACACAAAACGAAAGTCGTAGCCAGTTTCGAGGTTCGAGTTTCGACGATGTCAGTGTAATATTCCCTAGCTTTTGCTCATTCAGCCCCAAAATATAAGATATTAGTTATTTTAAATCTGCAGCACCTATCCGAATCCTAGGTTCAGAAACGTATCATTTCACACATTACAACATTCCTCAAAATAGCTTGAGTAATCTGATAGGCCCTACACTGGTCCAGTAATCAAAAACTTTCTTTCTTTTCTTTGATATTTGCTTTACGTCGCGCCGACACAGATAGGTCTTATGGCGACAATGGGACAGGAAAGGGCTAGGAGTGGGAAGGAAACGGCCGTGGCCTTAAGGTACAGCCCCAGCATTTGCCTGGTGTGAAAATGGGAAACCACGGAAAACCATTTTCAGGGCTGCCGACAGTGGGGTTCGAACCTACTATCTCCCGAATACTGGATACTGGCCGCAATTAAGCGACTGCGGCTATCGAGCTCGGTATAATCAAAAACATTCGAAGCCCCAACCCTTAAGGTGCGGCTAAGGCTTGTAAGGAAAGACACACATGGTACACAGGACGGGTGTAAAAAACGTGCTTTTAGCAGCACAAGATGTGATAGAGAACTGCAGAGAAAGATGACGATTGCTCCATTAGCTCCAATTGCTCTAATCAAAGAGCATCATCGGATGAGTATAGTTGTTTATAGGAAGGCAACTCTTAACTTCAGTACCACCTGTGTGTGGGAGCTCGTATTGTGTCGTTCAGTCAGAGTAAGTCCCATCAGATTAGCTGGACGATAAATATTTCGACTAGGAAAATTAACGCAGGAGTTATTATACTCCTACTAATCAAATTATTTTTCACCTCGGGAGATTTGTAACAAAGGTAACAGTTACTCATGCATGTATTATTATTTTTAATTTACGTTAGGTGATGAAAATTCACAATTTACAGTTCTTGACTGGAACTAGTACCTTAACAGTTGTATGTGATGAGGTTTGCCGTAATGGAATATATTATATGATAAACTGATTTATTTTTTGTTTACCTCGCAAAGTTTGTAACGAAATAGTGGTTAGTAGATTTAAGCTAATGGTTACTTTTCCTCTTGCGAGGTTGGCATAGAAAATAGAGCATGCTGGACAAACCGGTTAAAATACTTTTTACTCAGGAGATTTGCAATGCATACAGCGGTTACTAGATTTAAAACGATTAAATTTCTACCTCGGGAGGCTCATATGGAATACTTCAGTTGCTAGATTTAAACTGATTACATTACTGAAAATATTTATGCTTTTTAGACCTTTTCAATCGTGAAATTACCAGCGTTTCGCCCCAGTGTAGCAGTGGGCTCAACAGTTGGGTTGCTACACCTTTCCAAGATGGTGGCGACTAGTGCTTCGTGCAAGCCTGTTATATAGGACAATGCAGTGACGGTGCACTAGGGGAAGCATGTGCCTCCACTTGTATAATTGCCTGCCTTTGGCCTTTACATAAAAAAATTTAAGTTCCCAGAAGGAAACCCTAATTTAATTTCATCGACTGCAAATGTTGATAGCATTTAAGCTCTTTAGGTCTTTTCTATCGTGAAATTACATTACATTTGCAATTGATGAAATTAAATTATGGTGTCCTTCTGGGAAATGAATTTTTGGTTCAATTTCTGTTTATCTCTTGGGTTTGTAACGAAAGAAACAATTACTAGATTTAAACTGATTAAATTACTGCCTATCTGAAAAGGTTTTTGACGAACACAGAGATTACTGGACTTAAGCTGATTAAAGTACTGTTTTATTTGGAATGTTCGTAAGGAATACGGCGATCGATTACATAGACATAAACGTATCAAATTATTATAAATAAACATATTTAATTCATATAGTTTTTTTCTATTTCGGGCCTAACATCGAGACTATTTATTTTTATCAACTTATTTTATACGGCATGACTCAGGCTATGAAGCCTCCTGGGTGGGGTTCAAACCTATCAACCCCCAAAATCAAGCTCACAGCTACACGTCCCAAAATGCGTAGCTAACATGATCAGTAACTTAAGGACCAAAAGTACGTATTATCAGTATAGGTTGTTTTGCATGGGAACGTTGTGTTGAGACTGTATCAATGTCTGCTAAGACCAGTTCGACAAAATGTTAATCTGACCTGAATACAATACCGAGCGATTTGGTTACGCGGTTTGGGTCACACAGCTGTAAGCTTGCATTCGAGAGATGATGGATTCCAACCTCACTATCGGCAGCCCTGAAGATGGTGTTCCGTGTTTACCTATTTTCACAGCTTGGGCTGTATTTTAATTAAGATCGCGGTTACTACTTTCGCTTTCCAATGCCGTCGTCACTTAAGTCCTCTCTGTGCCGGTGTGACGTGGAAAAAACCTGAACACAAGCTGTATAACAATTCTTGTATATTCAGTGAGGAATCCAAGTACTGAAATTAATATAATATTTTATGCTCCTGACAAGTAAAATGCAATCTCAACTTCTTGTTTTCAATTACTCTTCCACAACATACAACGCATGTACGTATTGAGGTAATAGATAATTTGGTAATTATCTATTCCTATTCATGTTCCTGCATTCACAGCCAAATGAGCTAAGACAGATGTCATGAGATAATCATTACGCCAAGGTTGAGGGGTTTGAATCCAGGCCACATCATTAATCGGTGGTTCTTACGAGAATGATATTCCCTCAGCTTGGATTGTACCTAATTTCAAGTTGACCGTGCGGTTAAGGGCGCGCAGCTGTGAGCTTGCACCCGAGGGATATTGAGTTCGAACCCCACTGTCGGCAGCTCTGAAGATGGTTTTGTGTGTGTTCCGTGTTTACACATTTTCACACCAGGCTGTACCTTAATTAAGGCCACGGCCGCTTCCTTCCCACTTCCAGTCCTTTCCTCTCCCATCGTCGCCATAAGACCTATCTGTGTCGGTGCGACGTAAAGCAAATTCTAAAAAGAAACAAGTTAAGGGGAATATTCTTCAGTTGTTATATATTTCCGTGCAGTAGTCAAATTTTACTTATTTTTAGGTTAATATGGTAAGTAATTATTCTTATTTTGCTCGATAACTAAGTAAGACTTTGTGAAGTCTAACACAATTATTTTAGAAGATATCAACAGGTCAAAAGTGCACAAGTTGTACAAGTGCATCATTTTGAGTCAGTGAAAGAAAACAGTAGTCACCGTGAGTATTCACAGTGTGTTAGCGAATAACTATCCTTATGTGGGCTATTTTTACCCCGTCCTTACAATTTAATATTTAGAAGCTTTTGCTATGTGTATTATCGTATAATCTTACGTATTCTCAAATAAAATTATGTATGCCGCATTAAATTGAAGAAATCCACACAACCGAGCTCGATAGCTGCAGTCGCTTAAGTGCGGTCAGTATCCAGTAATCGGGAGATAGTGGGTTCGAGCCCCACTGTCGGCAGCCCTGAAGATGGTTTTCCGTGGTTTCCCATTTTCACACCAGGCAAATGCCGGGGCTGTACCTTAATTAAGGCCACGGCCGCTTCCTTCCACTTCCTAGGCCTCTCCTATCCCATCGTCGCCATAAGACATATCTGTGTCGGTGCGACGTAAAGCAAATAGCAAAAAAAAAAAAAAAAAAAAATCCACACAAGTTCACTAAATCTGTCTTTCCTGCTTAACAAAAGCAGCAATGTAGTTGAGTGAAACTAATTATGTGCACTCAATACTTTTTACTAGTAATCGTTTTGATCAAAAATATTATATCTCGTAGACAATAATAAAACTGTTAGATTCCGTCATATGTCATTGTTGTATATACATTTCTAATCACGTATTTTCATCAAGTATCGTCACAATGCAGTCTTTGGCAACCTCCTCCGAAAAAAAGCACTTTCTGAAACTTTTGCATGTTTTCCCTGCGTCCACAGATTTCACCTACTCAAGCACATAAACAATATTATGAGCGAAGCCTCAGCTGGTATCAAGGTATAGGGTCGTGCCACCTTTCAGACCGTGATTACAGAACATAAAGGAGGAAAGTGTCGTCAAAAATGGAGATTCCTACTCCTTTGTTTGTCCAGCACAAATTTCACGGGCAGTTACTGTAATTTTATCTCAGAATGCAGCTGGTGAAATGTCGCCATGTGAAAGAATGAACCATGTAGGGACTAACCTAATACAGTCACTCACAGGTTACCAGACATAGACAAGTAAACTAAATTGAAGGAGGAAGTCGGCGAAGGTGTTAAAAAAGCAAATACACCCATTTCATTTGAATCCTGCAGAAAGTCATGGTAAGATAAAGCAGTGGACTAGGCAAGCGAGACGAAGCACCTATACTTAATGCCGCCTTCGCGTGTCGAGTCCCTTTCCTGTTTTTATTTCTCCCAGGTGGTCATTAGGACGTGCCTCAGTCATCAAAATTGTCGAAAGCTTAGAGCGATAACGTGTAAAGCGAAGGTCCATTAGCCTTTTATGGAGAAATATTGCTAAAAAAAAGAAACTAAACAAGAATCATGACAATAGGAGAAACATTCATAACACATATTGGAATGCTAGTGAAGTCCACGGAAATGAAACATAACGATTTTGCGTACAAGTTGGCGTCTCACGCTCATTTAATTGTGAATTTAGCCGCTCTAAACAAACTCCCGGTTAGTTCTAATGACAAGGGAATATATCCTTTGCATTTATTTCCTTTCCCTTATCTGCTCCTAATGTGTAAGTCATTAGGATATAACACATATCAGATTGCTTCAAATGCGTCCCTCACTTACAAGCTTGTAACTTCTGTAATGAGATTGGTTTGGACATGTTTGAAACTATGTATAGGATGGAACAACATGCGAGCAATGAGGTCCCTAAATATCATGTTGGTTGACGAGTTTTTAGAGCAACATGGTAGTATTACGAGACACCACATTACCAGTGCTCTGAGCAGCATAAGAAATTATACATTCACAATCCAGAATGCGTCTTATTTGAACTTCTTTTCAAATCATACTTATTTGGATTTCTATAAGTTAGTTGGAGTAGAGTTTTAAGATGACTTCTTCATTTCTATTGGAGTTTCAATAAATTTTACTTGTATTATTGTAAGCATCGTTACAAAACGTTCGTGATTTTTAACCTATATTTCAATTTTAAAATATTACAATTTCATGTGTATATTATTATTATTATTATTATTATTATTATTATTATTATTATTATTATTATTATTATTATTATTATTATTATTATTATTATTATTATTATTACTCTGTTACGCGTGGAGTAGAGCGGAAAGAAGGACAATGTCTAGGCACTGCCACACCAAACAAATTTAAATTCAGAATGTATTTTAAACATTTCTCTTTTCTTTTCAACACTCTTTTCAAAACCACAGTAACAGTTTAACAATATAATAAAATAGAATATAGACTACAGAAAGTATATTTACAATATCATAACCTATAACAGGGGGGAGGAAGCTCCCATTTTATAACACACGACTTTTAAGTGAAGAATATTACTGGTAAGTGAATGAGACTTGGGGCCAGAACCTCTATTAACAAGGTTACCATTTCAGAGGGGTAATTGAACCTTATACTTTCTTTAAATTAATGCAGATAAAAAAGCTAGAGCTTCGAAAACAAGTTACATTAAGAGGGGTAATCAACCTTCAGTTTCAGATAACTACATATCGAGAGGGTCTCGAACCCTGAACAACAGTTTCAATATTCCATAGCCAAACGGGCCAAGAATTCACATCAGGTCTCTAATTACACGGACAGAAGGCAGGTAATCACCACCATTTGGCAGTCCATTCCGGGCAAATTTTAAACTAATACAGCCAGGATCCTAGTCATAACATACTAATTAAATTTATACCACATATTTGAAGTGTCTTTCCGACTGTTATTGTACAATTTCAAAATCCTGAATTAATTTGATCACTCATAATCGATTTATTTTGAAAACATATGAAATAAATTTTGTTTCACGCATGCTTGTTTTTAGGTGCACTTTTCTCTAAAAGTAAAACTCTTACAGGTACCTAATTTTTTGATAGGATATAATACAAGAAATTTGATATACTAAACACAAAATTATTTTTAAAGTGACCAACTGTTTATCAAAAACAAAATTTTAAAGTACATAATTTAATTTACCACAAACAATTACTCATTTTATTTTTATATTTCAAATATTTTTGATTGCAGTAGCATAATTTTATGTTCACCTCTCTAAGGGTGGTTCCAAGGTACAACATAGAAAAAATCAGATCTTTACCTTCAATAGTTACTGAGAAATGTGCACCTGAATGTCTGAAAACTCAATGTTTGAGTAAATGAAGAAATAATAAGATCAATCTGCGCATCAGTTAGTCGACCCCGTCCAGACAGTGATTTCCCATCCGATAATATTTTCCCTTGCATGTCTTTGCGCAGCTTTCGCAGTCTTGCTCCCATTCCTTTCTGAACATGGCCACAGCATTCAAGTTTGGTAATTTTCACCTCTGGGCCATATATATTTGCCTCACTCACCCTTACAAAGCCCTTGGAGTCACCATCCCCCAGATAGTGTATGTACCTGACACTACGTGTGGTCTCTGATCTCTGAAATATTCTCATTGCACCCTCACTCTCCATGCCCCCACTGTACCCATCATAGTTTTTGACACATTTGTGATTATGTTCCTTATCCCTTTTACAGTTATGACAATATTTGGTCAAGCATTCAACATCAATCACTTTCCGAGTTTCTGAAGCAGCTGCAGTGGCCACACCATTTAGTGATGTATGACCACGCTTTTGCCAAGAACCATCCAAGGCAACAGCCATACCTTTACAGTCATCATTCAGGGCTACTGCTTCATTCACTGCTCTAAGCATAGAGTCCTCTGCTACCTCCTTTAGTGCATTGTGAAGTATGTCAGTAAAAAGAGAGAATCTTGGTGGAGGTGGCAAATCCATCATAGCAGAAAGAGTCTGAGCTGACTTACCACCTTTTCCTATGCATCTCATACTGTAAAAAGTCTAATGTTCACATCATAACCTCTATCCACTTTCTTTGATGTCATAGATGAAGCTGAAGCCCTACATGAACTACAGATTATAGTTAACTTAGTGGCCAGTCCCTTTCAACTTGTAGTGTCTTCAAACAAATTAATACATTCAACACCTTCACAATATTTACACTTTACAAACTGTGTTATAAGTTCAGATAACAAACGAATATCAACTACAACATATCCTTCACTAGCTTCACCTTCAAATGTATCATCCTTACTCTCAGCCTGTATATATGAAAGTTTCCTCTTGGATGAACTAGGCCTATCCACTGTTTCTGATGAACAACTTACTGGAGTGAGGTTAGAGCTATTGTTTACATCTCTATCAGTACTACTGCCTGATTTTTTAATGTATAAATTTCCGTAAAACTTTCGTTTACCAAACCTCTTTGTTCTACCCATCACAAAAACAATAGAATAGTAACACAGAGTACGGATAAACGTATACGTTTTGCATAAAAGAACTATAAGACTACAGCACACGTTTCTATGGAATCAAAACAAACAATAACCACATGTAACTAAACAAATGCAGCCTTCACTATCATAAGGCCAGTACCAACATATAAAATGTTCATTTACCATACATGTATTATGTGAGAAGTGAAATGTTCAAAGAGAAAATATACCTAGAGAACAAGACACTGGAATGAGGAAATGGGCGTGTCAGCTAGTGGCGGCCATTTTTAAAAACCCAATGTATGCCATTTATATGGATAAATACAACCAAAAAAATATACAGGCTTGTAGAGAAAAGCATGACGAATCAGTTAAGACATAAAACAAAAAAATGCATTTTTTTGACCGATAATACCTGCCTTCTGTCCTTTTAAGAGCTCACTTCTCTTGTACCACGAGACACTCGCCGCCCTTATTAAATAGGTGAACCACACACAAAATATGGATCGAAGGATCCAGAAAAACCGGAGCCGAAACTTATAGTAGACGGCCAAGAAAAGGGAAAACAAAAGGTTAATTGAAAGGCCGAGAAAAAAATGAAATGGGACGCTGAACATCTGAAGCGATCCCATGACATGACTTGTCATAGAACCTTATGGGGCAGAAGGTCCAGTGACAGCCTTAATCAGCTTAGTCACCAGAAAGCAAAAGTGAATAAGGGAAACGAGGGTACACACTCGTACGTCCTTAAATTACACAGTACCCACTATGGGGCTTACACTCTGTCCGCAGACAGCCAAGAAAACTACATAATACTAAGAACAAATCTAAAGATAATTCTAGAGGTGAACGCTGATACCTTCCCGTCAGCACACGCAGATAAGATATTTTAGATTAAATTGCTGCCTGCCTTATTGCTGCCCCAGCCTCGTCCGTCGTCTCCTGGGAGGGGAACCTCACTTAACGTCGCACAGTCCAAGATCCACATAGATACATGAGGGTCAAGCTTAAAATACTTATAGGGACGAGCTGGGCGCTGATTGGTTGGTTTAGAAATGAACAGGCAATGGTGGCAACATAGAAACAAATGACTCAAGCCAGTATGTGTCAGGCGCAAAACAGAAGCAATTCTCGGCTATGTTGAATACAACCCACGACATTAGGTTGAACTCAGATACAACAGGAAAGACATTTTATTGAACATGAAATTTAGGTAAACATCATTCAGTTCAACCCGTCTCCATGAGACTTCACTATTTACAGGCATTAGAACGGATGCCTATGACTAGGGATGGACTGTACTATAATAATAATAATAATAATAATAATAATAATAATAATAATAATAATAATAATAATAATAATAATAATAATGTCTGCCTCTGTGGTGTAGTGGTTAGTGCGATTAGTTGCAACCCCCGGATGCCCGGGATCGATTCCCGGCTCTGCCGTGAAATTTTAAAAGTAGTACGAGGGCTGAAACTGGGTCTACTCAGCCTCCGGAAGTCAAATGCGTAGAAGGGAGTTCGATCCCCACCTCAGCCATCCTCGAAGTGGTTTTCCGTAGTTTCCCGCTTCTCCTCCAGAAAAATGCCGGGATGGTCCCTAACGTAAGGCCACGGCCGCTTCCTTCCCTCTTCTTTGTTTATCCGTTCCGATCTTCCCATTCCCCCCACAGAGTCCCCGTTCAGCATAGCAGTTGAAGCCGTCTGGGCGAGGTACCGGTCCTTCTCCCCACTAGTATACCCGACCAAATGTCTCACGCTCCAGGACACTCCTCCTCGGGCGGTAGAGGTGGGATCCCTCGCTGAGACCGAGGGGGGAAACCAACCCTGGACGGAAACGGACTAAATCAATAATAATAATAATAATAATAATAATAATAATAATAATAATAATAATAATAATAATAATAATAATAATTACATATTCTAAATTCTGATCTGACAGTCCTGCCTTTTGATCATGAACTAAATCATGTATCGAACTGTCCTTTTTTTTGCTAGGGGCTTTACGTCGCACCGACACAGATAGGTCTTATGGCGACGATGGGATAGGAAAGGCCTAGGAGTTGGAAGGAAGCGGCCGTGGCCTTAATTAAGGTACAGCCCCAGCATTTGCCTGGTGTGAAAATGGGAAACCACGGAAAACCATCTTCAGGGCAGCCGATAGTGGGATTCGAACCTACTATCTCCCGGATGCAAGCTCACAGCCACGCGCCTCTACGCGCACGGCCAACTCGCCCGGTGAACTGTCCTTTTAATAATCAGCTAGGCTTGTTGGTAGTGGTCATTTCAAGACAGAAATATCCTCAAAATTCCTATAAGTTACTGATATTTTCACATCTCAGGTGTAAGGCCATCAGGGCTTACTTGAAGATGAATGTAGTCGACATTTTCTGGTGGAATATTGTCATTAATAAGTATAAAATTGTAAGCTTGTAGTTTTACATGTGATTATGACCGCAAATATAAAATTATTCCCATCACTGGTACATCACTTTTTCTACGATATTTAGGTTTAAATTTTAATTGGCTGAGGTCGGAGTTGCATTGGAAACTTCTTCCATCCAAATCCATTCACACATGTTTCAGAACTTAACCAAGACATGTTCCCAACCGGTTGTCAAAGTTACCATCTAGTTCAAATAGTTGGTGAGCTATAAATAAACACTGTTAACCCATTTCGGACTTGTGGTCTTACTGGGAATCTTCTTCATCTTTCTGGTATTGTTTCTAATTTATTGGCGTCGGCACGTAATATGGATTTGGCCCATTTTTCTGCTCGGATGGTCTTCCTGATGCCAACCCCGCGTGGAGGGATGTATTCACCATTGCTCTTTTCTGTGTGTTGGTTAGTAATGCAGTGTGTTGTGTATATATGAAGAGAAGTGTACACAGTCTTGCTTCGCTCGCCCATGGGGCAGGTCATTTCCTCTGCTATTCATACCAGCCACGATGTGCCGCAGTTGCTGCTAACATCAACTGCATTAATCCACCCTGCGGCCAACTAATCGCACCAACGACCAGAGGAGAAGTATTATACACACAAAACATCTGACTCAATTGTGAACACGGGATCGTCGATGATACAACCCAGCCTCAATACTCAAGACATCACTTCACATCAGTGTCAACCACCGCCGGCAGGAGGCGGTTCTCCCGTCGCAGACCATCAGTCCCCCTCAATAGAGATCACAGGTTCCAAGTATACTGCAACACACCCGTTATCACCACCTTCATGAAACGATTTAATATCTCTCAGTAGTGTTTCTGAATATCAACCGAAACGTTTTCGCCGTGATGACTGATAATAATTGTGACAATGTTGGTAACATGATGATGGAATCTCATAGTGTTCTCGAAACCACCAATCGTTCGGACGTGGCAATGAATACCCATAAAGCAGTAACCCCGCCCGCAGATTCTTTGAGAACCTCAAAACCCACCCCCGCGCAGTAATGATAACCGATATAACAGATCACACAATGGTCCTTTTTATGTATATATAGAAGGAGTGGGCCGCACAGTTGGGAACTTACACCCTATGACACTCCGGAAAATGATATTTAATGAGGCTATAGTACGCAAATCGGACAATGTAAACATAAACTCTGTAGACTACGCATCAAAACAGTATCAGGCGCAGTCGCGAATCATACAGTTGTGTCTATCTACTTCAAGCAAAATAATCTAGAAGCTTGCATACCTCACCATACCACTCATAGGCAAGGTCTCATTAAAAATGTTGACATCTCTCTCAGTGAAGAGGAACTCGTACGTGAGATTTGCAGTGAATTTCCGGTAACACGCGTTAAGCGGTTTAAGAAACAAACCCCATTTAAGGAAACTAGGCCAATTTCAGTCTGCCTAGTAACATTTCGCTTGCAGCGCCTGCATGAAGCTGTTTACATCCACGGAACGCGCTGTGCTCTTCTCCCGTGTGTGCTGCCTGTTGTCCAATGCTACCATTGTTTACGTTATAACCATTGTAGTTTCCAATACCACAGTTTTCAGCGTTGCAGCTGCTGTACAGGACCTCACGATGTTACTTCATGTTCGGCATCAGTCAATCCATGCTGTATTTACTGTCAAGGTGCACATCTATCTACAGAGAAAGAATGCCCAGAGCACAAGAAATGGGCTGAAGTGAAACGACTGATGGCAATGAACAACATCACCCAGCAAGCCGCTCTTAGCGTATATAATAATATGCAAGAATCGCTTCCAGCCCTCCTTGCAATTGTCAAAGTCGGGAGGATTTTCCTCCACTCCCTCAAATATGAAATGAAAGGGCAGTTACCTCAACTCAGGAAACAGAAGTTTCTGATCTCAGTATCCCAGTTGAAGTACCGGTCAACGCTTCCAGCTTACAGGGACTGTTGAATCCAAACCCCAATAATAGACCTCGAAATACTATTCCTACTCCACCCTACCCTCCAACTCGTCCTATCAGCCAGCCTTCTGCAGTCGTTCGCCAACCGAACTATCCCTCTATTTCTTAACGTACTTATATCCCTCAACATTTACCTCTAACTCCCACAATACATAATCCGTACCCTCTGCAACCACATCGCATAAATCCACTCATAGAGCGGTCATCTGAACAACTAATCTAACAAATCTTTAACATTATTATGGTCATTGTCACCCAACTGCAATCCCCTACGTCACAGACCCTACATCTGAATTCAATACGTCAAATGGTTACAAGCATTTTTAACAACTCCAATGCACTGTACGGTATTGCAGTGCAATGCCCGATTTGTTAATGCGAATCGGGAATGTTTACAACACGAACTATACGTTCAAGACATTCAAGTCGCCGCCCTCACTGAAACTTGGTTCCGCCCCGGATCTAATGTGTATTTCAGAGGCCACAATACAATGCGTTTCGATCGTGACTACAGGTATGCAAGAGTTGCTTTTCTCATTAAGAATTCACTACCTCAACCTAATATTAACATTGATCATTCTAATATTAGACAGTTTTCAAGCAACCGCATGTCGCGTCTCTCTCCAAAATTTACATTTCACAGTAATATTCATCTACTGTCCTTCAAAAATGACGATTAATAGTGTGCCATCACTGTTTGCTATGAAGTTTATATGGAGCAAAAATGGTGACTATGCCGTAAGAACGCCAGAAATAAAACGTCAACGTGTGCATAAATGTTAAGAGAATGATATTTTCATGAGGTAAAAGAAGGGAAGAAATTATAGAAGGCGGTGAGAAAAGACGACATCGGAATTTTGTTAAAATTTATTATTGAGAAAAAAATCGATTTCACTGGAGACATACTGGCAGAGCGCTACACGCAGCAATTGGTGAAGAAGGCTGATTGAGAAGAAAGAAATATATAGAGCTAGAGATAAATAATAGTAAGCATCCAGGCGGACAGTACAAGTCATCGGCGACTGAGAATATACAATACTTCGTAATATAAAACTGCACGATATAATTGGCAGATTACCTCAGTGCTACGTCACGAGACACCGGCAAGAAGACGTATATATAGCGAAAGGAATTCATTCTTAAGAAGTTACGGAATAATAACAACTGTTGCGCAAGACATAGAAAGATTATATTACGGTTAAATTGAAGCCTTACTAGACATATTGAAAGACTCTAAAATATCATAAGATATCATTATAAGAAGCAGTAGATACATATTATCAATAGATCATAGTAGGCTTTGTTTCCAGAAGATGACGAAAATGACCATGTTGATCTGCTTTTCTATTTTCACTGCGCAAGAGACCAACTACGTCATGTGCTAGACGAGCAGAGGCAGAAGCTACCTAGATGATGGTGACACGATCGACAAGTCGAGCCCATGAAGACCGGAAATGAGCAAAGACCATCCCTAACATTTCCGAGAGGCTGATACGATGCCGTGAACCCGAACACCGCATGTCCTAGCCAGCTGGACATGTGACAGCAACAACGAAAGCAGGAGGTAAAGATAAGTTGACTAAGCTCATTCTTCTCGTAAGTAATTCAGATAATATTTATTTGGAAAGTGCCATTTTATATTTATATTCCTTACTTGAAAGATATATATAGAGTGCTATTTTAAGTGTCCTATAGGAGTGATGTTATGTGAATAGTCAAATGAATTCACAGTATCAGAGGTTATTAGATAATCAACTAACATAAAAGACAAGTCCATTGAGTTAGGAAGTGATTAACCAGTGATGATTTAATTTTTGCGTTTCGTAATGTTGCCAATGGTGAATGAAAAGAGGTTAATTGGTGTAAATGCAATATTATGCGATATTGTGGTTAACATTAGGTTTACGTTAGGGCATGTAATGTTAAGCTGAGATAAAATGAGATCGTATATAGGTTATTATAACGTCGTAGGAAGACATAATAAGATAATTTATGGAATTTGAAGAAAGTTGGATGATTAACGATGAGAGAATAACATGCGTCAAGTTGAAGTGAATTTTTGTACTGTTATAGTATAGGATGAGACATGAGATGTGTAATATGAAATAAATGAGCTATATATAAAGAATGGCAGAATGGTATGAGGAATAATGATGGTGATGATTATTGTTACGTCGTAAATGACGAGTTAGATAATTTTAGCAAAGAAATTAGGTTAATTGACGCTATTCGTGATAAGGAATAATTATAATTGGTTCTCAAACGAATGTTAATTCTTCAGCAAGCTTTATATAGTACCACTTACGATCCATATAACATGCCTAACTTAACAAGTACTTATTTGATCATCGAAAATGATTCCATACACGGATGATAGCATGAATGTAGCCTATTTCTGTACAAGTTCCTAACCACAGATATTCTCATTCTGATAAGACAAGCTTAGAAGCTTATTTATTTATATTATATGATGTCACTGGTAACATCATCCATAACTGAAGGTTGATGGCGACTGTTAGAGTCTTCTTACAAACCACATTACTTAATATCTAGTTGAATTACATTATGAACTTGTCAGATGTGAGTGGTAGATGAATATCAGGGCACATATAATTACTGAATTGGCACTTAAGATTATATTTTTTGAAATTAATATTTATTTTTAATGAACAATTCAACTAGTAACAGTAATGACATTTCGATTATTTTATTTTAAATAGAGGAACGACTGACAGAGTTATCTTTTCTTCAACGCCAGTGAAATACAACATTGAGAACTTGGAAAAGTTATGAAACGTTTGTGATATTTGAGAAGAAGGTTTCTTTGACAAATAATATCCCTGATGAGTGAATGTGTTCGCTACTGGCAAATGAGTTTGTCATACTGTGAATTGAGTAGGGAATACTTAATTAAAGCAAGTGAAAGTTTTTAGGACCAGACTATGTGATGATGAGTAAAGGATATAAAAGCTTGATTTTCATTTTATCTACATTTAAATCAATGCAAATAGTTTGCGCCAGACATTCTATAAAGCTCCAATCAAGATTAAAAATATTTTGATTATGTTTCTTCTTATTAATTAGTTGGAGGCCTCTCATTTTAAAATACTTTGAAAGTAATTGATAAGATGCGATATCAATTAATTATTATTTATTTCTTTAATGATATTCAAAGCACTTAAACTACTTTTTCAAGATTCTCTTCATTTTAATAAATAGTATTGTATAAGAAATAATGATTCCTTCAATGACTTCCTAGGGTAAGTATTTAGTTTTTAAGTGAATGTAGAGTATGAATTATGCCATAATATTTTGAAACGAACCGGATTCGCTATTAGGAGACGTCCATTGCGTAGGTTTTATTTATCCGACAGTTTACTATGACGGTGTTTTCTCTCGTTACGGAACCCATAGTCCGGAATTTCGTCTGTATTTGGAAACTAATGTTGTGTTTGAGCTAGTCTGGATCTTACGCGACCAAACCTGGACGCGGGAACGGCGCAACAGGGATGATTGGAATTTACTTCAACAACTGGAACAAAATTACTTGTCCTGCGGGGATATTAATGCTCACCATACTTCGTGGGGTTGTGATTTCAATGACGCTTGTGGGTAGGCCATAATGAACATTGTTGAATACGGTAATTATTTCCTTTTAAACGATGGCTTGCCAACCTTAGTACCCACCCCTGAACATAGACCAAAAGGAAAGCTACTCACCACAAATCTATTCGGAACTGGACTGAAGAATTTGCAGACATTATCGCCCCTCCCACCGCAATACTTGAAGAGCCCCTCTTAGCTAATCCTGATTCTTCTACATCCTCTCAGCATATTCTGCTCAAACCTTTTACTCTTCAAGAATTCCTTACAGCAGTAAAGACTTCATCAAACACTGCCCCAGGTTATGATCAGATACATTACGCATGGTCTCTGAATTACCACTTGAAGCCATGCAGACACTTCTATGACTATTCTGGGATTTTTGGACAAGAAGTGTATCTTCTACGGACCTGTTCACAGAGATAATAGTTCCAATTCTCAAACCGGGTAAAGACCCGAACCATGCGTCGTCCTACCGTCCAATAACGTTATGGTCCTGTGCAGCGAAAACGTTCGAACGGATTCTGAAACTCCGTATAGAATGGTGGATGGAGCAATTCAATATCTTGCCATCTTCTCAGTACGATTTCTGTAAATCAAAGAGTACTGAGTACAACCTCAGCATATTTGCGATGGATATAGAACGGACTTATTGCATCAATGGTCATCTTGTGGCTCTCTCTTTAGATATATCCGGAGCTTACGTCAATGTCATTATACAGATCCTTCGACTTGTAGGATTTCCTGAAATTTTTCTTCGAGGGATTTACACCTTGTTACACTACCGCATCATTTACGTCCAACAAGAAGACAACACTCTACATGGACCACGAATTGCAACACGAAGCTTACCCCAAGGCGCCATTTTAAGTCCACTCCTGTACGTATTGTATGTTGCAGACCCGGACAACATCTTCACTCCAAATATTAAGATTCTCCGATACACTGATGACATTTGCATCTATTCTTCATCTCCTAGCTTAGCGATCGCACGTTTATGTATGGAGAATGCAGCAATGACACTCTTCAACTTGACTTTACAGACCGACCTCACACTCTCACTCAACAAATCGTCAGTGGTCATATTCACAAGAAAAGGACAAACATACGTAAAATCTGATATTAATCTTTGCCCGTGTGTACATCAGACAAACTTTTGGGATTTTATTTTGACAGCAGATTAACGTGGAATCGCCATGTTATGTATATATCCACTAAAGTTGATCGAGTGTTGAATGTTCTACGGGCTCTCACTCGCACCTGGTGGTGAGTCGATCCTACCACTCTATTATTACTATGTCGGTCACTAAAACGTCCCGTCCTTGATTGCGGCGATATGGTCTTCGGAAACGCACCAAAATATGTATTGCGCAAACTCGATTTATTACAATATCGGGCCATCCGCGTATGCCTCAGTACCATGAATTATACACCAACTAATGCTCTTTTGGTATAAGCTACGAAAATGGGACTTTCACGTCGTCGACAAATGCATTCCGACATATTCTTGGTAAGTCGAGCTCCAATTACAATGCACCCTCTTCCATCAAGAGACCAGCAACTGGGTAGGCTTCTTCATACCAAACGGATTGCTGAACACCATATTCATTTCCTAATTAGAAGCCATCGAGATCTCCAACATCTCCACTTATACTGAAGACCAACTCTGTACCTGCCTTTTGTCATGCGTATAAATGATTCCTTTCTCCATTAAAAGTCTTCACTTTGCCGGACTTTAATCATTTCAAGCCCTTCTTTAAGCAGTATGTTAGATGCATTCCTACATCAAGTTTGGCCCGATTTTATTCAAATTTACACCGATGGATCCAAGACATCTACTGAAATGAGATATGCCCATTTCTGCCATCTTACTTCAGCTTCCGAACAACGTTGTCTACCTGAACCAACAACCATCAATACGGCAGAAATGATCGCAATACGTTCAGCTGTACAGTATGGAATTATACAGAAGTTTTCCAAATCCTGATTCTTTCCCATTCTCGTAGCATCCCTCAGCGACTAGAACATCCACGACGGTCTATAAGAAACCCACATATATTTATAATATCCTACATGTGGTAAGATGTGCAAGAAACGCTGGAATCACGATAAACTTCGTATGGATTAAAGGACACATAGGAGTACAACACAAGGAACGAGCCGATCACCCTGCAAAACTGAGTATTACTGAAGGTCTGTTTAACGGAATCCCGCTTCCCTATACGGACTTATTTCTTTCACTATTTCAACAGTCTGTTGTAAAGTGTCCGGCTGAGTGGGCAGATTCACAGACTCAAAGAGGACGACATCATGCAATCATCCAACCAGGAAGTTCTGGTTAGGGGACTGGGTGTTGTGTCTTTATTAATACACTTCTCTTTTTTTAAATTTTATTCTTGGCTTTCGGCCTTGCAAGCGTGCAGCCACCATACGCATACACATCGGCTCGTTCCTTGTGTTGTATTCCGATGTGTCCTTTAATCCATACGAAGTTTATCGTGATTCCAGCGTTTCTTGCACATGTTACCACATGTAGGATATTATAAATATATGTGGGTTTCTTATAGACCGTCGTGGATGTTCTACACAGTTGCGTCTTCAGAGGCGCCATCATCATCCGCATGCGTTTGGGGCGCGGCTTTTACCTCAGCCATTTACATAGAATCCGTGTGTTGTACTCTTCCATGTGTGATTGTGTTCCGTCGTGTGTTGCAGATCTGAACCACATAATATTGGCTTGTAAACACCATCAAGTTGCTCAAAACCGCTTATATAAAAGGCTCCACGAACTTCGACTCACCATCCCTACCAGTGTCACAGTGCTATCATCCCCTTTTGAGCGTGAAGTGTATTTGTTTTATTTGGTTATCATATGCTTGTCTTATGTATCCCATTCATTGTCTTATTCATGTGTATGCGTATGGTGGCTGCATGGTTGCAAGGCCGAAAGCCAAGAATTAAAAAAAAGAGAAGTGTATTAATATGGACACAACACCCAGTCCCCTAACCAGAGGAATCAGCCATTCGGAGTTAAAATGCACGGCTCGACCGGGAATCGAACCCAGGTCACTGAAAACCAGTACGCTGACAATAATCCTGTTAAGGAACCAGACTTACAAACTTTCTATTTACTTCCTTTTCGTGTTTTGTTGCTGCCAACATGATCATTCATTGCCGACTTATGCAATGGACTCAGAAACAGCAACGAACAGTGATTCATATCGTTGTCATCACAACATTGAACGTATCTATTCGAACATTTAAATACAATTTACATACATCCACATGTTAATGCGTTAAGTGCTCCGCAAGTCACAATCTTCTCCTTTTGTATTTAATTTCCTTTGTTTATAACTGGTTTGGACTGTTATTTTATAAACTTTTTATAGCAAACCGAAACCGTGTGGTCACCTTTGATATGAGGCAGATTAGAAAACAGCCATCATCATCATCATCATCATCATCATCATCATCATCATCATCTACAGTAATAGTTCTGATGACAAACCTGTTACTTTGAAGACAAGTCTATAATTGTTGGATTAAGTGGAGTAATTTCATATTCAACTCCTACAAAATATAAAGAGGGCAAGAAACAATCACCAATGAGATTCAAGTCTATTGTTGTTCTACAGTCGTGATAGGATGGCGTCTCATATCTGTACATTTAGCAGAGCTAAAAAGACACATCACAAATGGTCAGTGTTGAATATACGCGATGTGATTTTGTGTACCAAAAACCCAGCAAACCATAATCTATTGTAACAATAAGGTTTTTCCCCATTGCCCAGTGGTACCATATTAAGCCACGTAAAGTATTATTAATTTCTTTGCACATATTAGTGATTCTTGAGACATTAACGCTACCTTCGAATTAATTTCCTTTCGAATTTGTAGGACTAAAGGGGTAAGGTGTCATAGGAGTTGCGAGTGGGTTTGTATTTGGGTACAAGGTTGGCAATACAACATATTTGGACGTATTATTATTATTATTATTATTATTATTATTATTATTATTATTATTATTATTATTATTATCATCAAATACGTCGCAAGTGGGAAATATCCCGGTGGCAATGGTCACTTACTGTAGTGCAATAATAAAGTAAAGTTACCATAATTACCCAATAACAAACAAACAAACAAACAAACAAACAAACAAACAAACAAACAAACAAACAACAATAGTACAACAAGCAATTCCATGGAAAGAAAATATTACACGAAATACTACTAGTTTAACATTCTAAATCCAGCGTCATTATATAAAAATTCACACACAACTTAAGTATTTCCAGTGCGTAACGGTACGGCTGACAATACTATAGGTTGAGCTTACTACTAGCTTAACACTACAAGTGATAATAAAGTAAACTAAAAACATAACTACCCAACAACAACAACAACAACAACAACAACTGGAGTACAACAAACAATTCCACTGAAAAAATATTACAGGAATTAGTGCTAGTTTGACATTCTAAATCCAGCATTATCGTATAAACATGTTTGCAGCCGTGAAGCTGTATCTCGGACGTTAAATCTAACAGATGCCATCAGAATCTTTAAGTCTTTTTTTAACTGATTCGTGTTCTTTCCTTTGCTGAAAAATATGTTTGATGACTTAAAATGAAGTTACCCTGGAAATTTCATAGGCATTAATTAATAAGAAGCTGATTTTTAAGCATTTCTATATTAAATTTAAACGTTACTTAATAAGTTCACGCTCCTGTACGCTGTACTGTGGTTGTGTAGATAGACTAAATATAAAAAAATCTAATGTTGAGATACCCCTACTCTTTATAAAATTTGATCTACAGACCGTAGTAGGAGCTACAAGGCTCTGACAATTCGTTAAATAAGGTTGCAATGTTCGGTGTTAGTGTATAGTGGTGAAGCACCCAGCTTAGGGTAGGTTACAGCATGGCTGGGGTTTTGAGACCGGATACACTACCTCCTACCACGCCACGATCTTAGTAAAATTCCCACCCAAATTCATCGTGATTCGAATTCGGTACACTCTATCTGGGAGTCCAGTGCCTGGACCAATGCCGGTGTGACCCCAGGTATTTCTTGGTCACTGGAGCAACCCTGCCTCATTCTCGATATTTGGTACTAGTTGATTAATGTCGCACTAACACATGGAATATCTTCGGCGGAAAATAATAATAGTTATAATAATAATAATACGGGCGTATGGCCTCCAGAAAAACCTGATTGAGGTCTTTCAAACTGACGCCTATAAGCGACCTACGTGTCTGAGGATGGGGGTCCTACCTATGATGAAATGAAGACAGAACACACGCCCAGTCTCAAAGCGAGAGGAATTAACCAAATAAGGTAAAATGCACAACCCGGCCCGGAATCGAACCCGGAACCCCTGAGACAAAAGGCCAGCACGATAACCATTTAACGAAGGAGTCGAACGAAGAAAGATTTTGAAGGGGCAAGGATTGGGAAGGTAGCTTTCGTGGCCTTAATTGAAGTATATCAAGAACATTTGCATGGTGCGATAATGGAAAATCAAAACTATAACCTGGTCTGCCAACAGTGGGTTAGATTTTGGACCGAACGTTTTAAATCCCACATACTGATGCCACGTGAATGTTCAAGTGAAAATTCCAAAACAGGACAGACCGAAATTCGAACTAAAAACCCATCGCGTTGCTCATATCCCATTTGCTATAGTGACGTACAGAGTGAAGCTGTATCATTTAGGGACATGTCTCTTGTTTACTGTAACATACACCTTAGTAAAAGTTCCAATAATTAACGAAAAAGCAAACCCCATGGCACAACAGCTCCGAATGGCCATGGCCTACCGAGCGACCGCTGCTCAGCCCGAAGTCCTGCAGATTTCGAGGTGTCGTGCGGTCAGCACGACAAATCCTCTCGGCCGTTATTCTTGGCTTTCTAGACCGGGGTCGCCATATCACCGTCAGATAACTCCTCAATTGTAATCACGTAGGCTGAGTGGACCTCAAAACAGCCCTCAGATCCAGGTAAAAATCCTTGACCTGGCCGGGAATAGAACGCGGGTCCTCCGGGTAAGAGGCACGGACAGTACCCCAAACCGCGGGGCCGAAAATAATTAATGAGATAGACCTATATGCATTTGGGAGCTGTAGACTACAAATTCTGTACTATGAAATGTCATAATAATAATAATAATAATAATAATAATAATAATAATAATAATAATAATAATAATAATAATAATAATAATAATAATAATAATAATACCTGTAAGAGAATCTATACATCCAAGTGCCTCTCTAAGAACCTTGAACTCCAACATTACAATTCAGTAGTAAGACCGTCCGTACTGTACGCCTCTGAGAGTCTTCTGATGAACAAAAAAGGTCCACTGGGGAAGCTAGAGCTCAAGGATCGAAAAATACTAAGGAGGATTTTGGGACCAATAAGAGAAGGGGATGTTACTTACAGGATAAGGTAAAACAATGAGATCTATGACCATCAAGAAGACATAGTTACATCCATGAGGAAGAGGCGATTGACTTTCTATGGACATTTGACTCGTATGAGTACTTACAGACTTAACAGCAAGATCTTGACCACCACACGCAGAGGGAAAGCGTCCAAAAATAAATGGATCACCACAGTGAAGTCCGACTTAGAACAGCTGGGGATTTCAGAACAAACCATACAGGATCGTGTATTATTCCGCCAGTTGACCTTTCAAGGGGTCTTTCCAGAGTCTCTCACCCGCAGACAGAGTACAGGCACCACCCGACCGAAGTGGACCAAGGAAAGGAAACAAGCACATAGCCAGAAGATGAAAGCTTTCTGGGCGAAGAAAAAACAGAATTTTCATACAAGGAGCCGAAACGAGCGCTGTGGTCCTCAGTAGGCCCAAACGACAAGAAGTAGAAGAAGAATATGCTCAATTAATTCCAGGAAGAGAGTGAAGAAGGAGGAATGCAGAGAAGAGGAGAAGGGAACGAACGAATGAATGAAGGAAGGAAGGAAGGAAGGAAGGAAGGAAGGAAGGAAGGAAGGCATGTACTGTGATACGCCTATGTTACATATTATTACGCAACCGTTTGTTCTTTAAGTATCTCTTTAATATATCTTTATATTCTGTGTTACAGGTAATTTCATTTCAGGCAGATTGAATATTGTGAGTTAAGATTTTAGATGCAGGCCCTAATTATATCAGTAGTTGTTTAAATATTGTTAAGCAATAATTCTGTTATCGGGACATGTTGACGCATAATTTTGTACTCAGTCGTTAAACCAGGAAGCGAGGAAGTTGCGGAGACACAAAGTCCAGTAAACAGAAAACATTTAGAAGTCATACGAGACGTGTTGTATTTGGACGCTTGAAGTAGGGATAGTTTGAAATCTTTTCAGTTGAAGTAACCGCTAATGGTTGGTATTCCAGGATGTCATTTACATGGAAGTGGTTTGAATTGCTAGTGCATAGAAAGTAAGCAAGTGGAGCTCATTCAGATGATACTGTTTTGGTTCTGGTCGGGAGTACCGGATTATTCTGTTCGTGATCTGGAGTGTGATGAGTTCGGACACAGAGACGCACAGGTAACGAATATGATACAGACCCGTCTGCAGAAAACAAAACTGGGCCACCTCAAAGAAATTGTATAAAACCTATCAATAATACACAAATTTAACTACAGCAAAAACTTTAATGCACTCTATATCCATTTAATATATACAAACAAACGACTTGTATAAGAATATTTTATTTTAAAAAATATTTTGTGGGAACCGAAATACAATGTAAATACGTAATTTTCTATCTTTTGCCCTCACAGTTTTCAAACTTGACTGTTATCAAGATTGATTCTAAAGTAACTGGACCATGCAGCGTACTTTCTGGGATGCAAAGGCAGTGAAGAGTTCTATGATATTCGTGGACGATACATTCGATGCTAAGGAGGCCGACTTCAAGTAGTCTGTCTTAGGTCATAATATTTCGTAGGTAGTTTCAGTTTTAAAATGATCGTTCTGCGGAAGAAACAGCAGCAGGAAAAATTAGATCTACAATGTATATTTTTGTACCAATTTCACGGTTTCTGTAATAATAACTAGGCGCAGATATTTGTGAGAGTGCGTGCCGCTCGTGTTACGAGAGAGATCAGTCTTAGACTCAACAGAGTAACAATAATTTGCAGGCAAATGCGACCATTCAAAAATTACTCTACATAAGCACTGTAAAACATACCGTTTGTCGTGCATGCTATTGGTTTGGTCACAGCTCTCAATATACTGTCGTAATTTGAGTGTGTTAAGTGAACTCTGCTCCTAATATCGTCCATCGTTCCGCTATTTATTTCAAATATTACTTTGAAATCTTTCATCGGTTCAGATATGAGTCAAATAATGTCTAGACTTTTCTACATAACTAGGCGAAGACCAAAGCACCATACACACATGGGAACCTAGTTCTCCCATCCTGTTTCGACGAACCGAGTTCGTGAGCGTCGCTCTTTACACACAGCAGAGGGAATTGCCAACAAACGGTTCGTCCAAAGTGTCAATTTCCCTTTGAATGTGGTCGAGATGAGTTATTCGAAGTTTGCAGCTGCTCATGTTGTTTTAGATGAGTCGGACCTTCTTAAGAGAAAACAAAAGAAGAGATCCGAGTGGACCATACATTGGGTGCGTGATAGGGAAAAGTGGTCTCACATTAATTTTTTAAAACACCTCAGAGTAAACAAATACCAGGGATTACAAACAACACCTCGCAATGCTTCAAAAATTACGAAAGCCAGCTTACTGTGTGAACTACTTTGTGGGAAAAGGAAGAGAATTTTTTTTGCAAGACTGCATGGTGCAGCACTCTGGCAGAGATTAACCTATCTTTTGCACACATTGAGAGATATGTTTAAAATGTTAATCTTGTTTCTAAATGAAACCTCTCTGCTATTATCTACTTATCACTTTCTAAGCTATATTATCAAGTAAAACACAACACTTAAAAAAATAGGAATATTCCTTAAATGTTCGTATTTTTATTGAGTGTCATTGCATAGTTCGGTTGAATTTTATTCATAGGCCTACACTGAAATGTGTTCATCCCTGTTATAATAAAATTTGAGTTGTCATTAAGCATTAAATACAAAATAATATCTCGGGAGTATGTTAAGTTCTTTCGTCCACTGCTTCCTCTTCATGCTGAAATGCTGATGTTGAGGTATTGTGCACCTCGTGATCGGCGATGAACTACAGGATGTCGTAGTACTACCATCATAGTTTATACACGCTCTCCTCAGACGAATCAGATTTCATGGAATCTTTTACCTTTCTCAATTCTCTTCGAAAACTCTGCTTCAGTGACTCAATTTTGTTTCTAAGAAAAATGTCAGCACCGGGAACGGTGTCGCAATTCATGAGCAGAATGTTATTCAAAGCTTTGTCACGCTTGTTCCTGTCTCTGTACTCGTCACTTCTCACTTTCCATAACATGGGTACTGTCGATTGGTTTCAATAAAATCATTCAAACAAGAAGGGTTCATAAACTTGAACTTGAACCTACAAGAATGTGTGGGACGTTCAAAACATTGCAAAGAATAAAACAGGATTCAGTCCTTGCGATGGATACAGTGCCTGTGACATGTACCAAGTGACGTAGCGAATAGTACCCAGCTGCCAAGCACAGGACGAGGTTATTATATTTTCCTAAGGAAGTTTGTGGTACCGAGCGAGTTGGCCGTACGGTTAGGGGCGCGCAGCTGTGAGCTTGCATTCAGGAGATAGTGGGTTCGAACCCCACTGTCAGCAACTCAGAAGGTGGTTTTACGTGGTTTCCCATTTTTACACCAGACAAATGCTGGGGCTGTACCTTAATTAAGGCTACGGCCGCTCCCTTCCCATTCCTAGGCCTTTCCTGTCCCATCGTCGCCGTAAGACCTATCTGTGTCGGTGCGACGTAAAGTAACTTAAAAAAAATAAAGTTTGTGGTTACTTTCGATAGTGTAATACTGGTAAATGGGTCCAAAACACGTACGGTCATGACTGCAGTTTGGACATGATATTGATATACAGTATAGTGCTCTTGACTGATTACGTCTATCACGTCGTAAAGCGAAATACAGTACTTTGTATAGGCCTGATATGTTTGCCAAAAACGCTTCAGTGTGCCAATATAAAAATATAAAGAGAGAGGGAGAGCAACTGATGATGGAAATAAAGTCGCTGTTCTGACCAGATTGCACACAAGACTGGAATAAGCATTTTATCTTCATTTCCTCCCGAATGTTCTGATTTATACTAGTATGATAATATCGGAATTAAACATAGACCTTTCAGTCGAGCGAGATGTACAGCCTGAAGACTGCTGCGCGCCCCTAACCGCACGGCCAACTCGCTCGGTTTATTCGTCATTAAATAGTTGGCAAAGAAAATAAACATGAGAATCCACCAACTATGCGCCATGTTTGACAGACAGGTATGGTACAAGCTAGCTTGTGTCTGCATTGGCAGAAATGAAATTCTTTGCAACACTGGTAGGATTCGGTTTCCACACAAACATGTGTTGCTGTTGTTTGGGCCATCAGTCCATATATTGCTTTGTTGCAGTTCTCTATGTCACTCTGTCCTGTACTAACATTTTTATTTTTACCGGTACGTAAATACTACATCTACTCTAATCTGTTTGCCATATTCGTGTCTGCTGTTATTACCGCCTACACTTTCGTTCATATCAACTAAATGAACAAGTCCTGGATGTCCCAGAATGCATTCTATCGTTATATCTCTCATTCTGGTCAAATATTCCTTTTCGCTAGTTGCTTTACGTCGCACCGACACAGTAGGTCTTATGGCGACGTTGGGACAGGAACGGCCTAGGAATGGGAAGGAAGCGGCCATGGCCTTAATTAAGGTACATTTGCCCTGTGTGAAAATGGGAAATTACGGAAAACCATCTTCAGGGCTGCCGACAGTGGGATTCGAACCCAATATCTCCCGGATGCAAGCTTACAGCTGTGGGCCCCTAACTGCACGATTCGGGTCGGGAGATAGTGAGTTCGAACCCCATTGTCGGCAGCCCTGAAGATGGTTTTCTGTGGTTTCCCATTTTCACACCAGGCAAATGCTGGGGCTGTACTTTAATTAAGGCCACGGCCGCTTCCTTCCCACTCCCAGTCCTTTCCTGTCCTATCGTCGCCCGGTTCAAATATTCCAAGTGGTCGTCTCTCACCAACTCGATTAAGTATTCATTCGTGTTCCGATCTACCAGTGTCACCTTCAGCATTCTTCTGTAACATCACATTTCAACAGTTTTTTTATTCTCTTTCTATTAGATATTATCAACATTAATTTTATAATCATTATTTCATTATAAATTATTTTATAAGAGATGATAAGGGATAATTATAGATACGTTGTCCGACTCCATGGATAAATGGTTAGCGTGAAGGCCTTTCGTTACAGGGTCCCGGGTTCGATTCCCGGCAGGATCGGGATTTTGAATCATTATTGGTTAATTCCGCTGGCACGGGGGCTGGCTGTATGTCTTCACCATCATTCCATCCCCATCACGACGCGCAGGTTGCCTACGGGAGTCAAATTAAAAGACCTGCATTTGGCGAACCGAACTTCTCCTCGGACACTCCCGGCACTGCAAGTCATACGCCATTTCGTTTCATAGATACGTTCCATTATAAACCAAATTTGTCATTCAAAATGTACATTTACATGTTTTAAGAGGTGTGTGTGAGAGCCTCTGTGGTTCAGGCGGCAGTACGCCGGCCTCTCACCGCTGGGTTCCGTGGTTCAATCCTGGTCACTCCATGAGAGATTTGTGCTGGACAAAGCGGAGGTGGACAGGTTTTTCTGCCGTTTTCCGTGTCATTTTTCATTACGGCGACACTCTCCAATATCATTTCATCTGTTAGTCATTAATCATGGCTCCACAGCCGGCACAATTCCCATCTTAGCCGCTAGATGGGGGCTTCATTCGTTCCATCCCTGACCCGGTCAAATGACTGGAAACAGACTGAGGATATTCACTTTCAAGAGTATGTGTATGCTATAATTTATTTAATTTATATACTTTCATCCTTTGCTTGTTTCAGGAAAAATGTACAGTCTGAATTTTAGGTAATGCTAACTCGTGCTCTCATCCCGAGGTGGTGCAGCTCTTTCCAGGCACACCCCCAATTGAGGTGAGCTGCATGTACTATTTCAACCACATACCAGCCTTCCTGCCATTCTTAAATTTCTGGCAGTACCGGTAATCGAACCCGGGTCTCCAAGGACGGCAGCTAATAACACTAACCGTTACGCTACCGAAGCAGACTGAATGTTAGGCCAGAATGTGAGAAACCAAGGAGAGATTGGTAGTTCATGGGATAGACAACTGAAGAGCTGTTCCTCTCTTCCGTAAAAACTCTGTTGACGCTACATGTTGCTCTCAATATGTTACCATATCGATGGCTTTGACAGAGGCATTCGAGTCTCTGATCAAACCGTGTGAAAATTTGTAGTGGAGTGGTCACATTTCAGAAGACTCATTGGACTCTGTGCGGTGCTAGGTGAATTAAATTCATCACAGTTGCTTGGTGATAATTTTAAACTGGACGCTAGATCTTCTAGGATTTGAATGGTACCTGAACATGACGAAGGTTACATTCATATTCAGGAAGTCAATCATTTTGCCGACAGCTGTGTTATGTTCTTGGATGGAATAATGATGAGAAGACGGATCCCTTTCCCCTTCACACTCACTAATGGTACCATCAGTGACACTTTCTCTTAAGAGACATATTAAGTAGCTGTTGATTGAGTACTGTCCAACGATGAGGAGGAACCTACTAATGTGGCTCAGATGACAAACTAAAGTTTCTGAGGCGATCAGAGGTTTGTATTTCAGCAGAAAACTGATGGAATAATATCTTAATCCAAGTCATGAGTTACACATATTTATCCTTGACTCAAATTATTAAAATTCACCGATTACCGTACAATGAATACGATATTATTATTCCCTAAAGTAAAGCGAAAAGAGTAGAGAAGCCCTGCCCAAAGCGGCACCCGCGGGCGTCCTTTTATGGCGCACTTCGCAATTCATTTCCAAATTAAATTTTACTTAATATTTGAAAACAATACTTTTGCATTTCAATAAACATTCTTACTTTTCTCTTAAAAATGCCGTCCTCAAAGTCATGAAATTTGTTATATCCGTACCTCCAAATACACAAAGAGCTTTGAGTAAGCCATAAATGTGACCTAAGCCTCACTGACCCATGTTCGCAATTAGTGAAGAGATAGAAGAACGGTTGAGAAAGAGAGCTATTCGACATTTAAGTAGTTGCGACAAAGGGAAATCCTCCACAAAACTCTCACTGTGGGGGGGGGGGGGGGTGGCTAGTGCCAGGTATAAGGCCCTCTCCACTCACGGACCAGAATATAGCCGCATATTTATTCTGCTATACAGAACCGCTTCCTTATGATTCACTTGATTGCAATGCTATAAACTACCTACCATGACAGAGTTTCACCAGGACGACAATGGGACACCCAATTTGCCCATAAAGTAACTTGAATCCCAACAAAGCTGTGCCGTAAACAATGAACAAACCATTTATGAAAGTCTTACAATTGAAATGTTCCCAGTTTCTAGCTTTCAGGCGAACATTCAGTATTACTTGTGAGCTTATGCAGGGCTTATGGAATACGTTTTGAGTGCCTTGTGTTGTGATAAGTTGTACATTCAACATGTTTCGTGTGCTTTTTTTCATTACTTTAAATTATTCAGTTTATAATCAGTTATATTTCATTAAACATAACTCTTCTTAACATGGCTAAAAGGCAAAGAAATTATAACTTTAACAGTGAATGGGCGGACCAGTATTGCTTTATTGAAAACAAAGGAAAGTCTGTGTGTTTATTGTGTAATTTTAGCGTGTCTGTTCCTTAAAACAAGTAATGTACAGCGACATTTTTTGACTAATCACAAAAAATTTGACAGTGAATTTCCTGTTAATTCTGAACTAAGAAAACACGAAGTGAAAGACCTAAAATCTAAATTAGCGTTGCAACAATGTGCGTTTAGGAAGCCAGTTCAGCAAACGCGTAACGTGACAATAGCTTGATACATAGTTTGTTATGTCCTAGCTAAAAGGAAAAAAGCTTTCAGTGATGGGGATGTGGTGAAAGAAGCTACGCTAAATCTCTGTTCGAATCACACAAAGATAAACCTGAATTGATATCTTCACTCAAAAGACTTCAGTTGTCTCACCAAACTGTTGCTAGGTGGGTTGAACAGATTTATAATAATATGGAATCTCAATTACATCAGGATTTGAAATCGTGTGAACATTTTTCACTCCAGTTTGACGAAAGTGCTGATACGTCTTACACTGCTGAGTTGTGTGTATTTTCTCGAATGGTTTTTAATGATTTTACAGTAAAGGAAGAATTTGTCAAGCTATTGCCACTTCATGGACGTACTAGAGGAGAAAACATATTCAATGTTTTCGTTAAATTCACCAAAGAGATTAACTTACCACTGTCAAAGCTTGTCGCTATAACAACAGATGGGGCACCGTCTATGACTGGTAGAAATAATGGATTTCAATCTCTTTGCGTTAAGGATGAATCATTTCCAAAATTTCTTTCTTATCATTGTATTATTCACCAAGAAGCTTTATGCTCAAAGGTTTTAAAGTTCGATCATGTCATGAAAATTGTAACTCATGTCGTGAATTATATAAGATCGTCATCTACTCGTCATCGATTGTTCAGAAATATTTTAAGTATGTCAGATTCGGAGTATGGTGACGTCATCCTTCATGCAGACGTAAGGTGGCTTAGTAGGGGGAAAACACTCGAACGGTTTTGCTGCCTGTTGGATGAGATACGAGACTATATGAAATCATCTCCTGGGAAATATTATCACGAACTTGATGATATATCTTGGCTAATCAAATTAGCATTTTCGGCAGACATCACCTCAAAATTAAATGAGTTAAATCTCGAAATGCAAGGAAAAGATCATAATATTTCAGGTATGATAAGTATTGTCAACACATTTGAAAAGAAACATAAGGTATGGATTGTCCATTTAAATAGAAATTCCCTTTCACATTTTCCAAATTTGAAATCTATGGCAGATACAGTAAATGGCGGCAAGCGTGATTTTTCATCTCTTGCTAAACATCTTGAAACTCTTGGGTCCGAATTTGGTAGTAGATTTAGCCAGTTTTCAATGCTTGAACCACTGATCATGTTTGTCAATAATCCCTTCGCTTCTGTTGACGTTTATGAGCTTGGAGGGAGGGTGTGTGAAATATTCGAAAATTATAATCCTGAAGAGTTAGAAAGGGAAATTTTAAGCCTTCAGTCAGACCTTTCTTTGAAATCCTACGCTACATGTGGCAATTTCTGGACTCTAGTGGACGGTGAAAATATCCCATTACCCGCAGTGTTGCTCTGAAGATGCAATCTTGTTTTGGTTCAACCTATCTTTGTGAAGTCGCGTTTTCGACTATGAACATAATAAAAAAACAAATACCGATCCTGCCTGACAGACTCACACCTGGATGACGCGTTATGAGCAGCCTGTTCCAGTTACACACCAGACTTTCCTCAACTTGCAGCGAGCATGCAGTTCCAGATTTCACATTAATTATGTGAGTAAATATATTTTCATATAGTTTTTAATTCTAGATTTACTATTATTATTATTATTATTATTATTATTATTATTATTATTATTATTATTATTATTATTATTATTATATAGTCGTTGTAGTACCGATAACAGTAGTCGAATTAATGGAATCGTACCTGGTGCCCGCATACCCTTAGTTATGTGAATGTGCTCGCGTAGAAACGAACGTTGGACAGCCCTGGAGTAGAGCATGAGGTGTTACAGTAGGATCGCATGGTTTGCTGAAGATATGTCTGTTCAGTAGCAACAACATACTTGCTTTCTACACACTACGTCGCGCTCACAATTCACGCTAGTGGTTTAATGTCACATTAACACATTTAAGGTTTTCGGCGACGCAAGGATAGGAAAGGGCTAGGGTTGGAAAGGTACAGCCCCAGCACTTGCCTTGTGTGAAAATCTATCTTCAGGGTGGCCGACAGTGGGGTTCGAAACCACCATCTCCCGAGTGCAAGCTAACAGCTACGTGACTCAAACCACGCACCCACTCATTCGGTGGGATAAGTTATTAAATTGGCTGCTAATATATCTGCTGTTCCTATAATACCAGGCAAATCTTACGGCAACAACCGCCATGGGCGTTCGAAACCCTTGTTCAGGTTCTGAGGTTTTGTGATCATGGTGCATTCTTTCGAATCCCAACTTATTACACTGTCAGAATCGGTCACTGCAATGCTGTGAAGGAGAAGGGATTCAACTGATAATATGAAGAGTGCATGGGGTCTCAAATTTTGACAAGAATCGACGGACACACATCATCATCATCTCATGTTCTTATCATAAAGTTGGAGACCCACGAAAGCCAGCCAGAAGAAGTCGATGCTCAAGCAAGAAGTGAGTCTAAAGCCAACCGTTTATTTCTTACGCGTAGAATGTTGTTGTTTGAGTCATCAGACTATTGTCTGGTTGGATGCAGCTTTCCCCGCCACACTATCCTGTGCTAACCTTTTCATTTCTACGTAGCTGCCACTTCCTACATCTGCTCTAATCTGCCTCTCATATTCATACCTTGGTCTACCCTCCTCCCCCGTTCTTACACCAATCACTTCCCTGAAAAACTAACTGAACGATTCCTGGGTATCTTAAGACGTTTCCTATCGTTCTATCTCTTCTTCTCGTCAATTTTAGCCGAAACGATCTCCTCTCACCAATTCGATTCAGTATATCTTCATTCGTGATTATTTTGATCTATCCATCTCACCTTCAGCATTATTGTGTAACACCACATTTCAAAAGCTTCTCTTCTATTTCTTCCTGAACTAGTTATCGTCCATATTTCACTTCCTTGCAAAGCCACACACCATAGGAATGTCTTCAAAAACATCTAATCCCTATATCAGTCTTCGAAATGAGCAAATTTCTTTTCTTCAGAAATATATTCCTTGCTTGCGCTAGTGTGCATTTTATGTCCTCCTTACTTCTGCCCTCGTTAGTTATTTTACTACCCAAGTAACAATGTTTATCTACTTTCTTTAAGACTTCATTTCCTAATCTAATACTACCTGCATCACCAGACTTCGTACGACCCCAATCCATTACTTTTGTTTCGGACTTATTTACTTTCACCTTGTACTCCTTAGCCAAAACTCCGCTCATACCATTCAGTAGTTTCTCCAAATCTTCTGTAATCTCAGATCAAATAGCAATATCATCGGCAAATCTCAGGGTTTTGATTTCCTCTCCTTGGATTTCCACATTTCTCTTTGATTTCCTTTAAGTTACTACCTGTTCTACGAGTATACAATTTGAAAAGGACGGGGAAGAGGCAGAATGCAGTCTTTCCTCACTCCTTTCTGGATTGCTGCTTCTTTTTCAACAATCCAGAAAGATGGTGGAATACAACATCGAATCAATGCCTATAATTGATTGAATGAAAGGTGTCAGAGGGATCATCCCTAATATTTTTGCTGACTTGTGTAGACAGTTCATGAACACATTTGCCATATCAGAGCCCAAAGTTTACATTTGTATCAAAGGACTACGCTTGTGAGCCTTAACTCATGTAATTGTGAATTGATATTGCCGAGACCTTTTAAAGTAAGTTTTTTGAATATCAATATGTAATTTTTAAAGTGACCAATTATATTGTAACGTGTTGGCGGGGTAAATAAGTAAATAAATGAGTACAGAACCTGGTAGCGTCCTATTTCTAAGATTTATTAACTAAGCATTACATTTACAGATTTACACACACACAGACGATAGCCGAGCCACAACTTACACAAGCACATGGTTACACACTTACACGGTTTGCGCTCTCTCTCTCTCTCTTAGTTTCTCACGTCCCATCTACAATGACACACACACACACACACACACACACACACACACACACACACACACACACACACACACACACACACACACACACAGAGTCATCGATTATTTACAGTACACTCTCTCAGCCACTCAGTCACACTCGTTAGCGCTGTCACGGTCCACAGCCTACACGTCAGTCTCGCAGGTCGGGATAGTATCCGCTGTTCACTCAATCCGTCGAACTCCGCAGACTTCACACGTCGGCACCCAGTGTTCCCTTCGCACTACTCCAGAACACCCAAGGTTCTTCTCCAGCAGCCGGCCCCAAGAGATACACACGCACGACGTCAACGAAACAGGAACGAGTCCTCGGCTCCCACAGGCCGATACTCCATCAGGCTGACATCTCAGCCCAGGCTATCACTGACTGCGCTCTTCTCTAATTCACATCAGCGAACTCAATCTCGCACTCACTCACTCACTTACTCTCACTGACTCCAGTCTAACTCTCACTAACTGCAGGCAGGTCATTCCTCTCTTATATACCTGCGCTGGCCCTTCTGGAATAGTCCGGATGTTCGATGGATCCAGGAACCTCGCGAAATAGAAGACTCCAGATTAATCTTCCAGTCATTTCCGTAGTCCTCTGCTGCGGGACCGTGGGCGGAGGCGAGAGAGGCTGGCCTAGCACTTAAGTGCTGCACGTGATTGGCGCGGCTGAAGTAAGGGGAAGGGCCGAATACGGTGACGAGGCGGGCCCGTAGCAAGATGGCATGGCGGACGCTATAACCATTACAATATATTTCGGTACTCGTTTTCATCGTGTCAATCCGTAAATGATACGCGAAAATTTTCAAATAATTATTTTATGTAAAACAGTGACATGTAGTAGGTTTCACTGTGATCTTACGTTACGGAAAAGTGTGGTGTATGTGTGTGTAACGTAAGATTATGTACACTGCAATGTTACGTTATAGGGAAAAAAGGTGGAGAGCAACGTACGATAAGTATATTCCTCCAGGTGCTTATCATTTTGCTTTTTGTTTTACCTTTCATTTCAATAATTTGAACAATGTGATTTATTTAACGATTTACTTCCTCCGAACGTGTGCCCATAGATCGAAGTCGTCTCCTTGTGGGTCATGAAATCCCTTGGAGCAGTGCAAGTGGAGCAGTAACCTCGGCACCAAGTGGGTTAGAGTTGTTAGCTCTATATCCTGGCACCTTTGCTGTCAAGAATTAACTTAGCACTCATTATTCGTGTAGGGTGAATGAACCTCAGAGTCATGAGCTTCTCCAGGAGTGGAAATTTCGTTTCTAAATTGTTCAGCTTTTCTGATAAAGATCGTGCTCATGTCGTTCCAGGTCAACCGAGCACGTTTTTCTACCTCGGATAAGCATTCCCTTAACGTGTGCTTTTACATTGACACCCACCTATTAATTTCGAAATTTACCGCAATTTGATGATGAAAAGCCGATGTGTTACTTTAACGTCTGTGCGTATTTTCCTTATAAAATTTTAAGAAGTAAAATTCGTAAATTAATGGTGATTTATGCTTCGTGCTCCTTGATTGTAGAATTACAGCGATGTGAATCTGTTTTAGACACATGTAGGTACAGAGAACAAAAGTAAGCTATTTTACCTGAAAGCTTCTCTAAGTGGTGTACAAGTTGATGGAAGAAAATAGAGAACTGTGTCTCACGTAGCTCGGGGAATACTGTCACTCGCGTGCCAAAAGAAAATGACTGTAAAAGAGATTACCTTACATTTATATTATCAATCAACTAAGTGCATTTGTAATAAAAGAGTGCGGGTAGCGAGGCTAATCTCACACATGTGGAGTAAAATTGGTCGCACGCCATACCGCTCATTAAACACCTTCGTTAAACACGTGTTCTACTGTGTTTACATGAAAGACCTGCTAATGAATATACTTCTTGTAAGTGGAAACCTGTCGTCGGAGGAGAATATTTAAGCTGGTGAAATAAGAAAGTAATAATACATTCAGTAATACATTAATTTATTTTCAAACAATTGCCACAAAGTTTGTTAAATGTTGCTCATTGAAGAAAGGTAACACAATATTGTTTCTGCTTCATTTTACAAGCTTGAAACATTATGGTCAAGAGCAACTTGTAATAGATGAACAGTGAAGCAGGTTAGCTCACATCTACTGCCCTGAAAGACGTAGGGAGAAGTAGTGGTGGGGACGGAGCGAGTTGAACTGTGGAGTAACACGGTTCTTCAGGTTTACGTGACGTCACAGCGGAGCACCGATGTAACTCGAATACTCCGTATAGCGCTGTAGGTGCTTCAGTTATCCTTCCAGCCAGACTACACTCGCAACACCGCTGTGCTGTTGTTCAGACTCCAGACTGAGACGTCTGTTCTATTTGTGTTTCCTTATACTACATATATTTTTGTTTAAAATTTTCTACCGATATTTGTAATAAGAAGCAATAATGCCATGAAAGTCCTCCCAAGAATGGCAGTATTTTACTACCAGCCCAGGTAGAAAACCTGCTAGTTATAAAATTTGCTATCAAATCTATTGTACAGGTGGAGGAACGTCCAATTCATGGAATCACATAAAACGGGCGCATCGTAAGGACATGGTACAAATACAGTTGCACATCGTGAAAGTAATTCCATTCTTACGTATGGATGAGACAGTGCAGGAAAAAAAAAAGTTGCATGGGAGTTTGGCTACTCTTGTATGCGAAGACATGCAGTCACTGAGGGTTGTCGAGGATAGAGCCAGACCTGTAGCTTAGATCCTTTCCAACAGAACGAACAAGAACTAGGCCACCATAGCTCAATTGGTAGAGCTACCAACGCGAACTCGGGAGGTTGTGGGTTCGGACGCCACTGGTGTCCGGCTGGCCATTTTTTCTGTACTTAACATCTCTTCGACACGTACTAAATATACGTAACACGACCTAATATGTTGAAAGTCGATTTCGATTACAATGCGGTCGTGAAAATTCAATATTCATTGACCCTTAAGTGAACTTGCTCTTGCTTACCTTAGCGTACCTGCTACATCTGTGCCCGCATAGGAGGTGTTTTCATGTGCTGGACAAATTATTTCAGACCGAAGGTCGTCGCTTTCTGCAAAACGAGCTGAAAATCTGATATTTATGAATGGAAATTCCGTGCAATACATAACATTAACGGTACTTCCCATACTGTCTGTGTCTTGATTTTAATGCTTGTCACATGATGAAGAATTGAGTTCATTTGTATACTGTTCACCCCATATTCATCGGATTATCCAATAACACAAAAATGCGTGTTTCTTTATTTTCAAGAGAGATTCCAAATTTCAATTTTCATGTCTAACATCTTCAGTTTTTGAGATATAAGTCTCCTCATAAAAGATGTTCAACCCCTTTTCTCCCCTCTTTTCACACCCCTTCATGGGATTTTCCGAAAAAAAAAGCATGTTTCTTTATTTTTAAACGAGATTCCAAATACTAATTTTTACGACTCTAAACCTTTAAGTTTTTGAGATATAGATATCCTCATTTTAAAATTCACCCCCTCAGCGACGGAATATCCAAAAATCCTCTCTTAGCGAGCACCTACATGTTAATATGAATGTATCCCCAAAATGTTATTTCTCTGTGTCCAGTAGTTTCGGCTCGGCTATGATTAATCTGTTAGTCAGTCAGTCAGTTAGTCAGGGCAAGTTATTTTATATAGAGAGATTAAAGGTTGTTGCTTGAATATTCATCTAATATGAACAGATTCTTATTAACGAATTTTTCACTGACGATTTCTTCTTTGTACTTATAATATTTTCCTCGAATACACTACTACGATTTGGTAATGACATTTTATTTTAGTCAGCAACATCTGATGATTATCTTGTGTGTCACTCAGTATTTTATGATTGACCATATCTGATTGTTATGATTACGATTTTACGATGGTGATTCTTCTATGGTACTTTCCCGACTGTGACAATTTTCTTGGACACGTGTGCAATAATAATAATACTTATCATAGAATCGTTTGTAAATAATTGCGGATATCCTAGTGGTTTTGGGATATTCATTTAGCAGTCTAATATCAAAAGCAACACTTATTACCTTTTCAAATAATGATGTTAGTATGTCAATGTCATAACCTGGCTTTCGCCAAGCATATTGCAACATAGGCTTATACGTAGGTGCAGCAAATTGACTGTAAATCACAGAGTGAAGTTTCACTGATGAAATAACGATCATGTACCTTCACTTGTGGTTTGGCACCTTGTAGTCTTACAAAATCAGTAATCCTCCTGATATAAAGTTTATATTGCCGAAAGAAGTAAACATCAAGGGGTTGGCAATATTTTGTTGTTTTCGGTGGCAATATCTTCAGCGTAACATCTTTGTTTGGAAAACTTGCATCTAGAAGGGTACGATCTGTATAACCTGCCCAGGAATCACACAATAGGCTCTTTTCATTTGTTACATGTTCGCCAAGGACTGAAGTTAAAAAAACGTTTAGTCATTTTTCCACTTTTGCTTGCCTCCACATGAATGTTTCGTGGACTGGTTGTTTCAAGTTTCTTTAAAATATTTGGACCGAAAGTGACTTGTATCTCTTGAAAACAGATGTACAACTTGTTTGCTAGTCTGCCTGCCATTGATAAAGCCACATCAATTGTGTAGCTGTGGGTAGAGCTATTTACAGACTGGAACACACTACCTGTAGTTTTCTCTCCTCTGTAGGACAGTGTTGACGCTGAAGACATTTCATACTGGAATTGACTCTGGTCACTGTTCCAAACATTACCTTTCTCCACACTCTCCTCTGTTAAAAACATGTTCACTTCTTCCACAAACTGTTGCGCCTTCTGACGTATAATATTATCGCCTTCTATGTCCATACGTGTGACAAATGTAGTAATATGCCTGGATGAAATACCATATTCGGCCTTGAGATGGTCGGCAAAGGAAATGGAAGCTTTGAAATTAACCAAGCCAGCCACTTTAGCCCCTTCTAGTGCCCACATCTGCAGATACCAGTAGTGAACTCTAGATCCACACCTCCTTGCACTATCAAATTGCGATATTACGTACTCCTTTATAGTTTGTAATTGTAACAGTCGGTTTTCTTTGAAACGAGCACCTGCTCCCCGCTTCCTAGACTCATAATTTAGAATTAATGTGCAATTTTATTTACTTTTGATGCACTTATAACGTTTCATTAGTTTGCTATAGGAATTGAAGCCACTATTGTAATAATCCTCATAAATGTTCTCTACTACGCTGTCATCAATATCTTTCAATACACTGGACCTCGTCGTTTTGGGTGGAGAGAGTTCGTACTCACTTTGACTTGACTGTTCCTGTTGCTCTGGAGATGAATGTCGTGCACTGCTTGAAGAGCCACCTTCAGGTTCAGGTTCCTCCTGTCCTTATATATCCAGCGTAACGCCGTGTATTTCTGTGTCATCGCCATTATATTTCTGAATTATTATGTTATATAATATACCCGCGAACTCCATATCCTCGGCCCCGATGTCATTTCCATATTCAGCACGTCGCAACTTGGTCCCTAATATTTGGACCACATGCGTAGGATTAATTCTCTTCATGATATCACTGCACTGTACACAGCTTACACAGTAACTCCAAGAGACAGCACACACTGCAGCTATACCACTCACGCAACTGGAGCACTGGTTAATGCAGCTACACTATGCCACCATCTAGTGGCGCTAGCAGACAAGTGCGGAGTTTTGCATGGAAACGAAGCACACCACAGTTTTGTCTATGATTGCTTGTTATTCTAAGCATGGTTTCGTGCGGTTCCGAACGTTCGAGGTCAAAGGTGTCCCTTGTCAGATTTATTGTGAGGTACTTGAATGTACCATATTTTTCAAGTTTGAACTAGTAAAACGAGATTTACAAGCCCATTTTGTATGCCATTGCTCTGGGAGCATTGTTGTTATCTTTTCTAATTAGAATTTTAGACTGATTATCTAATCTTTTAATTTTGTTATTACCTACCTATATTTTCTATTGCTGTTAAATTAATTGCTGAACCCACTTTATTTACATGTTGTTATCTATACCTAGTTAACTGATAAAAAAGTAGTTAAAGAAGAAACGTTGACAAATACATTCCGTAAATTAAGGAGTTTGTTCCTCCCGCAACTACCTCAACCAGCCCCAAAACTCACCGCTCCTTAAATCTACCCTCCGTTGTTATAATAATAATAATAATAATAATAATAATAATAATAATAATAATAATAATAATAATAATAATAATAATAATAATAATAAAAGACTAATCTCAGGAAAATATGCGACTTGTCACGAGAAAATGGAATTCGGATTATGAGGAGAACCGTAGACCTTTATGTTCTAACAAAACACAACAATTTTCTTTACGTCACACCGACAAAGATAGGTCTTACGGCGACAATAGGAAAGGGCTAGGAGTGGGAAGGAAACGGCTATGGCCTTAATTACGGCAGAGCCCCAGCATTTGCCTAGTGTGAAAATGGGAAACCACGGAAAACCATATTTAGGGCTGCCGACAGTGGGGTTCGAACCCACTATCTCTCGGATGCAAGCTCACAGCTGCGCGCCCCTAACCGCACGGCCAACTCGCCCGGTGAATTTCAATTACCATGCAACACACATAAATTCACAATTCAGAATGAAATACTTAAATGGTTCTTGTCAAAAGCACTTTTGAAAATTCACTGCTGTGTTAATGCCCATTACAGAACACTTACTGTACCTAGACCTGTTGAGTCTGCTGCGTTGTAGTAAACACTGCAATTCCCCTCCACTGGATAGTCTGTGTTTGTCCTTCCATCGTTTAGAGGACGAACACAATATGTCAAGTCGTACGAGTGCTACAGTAGATTGATTGATTGATTGATTGATTGATTGATTGATTGATTGATGCTTGTTGTTTAAAGGGGCCAAACATCTAGGTCATCGGCCGCTAATGGTACGAAATGAGCTGACATGAAATGACAAATTAAAAACCCAAAATCCTCCACTCATGGATGGATATGAATTAAGAACGATCAGTGGAACCGACCCACAGTGCCTCACATGCACAGAAGCTGGCGTAAAACAATAGTAGGCCTATTACTGACCAAGGGAATGCTTCTATAGCACGATACTGAATCGATGATACTTGTAGTCGAAAGCAGTCCAAAACTAAGTCATTGGCCCCTCATATTGGTACTTATCGCTAGAAAAGTAGAACCATGGCATTTGTCATGTTACGGTACTAATCAAGAGTAGGATAGACTCGTTGTATTCCACGCATTATGGTACTATTCACAGGTAATGAAATTCGCACATGTATTACAGACCTACTGTGTTTCGCACATTGTGGCGCTATTTACAGGCAACGTAAACCTATGGTGTTCATCACCTAAGTGTACTAACCACAGGGACTCGTACTATCCAGTGGTGTTCCTCATATAGTGGGTACTAATCATAGGCAAGCCAGAACCATGGGTTCCGTCATCCCATGGTGTCGCTCATATAGTGCTACTAATCACAAACCTACTTGATACCTAACATAGTGGTACTACGGCATGGAAAAGCGCGCCATGCTGTTCCCCGCGTGGTGGTACTAATCACATGAATTTTCATGGTTCTAATATAGTCATCCCTTGGTCGCCCCTTTTAGTCGCCTCTTAAGACAGGCAGGGGATACCGTGGGTGTATACTTCGTCTGCGTCCCCCACCCACAGGGGGTTGTGTGTTTGGTCCGCGAGAGGTGTTTTATTTCCCTCAAGTCCGCCGGCAAGCCGGTTAGGACCCCCCTATCCGCCACCTGGGACGCGCCACGTGGGAGTATCACCTCTCCTCGTGCTACGCCAGCGTAGTAGGTTGGTGGCTACTATATTTTAACTCTGGTATACTTCTAATTACTATTCATCTGACACATTAACCTTTAAATGATTACTTAGCATCATATTCGAAGACATTCCTACATTACACGACGTAGGCCCACATCCTTGTAGTACCACCCTTGACAATATATGGTGAGGACATGTATCTATAACGCTACTCTGTAACATCCACCACATTTCAACTAGAACGTTTCAACATTTCTTTTGCTGTTGTTCATTCAACTTCCGGCTTAACCGTACTCTTTCTCCACAGGTCGACACTTACACTTAACTCTTTGGCGGTATAGGTAAGGGCAAAACCCGTTCACTTAAAATCAAAAATCCGCACAGAGGTCTTACAATATATTTTTAAACTTGTTCTAATGACGTATGGGAATTGCCTGTGAACTGCGAAGTCTTAACAACTACAGAATACAACACAGACTGAAGGTTAAATGCCAGATCAAGCTCACTGTAATATTTATTGATAGAAGCATCAGTACATTGTTGGCAAATACAGAGTTCAAATTAAAAGTAAAACAATGAGCCACCGAAAATTTTAATTTATTTTGTTTCCACAATTAAACACAAGTCTATACTTCAAAATTTCGAGGGGAGGGGATTTAGCGCCTCATTCCCCCTCCCCTCAGCGTACACTCCTGAACGTGACTATTGTCATTCAGGCACAAACATTGATATATCTTGGAATATAGACGATGAAATTAGAAATTGTAGTGAGAATCGTTTACTGACGAATTATTAGAAGACACTGAATATATAATATGCCATACTTCATGTTCGCAGCGTAAGAAGGTCAGCCCAACGATCTGCGAAGAGAAAGTTTGCAGCCGATTACAAAGGACGAGGGACATCACACCCATGGGTTTAACCGAAGCTGGAAGGGAAAGCGCTAGTGATTCCGTTTGAATATATTAAATATATGGACATCGTACGATCGGTTTCCAGGTACTGAACCCGGTATCTTCAGGCTTTCAAATAGCGCGCCACCGTGTATACTTCGCGCGAGCCTGCAGGCGTGAAAAGGCGATCAATAAAATCTTGTTAACCTTTGGGGCATACGTATTACGTGAACGTATCAATCTCTTTGGGCGAATGACAAATTCCAACTACTATCGCCTTGTCTGAATGAAAGCTATGAATGCTCGTTGAACGTCGTAGGTTCGGAAAAATTCGGGGGATTATTTTCAAGAGCAGTTAAGCCATTGTGTCATATGCAGAGCCCCAGCTTGAAAGGTAGTAAGCCAAAAAATAAGTGAACTTTTCAGTTTGGAATCACACGTATATCTCAAGCCTGAGAAATGTGAAGTGGACTCACATTAATGAGGTCATGGAAGTGCTTTGGTAGTCATGAAACACGAGTTAGGGTAGGTAACGATTTGGGCATTACTACCTGAAATAATGTCCTTAAAAGTATTTAATTATTCAAACTAGGATGACGAGAACCTTCGGAAAATTATGAGCATAATTGTGATATGAAATTCGGAAGATGAGGGAAATGCAAGCTATGGCGTAATGTTGCACCACCGATTCACGTGGGAAATGAGTCTGACTATAAATAAGAGCTGCTGAGGGAATCAATCGTCATGTATTGTGGAGAGCAAAGGGCGTTACCACGTCGCTCTGTAACAGATTCTGTCTACCAGGGTACATAGTCGTTTTCTCAAATAACAGTGTGCAAGTAGAATACGAGGACATAGAAAATATCAAGTCACAAAGTAACTTTATTTTATCGAAAAGAAACATTTTCTCCGCCAATTCGATTGCACCATCGATCTTAATGGGAAGAACATCCTTGTGTTTGTTTTTGTCGATATAGTTCTGATACACCCGGTATAGCTTTAAGGAGGAATTTGCACCTGGTTGGTTGGGGATTACTGTTACTTTATCTGCAATAAGTTTCAAACTGATCATACGAACATTTTCAAATAGTCATGTTAGAACCAGTTATTTAATCCGAGTTCTGTCTGTCATATTTTATACTGTAATCATAATCCCAGGGGAGTGTTCCGCTTAATCCTTAATATCTTTTAACGTTAAAGCGGGTTGGTAAGTAAATACACGACTGGTAGCGTTTACTCTAAGATTTATTGACTAACACGAATTACTTATACTACTACACAAACAATCTCGCTAGCTCTCTCTCTCATCTCACTGTTCAGTCACACCAGTTATTCACAGCAACAGAGGCTTAAACAATTACACTGTACACACTTCTGCACATGTCACGTGCTCCCTAGGCTAGTTCACGATCAAACTCACTGTACAACAATTAGCGGCTGCATAGTTCACAGTTTGCGCGCGCGCAACACAGTCTCACAAGTCTGTATGTTGTATGCAGTTCCCCACTTGCGGCGGTCTACATTCGCTGACCCTCGTCGCTCATCTTCACCTTTGTCACTAGTTACTTAGTTGCGCTGTTCTGTGTTCGTCATCAGTTCATACTCAACAGCACTCCCACAGCTTCAGAGCACGCGGTCACCACACTGTCACTCACAGAACTGAACTGTCTCAATCGCTGGCAGAACTGAACCCAAAGTGAAACGTCTCGAGCTCGTCAAGCTTGCCTTAAATAGGGAGGCCGGCCTATCCTGACACTCTAAACGAGAAGAAACCCTGGATTCCCCTGGAAATCGAATGCTCTGGACACACCGTGTCGTTTCTGGTGCGTTCACGGAGGCCTGAAAGGAGGGCACGGAGTAGTGGCAAAGGGATTGCGCGCATGGCTCATCCTGACTTGTTGCTGCAATGGCGAAAGGGCGGGGCCTTAACTCGCCGATTTTGCTGGCGAGTGGAGCCAGGTTAACTTGCTCCTCCCAGGGCCTTATAACAAAATGGCGGGGACCGTCAAAATATATTTACAAGGGCTAACCCAAGAATATATTAAAAGACCAACCAAATTACGGTTCAACATTAATTCTCATGCCTTCATATGTATTTTAATACCTTGTTGTTTGCATTTTAAAGGATTAAATGGACTCCTACATATATATTACTTCGAAATATGCATCTTAGTTTATAAACCTATGTTTAGGAGTTGGAAACCTACCGCGATGAATAGTAACATACTAGTTTAACGTCCAATCAATTGCTGCAGACTTTTAAGAGGCGCTGAGGTGACGCCGTTTTCTCTGACATGAGTTCTTTAAGGTGCCGGACGCCTACGGCGCGCACTTGTCAACAAATACCACGGACTTAAGCCAGGATCGAACCCATTATCTTGGGTATAGGAAGATAGCGGCTAACTGACTGTGACAAATTTGTTCACAGCTTTTTTGTTAATTTCAGTGATAAAATGAACAGTTTACTTCGGGTTACAGCTTCTTTTCCGGTACATATGATGCATGTTTACAATAAATACCAATATACTTCATATTTAGGTGGGAAATATTAGTGAGTAGTAATTCATTTTAAATGATAAATACACGTATATTTTACGTTTGTTAAGTAGTAGTTTGGGTTTCCTGCAATAGGAACCAAATGATTTTCCTCTTCTGTATTTCATAAAAATTAGTAATGATGCGTGCATTGAGGTAAACTTAACATGCGTGAAGTAGTTTGTTTCGGAACTTTCTATCTTGAAGTACTGAAAGGGCAATTTTAAACTCCTACACGTAGTTAGGGAACCTGAAAGCGCCATTTGATATAATGTAAGAAAGAAATTAGGTTTAAATGTTATCTCAGCTCAATTCCTTTCGGAACGCCCGACTCGTTGGCTGAACGGTAAGCGTACTGGCCTTCGGTTCACAGGGTCCCGGGTTCGATTCCCGGCCGGGTCGGGGATTTTAACCTTAATTGGTTAATTCCAATGGCACGGGGCTGGGTGTATGTGTTGTCTTCATCATAATTTCATCCTCCTCACGACCCGCAGGTCGCCTACGAGCGTCAAATAGAAAGAGCTGCAACTGGCGAGCCGAACCCGTCCTGGGATATCCCGACACTAAAAAAGCCATACGACATTTCATTCCTGTCGCAGCATGCATCTTATTTCAACAAAATACTTGTTACAAATTACCTTTAAAATGGAAAATTAATATGATGAAGGTATTTTATCGAAATATAGCTACAGAACACAATGTTCGATGTACAGTTTATTTTCGCACCAGGAACATACCATGAAATAATTCTTATCACTACACTGCAGCTTCCTGATACATGAAAATTAATGTCTGGAACATTTAAATAGCGAACACGAGAATCAATAAGAATGAAACCTGATGATTGCCAGGCACAGCGAAGTGCTGGTTGATGTTTGGATAAATAAAGCTGATTATAACTGAGAGAGTGCATTTCCATTATTCAAATTAGACCATGCAGGTTTCATTACCTTGAAGTGTCCTCAACATATTAAAATTCCGTTTTACAGGTAATGTATACTTATTATTATTATTGTTATTATTATTTTTTGAAATAAGATGCATATTCGGATGAGAATTGAGCTGTGGTAAAGTTCATACCTAATTTCTGTCTTACATTTTACCAAAAGACACTTCCAGGTTGCCGAAATACTGGGAGGAAATCAATGTTTTTCCGTCAGTAACTCGAGATAGAATGAGCTCCGTAACAGACTACTACACGGAAATTACTTTTACCTCAATGCACATTATTTTCTCATTTTCATAAAAAAAGTGAGGAAGTCTTGGGGTTCTCTTGTTAATGTAATGATGATGATGACGCTTGTTGTTTAAAGGGGCCTAACATCGGGGTCATCGGCCCCTAATGGTACGAAATGAGACGAAATGAAATAGCAAATAAAAAGCCCCAAAACATCCACTGATCACAATTCAAAAAAGGTGAGGACGATGGATGGATGGATGGATGGATGGATGGATGGATGGATGGATGGATGGATGGATGGATGGATGGATGGATGGATGGATGGACGGACGGACGGACGGACGGAACATTCTGTTGTCGAAGTTTTACGGACATTTAAGATTCCTCGATCGATGGTTTTATGTCTGTATCGGGAAATCCTCATGGAATACGTACCAGGGTATACCTGAGGCCATGAGAATTCAACCTGGGAAAGATGCCGGCGCGGGGAATGGGCCCGCCTCGTGCTGACTACGACTCCAAACATTACCTTTTCTGGGCCTATCATACTGGGAAGATGCTGGAACGCAGTACTCAACCTCCCAGTCTATCCTTGGGCGGGACCTTACTCTTTGGTCGTGGGCTTTCATCACCTCGGCTTCCGCCCTCACTGTATTGGGAGGTTGTTATCTCAGGGTACCCAAGCGGTCCGAGCATCTCATCTGGACATCGGCCTAGACGGCCGCTCCTGCCGTCAACCCTGGGCACTACAGCTCGGACTTGGACTACTTCGGTGCTGTTATCAGGACAACTCTTCTTCAAGAAACCGAAACTAAAACAAGAATGTACTCTTAAAAAAGATATACTCCATATTCTCATGTACTTCAAGATTTAGAAACTGTTCACTCCATTGCAAAACCTTAGGGGGTGGAGGTCTGTATCAGGGGTACACCTTCCCCGGCTATTTAAACTGTGCGCCTTCTCCACGGTCATCTATGCCAACGGACTTGAACTTTTTACCTCCCAAATACTTACTTCTTCAATGGTGAGATGGCTCTGCCATCTACTTAATACTGCTCCCTACTGAACTAAAACCAGCTACTGGATAGAGTAATATTTATTTCGGGAGTTGGTAAACCTTTTTCAGAGGATTGTTTTTTTTATGTACCGAAGTTGTCAACACTTCAGCTGGTTCCTCCTGTATTGTGTTGTACCTATCAGATGCTGGTAAATACACTGACTGACAGAGCAAATGCAACACCAAGAAGGAGTGGTCAGAACTTTATGCCAATTGCAGGGTAGACTGACGTCACTGAGGTATGCTCATGATGTGAAATGCGCCGCTGTGCTGCGCACGTAGCGAACGATAAATGGGACACGGCGTTGGCGAATGGCCCACTTCGTACCGTGATTTCTCAGCCGACAGTCATTGTAGAACGTGTTGTCGTGTGCCACAGGACACGTGTATAGCTAAGAATGCCAGGCCGCCGTCAACGGAGGCATTTCCAGCAGACAGACGACTTTACGAGGGGTATGGTGATCGGGCTGAGAAGGGCAGGTTGGTCGCTTCGTCAAATCGCAGCCGATACCCATAGGGATGTGTCCACGGTGCAGCGCCTGTGGCGAAGATGGTTGGCGCAGGGACATGTGGCACGTGCGAGGGCTCCAGGCGCAGCCCGAGTGACGTCAGCACGCGAGGATCGGCGCATCCGCCGCCAAGCGGTGGCAGCCCCGCACGCCAAGTCAACCGCCATTCTTCAGCATGTGCAAGACACCCTGGCTGTTCCAATATCGACCAGAACAATTTCCCGTCGATTGGTTGAAGGAGGCCTGCACTCCCGGCGTCCGCTCAGAAGACTACCATTGACTCCACAGCATAGACGTGCACGCCTGGCATGGTGCCGGGCTAGAGCGACTTGGATGAGGGAATGGCGGAACGTCGTGTTCTCCGATGAGTCACGCTTCTGTTCTGTCAGTGATAGTCACCGCAGACGAGTGTGGCGTCGGCGTGGAGAAAGGTCAAATCCGGCAGTAACTGTGGAGCGCCCTACCGCTAGACAACGCGGCATCATGGTTTGGGGCGCTATTGCGTATGATTCCACGTCACCTCTAGTGCGTATTCAAGGCACGTTAAATGCCCACCGCTACGTGCAGCATGTGCTGCGGCCGGTGGCACTCCCGTACCTTCAGGGGCTGCCCAATGCTCTGTTTCAGCAGGATAATGCCCGCCCACACACTGCTCGCATCTCCCAACAGGCTCTACGAGGTGTACAGATGCTTCCGTGGCCAGCGTACTCTCCGGATCTCTCACCAATCGAACACGTGTGGGATCTCATTGGACGCCGTTTGCAAACTCTGCCCCAGCCTCGTACGGACGACCAACTGTGGCAAATGGTTGACAGAGAATGGAGAACCATCCCTCAGGACACCATCCGCACTCTTATTGACTCTGTACCTCGACGTGTTTCTGCGTGCATCGCCGCTCGCGGTGGTCCTACATCCTACTGAGTCGATGCCGTGCGCATTGTGTAACCTGCATATCGGTTTGAAATAAACATCAATTATTCTTCCGTGCCGACTCTGTTTTTTCCCCAACTTTCATCCCTTTCGAACCACTCCTCCTTGGTGTTGCATTTGCTCTGTCAGTCAGTGTATGTTCTCTAGCCAATCAAACCCATGGGGTGTGTAGGGGCATTCAGCCTATAAGCAACGTGTAGTTACAATTTAATCTGGAAGCTTCCACTACGGAACTATAAAAGCAGGGCACTTTAGGGCTGTTTTGTCTGAATTTCTCCAGTGCTTGGGAGTGTGACTTGACGGAGGCCTAGGGAGACAGGGGCACAGCCTGCTTGAAGAAGATCCAGCGATACAAGATAATGGCAGAATTTACTTAAACATGTGATAGCGCCTGCGGGTAGTTTGAGAGGAAGGTTTCAGCCGTTTTCTTTTAATGTAATTTTGTAAACTGGTGGGTTAAACGTAGGATTATTGGCGAAGTCTGAGGACTCTAGTTCTATTCCCTGCTGGGAAGTATATAATGTAAGGGAACGAAGAGTGTTGACCCTCTGCCGTCTCCCAACCTCGAAATTTCGAAACTCTTGTCTCGTCCTTAAATGCTTATCCTTTAGTCACCCCTTTTAGTATGGGTTTAGCCTCTGTGGATTTGGGCCGTAAGCCCACTTAGGTTTCTAGTATTTTCTTAAAGGATTGCTGGTGTTTCGCCTCCTTGCATTTTGTTAACCGCGGGTTATGTGCAACCTTTTATTTTACTCCAAAGGCCCTGTAGTATGGGTAATTGTGCCCCTGTTTATCCTGTATTATTCATAAGGTAAATGTTCCTCGTTTCAGTTCCCTTTGGGAACATTGAAAATCTCCAACCTGTTTTCCAGTCAGTGACCGGGTCAGGGATGGAATGAATGAAGCCGCATCTTGCGGCAAGGATTGGAATTGTGCCAGCTGCCGAGGCCTGTCGCACTCCTCTGGGGCAATGATTAATGACTGACAGATGAAATGAAATGATAGTGGAGAGTGTTTGTGGAATGAAAGATGACAGGAAAAACGGAGTACCCGGAGAAAAACCTGTCCCGTCTCCGCTTTGTCCAGCACAATTTGAACCACTGAACCCAGCGATGAGAGGCCGACGCGCTGCCACCTGAGCCATGGAGGCTGCCCCTTTGGGAACATTGAATACTATTATTGTTGAGCAATGATGAAAACTTTGAAGTGGGGTCATCCGATGGGTGGCCTAGTGTAATCTTAAGTGCGTCATGGAGCTCAGACTCCTGTGTAGTGTACCTGCTCGGAGCAAATCTTTCTCTTGCAAAATATTGTACCTGTCCCGTGCAATAATGCTCTTCTCTATGTAATTTAACGACTTGGTAATTATCTCAAGTTTTTGTACCTGATTTCAGGACTTCTAAGCCCCAGATATTTTTAGAGCTGGCGAGCTCATTATTAACCTGTTCAACTGTTTTGTTCAGGTTTCCTATCTCTCAATCTTAAGAAAGGAAAGAGGTAAAATTTCCAAATTTGTTATGTTAAATGCTGCTGTAAGTAATTCCTTGTCAAGCCATTCAGCTTAGGTGCTTCCTATTCCTCTTTAAAACACGGAAATCCCGGAACAGAATAAATCACCGCCCACAGTGAACAGCGCAATACCAACCACGGATGGTTAATGTGCATGATTAGCGGCGTCTGGCTGAAATCACATACACATTCAATTTATGTGGTACCACACCCGTATCCAGAAGGGCAGTGCGGCGTTCTTTAACCTCAGTGAGATATGGGAGCAGTAGTCCTACCATAGTGCCTAGTGGCTTTTTTACGTCGCACCGACACAGATAGGTCTTATGGTGACGATGGGAAAGGGAAGGTCTAGGAGTTGGAAGGAAGCGGCCGTGGCCTTAATTAAGGTACAGCCCCAGCATTTGCCTGGTGTGAAAATGGGAAACCACGGAAACTACCATAGTGCCCTTGTTAACACCACGACATTGGGTACAGCTTCTCACCTGGGCGCGTGACGTAATGACGTTGCTAATTGGACCCTGGAGGAATGGCGGCATGTACCTTGGTCCGATGAGTTACTGATGCAGTTGTTTCGATCTGATGTTAGGGTTCGGATATGGCGAAGACCCCACGAAGCCATGAACCTCTGTTGTCAAGAAGGCACCATACAGGCTGGTGGTAGCTCCATGATGGACCCAGAATTTCACTTAATTCTTGATAACCAAACCTCATTTTCATTTAAATGCGCACAAAACTTTACTATTCCTATCTGTATTTATATAAAATTAAACACTCAGAGTCGAACTTTACTATTACTCTACTTTGTCATCGAACAATTTAAAATTGAAAGTCATATGTTCATTTTGAATATCCGCTAACTTTACAGGAATTTCCCACACATTCACTGTTTAACATTTCCGGCACTGTCATCTCGAGCAGCCATTTTCAACTCCTCTACGTCAGCAGTTTTTAACCTTTCTTCAATTTCCGGTACCTACTCTATCATCTGGATTTTTCTTCTTACTAGCGGTTTCTTCGAAAAGTAAAAAGGAACTCTGAAATAGAGTCACCTTTTCATTTCGGTCTGTTATAAACCAAAACATTTTCCTCACCTGTGACAGTCCAGTATCAAAGTTAATGTTATAAACGGTCTGGTTCAAAATGTTTAATGCACACAACGGTCGATGCCGAACGAGCACAGTCTTCCACAGAATATGTTTCACTCATTGATTATGTAACCCAGCTTCTTTTATAATTAATGTGTGTATTCAATTTTAACACCTTTTACGGAATAATTAGACTTGCAACCCGGTGCACGACATTTCTGTGGCATTTTCACAAACAAGAATATAAAATTACTTTATCATTCGAGAGTATGTGGCCTCAGCCTCAGGTACTGTATATAAAGTATTCTTATTAGCAGTGACCAGCTAGAAAGTCACTGTTGTTGTTGTTTGAGTCATCAGTCCATAGACTGGTTTGATGCAGCTCTCCATGCCACCCTATCCTGTGCTAACCTTTTCATTTCTACGTAACTATTGCATCCTACATCTGCTCTAATCTGTTTGTCATATTCATACCTTGGTCTACCCCTACCGTTCTTGCCACCTACACTTCCTTCAAAAACCAACTGAACAAGCCCTGGGTGTCTTAAGATGTGTCCTATCATTCTATCTCTTCTTCTCATCAAATTTAGCCAAATCGATCTCCTCTCACCAATTCGATTCAGTATCTCTTCATTCGTGATTCGATCTATCCATCTCACTTTCAGCATTCTTCTGTAACACCACATTTCAAAAGCTTCTATTCTCTTTCTTTCTGAGCTAGTTATCGTCCATGTTTCACTTCCATACAATGCCACGCTCCACACAAAAGTCTTCAAAAACATTTTTCTAATTCCGATATCAATGTTTGAAGTGAGCAAATTTCTTTTCTTAAGAAAGCTCTTCCTTGCTTGTGCTAGTCTGCATTTTATGTCCTCCTTACTTCTGCCATCGTTGGTTATTTTACTACCCAAGTAACAATATTCATCTACTTCCTTTAAGACTTCGTTTCCTAATCTAATATTTCCTACATCACCTGCCTTCGTTCGACTGCACTCCATTACTTTTGTTTTGGACTTATTTATTTTCATCTTGTACTCCTTACCTAAGACTTCATCCATACCATTCAGCAACTTCTCGAGATCTTCTGCAGTCTCAGATAAAATAACAATATCATCCGCAAATCTCAAGGTTTTGATTTCCTCTCCTTGGACTGTGATTCCCTTTCCAAATTTCTCTTTGATTTCCTTTACTGCCTGTTCTATGTAAACATTGAAAAGGAGAGGGGACAAATTGCAGCCTTGCCTCACTCCTTTCTGGACTGTTGCTTCTTTTTCAAAGCCCTCGATTCTTATCACTGCAGACTGATTTTTATACAGGCTGTAGATAATCCTTCGTTCTCGGTATCTGATCCCTATCATCTTCAGAATCATAAATAGCCTGGTCCAATCAACATTATCGAAAGCCTTTTCTAGATCTACGAATGCCATGTACGTGGGCTTGTCCTTCTTGATTCGATCCTCTAAGATCAGACGTAAAGTCAGGATTGCTTCACGTGTTCCTACCTTTCTTCTGAAGCCAAATTGATCTTCCCCCAACTCAGCTTCAACTTGTTTTTCCATTCTTCTGTAAATAATACGTGTTAAAATTTTGCAGGCATGAGATACTAAACTAATAGTGCGATAGTTTTCACACCTGTCAGCACCGGCTTTCTTGGGAATAGGTATAACAACATTCTGCCGAAAATCGGATGGGACTTCTCCTGTCTCATACATCTTGCACACTAAATGAAATAACCTTACCATGCTGGTTTCTCCTAAGGCAGTCAGTAATTCAGAGGGAATATCATCAATTCCAGGTGCCTTGTTCCTATTTAGGTCACTCACAGCTCTGTCAAACTCTGACCTCAAAATTGGGTCTCCCATTTCATCAGCATCAACAGCCCCTTCATGTTCCAGAACGAAATTATCGACATCGTTACCTTGATACAACTGTTGGATATGCTCCAGCCATCTTTCTGCTTTGTCGTCTTTCCCTAGAAGTGGCTTTCCATCTGGGCTCTTAATATTCATGCACCTAGATTTCCTTTCTCCAAAGGTTTCCTTGATTTTCCTGTATGCAGCATCTACCTTTCCCAGGACCATACAGCCTTCGACATCCTTGCACTTCTCCTTCAGCCATTCTTCCTTAGCTACCTTGCACTTTCTATCCACTTCATTCTTTAATCGCCTGTATTCTTTTCTGCCCTCTTCATTTCTAGCATTCTTGTATTTTCGTCGTTCATCAATCAGGTCTAGTATCTCCTGAGTTATCCACTGATTCTTAGTTGATCTTTCCTTCCTTCCTAACATTTCTTCAGCAGCCCTACTGACTTCATTTTTCATGACTCTCCACTCTTCCTCTACTGTGTTTCCTTCGGCCTTTTCATTTAGTCCTTGTGCCACATGTTCCTTGAAACAATCCATCACACTCTTTTCTTTCAACTTGTCTAAATCCCATCTTTTTGCATTCTTTCCTTTCTTCAATTTCTTCAACTTCAGATGGCATTTCATGACCAACAAGTTGTGGTCAGAGTCCACGTCTGCTCCTGGGAAAGTTTTGCAATCCAACACCTGGTTTCTGAATCTCTGCCTAATCATAATGAAGTCTATTTGATACCTTCCAGTGTCTCCAGGTCTCGTCCACGTATACAGCCGTCGTTTGTGGTGTTTGAACCAAGTATTGGTGAGGACTAAATTATGGTCAGTGCAGAATTCAACCAGCCGACTTCCTCTTTCGTTCCTTTGTCCCAATCCAAATTCTCCTACTGTGCTACCTTCTCTTCCTTGGCCTACCACTGCGTTCCAGTCTCCCATCACAATTAGATTCTCGTCACCTTTGACATATTGTATTAAATCTTCTATCTCCTCATATATTCTTTCAATTTCTTCATCATCCGCTGAACTAGTAGGCATATAGACCTGCACTATTGTGGTGGGCATTGGTTTGGTGTCTATCTTGGCGACAATAATTCTTTCACTATGCTGGTCGTAGTAGCTTATCCGCTGCCCTATTTTCTTATTCATTATTAAACCAACTCCTGCATTACCCCTGTTTGATTTCGTGTTGATAATTCGGTAGTCGCCTGACCAAAAATCCTGTTCTTCCTGCCAACGTACTTCACTTATACCAACTACATCTAACTTTAGCCTATCCATCTCCCTTTTCAGATTCTCTAACCTACCACAACGATTCAAACTTCTAACATTCCACGCTCCGACTCGCAGAATGTCAGTATCCATCTTCCTGATGATCGCCCCCTCTCGTGTAGTCCCCACCCGGAGATCCGAATGGGGGACTAGTTTACCTCCGGAATATTTTACCCGGGAGGAAGCCATCATCAGTACATCATTCATACAGAGAGAGCTGCATGTCCTCGGGAGGTGGTTACGGCTGTAGTTTCCCGTTGCTTTCAGCCGTGTAGCAGTATCAACACAGCTAAGCCATGTTGAGTAATATTACAAGCCCGTATCAGTCAATCATCTAGACTGCCGCCCTTGCAACTACCGAAAGGCTGCTACCCCCCTTTCGATGAACCATTCGTTAGTCTGGTCTCTCAACAGATACCCATCCGATATGGTTGCACCTGCGGCTCGGCTATCTGCATCATTGGGACACGCAAGCCTCCCCACCGCGGCAAGGTCACATGGTTCGTAGAGGAGGAGAAAGTCACTATCATTGTTAATAAGAACAGATAGATTCTGCAAGCAAGCTTACAAAGTTTTCACTAATGCATTCAGGTGGAGGATTGTGTTGTGTTTTTAATCACAAATAATTAAGTGTCGCAGACAGCTCCGCTTCTGTAAAATTAGCTGTGCACTATTCATTAATTTTAATTGAAAACATTTCTCAAATTAGCGTAGAAGGATTCAACTGTTTTTACGTGTATATTATATTATCGGGCTTATGGTTTTCAATGACGGCCACACAAACAGTCTTCATGCAGAATTATGTACTTGTCTTCAACTAATTTCAGCTGAACCTCTGCTACTTGAGCAGTGACTCTTTTTTTACTTTACGTCACACCGACACAGATAGGTCTTACGGCGACGATGGGACAGGAAAGGCCTAGGAATGGGAAGGAAACAGCCGTGGCCTTAATTAAGGTACAACCCCAGCATTTTCCTGGTGTGAAAATGGGAAACCACGGAAAAACATTTTCAGGGCTGCCGACAGTGGGATTCAAACCCACTATCTCCCGGATGCGAGGTCACAGCTGCACGCCCCTAACCGTACGGCCAACTCGCCCGGTTGCAGCGACTTTGATGGGATTTTCTGTTAAAAGCAATTCGTAAACTATGGACGTGAAGTGACAGAAGCAGATTTTAATCCCATGAAAGTTAAATGTAGAATTTATATGATCATTCTATGAGACAATAACTATGAAGGCAGTCGTGATTCGAATTACGACGAATACATTTCAGATTTCTCATTTTTGAGATCAGAAATTACGCTGATGTTGTTCGATTCTACGTAAAATGGGATATCCCATGACTGGCCACGATATCAACAGTCACGTATATCAGAGAGGTTAATTTCTCCTTTAATTTCTACGTCATAAATTGGGAGGTTTTAAATGTCATGATCGAGTCTCTCTTTTTCAAATTAGGTTATTTTAAAGAAACTTTCAATGAAAAGAAGCGAGTAACTATTGACATTGTGAGCATAGGTACAGAAATTCCAATTCTATGTGGTACCTTAAACACAGGAACGTGACATTTCAATTTGAAAATCTCTCGTGCATTGGTCGGAAATGGAATCGTGTCCGCCTTGGTGGGAAATCACTGACACTTATATGAATGAAAGAAATACTCTTCTCTCCCAGTCTCGGATGACGCCCAACTGGGGAGAGAGTATTCATTTATTGTAATAATAATTAATACATGCGTTTGGCTTTCTATAATACAAAATAGTAAATGCAATCCAACTAAGAGAATGTTACAAAATTATTTAAGTATAATTTACTAATATACACTACATCCTATAAATAAATTTTTGACGTACCTTTAATGGTTAGAAAAAATTGCGCTTTGAGGTATTTTATAGATTTTAACTAAGTCTAGAATACCTCCACATGTGTATGATTACTCATAGCTACATGCATCTTCTCTGTTTAAACCTTCTTTATATTTCTTTTCCTATATTCCTCTTATAATATTTCAGAGTTATGCTGTTCTCATTGGTGTCTTCCATTCTCTGTGTAAATTTGTAAATGTTAAGTTCGCATTCCTTTTCAATTTTAACTATCTCCTTTCCACCTCTATCTGTTTCTCTGATCTTTCTTGTTTATTTACATTATTTTAGTAGGAGTGACACTGCAATATATAATTGCATCAAATGCATCGAATTTTCTAATTTTCCCTTATGGTTTATTGCTATATATATTCTTAACAGACACAAAATCATCCCTCTCATTTCCATTTTTGTTAACATTTCAGTCGTTAATTTCATATTTTTGCTTATTTTACAAAATTCCACAAGTGTTCTCTTGCTATTAAATTCTGTTCTTATTGTTCGTCCCTCTATGCAATGACACATAAAATACAGGTCGTCTAATATTGTTTCTCTTCATCTTCCGTACAGAATTTTACTTTATATCCCGCCCAGATGACTATAGAATAGGGTTGCTCTATATCCGAAATTCTGAACGTGATACTGATAAACTGAAAAACAAATTACGCTTGTATTTACATAAGTTGCACTGCATTTACACTGAGTGGCCAAAAGTCATGGGAATACACTGAATGTGATGTTAATAACTAGTTGCTCCTCTGCGAGCCCTCAAAACGGCAGCAGTTCGGCGAGGCATCGACTCTACAAGGTGTTGGATTCGTTATGGCGGGACCTGAACCCACGCATCTTGTTTGCACTGCTTCTGGTCTTGTGTGTTTGGTGCGGGGTTCATAGAGCGTACACCAGCATCGACAGCATCCCATAAATGCTGGACTGGATTAAGATCGGGAGATATGGAGGGCCAGTCCATGGTCGTAACTTCACTGAAATGCTTCTCCAACCACCTGCGTGCCACCACAGAGTGGTGACATGGCTCATTGTCCTGTTGAAACATGGCATATCCATCAGGGTACTCTAGGCCAGAATGGGGTGCAGATGGTCTGAGGGAATGTCCACACAATGTGCACTCCATTCAGTCGGACAAAGGGACCTAATTGCGACCATAAGAACGCCGCCAAGAGCAGAACTGAGCCACTTCCCGCCTAGACACAACCTTGTTGACATGTAGCATCCATGGCTTCATGAGACATACACCACACTCTCACGCGCCCATCAGCTCGATACAACCGGAACCGGGATTCATCGGACCATACCACAAGCCACCACTGTTCCATAGTCCATTGCCGATGTTCGCGGGCCAATGCACGTCGTTGAGCTGTTTGTCGAGGTATCGGCAAAGGGACACGAGTAGGTCGTCGACTGGTGAAGCCTGTGCGGTGCAGTTGCCTCTTTACAGTCCTGGTGGAAATGGATTCCTGACTTCCAACATTCAAGTGGGCGGTGATCTGACTCACAGTAGCCCGTCGAGTGCCCATTATGGTTCTGCAGAAGCGACGTGATGTCCGTTCGTTAAACACGTGTAGTCTTCCCTTGCGGCGGTTTACGCGGGTGGTAACATTTTCTCTGCGATATTGAAGATCCACCCTCGACATTGATAACCTCGGAAACCCGAATTCGTGTGTAATCTCCGCATTGCTATGACCCATGCACCGTGCGCCGATGACCAACACACGTTCCAAGTCGGTTAACTAGGGACGTGTTGCCATCTTCGCGACACTACTGGTGTCTGTGAAAAACTGCTCAGCTACGCCGCAGCTAGCCGCAACGCTCGGAGGTCATACACGGCATATTTTATAATGGGGCACCCCTTCCCGAGACTTTTGACCACTCAGTGTATACCTGGCTTGTGGCCGCAAGTCATGATCCCACTTACGCTCGTTGTGCCTTGTGCAGGAAAGGGTTCACTATTGGATATTGTGACGTCAGTGGTGAGAACCGTGATGTAATGTAATATTACAAGTACAATTTCATAATAAAATTTTGCACTTATATTTTATAACACAAGCAACCATAAATTTACGGATGAGGAATTTCATATTGTAAATAGCATCGGTTTTCTGAATTTCCTTATTTTTACGAAAAATATCAACCAACCCTACTCGAGAAACAAGCAAGTTTATAGTTTCACATGACGTTGATAGCTTGATTATTGCCTTGAAACCTCAATTTTTACGTGAATTTCGAACCACGGGGATTTAAATTTTCACTTCAAAAATCTCACGTAGATTGGTTGAAATTGGAACCGCATTCCGCAAACACACGCCTCGATACTGGATGTTTTAAATTAATGCTACATACTGTTATTGCATATTAAATTGTATCTTCATGTTAGCTAAGTTCATTTTTTTGTTTTTTGTTATTTGCTTTACGTCGCACCGACACAGATAGGTCTTTTGGCGACGATGAGGGAGGAAGGGGCTAGGAGTGGGAAGGAAGCGGCCGTGGCCTTAATTAACGTACAGCCCCAGCATTTGCCTGGTGTGAAAATGGGAAACCACGGAAAACCATCTTCAGGGCTGCCGACAGTGGGGCTCGAACCCACGATCTCCCGATTACTGGATACTGGCCGCACTTAAGCGACTGCAGCTATCGAGGGATTTGGAATGAGGCGAGATGAAATGATATGGTATGTTTTACGGCCGGATGCCCTTCCCGACGCCGACCTCAATTGAGGAGCTAATAAAGATGAAATGAATGATGGTGAATGAAACTGGGTTAGGAGGTGGAAGGAACCGGCTGTGGGCTATGAATAGCAAGTGTCCCGGCATTTTCCTGGAAGTGAAAATGGGAAACCACAGAAAAGAATTCTCAGGACAGCTGATGGTGGGTTTTGAAGCCACGCCCTCCCGAATGCAGAGCCGTAACGCGTTAACACGTGCGCCACTCCACTCGGATGTTGTACTGATATCCCAATATTCAGAAAGCTGATTATTTGTACCTCACTTGCACTAGCATTTTAAGGTTCAGCTCCCTGACGAAGTGATCAACTCGTGGCCTTCGGCCCTCGAGGAACCGGGTTTGATTCTCGGACGACTCGAAGGATTTTAATTATAAATGGTTTGCTCCCTTGGATCGGGGACTGGGTTTTTGTTCTGTTTTCAATATTCCTCGAACACGTAAATCACACACAACACTATTCTCTACGACACCAACACGCATATTCCCACACGCAGGTGCCGCCCACACTGGTAGGACGCTCTGCCTTACAAGGGTTGCACCAGGCTAGCAAAACCAACACGAAGTTGTTGTTAAGATATTATAACGATAGCTCACGGTTACTTAACTCACTGGTCAGGTCTGATATGTCTGTGCCAGATTTCAATTAACACCAGGCATCGAATATTTGACCAGCGTTCTTTGGGAATTGGCAATATTCTGTGTGATATACAGGGAAATTAACTTCTACAGTTTCTTAGTACCGGGCGAGTTGGCCGTGCGCGTAGAGGCGAGCGGCTGTGAGCTTGCATCCGGGAGATAGCAGGTTCGAATCCCACTATCGGCAGCCCTGAAAATGGTTTTCCGTGGTTTCCCATTTTCACACCAGGCAAATGCTGGGGCTGTACCTTAATTAAGGCCACGGCCGCTTCCTTCCAACTCCTAGGCCTTTCCTATCCCATCGTCGCCATAAGACCTATCTGTGTCGGTGCGACTTAAAGCCCCTAGCAAAAAAAAAGTTTCTTAGCACACGTGTGGGGTTGCTGGAGCGAACTGTGGCCCACATGCGTATTAGGTCTGTTTTATGGCTGGATGCCCTTCCTGACGCCAACCACATTTGGTGGCCGGTAGTGCGGTGCGTTGTCTGAATGCGAAGAGGAGAGTGTTGGAACAAAGACGAAGGCCAAGTCCCTGAGGCATACGAATTAATCAGACGCAATTAAAACCCCGTCCTGGCCGGGAATCGAACCTCGGGCCCTCTGAACCGAAGACCTCAGTGCTGACCATTATGAGTCGGACGTTCAATGGGATTAACAAGTAACATAAATCCCGAGGAGCCTCGGAACCTGTAAATGATTTGAGTACCGAGCTCGATAGCTGCAGCCCCTTAAGTGCGGCCAGTATCCAGTAATCGAGAAATAGTGGGTTCGAACCCCACTGTCAGCAGCTCTGAAGAGGGTTTTCCGTGGTTTCCCATTTTCACACCAGGAAAATGCTGGGGCTGTACCTTAATTAAGGCCACGGCCGCTGCGTTCCCATTCCTAGGCCTTTTCTATCCCATCGTCGCCATAAGACACACCTGTGTCGGTGCGACGTAAAACAAATAGCAAATATATATATTTGAGTTGAGTTCTTAGTCGCCGGCACCGCGGTGTACGGGTAGCGTCTCTGCCTCTTGCCCGGAGGCCTCGGGTTCGATTCCCGGTCAGGTCAATTTTTTTACCTGGACATGACAGCTGATTCGAGGTCCACTCAGCCTAAGTTATTAGAACTGAGGAGCCATCTGATGATGAAGTGGCAGCCCCGCTCTAGAAGGCCAACAATAACGGCCGAGAAGATTTATCGTGGCGACCACACGACTCCTCGTAATCTGCAGACCTTCGGGCTGAGTAGTGGTCACTTGGTAGGCCATGGCCCTTCGGGGCTTTTGCGCCATGAGTTTGGAGTTCTTATTTACATCAAAATCAGAAACAACGTTTATTGTTGCGCCTTCGTTGGCGGCAAGTCTCTTAATACCTCGACACATTTGGTTGCATATTTGGAAGGGGCAGGAAGTTCGCATTCTTGCAGTCGAGCAGTCGTTCTTGATTACTTTTACGGTTATTGTAGACACCAAAGTGCCGGAAAATGTATTCCGCTGAAGTTCATTGACGTACCCGTAAATCTACCAACACAAGGCTGAGTGTTTGAGGTCTTTCAAATAGTACTATACTGAGCCGGGATCTAATCCGTCAATTTGAGCTCTCTGCCGCCTGAACCAATCCATCCGGATGTATTCATGTAGATCGTTAACCCACTAGATGCCAATGTTTTCCTGAAATTTCCTAGGACCGGAGTTGGCCGTGCGCGTAGAGGCGCGCGGCTGTGAGCTTGGATCCGGGAGATAGTAGGTTCGAATCCCACTATCGGCAGCCCTGAAGATAGTTTTCCGTGGTTTCCCATTTTCACACCAGGCAAATGCTGGGGCTGTACCTTAATTAAGGCCACGGCCGCTTCCTTCCAACTCCTAGGCCGTTCCTATCCCTTCGTCGCCATAAGACCTATCTGTGTCGGTGCGATGTAAAGCCAGTAGCTAAAAAAAAATCCTAGAAATTTTAGAGCATCTAGTAAAAGGGAAAAACATCACCAAGTACATCTTTTGTGTACCTTATAAATAAAATTCTAGGGGGCCCACCGTCTGTAATGTTATTTATTTCGCAAAATGTTCATATACGCCTCTGTTTATCCGTTTTAGGTCAACCCGAGATCATATCAGTAGTTTTAGCTTTCGTGTCTGTTGGTCTGTTTGTTTGTTTCTGTTTTTTTGTTCCACCATAGCCGGTAAACGGCTGAATAGATCTCAACCAAACATCATATTTATAGTCTACTCATCCAGGAACAGATTCCGACATGCATATCATTTATAAATCACTGAAGAGACTGGGGGATTATAAGAAGGCTAGAAGAGATCTTTTCAGTTTTCTCTTTGACTATTCATTCTATGTCGACCAAACTTCATATTTAGAGTCTACTCATTTAGGAGCATGTTCCGATATGCATATCTTTTAAAAATCTCTGAACAAGCTGGGGGTTTATGGGAAGTCCAAACGAGATTTTTCAATTTTCTTTTATACTATTGAGTATATATCGACCAATCTTCATATTTGGAGCCTTCTTAATCATGACCAGAATTTGATATGCATATAATTTAAAAACACCGAACAGACTGGGGGTTTGTAGGAAGACCAGAAGGCGTTTTCTCAATTTTCTCAAAGATTATTGATTATATTTCGACCAAACTTCATATTCAGAGTCTACTTGTCCAGGAGTAGGTTTCGATATGCATATTATTTAAAAATTGCCTGAACAAACTGGGGGTTTATAGGAAGACTAGAGTAGATGTCTTTTTTCAATTTTCTCTTACACTATTCATTACATCTCGACCAAACTTCGTCTTTAGAGTCTACTCATCCAGGAGCCGGTTCCATTATGCGTATCATTTAAATATCACAGAATAGACTGGTTATTTGTAGGAATAAAAGAAGAGTTTTCAATTTCTTTGCTCTATTGATTACATCTCCACCAAACTTCATATTTAAAGCCTAACCGCCTAGGACCACGTTTTGATATGCCTATCATATAAAAAAACCGAATAAACTCTGGGTTTATAGGAAGACAAGAAGAGGTTTCTTTTCAATTTCATCTTACGCTATTGATTATATGTAAAATCTGTGGACTATATGTGAAACGCCCCTTCATTTTAAGTAATTTTTGTTATGCACAAAACTTCACTTACCCTTCAAATGACGGAGAAAAATACTACAGTGTTTTCTACGGGCTTCATGCTCTGCAGTCAGTGACGGACACCCTCGCACACCTACAGTTATTTGAAGGATCCATAAATGGAGAAAATTAGAGGATGCATACTATTTATCTCGGCTTGAAAATTAAACTCACTTAATGTATGTGAATACCAAGGAAACATGAGGTAGAACCTTTGCTTTGGTGTCTGTCAGTCTGACTGTTCTGTCTCCTGTCTCTCTATCTGTTTGTACATACATAAATATGGAACACTGGTGGACGTATTTCAACCAAACTATTTATTTGGAAAAATGCATATGATGTCATGGTAACCACATAGAGTTGGTATTTATGCGAAGATTATTGTCAAATATTGTCGTTGGCATTAGGTCTATCAAGAGTCTGTATATAACAAACGTTTAACAATATGTTATTTTCCGTTCCTCTATGCCATGTACGTGTTTATCGTACGACGGACATTAACACAGATGTTACGAAAAATTGGATTTTTAGTCGAAGGCCCGTGGGGGATGTCGTGCATGTCGTTTCAAGGTAGGTATCTGGAAAAACTAAAGAGCCATTTTACTCTTGTCGATAGGGCAGATATAAAGAGAGTTATCATCAAATTCATTGTGCTGCGCAAGTGGTCAGAGATTACAATAAGCAACCTGAGAACCACAGAGAATTTCGCACAACTTCGGACCAGGAGCTGTACCGTACAATAAATTCGGAAATCGCCCTCATTCCTTCTCGAATTTGTTCATCTTCATCATATTTTCGTTACTGCCCCGGGGTGTCGTAAGAAAATATCATTTTAACATGTTGCATTAAACGTATGAATACAGCCATGTTACTTCGCATAAATTCCTGAAGGAAACATGTAATCCACCGTAAATTCCCGTGCGAAGAACGGGTACAAATGCTAATATCTACCGAAATATCATCTATCATGAGGCGCAAATGGGATCACTCTTAAAGTACCCTCCATGACAACAGGAAATCATTAGTGAAAACAAAATGCAGTTAGATGTCACTGACAGAGCCGGGCTGAGTGGCTCAGATGGTTAAGTCGTTAGCTTTCTGAGTCCATATTGGTGGGTTTGATCTTGGTTCAGGCCGGTGGTATTTGAAAGTGCTCAAATTCGTCCGCTACATATCGGTAGATTTACTGGCACGTAAAAAGAACTCGTGCGGGACAAAATTCCCGCACCTCGGCATCTCCGAAAACCGTAAAAACAGTTACTGGGACGTAAACACAATAATATTATTACTGTAATTGATAGAGTATAACAAACAAAATAATATCCAAAATTGGAGAATGCCTATAGGTATGACCGACAGCTGCCAATCTAAGAAATATTTCATAATATATAGCAATAAAAGGCGAACATGCAGTTAATACGTTAATGGTGTAAAATTGTTTAACGTCACACTCACTGCTGTTACGGTTTTCAGAAATGCCGAGGTACCGGAATTTTATCCCGCAGGAGTTCTTTTACAGTAAACCTGCTGACACTAGGCTGTTTATTTGCAAAGCAAAAGAAATCAAAGTAAAACAAGGCTATGTCTGTACAGGCCTTCGAAATGCCTTTGTGGAGTACAGAATAAGATAAAGCTCCCACTATCCACAACTCCGGTGCTAAGAGAGAATCGTCTTCATCTTCTTCCTGGGACTTTCCCAAATATCCTTCTTCTTTCCTTGATGGGGCCTCTAAATATTAGTTCCTGATTAGCGTCGACCTCTAAGATCTTTTGCTACCATGTTTTTCCTTCATTCCCACCTGCTCCCTTCACAAAGCTGCAGGTTGTTCTTATTGGATCTTCTTGGATTTTCTCTCTCTCTTCACCTGGTAGTCCTAGAGTGAAGAGTCTGATTCTACCCAGCGCCTCACATTCGAAAAGTATGTGTTCAGATGATTCCTCTGCTTCTTTGAATTTCCTACATATATTGTATCTTATTACTCCAATTCTATGTTGGTGTTTTTTCAGATGGCAGTGTCCTGTCAACAGTTCTACTACCCATCTTATATTTTCTCTGCTGAGTTTCAACAGTTCTTCAGTATGCTTCTTGTTTGGTCCTTTTATCGGTTCCTTTACAAGCCTGCATCCTAGAGTATTTTTCTAGTTCTCCATTTGTTTCTTTTGTATCCATTTTCCTATGTAGTGTCGAGCTTGTCCATAGGAAATCCCGCATACAGGTCCTGGGCCTACAAAATGGGTTTATGCCCTTTTCCTGCCCAGTTTATCTGCCTTTTCATTTCCTTGCCTTTCCCAATTACTTCGGGTCGGCTGTTCATGTGGATTACGTCCGGTTTTACGGCCGGATACCTTTCCCGATGCCGACCTTCATGTGGTAGTGTGATATGTTGCATGTAAATGAAGACGTGTATACGTAGGGACAAAACATGACAACCTCGCCTCACACCACCACTCTCCGGCAGTAGCCAAGTGTCTATTAGCCGCTTATAGGATTTACTACGTCTAACGGTAGACGGAGTTTCCAAATCGTTCGCTACACTCGACACGAAGAGAGTGTGGAAGAAAGTGGTTTGGCAACCTCCCCACACCAAACAGCGCCGTGCAGTGAAAGCATTCGTTACCCCGCTGCAAAAATGTAAAAAAGCAATCGCAACCTCGCCGCTCTCTTTAAAACCAACATTGCTATTTTATAAATTCACTCGATAAATAAGTGGAAATATAACACAAGCAAACAGACCAGACAATAAATAAATAATACAATTTAGGTATTAAAGAACTTATAAAATGATAACTCACTTGAATAAGAATATTTTCAGCCACATAAAACCCAAACCAAACCCCATTGTACTACAGCCCTTGAAGGGCCTTGGCCTTCCAGGCGACCGCTGCTCAGCCCGACAGCCTGCAGATTACGAGGTGTCATGTTGTCAGCACGACGAATCCTCTCGGCCGTTATTCTTGGCTTTCTAGACCGGGGCCGCTATCTCACCGTCAGATAGCTCCTCAATTCTAATCACGTAGGATGAGTGGACCTCGAACCAGCCCTCAGGTCCAGGTAAAAATCCCTGACCTGGCCTGGAATCGAACGCGGGGCCTCTGGGTAAGAGGCAGGCACATTACCCCTAAACCATGAGACCGGCTTTCAACCACATACTCGACATATTTATAAACTGGTATTCACGGCAGTGACGGTATCATTATAACTTAAGCAGCTTTTAAACAATGTACTTACAGTTTCACCCACTGACGTTTCGTAATAGCTTCCACGGAAATATACTGGGATTAACTTATGTTTTTAACTTAAAAAGCTTAACCTAAATTCAATGAGCAAAATTTAGCAGGTATTTTACAGTCAACGAAGTTTTACAGTTTCACTCGCTTACTGAGCGTAGGTACAGGGAGAATATTCCTCACTATGTATGCCACTGAACTCGCGAAAACATCTACTGTATAATCCAAGAGGAACGCTAAAAAATTCACAATATACCACCATGACAGGCAAACCCCAACGTGCACAAAACCAAACACAAAATTTTTATACTTCACGGCTCTGTGTTCATGCTGTGCAACTAAATATTTTTCCGCGTGCATCGAAAACATACTCTACATGCGCCTCAATGAATCGCTCCCAAAAACTTCAAACACACCGAAATCCATAAGTAAAATACACTGAAGAAAATGGAAATTGCAACACCCAGAAGGAGTAGTGCTACATTGCTGCAATTACACATGCAGGACGAGTGTTTGGTTGTGATTCGATGATTACACTTTCAGGTCCCTCTGACTGCAAATTTGGACAACAATCAATACAGGATGTGCCCACCACGAGCTGCAATACATTGGTGAATTCGTCGAGGCATGGAGTCAATAAGACCCTGGATCGCTTCCTGAGGAATTGTAGCCCGTACTCGCTGCAATGCACGAGTCAGTTGTTCCAGAGTTGTGGGTGGCTGAGGACGGTTGGCCAGTTGTCGACCCATCATGTCCCACACATGCTCAATAGGACTGAGATCCGGGGATCTGCCGGACCATTCTAAGGTTGTGATGTTGTGGAGAGCATCTCTGGAGATGCGTGCAGTGTGAACCCGGGCATTGTCCTGCTGAAACATCCCATTAGCAATGTTCGCCATCATAGGGACAACCACTGGATTGAGTACCCTATCAACGTACTGTCGAGCATTCATAGTACCCTCAACAAGCACTAATTGTGATTTCACATTAAAGCCAATAGCTCCCCAGACCATAATGCTTGGTGTTGGCCCTGTGTGCCTCTCGACAATAAGATCTGGCCGGCCCTCTCACCGGTACGTCGGCGCACACGATTCCGGCGATCACTGCGGGCAAGACAGAAGCGCGATTCATCACTAAAGACGACCCTATGCCATTCGTCGACCCAAGTCGATCTTTCTCGACACCAGGCCAGCCTTACAAGTCGCTGTTGTGGGGTCAATGGAACACCTTCTGCAGGGTCACGGGCTCGTAAGCCAGCTGCACGCAGGCGATTACCAACTGTTTGTTGTGTAACGTGGGGTGCCACAGCTGCTCGAATTTGCGCTTCTGTTGCATGGGGTTCCATCCGAATGATGCGGCGATCCTCTCTCACAGTTGTCTGTCGCGCTGGGCCTGAGCCAGGTCTACGAATGTGGGTACCTTCATTTGACAACTGCTGCCATACACGTTGTACCGTAGATGCCTGTCGCCCAACACGTGGAGCAACATTCTTTAGCGATAATCCAGCCTCACACAGCCCAATTATCCGAGGCCTCTCCAACGGCGACAGTTGTTGATAGCGTGCTTTTCTGTGTCGTTGAGGCATGTTTGACGGGGAACACTTCACTGCACAGTCTGCAAGTCAACTACGCTACACCAGAGTCCGTATACTGGAGTTGATTCCTCCGCGACCAATCACGTGGGGAGACCTGTAGCAACAATCCAATGGGTCTGAAACGTTGATCGTTTACATAGCTATATGGCATCGTTCCATATCTTGAAAATCAACACAAACGACCAATGCCTTCATGGTGTTGCAATTTCCATTTTCTTAAGTGTAAATACTTTTATTACAATTGATTTCATAAAGTTAGCAAGACTAAGTGCAAGTGGATATACTGTTTTTTCTTCTGAACTCTCGCACGTGGCGCCGAGCACTTCGAGTGCTAACTATTAGAACTAACTTGTACCCAAGCTACCTGCTCCACCGCCGTAAGACGTGAATCTTCAGCGAGGCCAACAGCCATCACCCCGCTTCCCCAAGAGAAGGTGGCTTAAAGCGCATGCATCTACCAAGCGACTTCAATTTAGCTGGGGTAGCTCTGTTTCGCACCGGCAAAGAAACGCAGCTCGCTGGAGAGATCTGACTGCGGTAAAGCGAACGGGTTATCGAGACCACTGTACTTGTCTTGACTTAGCGTTTTTCAGTTTTTTAACTTGATAAAGGAACGTTCTAAGGAATAATAGGACAATGTATATACAGAAGTATCTACCCCAGCGGCGCTCCAACAGCATGCCTTTGACACCAAACAAGGATCACTTAGAACTTGTTAACTCAGGAGGATGAAGTGTATGATCGATTGCTGGTTTTCAGCTCACTTCCAGGAACTGAGGCCGTCATGCTTTGTCCCCAGGTATACTAAGACGAAAACAAACACCTAGCTCCAGAGCTTAAGGAATCAACCAAACATGACCATTCGTCTAAGGAGCCGTGTTGTATGTATAGAAATATAAGACTTGTATTATTGTAATATCTGTTATACATAGGAAAGCAAGCAATTTTGGAATGTTTTATGACCTAGTTCTGCGATTAGACGACACGGAAGCTACACTCTTGCATAAAGTACACAACATTGCATTCCGTTAATACATACCTGACAGTCTTCGTGAGAACCTAGCAACAATGTCACCGAGCTATGTTGCTTCCATCTGCACTTCGGGGTGTTTGCAGTATATATCGAATAGATTTAAGACAGGTCAGCCTCTGTGGCTCACGTGGCAGCGCACCAGCCCTTCACCGCTGGGTACCGTGGTCCAAATTCTGCTCACTCCATGCGAGATTTGTGCTGGACAAGGCGGAAGTGGGACAGGTTTTCCTCCGGCTACTCCGGTTTTCCCTGTCATAATTATTTCCAGCAACACTCTCCAATATCATTTAATTTCATCTGTCAGCCATTAACCGTTGCCCCAGCGGAGTGCGACATGCAGTCGGCTCAATTCCTGTCCCCGCCGCTGTATGGGGGCTTCATTCATTCCATTCCTGAACCAGTCGAATGACTGGAAACAGGCTGTGGATTATCGTCATCCTTAATACAGGTGCAAATACATTGCATCGTAGTTCATTCCTAAATGTACTGCAGGGAAGTTCGGGAAGAGGAACTAAATTAAAGAGGTGGCTCGGCATTGAACAATTCAACTTAGGTTTCTGAATTATTATTTTTTCTAAAGTTCGTGATATCGTAATTGTTACTGCCACGTAATGGAATCCCCTCCCTCCCAACATTGGGGACGTGACTTCCCGTAATACATTTAATATGACCTGCCAAAGGTATCTGCTTGATTCATCAAACTGACTTTCGGAATGACCGAGGTGTGAATGTGTGACTGAATGGTCAATTATTGTTGTACTTAGATTTTTTTTACAATTGGTTTTAAGGGATAGGAAAGGCCTAGGAAGTGGAAGGAAGCGGCCGTGGCCTTAATTAAGGTACAGCCCCGGCATTTGCCTGGTGTGAAAATGGGAAACCACGAAAAACCATCTTCAGGGCTGCCGACAATGTGGCTCGAACCCACTATCTCCCGATTACTGGATACTGGCCGCACTTAAGCGACTGCAGCTATCGAGCTCGGTTTTTAACATTTTAGTCAAATTATGAACCACAGGTTAAGTGTAAAAGGGGGAACAGAACCCTAATTTCACTAACAGTAAAGACGATATCTATGTATTTATTGTTACCATGGCATTTCAAACAGTCGGCTAATCACTTGCGTTAGTGGATAAGGACCTGCTTAATTCTTGCTTATCTACACTGTTGTCGTGTCTGTTATGTGAGAACGTACATGTGGAATCAGGGAAAATATCACGTAGGCGATACACCTGAATTTGGGAAATGAAATACACAGCTTGGCTGCAATCCTCTGTGAATCAACAAAATCGGCCCTTAATTTTAATAGGGCTATTTAGTGGAATACGCTAACTCCTAATTACGGTGTGACCGGGCGAGTTGGCCGTACGCGTAGAGGCGCGCGGCTGTGAAGCTTGCATCCGGGAGATAGTAGGTTCGAATCCCACTATCGGCAGCCCTGAAAATGGTTTTCCGTTGTTTCCCATTTTTACACCAGGCAAATGCTGGGGCTGTACCTTACTTAAGGCCACGGCCGCATCCTTCCAACTCCGAGGCCTTTCCTATCCCATCGTCGCTATAAGACCTATCCGTGTCGGTGCGACGTAAAGCCCATAGCAAAAAAAAAAAAAAAAAAAAAAAAAATACGGTGAGAAGAATATGAAAACTGATTTGTCAGGAAGGGAACATTAGATGTTATTATACTGGACATTTAAAATCCTATTTTATCTTAAAGAGCATGCCACTAAAATAAGAAGTCCGTTGTGAGCTTGGGACGTTATACGCATTCGTGTTTCTCAACATTCATATTAACCATATGATGCCGATACTACTCTGGTTTTGTTATAAAATTGATTTTTCGTTACAACTAGGCCTACTCCCTATTACATCAGTTCATTCCCTAATGTTTCCAGTATAATCCTTCAATTCCTTCCATAATTCGAGTTTTGAGGACACGTATTTACAACAATGAGTATAGTTATGTAATTAAAACACCAGTGTCTAGAAACTTCCACTACATCTCTTAAAAAGCGTACACTATATTAAACCGACAGCGTGCTGATGGTAGTTCGAGAGAACCTACAGGTAATCACTCCCACCGTTCAAGCATTTGTCTCAATGCCGAACAAGTTTCTCTATAACCTCCACAAAGAAGAACACTTAACATTAATTTGTGTAACATAATCAGACATAAGAATTATTATGCTTCCTCGTAAGTGTTTTAATAGCTTTTTGAATGATTGATTGAACATATTTCGCTTCGAATTTCAAATAATCTCTCGAATATCTTTTCTTGACTTTGAATTAACAACGAAAATAACGACATTCACTCTAACACTCCGAATTTGCACAAGCCGTTGACAGTTTAGTCCAATCTCACATAATAATAATAATAATAATAATAATAATAATAATAATAATAATAATAATAATAATAATGTTCTTTGCTTCACGTCCCACTAACTACTTTTACGGTTTTCGGAGATGCCAAAAGTCCAATCTCACAATATTTATAGGTTTTTTGCTAGTGGCTTTAATTCGCACCGACACAGACAGGTCTTATGGCGACAATGGAATAGGAAAGGACTGGGACTGGGAAGGAAGCTTCCGTGGCCATAATTAAGGTACAGCCCCAGCATTTGCCTGGTGTGAAAATTGGAAACCACGGAAAACCCATCTTCAGGACTGACGACAGTGGGATTCGAACCCACTATCTCCCGGATGCAAGCTTACAGCTGCGCTCCCCTAACCGCACGGCCAACTCGATCGGTATTTATAGTTTTACCATCCATATTAATCACTCCGAGAAGGGAATATATCAGTATGAATAACGTCATGTTTAAGTCATTTTTGTCTAGTTTTCTTTCAAGTGACCTCTTAATCCGTTCTTAGCTCCAAATTTCATTGCATATCCGTCATTCGCTTCTAGTAACAATATATTCCATGGTAAACTGTGAGCTTCGTTGTATTCCTCTATAGCACATGTTACGAGGTGTGCATTTTTTCCTAACATAAGCAAAGTAAAGTCATCTCCGTACAGGCCATGAATGCCCTTGGAGGGGTGGAAGATAAAGGCTTCCACTATCCGTAACCATGGCACTTGATGGGGTAGAGTGGTCAGCTTATGCCCAGCCGCCTTTGCCCCCACAAATTAAACTGGTACTCAATTTTGGTGTAGGCTGAGTGAACCTCAGGACCATATGCACCTCCGAAAGTGAAAATCTGGTTTCATTTTTTCCTAATACGTGTATACAAAATAAAATTATTTTCTGTATAATCACCGTGAAGTTGCAGTGGTCTACTGAAAAAAATAGTATAATGTAAACGTACGAGAATTCTGGAATTTCAGAATTTCTCCAACAAGAATAACGTTGTTCACAAATTGTGTTCTCCTTAGCTTTCGAGACAGGTGATAATCGTTAGAAAATCGGTGGAGGGTGTACTGTGAATAAGTCGTTACTTCGAAACCAGCATAGTGTATTACGTTCAAGGAAACCAGGCTCTCATCCATTAGAGTGTTGTCCTTATGTAATAACCTGTGACGTCTTCTTTCATTAATAAAACCAGGATCTTAGGTACGCAACATTGCGCAATAATGGCCTGTGATTGTGCGACTACGTTTTAGATAATCATTAACTTTTCTACAAGATCCAAAGAAACTATAGTCATAATAATTATAATTTCCCGTGGCTATTTCAAGCCGGGTGCAGCCCTTGTAAGGCAGACCCTCCCATGAGGGTGGGCGTCATCTGCCATGTTTACGTAACCGCGTGTTATTGTTGCGGAAGATAATGTTATGTGTCGTGTGTGAGCTGCAGGTATGTTGGGGACAGCACAAACATCCAATCCCCGAGCCAAGGAAATTAACCATTTAAGGTTGGAATCTCCGACCCAGCCAGGAATCGAAGCCTGGACCCTTTGGACCAAAGGCCAGTGTGCTATCCATTTAGCCATGGAGCAGGACAACTATAGTCATGGAGGATTGGGTCATAAAATTATGAGGCGGCGGAGATCCTCACTGTCATCATCTAATGCTTTGAAGTCTAGATCAGGGATTGCAGCACTGAACCTCTTTAGTGATGTAGGAACATTTATGGATTATAAGTCCAGCTCCATGGTTAAATGGTTAGCGTGCTGGCCTTTGGTCACAGGGGTCCTGAGTTCGATTCCCGGCAGGGTCGGGAATTTTAACCATAATTGGTTAATTCCGCTGACACTGGGGCTGGGTGTATGTGTCGTCTGCATCATCATTTCATCCTCATCACGACGCGCAGGTCGCCTACAAAACCCAAACCAAACCCCGTGGCACTACAGCCCTTGAAGGGCCTTGGCCTATCAAGCGACCGCTGCTCAGCCCGAAGGCCTGCAGATTACGAGGTGTCGTGTGGTCAGTGCGACGAATCCTCTCGGCCGTTATTCTTGGCTTTTTAGACCGGGAACGCTATCTCGCCGTCAGATAGCTCCTCAATTCTAATCACGTAGGCTGAGTGGACCTCGAACCAGCCCTCAGGTCCAGGTAAAAATCCCTGACATGGCCGGGAATCGAACCCAGGGCCTCCGGGTAAGAGGCAGGCACGCTACCCCTACACCACGGGGCCGGCAGGTTGCCTACGTTTGTCAAATCAAAAGACCTGCATCTGGCGAGCCGAACTTGTCCACGGACACTCCCGGCACTAAAAGCCATACGCCATTTCATTTTTCATTGAATCAAGTATTAGCAATAATTAAATTATGATAGGTGCCGGCTTGCCGACTTGCTCTTTCATTAATTTGTCCCGGTCAGAATTCTCCTACTGCATTACCTTCTCTTCCTTGGCCTATCACTGCATTCCAGTCTCACTTCACAATTATATTCTCCTCTCCCTTTATAAGTTGTATTAAAACTTTCTATCTATTCTTATATTTTGTCGATTTCTTCATCGTCCGCTGAACTAGTAGACATGTACACCTGCAATATTGTGATGAGCATTGGTTTGGTGTCTATCTTGACAACAATAATCTTTTCACTATACTGGTCATAGTTGCTTACCCGCTACCCTATTTTCTTATTAATTATTAAACTAAGTCCTGCATTTCCCCTGTCTGATATTGCGTTGATAATTCTGTAGTTACCTGACCAAAATTCCTGCTCTTCCTTCCCACGTACTTCACTTCTGCAAACTAAATTTACCTTTAATCTATCCATTTACCTTCTCAGATTCTTTAACCTACCACAACGACTCAAACTGCGTAAGTCGCACGCTAAATATCAATATGATAATCTGATGATTGTCCCTCTCGTGTAGTCCCTACCTGGAGATCAGAATGGGGTACTATTTTACCTCCGGAAGCCATCATCAGTACGTCATTCATTCATGCAGAGAGAGCTGCGTGTCCTCGGGAGTTAGTTATGGCTGTAGTTTACCGTTGCTTTCAGCCGTGCAGCAGTATCAACACAGCTAATCCATGTTAAGTATTATTACTAGGCCATAACAGTCAATGATCCAGAATGCAACATCCGGAGGACTGCTACACCCCTTTCGATGAACTATTTGTTAGTCTGGTCTCACGACATATACCCAGATACGGTTCGGCTATCTGCTTCACTGGAACGCACAAGCCTCCTCGCCGCGGCAAGGTCACACGGGAGGTATTACTATTATTATTATTATTATTATTATTATTATTATTATTATTATTATTATTATTATTATTATTATTATTATTATTGATCGTGGACACTACTGTAGAACTCCAATTTACGTGAATCAAAACCACAAGCACGAGAATATTCATTTAAATAATCCCACATACATTCTCCGGGATTCGAATCTCACCGCCTTGATAGAAGCAATGACGATGTCACTCGGATATCACGCCCCTCTAGACGTATTCTTTTCTGGAAGTAATGTAGAAACAGAGGATTGGTAAAATGGGCGAAACAGTGATTCAAGATTCTTCCTCCTCCCCCACCCCTCACCGCTCCATGCGAGCACATTCTCTACCTAGATCTAAATTTACAGTGAACTTCAGAATGTTGGAATTTATTTCAGGAATGCAATATTGAATAATGGAGGTCTGTTTATTCGAGACAGCAAAGGCGCGTTTGATAACAGAGCGAAATCGATCCTATTTGCCGCCAGGATGTTGAGAAATTTTAAAACTAGCCTTCTAATCCTGAACTAGTCGTGGAGCTCATTCTGCCTACTACAACAATGAGTTCTAGGTTAATTTGTAAGGGGAAATGTGGCCGGGCATAGAGCTAACCCTCTATTTTCACTTAGTATCTAGGGCATGAATAGTGAAATATATCTTTCACTCCCCCAGAAGCCTCCATGGACTGTAAGGAGTTGAGTAGTAGTTATTCATATAATAGATTTATCTAGGAAAACTATAATCTTTCCTAATATACGAGTATTTTACAATCATTCAAGCATGAACGCGAATAACTTTTCTATAAGCTTGTCAAGCCAATTAATTTAAATCGATGTGACCAGAGGAGGAGTTGATAGGAAACCTCTCTAGACATTCATGTACTTGTGGTTTGTCACGTGCTAATCCAAGAAAATGATGAAGAGATTAGAGAAAATTGAGGTTATAATAATTACAAAAATGTGAGCTTTACATAGGGTTGTGAGGATAGTAAGCAAAATCAATCTATGGACTCATGAACTTAACAACATGCCACAGAACATGTTCCCGTGTCCCTAGCTTAGAATTCAGACTCATTTATTACCCACTGCCAACGGCCTTAGCCGTGTTCAAACACCGGATCCCGTGAGATCTCCGAAGTTAAGCAACATTGGGCGTGGTCAGGAGTTGGATGGGTTGGTGGGGGGTAAGGGAATGGAGGAGCGGAAAGGAACTGGCCACCCCACCGCATGTAAACTCCAGCTCAGGAACACCTCTGGGGAGGTTCGGACCTGCCTTCGGGCAGAACAACCCTTACCTTATTATCCAATAGAGAAATATTCAGCCGGCCACCAGGAGGCCCCGGGTTCGATTCCCGACCAGGTCTGGGATTTTTACCTGTATCTGAGGGCTGCTTGGAGGTCCACTCAGCCTGCGTGATTATAATTCAGGAGCTATCTGACGGTGAGATAGCGGTCCCGATCTAGAAAGCCAAGAATAACGGCCGAGAGGATTCGTCGTACTGACCACATGACACCTCGTTATCAGCATGCCTTCGAGCTGAGCAGTGGTCGCTTGGTACGCCAAGGCGCTTCAGGGCTGTAGTGACATGGGGTTAGTTTGATTAGTTAGAGAAATATTCAGTTCCCATGCATAAGCAATCTTAAGGCGACACTCCGGAGATAAAAATATATTTTTACCTAATGCATGGATTTTCACGAAACCTTGTGGGGATGTCACCAACATAAAAGTATAGATATCACGAACATTTCTTTCATATACAATTAATGGTTTTTTCCAAAATAAATGTTTAAAATTTTTAACTTCATATTTTTCATGAAATTTAATTAACATGTTAAAGTAAATTCGTAATTAGGTAGATAATACTTCTTTCAAAAGCACTACGTAAAGATTTTTCTGCACATAATTTGTATAAGGAGATATATCGCACTAGGTTGTGTGTAATTTTTACGTTCTAAAATTTTCGACTTAAAAATCCCTAGTATTTGAAAATGTTCTGCAATCAAAAATTCCATACGCAAGTTTCTTAATATATCTGTGATACATATACCGCACAAATTTCGTTACATTTGGCAGAATTGTATGGGAGAAAAATGGGATTTAAATGTAAATTTGCAAACAAAGCATTATCACTACTGATCTGCATTTATGGCAGTCGCCCAGGTGGCAGATTCCCTATCTGTTGTTCTCCTAGCCTTTTCTTAAATGATCGCAAAGAAATTGGAAAATTATTGAAAATTTCCCTTGGTAATTTTTTTTTGCTAGGTGCTTTACGTCGCACCGACACAGATAGGTCTTATGGCGACGATGGGATAGGAAAGGCCTAGGAGTTGGAAGGAAGCGGCCGTGGCCTTAATTAAGGTACAGCCCCAGCATTTGCCTGGTGTAAAAATGGGAAAAACCGGGCGAGTTGGCCGTGCGTGTAGAGGCGCGCGGCTGTGAGCTTGCATCCGGGAGATAGTAGGTTCGAATCCCACTATCGGCAGCCCTGAAAATGGTTTTCCGTGGTTTCCCATTTTCACACCAGGCAAATGCTGGGGCTGTACCTTAATTAAGGCCACGGCCGCTTCCTTCCCATTCCTAGGCCTTTCCTATCCCATCGTCGCTATAAGACCTATCTGTGTCGGTGCGACGTAAAGCCCCTAGCAAAAAAAAATAATGGGAAAACACGAAAAAATCATTTTCAGGGCTGCCGATAGTGGGATTCGAACCTACTATCTCCCGGATGCAAGCTCACAGCCGAGCTCCTCTACACGCACGGCCAACTCGCCCGGTCCTTGGTTATTCCAATCCCAGCTCCCCTTCCTATGAACGAATATTTGCCCCACTTTGTTCTCTTGAATTCCAACTTTATCTTCATATTGTGATCTTTCCTACTTTTAAAGACAACATTCAAACTTTTCGTCTACTGATGTCCTCCCACGCCATCTCTCCACTGCCAGCTCGGAACATAACACTTAATCGAGTAGCTCGTCTCCTTTCTCCCAAGTCTTCCCAGCCCAAACTTTGTAACATTTTTATAACGCTACTCTTTTGTCGGAAATCACCCAGAACAAATCTAGCTGCTTTTCTTTGGATTTTTTCGAGTTCTTGAATCAAGTAATCCTGGTGAGGGTACCATACTCTGGAACCATACTCCAGTTGTGATCTCACCAGAGACTTATATGCTCTCTTCTTTACATCCTTACTACAATCTCTAAAAACCCTCATAACCATGTGCAGAGATCTGTACCCTTTATTAACAATCATATATATGTGATTACCCCAATGAAGGTCTTTTCTACCGGGCGAGTTGGCCGTACGCGTAGAGGCACGCGGCTGTGAGCTTGCATCCGGGAGATAGTAGGTTCGAATCCCACTATCGGCAGCCCTGAAAATGGTTTTCCGTCGTTTCCCATTTTCACACCAGGCAAATGCTGGGGCTGTACCTTAATTAAGGCCACGGCCGCTTCCTTCCAACTCCTAGGCCTTTCCAATCCCATCGTCGCCGTAAGACCTATCTGCGTCGGCGCGACGTAAAGCCCCTAGCAAAAAAAAAAAAAGGTCTTTTCTTATATACTGTAAGTTGTTTGAATTCCGCGGAATAACTTCGTGACAAGAAAAAAGAAACTCAATCCCTTAAATTTCAGTCATAAAAATTCACCAGTATGACCAAAATATCGATTTTTATCTCCGGAGTGTCACCTTAATTCATAATGTAATTATTTTCTTTCTTTCTTTCTTTCCTTCCTTTCTTAATCCATTTACCCTCCAGGGTTGGTTTTTCCCTCGGACTCAGGGAGGGATCCCATCCCTACCGCCTCAAGGACAGTGTCCTGGAGCGTGAGACTTTGATTCTGGGGCGTACAACTGGGAAGGAGGACCCGTACCTTGCCCAGGTGGCCTCACCTGCTATGCTGAACAGGGGCCTTGTGAGAGGATGGGAAGATCGGAAGGAATAGACAAGCAAGAGGGAAGGAAGCGGTCGTGGCCGTATGTTAGGTACCATACCACTTCGAAGATGGCTGATGTGGGAATCGAATCACCCCTCTAATCAGTTGTCCTCGTGAGGCTGAGTGGACCCCGTTCCAGCCCTCGTGCCACTTTTCACCCCCTCCGGGAGTGAGAGCTAATCGCACTTACCACTACACTACAGAGGCGGACAATGTACAGTAATTCTCGGTGTCATATAAATCCGGATTTATCTTCTGGAGAAGTATTTCTCAATTAGAGGGTGATATTCAAACAGCATCACTATCTCCTTACCAACCTGGCTGCAGTTTGAATCCCAAGCAATTCTTATGAGATTTTTGAAATGAAATGTAACGTACCTGTGATCCGGATTCCAAGTAGAATGTCAATGTCGCAGTCGAGTAGTCGTCTTTCTGTTCCACAGTGAGTTTCATACTGACCGAAGTCAGTGGCATTTCGGGCAGTTTAAATGAGATAACCTCGTGTCTTCCTGCACGTTAGAACACTCCTACCGTACAACATTTTGACACTACGGCGAATAGGAATTGAAGGGATGTCAAATATATTAATTACGTAAGGTGGAAGATGCCGATCATGATGTCAGCAGCTGCATAGGCTAAATATTTCTCTATTGAATTTGAAATATCATGTTCAAATACTTCTTTGCCTTTCAGTTTGTAAGTGTAGACAATAATGTTACAAAAGTAAGAAAAGGACAAACTTTCTGTTTTCTATAACTTTAAACGTACTGATTAAAGCCACGAGACTTAAAAGTTTTGTGAGTAATGCGAATCTTAAGCATACGACTTCCCCCTACCAAAGCCTCATACGTATTGGCCGCTATGCCAACCATCTCCGTTTTGTTTGGAAGCTAGTGACGATTTCAGTAAGGAATTACGGTCAAAAATTCAAGTGAATAATGTCGTTGTTTTAATCTTCATGCCTTTCAGTCTGCAAGTATCGGTCTCCGAAGTGAATCTCTTCAAAATACCTTGCTGCCCGCTAGCATTGCATCCTTGTCTGTCCCAACTCTTCTCACTCGGAAATCAATACGAGCAGATTCTAAACTTCGTCTGGTCATGGCGGAAACTTAGAGGTCTAAGACGATACGGATCTTCAGTCCATTCGTTGTTACAACCCTCTTTTAACTATAACTATGAATACTTCAGCAGCCATTGAAGTATCCTGGAAAGGGAATGTATTCCTTTTTGTTATTGCTTATTGACTTCATCTAATGAAGTGGCGTCTACCAGGAGACAGTGGAAACTGGAAACCTGCTTAACGTCACACCGACATACGTTTTCAGCTGAGTGGCTCAGTTGGTAGTGCGCTGGCTTACTGAGAGGAAGTTAGCGGGTTCGATCTCGGCCCACTCCTGTAGTATTTGGAATGTTCAAATATATCACTCTTGTCTAGGTAGATTTATCGGATCCTACGGGAGCATCCGAGGGACAAAATTTCCGGCACGAAGTGTGTCCGAAAAACCGTAAAATTATTTGGTGTAAAGTAAAACCAATCAATTTCTCTTGCTTGTGTTTTAACGTCACACTAATACGAGGAATGTTGTTTGACGACGCCAGGATGGGAAAAGGCTAGGATTGGGAAGGTAGTAGTCGTAGCCTTCATTGTGGTACAGCTCCAGAACGCCCCTGGTGTGAAAGTGGGAAACCACGCAATCCCATCTTTAGGGCAACCGACAGTAAGATTACAAAATTATTATTATTATTATTATTATTATTATTATTATTATTATTATTATTATTATTATTATTATTACTATTATTATTATTATTATTATTATTATTATTATTATTATTATTATTGCTAGTGGTTTAACATCACACTAACACATCGAAAGTTTCCGGCGACGCAAGCATGGGAAAGAGCGAGGACTGAGAAGGTAGCGGCCATGGATTTAATTAAGGCACAGCTCCTGCTTTTGCCTAATGTGAAAATTTGAAACAACGGAAAACCATCGTCAGGGCTGCCAATAGGGCGATTCAATCTCACTATCTTCCAAATGCACGCTCACAGCTGCGCGCCCCTAACCGCACTGCTATCTTGCCGCCAAAGTTAATACCAAAACGTAATGCAAGCAAGCCAAAGCTAAACCATCCGCGTATATATACAGAATGTTCCAAAAATATGAGGCAAAATTTCAGGAATAGTTTCCTCCTATGTACGAAAGAAGAATAAATTATATAAATATTGAACCCATGACCTTTGTGCCCTAAGAACATTATGCATAGTGTAACAAAATAATTAAAAGTTGGATTCTTGATAGCATGGATTTGACACGTGACGAGGGGGTGATTACCTTCGGTCCCACGCTCTGGGGTACGTGACGTCAACCACACGTGTCGACGGCGGAAGAATCTCAAGTCATTTTTATGAACTATTTCAAAGCGCGTGTACACGGCGTGACCACGCCAAGTCAAAAAAATATAGTGCCTATCAAAGGAGGTCAATCATCTCACAAATCGAACCCGTAAAATTTTTAAATGTCCATGAACACTACCGTCAGAAATGTAGCAAGCATGTAGTCACTTTCAAAACTCTTGAAATTACAGTTTAGGTAAGTCAGAAAATTTAGAGAAATTTTCTTGGCGGCAAAGGGAGAGATCCGAAGAGAGGGGGTAACTGCTATAAATATGAAGGGACGCCATGACGAAGCTTCCTTCTCCGGCATTTGTGATACAAAGCGGACGGAAAATTGTTGAGCTGCTCTGCGAAATCACACCAACGAAAGTAGACTGAGTTCAACTGCAGATTTTAGCCATTGCGGCTAAGTCTTGACTCCATGAGGAGATAGTTTTCTTGAGTGAAATAACTGTACCAGATAGGACGGTCAAAGTACTGAAATATTCTAATGTGATTAAGTAATTCGTGTGCGGGAGTAATTATAATCCATCGTGTGCGTTCAAGCAATCAAGTGAAGGGTATTTCTTTTTTTTATGCTTTATTCCAGGAAACCTGAAGAAACATAATGAGATGTACAGCCATGAATGTAAAGATGGCTAAATAAAATGCCAGGGTCACAGGTGAGCCCTAAGACGAATACTGGCATGAAGACATGAGGTAGGTGACTTCCCATCTTACTGCCTCTTATATCTCGTCTCGTGATTTCTAAAAGTGTATTTGCATGGGGATATACGACGCAGTGGTCGCCCTACTAAGTTTTGTAAATGTGAGAGTACGACTAAAAGAGTCATTTGTTTTATTTTCCACTTGGATAAAATTTTGAAGTTTTGCGAGGGCCGTATAATGATGTAAAAAGTTATTGAATAGGATTCCGAAGTGATATCACGTCCAATGTAGATCGTCATCCGTGTGAGTGTACTGCCTGTATTTTGTGATGTCAAATTAAGATGTTCATTCGACGTAAAATTCTTCTGTCTGCAATTTGACGTTAATAATAATAATAATCCATGGTCACTCATTTTCAATCGAGTGGAAGCGCGCTGTCGGGTGAGAGCCAAGGGTGATGAATTTGGTCACGGAGAGAAACGTTTTTCTATGCCCATTTTAAACTGTGTCTGACTGACAATAAAAAGATCTAGTAGAATGTTTCAGTCATTTCTCGTAAAAATCAAGTTATTAAATACGATATCATTTATGCGAAGTTATTCATGAGTAATGCATTGTGCGATATTAGATGTTGGGATTTCTAGTGGGGATTTTATTCCAGTTCTTGGTCGATGATAATTGTGGAGCTGGGAAACAGAGGTTAGTTTTGTGAATCAGGTTGGACCTGTCATTGAAGCCGGGACACTGAAGCCCGAGGAATGTTTTATATGAGTTGAGATGAGATGTGCGAATCAGGTTAGAGTCCTGTCATTGAAGCCGGGATATGATAGCCCGAGGAATATTTATAATGTTGAGAATGGAAAGAAATTCATAGAAATCCATAGCGGTATAATTGGCAACGCGTATAATTAGTGTGGGCATCTTGAAGCATATCTGTGCATTTTGTTGGTTAGAATATCGTATTTGTTTAATTATGTTGGCAGAGTTTAAAGGGAACATTTTGAGAAGTCAGTCAGGTAGAACGAACCGGGTGGTTTATGTAACTGCCAAGCGAGCCTGGGGTGAGAGACCTCAGCTATGATAACGCGAGAAAGAGTGGAGTTGAGATTGTACTGTAATTCTCGGCCAGGGGATACGTTAAAAATGCTGGATTTAGTTGAAAATTCATAGCCGGTAATGATCTAAGTATTGTGAAATACTGTAATTGAGGACGTAATGAACATTTGAAATCACGAACTTTGAGTATAAGGAACAGAGTAATCCAATTTCAGGGTTGTCCAAAATATAGAGCGATGGTCGTGATGATCGATTTGTCTGTGAGGGGTGTGCAAAATTTCATAATGGTAATGACGAGATATGACATCGTAATTATATGGCGAGTTGTTTGGTTTGTACGTAGATTATTAGGATATCCAAGTGTTAATAACGGTTAGGATTATATTGAATTTTAAAGTGTGATATCACGAGATGAGATATATAGCTGGACATGAATGATGTAACAAATTCTTTTCCAGCCAGATAAACATCGCAATATTGAATTCACATCACAGCTGCGTAGAAAGTTGTGAAGAAACCAGAGTCCGCGGAGATAAAATTTACTGTTCTTTAACATTTCGATAAATCATTTAAATTTGTTAAATTATTAAATTCAGTGAAACCGCATTTTGAAATAACTTTAATCAAGCGAATAACTTGGAGATGCATTCTGGAAATTTTAATTTGTTGTCTGGGGAATATTAAAAAAATAAAGTAAAGATAAAGGGACATATCCGAAGGAAATGGATTTTTCTGCCACAAAGTTTGTGAGCATTGCTGTTGTTGTAATTATTGAACTTTGATGGATTGAGCAGTGAATGTGCTGGGGATAGTAAAGTGGAACTTTGGTCATCAACCGATGTAACTTAATTGTGTTTAGCCTTCAGCTTAGAAACTTGGATGGTCAGGGGGTCATCAACCTCAGTGACTTAGATTAGGGCCATATGCCATTGTAGCATCATTTCCTTGCGGTCATCATCCACAATGACTTTAAAGTAACTTAGAAGATTAGATGTCGGTCCATGACACAGACGCAGGTCACATCGATTCAATTAAGGGTCCATGCCGTAGAACCACTGTGTGGCACACACCGATTGGACGGCCTTAATTATACTCAGAGTCCAGAGTTCGTGTTACGAGGGCTGGACCATAACGAATCACTATGATGGTACATGTGGTCTCACATGGAAGCCGAATTTAAGGATTTCCAGACTTTCCTTTCTTAAATGATAAATATTTGAGACAGTGGTTTCTAGTAAGAATGCCCATCAGGCAATTACGTTAAAGTCTCACACCAGTGTTCTGACATTTATGTAAAAATGATTGTGGTGTCCAGTGGACACAATTGACTTCTATGATACCAGTGACAGATTGCTTCAGAATTTCCTGAATAAATAGGAATCTTTTAAAACAGACCTTTCATTCCAGTAGATAGATTAGAATTAATGAACCCTACCTTTACCTCAGCAAGTGACGAAGAACCCGAAACGACCCAAGAGACAGATCTCATGAACTTTGCTGATAGGTAAGGAAGGTAGGTATCCCTCAATAAGGACCTAAAGGGTTCAATATGGGCTTGGAAGTGTCTAACTTCTGAGTTAACAGTTTGTCTAGTACGAACTTTGTGCCTGCTATACGTTCACTGCCTGGAGTTTTTTCCGGGACACTGATATCTTATTATCTTGGCTGAACTGATCGGCGCTAAATCAGCTCTCTGGGACTGAATCATGAAGGCTATCAGACAATACGAACTCCATGAGGAATGTCGGAACTTGTAGCCTATATCATTATTCCAGAAATTAACCATATTTGAAAAACCGAAATCATAGTTGAAAATCAGATAACTCAAAGCAAGGCATTTCCGGAACCAAGTTGATATAAGCTGTCTTTATTCTCTACGTATAAAGAATCCACTCTTGAAATTTTGCCCGATACGTTTTCTTCACCCTACAGTATACACCGCTGAGACATTACATTATGACCACCTACCTAATACGATGTTGGACCACCGTTTGGCCGCAGAACCGCAGTTATTCGGTGAAGCATCGATTCAAAGAGGTGGCGGAATGTATCCTGTTGATCTAGTACTGCAAGTGTAACAGCAGTCCTCTAGTTGACGTACACTGCTGGGCGGCGTGGATGTAGCATGAACCTCCTTCTCCAAATCGAGCCACACATTTTGAATGGGACTCATATCAGGGCTATTTGGGGGCAACGGCATTAAAGAAAATTCACCATCATGTTCCCGGAATCAGTCCTTCACAATCTTGGCATTGTGGTATGGCGCATTGTCCTGCTGGAAGTGGTTGTCTGCGTCAGGGAACACTGTTCACATGTGTGGATGAATTTGATTCCAGATACCGCATAGCCGTTAGGTGTTCCGGAATAATGGGGCCCAGTGTGTCCCATGAAAACATCACTCAGACCATTACACCTCCTTCACCAGGTTGTTTCCGCCAGACCGTGCAACCGCGTTCCATAGCCTGCGATGGAAATCGGCATACACGCGTTCAGCTTTCGATGTCATGAACCAAGAATTTGAACTCTCATCGGACCAGTCGAAATTTATCAATCATCTAGAGTCCAATGGGGTAAAGGCCTCCTCTATCCGTATCCCTCAATCAAGGGCACCTCATGTGCTGCCTTCAGTATATTGCCGTCGGCATAGCAGTACGACTGGCTCGTCGACTCCGTAGTCATATGCGCAGCAGTGTTCGATGAACAGTGTGCTGGGAAACATTAGCCTGGTCATCCCCGTTGTACCTGTTGACGACTTCTCGAACTGTGGACATGCAGTCGCCCCTAACAATGCACAAGAGCCTTCGCTGGCGTCTGGCATCAATGAGCCACTGTTAACACATGGCTGAACGAGACATAGTTGTTTGCTCATCGTTGCACTACTTTCGATACGTGCTCACAACAACGGCATAAGTGCAGCCTACGAGCCGCGTCACTTCAGAGATGCTGGTACTAAGGCACCGTACCATCACCATTTGCTCCTTATCAAACACGGCGAGATTGGCGGCTTTTCCCATTCTGACGCCGGAGACACTGCTAACATCAAGCCTGTAGACTCGCCCTACAGCATGTCTTCCCGATCCAGGCGCGCTACATATTCCTGGGTCGGGGTAGTCATAATGGAATGGCTCATCGTTGTACATACAGTATATGTACTTTCATAATAGACTATTTTTTCCTTCGTTGCTAAGTCGTACAAATCTACAAATCTCCGTGAATAAAATAGCAGAGGAAAGCCATCTCTGTAGAAGTCATGCAGACCCTTAGAGTAGTCGAAGGTAAAGACTCCCTCTATATGTAACCTCGTCATTTATTGGGATGAGTTTTACCGTAATCCCCTAGGTCCACCCCTTAATTGAAGCTAAAGTCTGCATTCCCCGTTTACGGTTGGTCGAAAGTAGTCGTGAAGTTAAGCCTTGCTTCGCTAGTGAGTGTGACCTGCCCGACCGCTTGGCGCTCGACAGACTGAGCGAACGCACCAGATTCGGTCCGACTGATTCAGATCCGCAGTCACTACGACAATCGTTACGAACGGAGTTCAAGGTGAGGGGAAAGCAAAACCTGGGAGGACGCAATATGAATTACTAAATTAAGAAAATATGGAGAGCGAAGTGGGGGAATACTTCTTGCTATTAACAACTGCGAATAGTTAACATGGAGGATGTGTGCCATGTAAACGATGTACTTCCTTATTTACATTTGCATATGCTACCTCACATTTGAAAGCACACATGTGTAAAGTGCCGCGACATACAGTGCGTCCATCAAATACAGTGAAAACCTACAACCTGTTTTCCAGTCAGTGACCGGGTCAAGGATGGAATGAATGAAGCCCCCATCTCGCGGCGAGGATAGAAATTGTGCCGGCTGCCGAAGCCTGTCGCACTCCTCTGAGGCAATGATTAATGACTGAAAAATTAAATGAAATGGCATTGGAGAGTGTTGCTGGAATGAAAGATGACAGGGAAAACCGGTGTACCTGTCCCGCCTCCGCTTTGTTCAGAACAAATCTCACATGGAGTGACCGAGATTTGAACCACGGAACTCAGCGGTGAGAGGCCGACGTGCTGCCACCTGAGCCACGGAGACTTCCCATCAAATCCAGTACCGCATTATATCAAACAAAACATTACACAGAAAGTGTTTTAAAATGTGTGCAACAGAACTCCGTCCCTTTACGGTTATTTCGGGAAGAGGTTCCTAGTTATTTTTACAATTTTTCTACGCCGCGCCGACACAGATAGGTCCTATGGCGGCGATGGGATAGGAAAGGCCTGGGAGTGGGAAGGAAGCGGCCGTGGCCTTAATTAAGGTACAGCCTCAGCATTTGCCTGGTGTGAAATTTGGAAACCACGGAAAACCATCTTCAGGGCTGCCAACAGTGGGGCTCGATACGGCCAACTCGCCCGGTGTTCCTAGACCTAGTATGCCAAAAACGAGTTAATGTTGGCGCAGACTATGGACGAATAAACTTTGCCAATATTCTTATTACAACTATGTATTTGTTAAAAGATCGCCTTTCTGATGACGAACCCCTTGCACAGTGGAGAAATAACAGCACAGAATATCCATGACTTGCTCTGCTAACGAAGAAAATATTGTATATTCCAGCCTCCAATGCGGCAAGTGAAAGAAATTTCAGTTCAGCTGGTAACTTTATTAGTGGCAAAAGGATCTAGCTTAACCAAAAAATAATAAATGACGCTCTCTTGATTCATTCTTTACTAAAACCGACAACACAATCATGATGAATGTTTAAGGCGATGTTGAAGACAGAACAAGTTTATGTTCCGTGTCTACTTACGTGACAAGCTGATCTCACAGTGTTTATAGTAAATCTGTAATTACGTTACTTCAATGCATATGTCTTTAAAATGCAGACTGGAGCTTTACCTTAATTAAGGCCACGGCCGCTTCCTTCCCACTCCTAGCTCTTTCCTGTCCCATCTTCGCCATAAGTTCTATCTGTGTCGGTGCGATGTAAAGCAACTCGTAAAAAATATCGCTTCTCTAAAAATGAGCAGGATTTTGAAATAAAGATGGTTTAAAAACATCAGCGCAATAGCCTAATGAAACAAATATGGAGGTTTTGTCGCATTCATTGTTAGCTAATGCTAGAATCTCTGATTCTTCATTTTTGTAAACACAAGACATAAAACAATAACGAAAAATTTCGAGATGTTATCAGATGTAAACTGGATGTTAAGCTACACTGCTGTTTGTAGAAAGTGAAACACTCAGAAGCAATGGACTGAAACACGCCAAAATCAGAGGACGTGTAGAACAGTGGAACCATAATAAGTGATTTAAATTGCAGAGAGATGGCGTGTACGTAGGCGCAGCAGTGCCCTTCTGTGTGTGACCGGCCAGAGCAGTGTTACGCAACGCTCAGTCAGTGCGGAGCTGTCATACGAAGTGGAAACGTGTACCTAAGTGCCACTATGCCTCGCCGACATCACAGGAGGAAATATCAGCATGTGAGTGCGTTCGAACGGTGCAGAATGATATGGCTCCGGGAGATGGGTCTGTCGTTCCGTGACATTGCGGCTCGTACAGGGTACGGTGCTTCAACAGTGAGGCGTATGTGGAACCAGTGGAGAGAAGAGGGCCGTACACAACGCCGACAGGGTACTGGACGACACAATGTGACCACAGCGCGAGATAACCGCCATCTTATCCGCTTGGCCGTGACGGACAGAACAGCATCGTCCACGGTGTTGGCTCGACGTTGCAGCACTGCAACGGGTGTGGGGATATCTGCATCGACGATTCGACGCCGTCTTCTGAGGGCCGGACCTGTGGCACGCATGCCATTGTGCCGGCTTCCATTGACCAGCAACTACCAACGCCGTAGACTGCAATGGGCACGTGCACACCGACACTGGCGTGCTGAGTAGCAAAATGTAGTGTTTTCGGACGAGTCTCGCTTCAACTTGTCCTACAGTGATGGCCGCATACGCGTTAGACGCCGCCGTGGTGAACGCCATCGGCAGACTGTATTGTTGAGCGGCATAGCAGACAAACGCCAAGTGTGATGCCTTGGGGCGCAATTGCCTATAATATGCGATCTCGCCTCCTACGTCTTGAGGGCAATCTGAACAGCTACCGCTGCGTCAGGGAGGCTTAACAGCCCGAGACACTGCCCCTCCTGCAGGCCATTCCAGACGCAATATTCCAGCAGGACAATGCCCGGCCGCATGTGATGAAGAATGTGCAAGCCTTCTTCGAAGAACGACGGATACCACTGCTTCCCTGGCCTGCCCGTTCGCCGGATATGTCACCCATTGTATATGTCTGGGATATGGTCGGTCGGCACCTTGTTCGTTCAGGTCCTCCTGCAGCCACTGTTGATGATTTATGGACGCGCCTACAAACCGCGTGGCAGAGTATTCCCCAGCAGCATATTCAGGCGCTCTTTGATTCCATGCCACGACGTCTAGCGGCTCTGATTGCAGCGTGCGGTGGCGCTACGCCGTACTGAATTTCCACGGTCACCGTGCATGTTCAGTTCTGTAATTGTAATCATTTGTGTCTTGTCATGTCCCCAATATGTGGAATAAATTGCATTGTGATCACAGCTCTCGGTCTTGGTGTTTCACTTTCTACAAACAGCAGTGTAATTTGGGAACTATTTCCTGGTTTAAAATATATTATGTGTTAGTGAGGTGAATTAAATATCACTCACCCTACCGGTTCTTTTTCGTATTTAAAGAAATGTATGTTGTCTTGTATACCACAAGGACTGTCAAAAGCGTGGCCGTGTTGAAACATCAGATCCTCTGAGATATCCGAAGTTAAGCAACATGGGCACTTGATTGGGTTACAACAGTGCTGCTGGCTAGAGGAGCGGAGAGAAACTTGTCACCCTGTTGCAAGTAAATTGGACGTTTTAATTGACCAGAGGTCCTTTGAAGAGTGCGCCAGGTACGAATCCTGGTGCTATCGGATAGGATTTTCTGCAAGACCCGCGCCCGGCGGTAGGAAGTGTATTCAGCCTTGAATCTCCAGCTAAGCCATCATACGAGCCTGGGTACTTCACCAACCCCTAATAAGCATGGGAATATTCCCATACTAAGTACAGTATTAAGAAACACAGCATTTCAATTACGTTATTTACCGTATTACTCAGTCTCTTTATTTTGTTAGCAGTTATTTTAAAGTTAGACCTAATGTTTGAGGACCATAGGTGTGGTTTTCCCGACGCCTACCATAGAGATTTAATTGTGAATTAAAAAACTCTGCTTATGGGCGGTCGCAAATGCTTAGTACAGTTTTCTCTTACCTCTTGCAATGGACATTGAAATGAAGTGCAGGAATAAACCATTTCAATAAATTAAAAAGACGGAGAAACTCCAACATTGAATGGTTCAATTTGTTTCAAGTTTGGAAACAAATGACGTAAGACAGAGAATTAATAAAATTTGATAAATATAAAAGAGCACCGTACGTCCTCATCAAAGTGGCAGGTATCCTAACATATCCCTTTCCCACGTGAGCCGCGGGTTAGTTACAAGGAGTCTCCTTTGCCGTGTCAACCCGAAGTGCAATGTGTGTCCATTGCTGCACATTGCCAGCATGTGACAGGCCTACACTTTGTCGATACAAAGGTAGAATCGAAACTCGCTGTGCAAAGTATAATGTCTGTCTGTGCCTTTCCAAGGTAAGAAACTTGTTTTGAAATATTTCACACACTTATGTAATGTTGAAAAATGACCTACTAGAAACAGATTACATACAATATCTGAATGACGCTTTTTCATATAAATTGCGCTTATTATGTTAAAAGTTGTCAGCAGTATAATGTAATGTTATTCATTTCGCAAATGATTAGTTGAGAGCCATTTGTAATATATTTTACTTTTATCATTTCTTTGTGTCAAATAACGTGAAAACTTACTTAATAAACACCATCTAGCACGGCTTCCTCTTCGAGTTCTAGTAACAAGCTGGGATGGTGCCATTATCAGAGCCACCCGCACTTACTTCTAAATATTACCTTAATTTGAACAAATACACGTATTAAAAGGGACAGGTTATCGGGCAATAAGGGGGCTGTACGAGAGTGTTGTTCACCACGTCTAGCTTCTAAAATGTAACAACGATAATAACTTAGTACGTTGCCGTTGCGCTACAAAAAGCAGTAAAATATTGACTCATCGCACATGCACCATCTGGGCGAGAACCATTTGATATAAGTTGATATTTTTTTATATAACTGATATAATTTTCTCAATGTTCAAGTGAGTGAGCCGTTCTGGACAATGTTGTAAGTTGCAATATTCATGTAGCGTTCTACCAGGCACAACGCTGCTATCCAAATACTCTATTATTCTTTGAATAAATTATTTCTGTGATTGAACGAAATTTGAAGCAAATTAGATTCTAACTGCTTGTTAGGATATTTTATAAATAAACCATAGTAAATGAGGAAGTGCATTGCCAACGTACTTCTTATGACTGAAGTGCCCTCTTTGCCGTTGATTGCGTCATACACCGGGAGATAAAGACAGAGGAGGACGAACTATTGCGTCAGCAGGATTTAGATAAGATTGAAAAATGGGCGCGTACTTGGGTGTTACTATTAGAAAAGACAAACTGGTCAGAGCAAGTGGAAAATATATTTAAGATATCCGAGATCGTTACATTTCATCATGCGGAATCTCAAGAAAGCTAATTCTGGTGGCTAAAGTAAAGACTATAAATGATTGGTAAGACCGATTATCGAATATGGATCTGCGTGCTGGGATCCGTACAGGGTGCGCTTAATAAATTCCCTAGAAAAAGTTCAAAGAAGAGCGGCGCATTTCGTAACCGGGGATACGAGGAATACCATTAATTGGGAAAGTCTTGAATCTAGAAGCTATACGTAACGGGCTTCCTGGAGTAGTATTAGGAATACTGTAGGTTGGAACCTCCTTCATACTTAGCGAGAAATGATCATAAGCATAAAATTCGGGCCAGAAACCAGCATTCGGACGTGGGCAAGTTTTCCTTCGTAAACAGGACCATAAGGGATTGGAATAAATTACCTGCAGCAGTCTTTGATAGATTCCCTTCCGGTATCAGGGCAGTAGTATTTCTTAATAATTTTTTCCGTGGAATTGCTTGTTGTACTCGAGTTTTTGTTGTTGTTGTTGGGTAGTTATGTTTTAAGTTTACTTTATTATCACTTGTAGTGTTAAGCTAGTAGTAAGCTCAACCTATAGTATTGTAAGTGAAAAGTAAAAGTTGTAAATTACGGACACAGAATTTGTGATTTTCTGCTTGGTTTAGACTGTGAAACTAGTAGTTTTTCTTGTGGTATTCTCTTTCCAGGGAATTGCATGTTGTACTCATGTTGTTGTAGTTGTTGTTGTTGTTGTTGTTGAGTAAATACCTATGTTTTTAACTTTATTATCACTTGTAATGTTAAGCTAGTAGTAAGCTGTGTGTGAATTTGTACATGCTGACTATGAAGGCCGAGGGTAGAGCGGCCGGCAATAATGCCCACGAGAGATGATAATTACGGCGCAGTTGCGACAATGTGGACGGGGTCAGCAGCGACCAACGCAATAGCGCTGGCGAATTGTTGAAGGTCGCGATAAGGAAGTTCCTAGAAGAAGCCGGAAGCTAATGCGCCCAGAAAGATCTGAAAGTGGGAACTACTACAGTCTTCTGTAGACCTATACAAATAGCTCAGGTGGCACACGCCAGTCAGTCTCAAGTGCGTCAATCACAAGTGAACGTAAACAGACGGTCACGAATCATTCATTGAGAGCGAGTCCGTCAGTCGGCTACGAAGTGTTCAACGATCCTTGCTAGTTGTGAACTGTTGGGCACAGTAATAAGCCGCGTGGGGAGTCGGAGTTAGTCGCGCGAGTGTAGAGTGTGATCGCTCGAGCGTGTGCTAAGGGTACGTCCTAATTGGGAGCGTTGCTACGCGGTGCTCTGTAAGTGGCGCAGAGCTGAGCTGAGATGAGCGAAGCTGCGCTGTGCACGTGTCGTGTGTGTGAGACCTAATACAGCGTGATGCTGCGCACTTCTGACTGGACAGAGCGAGTCACATTTGATAAGAGGAACGACGATCTTGTCTTGCCGATGAAGGAAGGAGTTCCACACACAGTATAATTAGATCAAACAAGACGTATGCTGGGAGAATTTCATCATCTTTATCCGGAATTACGACAAGATGATGAGAAATTCTTCCAGTATTGCAGAAATGCATAAATCAACGTTTGAATACATAGTGGATGGAATACGAGATATGTGCAGTTTCATTACGACCAATTTCAAAGGATCAATAAATAAGGTTATTGGCTTTACGTCCCACTAACTTCTTATACGGTTTTCGAAGATCGTAAGGTGCCAGAATTTAGTTTCGCAAGAGTTGGTTTACGTGCCAGTAAATCTACTGACACGAGGCTGACGTATATGAGCACATTCAAGTACCACCGAACTGAGCCAAGATCGAACCTGCTACGTTGGGGTCAGAAAACCAGCGACTCAACCGTCTTAGCCACTCAGCCCTGCCCGATATCTGCTGAAGAACGACTTGTAATGACGATAAAGTGAGTAAACACAGTTAGTGGTTCATTCATACCAGGAATTTCTTACTTTTACTTAATATAAGTACTAACTTGTGCAATACATTTACTATTTACCACATGAAGACAATATACATAAGAAATTAATATAATCAGTTTTAAGTTACTTGTTACTTAATTGTGCTAACAGCGACAGTTATGAAGACAAAAATAAAGCCATGATTACTTGAAGAGTGAACTATGTTTTGAATTTTGAGGCGATGCAACCTACATAGGTGAATGACAGGACGTTGAATCATAACATTCGTTAGTGTATGCCCATCTCCAGGTGTTTTGAGGGAATGTGAAGTAGCGATTGACAACATGCAGTCGCGGTTGGAGTTAATAATTCACGGGTCAAGAATATTTTGAATCTCACTACGAATAGGTAATTTCGTAACTTCAGGTGTACTGCTTCACAAATGGAAGGAGGGATTTGAAGAAAACAAATCAGGGTCATATTCACCTTGGTTTGACAGTATTCGCATTTTCTCCGCTCATGTCAATTAATTGATTCTTCCGAGAGTCAGGCAACATCTTCGTTATTGTAGCACGTGATGTTAGCGTTGACTGAAGAGGTTGTTCTTCCTTCTTGCTAGTTGCTTTACGTCGCACCGACACAGACAGGTCTTATGGCGACGACGGTATAGGAAAGGCCTAGGAGTTGGAAGGAAGCGGCCATGGCCTTAATTAAGTTACACCCCAGCATTTGCCTCGTGTGAAAATAGGAAACCACGGAAAACCATCTTCAGGGCTGCCGACAGTGGGATTCGAACCCACTATCTCCCGGATGCAAGCTCAGAGCCGCGTGCCCCTGACCTCAAGGCCAACTCACCCGGTAGAAGAGGTTGTTGCTTGGCCGTACTGGATATTGCTACTTCTTCATTGTCGGGTGTCTGCGTAGTAGGAGGTTCCGCTGTTTCTTCATCCAGATAATAAGAAATAGGGCAAATATTTAGCCTATTTTAAGAAGTTAGATTCCCATCATGTATCCTAGGCTCCTTGATGTCGCGTTGGAATTCCATCGCCTCAATGTAGGCCTTTGACTGTACCGGTACTAAAGGCGATGGTCAGGATTTTGTGTTTTCAATACTTCTTAATTAAATTATGTACGAATCCCTCAAAGTTTTTAACTTCTTTTACAACTAATCGCGTGAAAAATTAATATAACTGTACTTTGGTTTGTACCCCTTAGCTACTTATGCTATATATTTGTATATATGCTCTTCAGTCCAGGTAAGAATGTTAAAACATAAGTACTTAATTTGCGACAGCTTTTGTTGAACTGTGAACTGTGTCGTTTCCTAACTGTATATATGTTTGTACAACCAGGGGGTTTTCATTTTATTTTAGGTATTCGGTGACGGGAGCGTATTTTAGGCAACTGAGTTTCTCTTCCCGTGTGAGCAAAACGGTTATTTCATCTATCGTGCATGAAGTATGCAAATCGATCTGGACTGTTTTACAGCCAATATATTTACTACCTTCTAGTGAGCATGATTTTCTCCGCATTGCATCAGAATTTTATGCAAAATTGAATTTTCCAAACTATGTTGGAAGTCTTTATGGAAAACACGTACGAATGCAGTATCCACCTAAAACTGCATCCATGTATTCTAATTACAAACAGTAGTTACAGTCACTCCCGTAAATATTCGGCCACTGATAAAATCCGCGAAAACGTTATGACAGTAACGCAACCATGAGCAGGATGTGAAAGCAAGTGTCTCTAAGTAATGGAACTACATGTGGTTGCTTATGCCGAAGAGGAATGAAGAAGCATTGATTTACATTATGCTGTAAAAGAAAGGATATTGCTCACATGGGTGAAATGACACGCCTCAAATACACTGACTGACAGTGACAATGCAACACCAAGGAGGAGTGGTTCGAAAGGGATGAAAGTTGGGGAAAAACAGAGACAGCACGGATGAATAATTGATGTTTATTTCAAACCGATATGCAGGTTACACAATGCGCACGGCATCGACTCAGTAGGTTGTAGGACCACAGCGAGCGGCGATGCACGCAGAAATACGTCGAGGTACAGAGTCAATAAGAGTGCGGATGGTGTCCTGAGGGATGGTTCTCCATTCTCTGTCAACCATTTGCCACAGTTGGTCGTCCGTACGAGGCTGGGGCAGAGTTTGCAAACGGCGTCCAATGAGATCCCACACGTGTTCGATTGGTGAGAGATCCGGAGAGTACGCTGGCCACGGAAGCATCTGCACACCTCGTAGAGCCTGTTGGGAGATGCGAGCAGTGTGTGGGCGGGCATTATCCTGCTGAAACAGCGCATTGGGCAGCCCCTGAAGGTACGGGAGTGCCACCGGCCGCAGCACATGCTGCACGTAGCGGTGGGCATTTAACGTGCCTTGAATACGCACTAGAGGTGACGTGGAATCATACGCAATAGCGCCCCAAACCATGATGCCGCGTTGTCTAGCGGTAGGGCGCTCCGCAGTTACTGCCGGATTTGACCTTTCTCCACGCCGACGCCACACTCGTCTGCGGTGACTATCACTGACAGAACAGAACCGTGACTCATCGGAGAACACGACGTTCTGCCATTCCCTCATCCAAATCGCTCTAGCCCGGCACCATGCCAGGCGTGCACGTCTATGCTGTGGAGTCAATGGTAGTCTTCTGAGCGGACGCCGGGAGTGCAGGCCTCCTTCAACCAATCGACGGGAAATTGTTCTGGTCGATATTGGAACAGCCAGGGTGTCTTGCACATGCTGAAGAATGGCGGTTGACGTGGCGTGCGGGGCTGCCACCGCTTGGCGGCGGATGCGCCGATCCTCGCGTGCTGACGTCACTCGGGCTGCGCCTGGACCCCTCGCACGTGCCACATGTCCCTGCGCCAACCATCTTCGCCACAGGCGCTGCACCGTGGACACATCCCTATGGGTATCGGCTGCGATTTGACGAAGCGACCAACCTGCCCTTCTCAGCCCGATCACCATACCCCTCGTAAAGTCGTCTGTCTGCTGGAAATGCCTCCGTTGACGGCGGCCTGGCATTCTTAGCTATACACGTGTCTTGTGGCACACGACAACACGTTCTACAATGACTGTCGGCTGAGAAATCACGGTACGAAGTGGGCCATTCGCCAACGCCGTGTCCCATTTATCGTTCGCTACGTGCGCAGCACAGCGGCGCATTTCACATCATGAGCATACCTCAGTGACGTCAGTCTACCCTGCAATTGGCATAAAGTTATGACCACTCCTTCATGGTGTTGCATTTGCTCTGTCAGTCAGTGTATATATATTGGTCCAGGGATCATGTTATTTTTATTTCAACAAAATACCCGCGCTGGATAAATAAATTCAATGTAATTTGAAGGGCTGTCACTTCATTTGCCCTAACTGATTCATTAAACGATTTATTGGTTCTTTAAAAAAATATATTTAGGCCTATATATGTATTGGTCCAAGGATCATGCTATTTTTCTTTCAACAAAATACCAGCGCTGGACATATGGAAAAATGAGAATTCACAGACATAGCACTCCCATTCATCGGTGCCAGCCCTGGAACTCAAGAAAGAAACAAAAGACTGCGCGAGCAGCGGAATGCAACATAATGGAGTCCCTTTTACAGCCCGTAAGTACGTATACACATTTCTCGCTAGTAAAGACGGTATTTCGTAATCAACCTCCGATTTGAGACTTTATTTGAGTAAAATCAATTACTATCTTCCATTTGTGACAAATATTACAGTGATATTTCGTGGATCAACATCATTCACGTAATCGAATAATGCACATGGATGAAACTGATATCTTTATAAACAGTTTCAGATTCAAATGCTCACTTTGCTTCACGAACACACGCAGTATGACTATTATCAAGACTTTTAACTACATCTTTCACTTGATTAAAATTCTCCTCGTAGAACGATATTGCGGATAACCAAGTTCCCCTTCTTGTTAGAACAGGTTCCGGCGGAAGAGAAACCTGAGACAGATGAGTGATGTACAACTGTACACGAGTCTGTGCTGTTAGGAACAGTTGTTTCCCACTTGAAATTACTTTGTTGACAGTTGAAACAGTTGTGGCACACGACAACACGTTCTACAATGACTGTCGGCTGAGAAATCACGGTACGAAGTGGGCCATTCGCCAACGCCGTGTCCCATTTATCGTTCGCTACGTGCGCAGCACAGCGGCGCATTTCACATCATGAGCATACCTCAGTGACGTCAGTCTACCCTGCAATTGGCATAAAGTTCTGACCACTCCTTCTTGGTGTTGCATTTGCTCTGTCAGTCAGTGTATATTTGGTCACCCGGAAAGGCCAAAATTGCCGTTGTGTTCATTCACAGAGACAGGGCAGATAGCGTTGCAAAACTTTCAGTTCAGAAATGCGGTGCCGCAAGACACGTCGTGCCGAAGTCATTCGCTGCAGTGTTGCGGACAGGTATCAAATAGGGTGCAAAAGACAACACAATACCACATTTGAAGAACGCCAGCTCGTGATATTCCATCATGCTCGAGGTAAATCGCATAGAGAGATATCGCAGATGCTTAACATAGCAGAATAATACTTGGAGATATAATCAGGCGATTCAAAAATGAAGACAGAATTGATTCAGTTCCACACACAGGCAGACCAAGAAGGCTGACAGAACGACAGGAGTGGTTTGTGCTTCGGAATGAGAAACGAAATCCAAAAATTAGTGCTCAGAAAGTGATAGCAGCTGTTGTAGAGGAGTGTAGAAAGAAAGTGGGTACTGAGACCGAGCGACGAGCACTGCGAAGGAAGGAGTTACTTGGGAGGAAACCATTCATTAGCGTGGTATATGAAAAGAAGCGGCCAGATTTCACAAAACCTACGTAAGCAAACCCAGTGCTGGGTGGGAGGATGTGTTATTTGTTGATGAGTCATAGTTCAACGTGTTTGGGCCCGATGGAAAGCAATTAGTGTGGCAGAAACGTCACGAGGAACTGAATACAAGCAATTTACAAGCAACGGTAAAACATGGTGGAGGAAGTGAAATGGTGTGGGGTTGGTGCACTGAGTTTCACTGAACATATTTTGACAAAAGACGGCTATTTGGCTATCCTCAAAAACAATTTGCGACAATCTGCGGAAAAACTTGGTATACAGCATACTTTCAAATTCTACCAAGATAAGGACCCCAAGCACAAGTCGTAACTTGTCAGAGTGTGGCTGCTGTACAACTGCCCGAAGGTTTTGGAGACTCCACCACAATCACCCGACCCGAACCCCATCGAGAATGTGTGGAGTCAAATGAAGGCAGCTCTGCAATTCCGGCCGACAAGTTCCCTCACAGACTTGAAGAGGAGACTGGTACAAGAATGGGCGGCATTAAGCCCTGATTATGTCAAGAAAGTTATCGCCAGTATGCGGAATCGACTGGAAGAGGTCATAAAACATCAAGGTGGACCTACAAAGTACTGAATGTGTAACAGGTTTGTGAATTATGCGAGTTTATGTTGCTTTTTTGTACAGTGGCCGAATATTTTTGAGGCGGCACTGGAATTATTGCTTTTATTTAAATGTACGACAGATGGCGTAATAATGACTGCCAGAAGAGTTTGACTTACATCACAGTGTGTCTATAACTTAGTATTATGTTTTCCTACATGTTTCGTTATATTATGCATTATCATTGTAGTGTAAGAATAATTATCGAGTAAAAGTGTGTCAAAAATCAGAGTGACCGAATATTTATGGGAGTAACTGTATCAATTGTTCTACAAGCTGTAGCAGATGGAAATGTACAATTGTTCATACTGGGGCTTTGGGAAAATAAAGTGATAATGGAGTTTTCCAGAATTCTGCACTACAAATCCATTTACAGCGCAACAACTTAAATTTACCCCAGAATACAACGTTGCCTAATTTGTAGGTAATATTACCATACGGTTTCGTTGCTGATGCCACACATCAAATTCGCACATACTGTCAGTATGTTTTGTTTGTACAGCTAGAATGTGAATAAAATTTGGATGTTTTGTGAAATTCTTCTTCTTCTTTGTCGTTTAGGCCTACTGAGGACCACGGGGCTCGTATCTACTCTTGGGTAAAGTTGTTGCTTTCTTCTTCTTCCAATACTCCTTCATTTGCTGACTATGAGCCAGCTTTCTCTCCTCGGTCCACTTAGTTCCTGTAGTCTTCTTACTTGTAAGGGACGTTGGGAAAACTCCGTGTCGGATGGCTTGACGGAACAGTAGTCGGTCATGAGTTTGTCCCGGTGGGATATCTAGTTGTTCCATATCTGACTTAACTGACGTGATCCATTTGTTCTTAGAAGCCTTGCCTCTTCCTGTTACTGTGAATATCCTGTTGGTGAGTCTTTCGGAATCCAGACGGGCCAAGTGTCCATAAAAGGTCAGGCGCCTTTTCCTTATAGACGTTGTTTTGTGAAATAAATATATATTTATTTACACCTTTCTGCTGGGAACCTGATAAAGTATGACGTCTCTTTTTAATACATGAACTCAAATATTACATATCACCTTCAGAAGTATATTAACAATCTCAGAAATCTCAAAATCTGAACTTCCTTTACAACATTTTTGTTCGTGCACTTGAAGTTTGTCCCATCTCTCAGCATCAAGCTACCCTGTTATACCTCAGCCTTACTGCAGCTTACTTTCTTACACTCCAATGAAGCACTGGTGCGGGATAGTGAAGAGAAAAGAGTTCTCAGACGACCTGTCCAACTTTCTCTTAAGGGAAATAAGTACGATTGTTGGTAAAACGCATTCAGCAATCCAGTATATCGTCAATAAATTCAAATATGAGGGCACGTGGAAGAATTTGAGACGGAAACCAAGAGAGAAAATTAGGTGAAAGGGATCAAAGGTATATTTGCATTAAATTAGACGTGATCGTAAGTTAAGTGTATCAAAACTGCGCACTCCTGTACAACACAATCTGCGAAAGGAAATTTCTAATCAGACTATACGTCGTGTTTTGTGGAGAAATGGCTACCGTGGTCGAGTTCAAAGCAAGAAGAATTTCGATTGTGCAACAACAAGATTGAAGAGATTGACGGTCGCGAAGGAGCACGTTTCAGAAGGTCAACACTTTTGGGATCGGATCATATGGCCCGATGAAACAAAAATACATTTTTGGTTCGGATGGAAGCTGTAGAGTTTTGAGAAAGGATAACACCGCCTCTCGTAAAGAAAATACTATCCCAACAATGAAACAGAGAGGTGGTTGATGACGTCACGATCATTTTTCTTGTCTACGGTGAAATGTTAAATGATTACATTGGTGACGCGTGCACAGTAGCAAAAATTCGGACTTAGTTTTCGAATATTCATTCCCTGACTCTCTCTGACATCCTATGACGTCAGGTATGACGTCATTACACCTCCGTCACCAAGTAAACATAGTCGCCATGTGCTCCACCAGTCCTATATAGTGTCGTCTTCAGTGTTCTATATGTCAGGTAATAGTACAAAAACCTAGTATTTTCACACCTCTACTCCTTCCTTGTACCCTAATGAACATAACTAATAGCATATGACGGCTCCTACAAGTGAACTGGGGATAGCGTGATTGTGTACCGTAACCGTGTGTTTACCTCAACAATCCCTCCGGATACACGAGGCCATGAAAGGTATTTTTCGTAAATAATAATCATGTCAGTAACGAAGCGACGGAAATATACTTCAAATATATTTTTTCACATTAACAGTAGGTACTTTGAAAATATAGCGTTATTTTAGTAAATACATATACAGAAAGCTATACATTTGTACTTACATGTGGATCCCAGAGTTTCTGCGATTTCCTCCCAAGTCTATCCACCCTTTTCCTATTCACTTAATTCCCGTGTCTCTTGTCCCTATCATACACACATTGTTTGGCATGGAAGAGAGAAATAAACTCCTCTATTCACTTCCATCGTACGCGAACTGCAGCAGAGTAGCGTCAGAATCAAACTGGTTTGCTATGCTCGCTCTGCCGTGCGCGATGATGCAACGCATCGGACTAACAGGACAGCCACGCTTGAAATATCGGATTTGCTTCCGTGAGAGGTACAGCGCCGCTTAGCACTGCGTAGCAGCGCTTCCAATTAGGATATAGCCGTAGTGTGTGTTGCGATCCCAAACCGAAACCGAAATAATTTATATTTGTATAGAATACCGGTACCAAAATACCTGTATTCGTATATAACCGTAATTGTGGAAACTGTTATTATTACAGGTAAAATACGTCCAATACCAGTATTCTCATTCCAGTCCGGCTCTATTGCTAAATGGTTAGCGTGCTGGCCTTTGGTCACAGGGGTCCCGGGTTCGATTCCCGGCAGGGTCGGGAATTTTAACCGTCATTGGTTAATTTCGCTGGCACGGTGGCTGGGTGTATGTGTTGTCTCATCATCATTTCATCCTCATCACGACGCGCAGGTCGCCAACGGGCGTCAAATAAAAAGACCTGCACCTGGCGAGCCGAACCCGTCCTGGGATATCCTGGCACTAAAAGCTATACGCCATTTCGTTTCATTCTCATTCCAGCATATAAAGGTTACATTACCGGTACAGACTGCAGGCAAATATAACCGTAAAGAAATACTTTATCGACGATTGCATTCATACATTGGAATACAAATTATGAAGAGAGGGAGAGATAGATTCTATAGTAAAAGTTGAAGAGCATAGGACACGCTAGCGATCCTAGCCGCACCGGGCCAGGAGTCGGAAACAAAACCCTACAAATATCCTGAATCTATATATATAAAATAAGAGTTTTGTATGTACATTGCTCAGAATTTGAAAATAATGGTATTTCTGTACCAGTCATGTCCTCAGTAACAAGAAAATGCATTTTTTACTTTTCCGTAATTTCTGTCTGTCTGTCTGTCTGTCTGTCTGTCTGTCTGTATGTACACGCATCACGAGAAAACGGCTGAAGAGAATTTAATGAAAATCGGAATGTAAAGTCGGGTGATGAACCGCTACAATCTAGGCTATAAATTATTTTAATCACGCTGAGTGAAATGGTAGTTTAGGGGAAGGCCTGAAATTTAATTCTCAAATATTTGTTATTAGTGGTCGTGTCCTAATGAAAATCGCTAGACAAAGATGGGAAATAAGTTGCTACAATATAGGCTATACACGCTGAGAAAAATGGCAGTTTAGGGGAAGGCTTAAAATTTAATTTTCAAATATTTATTTTATTAGTGGTCGTATCTTCACGAAAATCGGTATGCAAAGTCGGGGAATAGGTCGCTATAACCTAGGCTATCAATAATGTTATTCACACTGAGTGAAATGGTAGTTTAGAGGAAGGCCTGAAATGTAATCTATATATATAAAATAAGAGTTTTGTCTGTACATTGCTCAGAATTTGAAAAAAAATGGTATTTCTGTATCGTTCATGTCCACATTAACAAGGAAATGCACTTTTTTCTTTTCCGTAATTTCTGTTTGTCTGTCTGTATGTACACGCATCACCTGAAAACGGCTGAAGAGAATTTAATGAAAATCGGTATGTAAAGTCGGGGGATGAGCCACTACAATCTAGGCTATAAATTATTTTATTCACGCTGAGTGAAATGGTAGTTTAGGGGAAGGCCTAAAATTCAATTCTCAAATATTTATCTCATAAGTGGTCCTGTCGATAAATACTACATAACTAAAGTTACGTAGAATTAAATCTCCGATCATTTATGTCTTATACAATTTTACCGTACCGGCTATGATAACACTGATATTCATAAATTTCGATTTTTGTTGCTAAGTCCACATCAACGCCGAGCCACGAGAAAATGGGTGAACAGAATTTAATGAAAATCGGTATATAGAGTCAGTGAAGAAAAAACTGTAGTCTAAGCTATAAACGATTTTACTGAACCTGGGTGAAATGGTGGTTTAGGGGTACGCACCTAAATTTTAATTTTTAAATACCTTCGTTATTGCTCTTATAGAAAAGTACTACATAACAAAAGTTATACAGAATACAATTTCCGATCATTTTTGTTTTATTCAGTTTTACCGTCCCGACTGTGATAAGAGTAGTATTTCAGAGTCGGAAGAAAACTAAATGCGAAGGCCTACAATATCGAAAGCGCATAACATTGATCAACAATAACATTACATTGACCATTGTTTGTTGTGATGTTCTTTGCCTCTTATCGTGCCCTCAACTCCGATAGATGGGATTACTGTTGCGTACCGAGTATAACAGCCTGACTCAATATTGGCGGGAAAGAGCTGGGGAGTTGGAAAACTTTTTCTTTAGCATGTCATTCCTCTGGTTCATACATTGTCTGATATTGCTGGTACGTAACACACCGGTTCATCAGTATTCCAGCTATTCGCTTCCTACTCTGACTCGCTGTTTTGAATGAGCAGTGTGCAGATTTGGCAGAGGCTCACTTAGTAATAGTAGTATGACCTGGTCTAGAATTACAATTTAGGCCTGTTCCAAATCATAGCACTACAATTCACTAAATAATTCAAAATTCAACCATGAAAAGAGACGTTACTTAAGAAAGCGTCTTCCTCTTCACTTTTATTAAATTCTACATTCATTTTGTTCCAAATTAGCAGTGAAGAGGGGTTTTCTCCTCTGGTTTGGAGGAAAATTTGCCTCCAAGTCAGTTAGATTTTTCCGCCACCAGTGTAGTGAAATGAGATTTCCCGACTCATCGGGTACTCCTAGGTAATAGATTGGTGAAAGGGCATAGATTTGTCCTCCTGAGACTCCCCGCTATTCGACCCCCCCCCCCTTGACGAAAAAGGACGAAGAGTGTTCACGGATCAAGGCTGTGCGGCTTGGCCATTCCAGCTCTGGAACTTTGGACTGTTAGATCGGAAGCGTAGTACTGTTCGTTAAAAGTGAGAAAATGTGTGGTTTTTCATTTGATCGAGTATTTCATACTGCTTTTAACCGCGCCATTCCTACTGACGTCAATGTAATGACCTATGTTCATTCCACTTGGGAAAACCACTAAGTCAGTCTTTCTGAGAATATGAAAAAGCAAGTAGAGAGTGAGTGTCTGCCATTATAATGAAAACTCTCCATCCTGATTGTGACTGATAGTAGGCAAGCAACCGAGCTCGATAGCTGCAGTCGCTTAAGTGCGGCCAGTATCCAGTAATCGGGAGATAGTGGGTTCGAGCCCCACTGTCGACAGTCCTGAATATGGTTTTCCGTGGTTTCCCATTTTCACACCAGGCAAATGCCGGGGCTGTAGCTTAAGTAAGGCCACGGCCGCTTACTTTCACTTCCTGGGCCTTTCCTATCCCATCGTCGCCATGAGAGCTATCTGTGTCGGTGCGACGTAAAACAAATAGCAAAAAAGTAGGCAAGCAGACCTACCATGATAATGAAAATTCCCTAACCCAGTTTTCATATGAGAAAAGACGTTTGGTGACTTCCCCGTCACGTTTCTAGGCTAACGTTGCTATGCAATATAATACAATCTTGCTCACAAGGTGTACACTACTTAACATAGAATTCTGTATACAATGTAGGATTCCGTAGCGAAGCACGGGTACATCAGCTAGTATTAAATAAGGAACAGAGCCTCCGTGGCTCAGACGGCAGCGCGTCGGCCTCTCACCGCTGGATACCGTGGTTCAAATCCCGGTCACTCCATGTGAGATTTGTGCTGGACAAAGCGGAGGCGGGACAGGTTTTTCTCCGGGTACTCCGGTTTTCCCTGTCATCTTTCATTTCAGCAACACTCTCCATGCTCATTTCATAGCATTTATCAGTCATTAATATCACCTTGGGAGTGGCGACCCCATTGTAATAATAGCCTATATTTGGTTCATTCATCACATCCCTGACCCGGTCAAAGACTGGAAAACAGGTTGTAGGTTTTTTTCATTTTCATTAAATAAGGAAAATAAATGTTTAGTTATAAGGGGGAAGAAGTGCCTCCGTTTTCATATCGGGATGATACGGCTGAATATTGTATGCATGTATTCTGGGGTGTAATGATAACCAGACGAGAACACTTACTGTGGATTAGTCCTCATTTAACTAGATATATTTTATAATATAACTTGCCTTAGTTGCAACGATGAGGAGAAAGTACGTATGTACTTCAATGACGAAAGTCTTTCGACACTTGCTCCTGTGCATGGAATTGTCGTGAACTTGTCTGTATGCATGTTCCTCAAATGTCCCTCCTTCCATGATTGCCCTAGAAAAAATGCAGTCCGTATAAGACTCGCATTAATATTATTACATTCTCAACAGTTATCCATCGTAGATACAACAAATCAATATTCGCCCAAAGCATAGCACAGTAAGCCTGCGATGTGCAGGAATTCAAGTATTAATATTATTAATAATGTTATTTGCTTTGCGTCCCACTAACTACTGTTGCGGTTTTCGGAGTATTATTATTAACACTGAAATGTAAATAGCTTCGCTACATGCAAGCAGTTGTTTATTATGCATCTGGATGTATTTGATGTTCGCTGATATTCAAAGTATCGGCATACGAGATTTGTTTTCTACCCATTTTAACTTGCTCACGACACAACAGGTATTGCTACTACAGCTCGACTAAAGCTTGCTGTATGCCTCCACTACGTAACGAAACAGCAGATTGCACAGATCAGTGTTTACCTCAACGAAACAAAAAGCAGTCGATCAGAAGGGCCACTTCCTTACCACGTAAATGTAATGTCTAGGCCCATCAGAACTAATTGAATCCCTTCTTAAGTATTCAGGCGTTTTACCTCCTACCATGGGACTTTTACAAAAGTAAAATGAACAGAAAATGACAATAAACAAGTAGTCTAACTAAATAAACAACAGATCTGTTGAATCTATTTTCTAGGAAGCCTCGCAAGTTGGATTATAGATTGTAAACTGAACATACCATTCGTTGTAAAACTGTTCACCTTGATCTTATTGTTCTTGCCATGCACTGCAGTCTGAATATCATACTTGTATCAGTGTCCTTTTAATGGCAATCAAACATGTGTGCACCACACACACACAAGTACCTTCATTATGTTCCATCATAAGTGTGTTAGAATAACCCCCACCATTGGCCAATTCTGGCTACGCTACTATCTTGATTCCCATGGTCTCTCTTCACCCATCACCGGTTGTGAGGCTCTTGGAGGTGTGGACGATAAGGTTTTCACTGTTCACATCTTCTACTTGCTGTTGTTGAGTTCGGGAATGCTGATTCAGTCGAGGAAACGATGAATTTGCAGTAGCCAACATACTCCAACACCACCACTCGGTCCAACCAAACTCCAGCACTGCTCACACACTCACATACGGTATATGGTCCGCTCGTACAATAGATTGTGTGTCAGGGCGGTCGGTAGATGCAGAGTGGGTTTCGGCCCTTGGGTTTCGTCCCTCTCTGTACTCTGAGTGGCCAACCGAGCAGAGGAAAGGTGGCCACGGCTCTACTAGGGATGGGCGCGACTGAAGCCTGGAATCGAGAGCGTCGACTCCATCGACTCCGAACACCGGTCTCGGTTCGCATGAAGCCTCGCGACTCCAAGCGAACTTGACTCTCATTGCGCGGCCGCTACCGTGTCGAGGCGGGGAAAAATAACATGAAATATCCTACATGTTGCTGCTCATTTGCCCATTGGTTTTTTAAGAGTATTGTAGATTGAAGTACTGTACCGGTTACGACCTGTACATGCATATCTTTTTGAGAGTTTATCTTATTTTATCACCACGCGTATTACTCCGTGCAAGCCTGGTTTGTTTACATTCAGCAGGACGAGCGAGCAAGCTGAGAACAGCTGTATGCGTGACGTAGCCGCAGGGGCTAGTTAGATCACCCTCCTGTCATGCCACGTGCAGCTAGCCTGAACTCGTATGTTCCAGATTCAATCGTCACACCTTCCGGAACATTCGATGGAGAAAAAAATTAAAACTCCCATAATAATTGGGGTAGCGACTTGATCAACATGTCATTTTAAAGGGAATTACATAAACGTCGCAATGCTTGAATTTCAAGAAAATCCGTCGAGGGATTCAGGAGATAACCAGCTTCACGGCATATGTGACGTAGATGTCCCAAACCAAATATAAGGAGGGCTCAATATAGCCTGATATCTCAGTCAGTCAGTGACAGTCGAGTAGTCAACGTGGCCCTACTCGCTGCCATTATCGTCGGAAGCTATCTTCGTGTGGTTATAGTATCACTGAGGAACTCTGAATTCTTCTAAGTCTTTATAAACGAGACTCGTAATATTTACGTGTGTTGAGGAACTCTGAATTTTTCTAAGTATTCACGAGTGTTGAGGAACTCTGAATTTTTCTATGTCTTTATAAATAAGACTTGTAATATTTACCAGTGTTGGACTTTACTTTTCGCCAGTGATTATTCAAAGACTTGTAATATTCACGAGTGATGAACTCTAAATTTATTCGAAGTTTCCATGAGCATAGACATGTGATCTTTGCCAGTGATTACTTAAAGACTTGTAATTTTTTTTGATGAACTATAACATTATTGAATGTTTTAATGACCACGGACTTGTCACTTCCATGAGTGTTAAAGAGTGGATTCTTGAAAGTCTTTATGAACTTTGTCTCGTGATTTTACTAGTGGTGAGAAAACTCATTACTCAAGGTTTTCATGAACTTTGATTTATTCTGCGAGTGACGAAGAGCACATTTTCGGAGTTTGCATTGATTCTATCAACCTCATTGTACTTGGGTAATGTGACTACCCTCAACATCGTCAGGAACCAGCGGAGGTCATCACGAGCATCGGGAACTTGAGGCGTATTCCAGGCAACCAACCTGGATGGTCCGTCCGCATCTTGACGGAGTGCTTGGGCATCTTCTGGAACGTGTTCCAGCCGGTGCGGCCTGGTGAGCTGGAGACCCGGGCCATTTAAAGGACAATGTGGAAGACAACCCCTATCTACCATGAGGTGATGTACAATTTATCATGCATTACATGAATAAACTCTTATCAAATCAGATTCAAATTTTTCTTGTAGATAGGACCCTGCCTCCTGTACCAAGCCCTAGCTATTATTCATCCAGTTTAGCCCTGAGAACTATTCCAGGCTTGCGTTAAAAATAAATCGTAAAGTCGGGCTCTTTTACTGGTACAGAGAGGAGGGTAATATACGTGGCTCCCTACACGTTGGGGCACGATACCTAGGTTAACAGTGCTATCAAGTAATAGACAATCACAACACCCTGGACGTGGTGTTTCTTTTTACAAAGTGAAACTTATGCCTTGGACGTGGCAATCAATTTGTGTTTTATGTGTTCTTGTCGTATGGTTGATTTTCTATGTGTTGATATATGCTGAACTGAGTGCTTTTGAACTTTTAAAGTCACTGGTATTTCAATTTATGATTGAAAATTTCTGAGTGTCATATTTTGAGGTATTAAAATTGCCATAAAAATGCATAATATACTTGCAGCAATTGAAGCCCTTAGGCTTAATATGAATGAGGTTAACGCCAACTTAGAGACTAGGCTTACTGCGAAATGTGCTAGCTTAGAGAAACTAATACTAATCTTTCTAGTATAGCTGAGGCTAATGTTCAAACTAATGCTAATCTTGCCAATGTTGACCAACGTTTGAATAACTTAGCCCAGGCAAATGCCGAAGCAAATGCCGAAGCTAAAGCTAATTATACCAACTTAGATAAGCGTTTAAACAATATAGCGGAATCTAACATCAACTTAGACAGGCGGTTAGCTGAAGCTGACGCCAGGTTAGATAAGCGCTTTACTGAAATGAATGCGAACTTAGATTCTCGTTTTGATCAAGCAAGTGTTAGGATAGAAGAAAGATTCACAGAGTCCCATAAGAAAATTGATGATCGATTCACTGAAATCAACTCTCAGCTTACTCGTAATGTCGAAGAAATGAAAAACACAGTTAAAAACCAAGTCATAGAAATCGTTAAGGAGGATTTGAAGAAGGTTCTTCCTTCAGTCCAACAGCTTTCGCAGGGCATTGAGGATTTTAAGGCCGAATTTCAGGAGTCACATGGTCAGCTCTCGCAAATGCAGGCTAAAATTGTTTCTGTCCAAGATACTCTTAAGGACACGGTTAAGAATGACATTTCCAGAGTTGGAAACGAAATTACTTTATTAAAAGCTAAGCAGGGCGAGTTTGACAAACGGTTCACTCAGCAAGCCGATAATACGACCACACAAATTAGTCGTATTTGTAAAGATGTTGGTGAACTTAAAGCTGAATTAAAGAACGATGTCAAACAAGTGGAAGGAATAGTCCAACTCCAGTTGGGGGATGTCAAGAGTAATCTCGAACAACTAGCCACTAAGGTCGTTAATCTTGAGTCTCGAGATACGTCCATACCTATCCATAGTTCGATAGAAGGAGTCGGAGAGACATCATACCAGACAACTATTGTTAAAATCCAAGAGGAAAAACCTCGTAAATTCTCCGGTAAAGAAGATTACACGGCTAAAGAGTTTCTGATCAATGTAGCGGAATATTTTCAAGAGCACAAGATTAGTGAGGGTAGAAAGCTAAGAACAGTGGCCCGATTATTAGAAGGCAAGGCTCTTTCCTGGTATTCCATGTTCAAATCTAATTTCAAGGTATACTCTGATTTTGAGAAAGCTTTAATTGAATGTTTTTGGAACGCAGAAACTCAACACCTTATCAAACTTCAACTATATTCGAGAAGGTATAACACCTCCATTAATGCCTCTCGATACGCAAATATTTTATTATCTCAGTTGAAGAAGATGCAGTACTTAGACCCTCCTTTGCCTGAGAAGGAACTCATACAGGTCATTACGTTACAATATCCTTCTCACGTTCAAGAGATCTTAGTAGCAGCGAACATTCAGAACTTGGATCAATTACATGCCGTATTGCGACGTCTTGATACTGCTCATGCCCAGGGAACTTTGAAACCGAGCAAGAGTAAGGACGTAGCCGCCCATCCAGTTCAGGTTAATACTTCTGAACAACCGCGACAAAGTCCCGAACGAGCGGATAGAAGGGAAGAGAGAGATACTCCATCTTCACCTCCGCGGTATAGAGGGTTTAGGAGACGCCCATACCGTGGCCAGACGCCCTACCAAACCAAACCTACTTGGTTAAAACAAGAGAAAAAACAAGAGAGTAGAGACTCAAATAATTCTGACTTGCACCAACGATGGAAGGAAGCGCAGGACTACATCCATCAGAAGAAACAGGAGGGTCATCAACCTGGAGCGACTTCTCGTGAATACCAAGAATATCATAAAAGAAACAACACCTTTGGTCAAAATCCACAGTCCACAGGTGCTGTTGCCAAAAAAACTTAAATTTTTCAGAAATAAGATTGCCTCAATATGAGGAGGTCGGGTCATTTCTTGTAGACATAATAAATTATTGGCACATTGATGACGACTTAGTATTTGAAGACGAATTACCCATTCGTCAACATGTTCAACGAAGTTTACCCAACATCAATATTACCATTGGGGAATTCCAAGTATCATCGCTAGTGGACTCGGGAGCGCAAGTTTCCCTAATTTCTGACAAGTTGATAACATTGATCAAGGATCGATGTAACCCTCTCATTTTGCCGGTAGCACAAGTTAGGATTAAGGGCATTACTCCTGACAGGAATATCAAATGTAAGCAACAAGTCTTCCTTGAGTTTGCTATCAACGAAGAAGTGTGTGAACATATTTTCCTGATAGTCTCGCCTATGAAGTTTAACCTTATCTTGGGTTCAGACTTTCTGTCTAAATATAAGGCTACCATTGACTATTCTGCCAACACTATTCATCTATGTAGGATTGGATCTGTAGAGTTACAGCTGGTTGACGGTGAAGATTTTAGACTTCAAGGGATTGATTTACCCCGCACACAAGTCGATGGTGTGATTGGCGATGCCGCCCCAGTCGACCAGCTACTGAAAGAAGAGGGTGATCCCGAAGATGAAGAGGGACCCGTGTCAATGGAAGATGGCGATCCCGATGAGGAGGGACCCATCGATGAAATTTTGAATGACAAAGGGCCTGATTTTCTCACCTACAGCTCCAGTGTAACTGAAGCCCCAGATTACCACCCTAACATAGCAGCGGCGGAGGAAGAGATATATCAGACCTATCCGGACGTCTTCGATGAGAAGCCTGGAGAGATTAAGAATTTTAAACACCACTTCAACGTCAAGGATACTTCGCCCTATAAACGCAAGCCATACCGGGTGCCTGAGAAGTACATGGATGAAACCAGGACACTAATTCGTCAGATGGAGGCTGACGTAATTATCTCAAAGTGCGTTACGCCCTATATTATCCACTCACCATAGTAAGGAAACCCGATGGTAATCTTCGTTTGTGTTTGGACGCTCGTGCCTTGAATGACCGACTGGTCCTTGAGTATGACCACCCTCCTCCGCTTAAAGATGTCATTAAGCGATTTTTTGGAAAAAATGTTTTTCAGGCACGGATATGACATCGTCTTACGTCTTACGTCGTACTAGACGAATACAGCCGGCTCTTCACGGGACTTATCTTTGATAATATCACATACGTCTTCAATCGATTGCCCTTTGGCATCAAGAACTCGGGAGCCGTCTTGATAAGAGTGTTGGAGAGCCAATTATCTGATGAAGTAAAGGCCATTGCCACCATTTACGTCGACGATATCTTGGTAGCATCCGATACCTGGGAGCAGCACTGAGAAGATGTACACACTGTACTCAAAGAATTGAGAGAAAAGAACTTTAAAATTAATTTGAAAAAAGCCAATTTTTCAAGACAGAAGTTCTTTTTCTTGGGCATGTCATTAGCGGGCCTGCATGGCCTAGGTGTCACTGAAGAGGCGTACTAGGGAAGTGAGGACTGAGGAAGTTTCTCGTTGCTTTCCTCACTGAGCCAGAAGTTGCTATTGCACATCACTCTGCCAAGCCCACTGAAATGCGTGCACCAACCGACCCTATGAGTGACATTTTCACACCATTCATAGCAAGGTCTGGCTGCATAAGGAATGGCATTACTAGCGTCACTCATACCTCAGCCACTTTCATATTGTCAACGCCAAGGATAAGACTTAGACAGGTCAATGAAAGTAACAATTTTATTCTAGCCCATACCAGAAGTCATAGTGCACCGTAAACACTACATCTTGCCAGCAAAGGCCTAATGATATTATTAAAGTATATATTAAAAAATCTAGGTATATTGTCTCATTCTTATTTTTCTTATTTATAACCTTACGATGCATTTTTTAAAAAAATCATAATAACCAATTTTGTAAAACTTATTACGCTCTATAATTTCTGTTCGCTCAAATTTTGCTTTTAAGTACCATCAAGAGCTAAAAATCACAAAAAAGCACTGTTAGTCAAGTGAGTAGAAGAGCTCCAACAATTGTTTCCGGATTTACAGGCTATGCCAAATAATAGTACACTATATTAGTAGTAAATATACGAATTTTCGTAAATATTCATTACATATTGTTATTTATTGACCTATAATATAATTTTTAATACAAAATTCATTCTTGCTTTATTTTACCATATGGCACATGTACTTTATATTAATATAATACGAAAGTTATTATAATACAAATAAGGACGTTTCTTTACTAATCTTTATTATGTAGGTTTCCTACTTCATCTGTGTATATCTCACAGAACTGTGTAGTTTTTCTCGAGCACTCTTCTTGGCGTTACAAATTTGCTTCTACACTTCTTGAGCGGCGTCATCAGGTGGTCCACTCAAATGTTCGGATACATAAAATATTTGTTCATTCCTCTACCGCATCAATCCCTTACAGTGGCATGACGTTTGGTGTAAACATAGCCACGTAACAACACCTGCTTTTATTTCTCTATACTTACGGTACGCGTAACCATTACAATTAGCGGAGACCCTAGCCTTGATAGTAGTAACAATTTCCATACTCAATACTGCTAACCCTATGCAGGTTAAAAGTACAATGAACAAAAGTACGAGTATGCGCCCCGAACCGGCGGTGGAACCGGCCGCAGCGGAAGTCCCCACTATTGTTCGCATTAGTTACAAAACTACCTGGTAGATGTTTCTTTTTTTTTTTTTGCTAGTTGCTTTACGTCGCACCGACACAGATAGGTCTTATGGCGAGGATGGGACAGGGAAGGGCTAGGAATGGGAAGGAAGCGGCCCTGGCCTTAATTAAGGTACAGTCCCAGCATTTGCCTGGTGTGAAAATGGGAAACCACGGAAAAACATTTTCAGGGCTGCCGACAGTGGGTAGATGTTTGTGACATGGTATGGGAGGTTACAAATACAGTGTGAAAAATGGAACGCTAATCCAGTGTAGATGGGATTGTCAGGATAGTGTTCGCATATTTCCGGCAACGAAATACTTACCAAGACCTGGGAAACCCTGATCAGGTAGTAATAATCCCTAATGTGCGTAATTTCCGCCTTAATGATGTGTTCGCAAATTTCCGTGTTCGCACTTTTCCGGCATCCAGTGGTTTCGAATTCCACTGCCGGCAGCCTTGAAGATGGTTTTCCGTGGTTTCCCATTTTCACACCAGGAAAATGCTGGGGTTGTACCTTAATTAAGGCACGGCCACTTTCTTTACACTCCTAGCCCCTTCCTATCCTATAGTCGCTAGACCTATCTGTGTCGGTGCGACACACTTGTAAAAAAAGGAAAACTTTCAGAAAAATGAAGTAATATATTTTTCCTTGTAAACTTTGGTATCATTCCAGCCCCATGATGTGAAAAAAGTCAGTAATTTTCTAAAAGACTGGCGTTCTGTAAAGTAACTGATTACTTGTTGAAAAAGTTTTGTAATTGAGCAAAATATTTCTCAGGTAACTGTATTTCAGGCCATTTACTTTTATTTGTACCTTTCTCATCACTGATTATATACTTTTTTGAACTTCCTTTACGTCGCACCGGCACATATAGGTCTTATGGCGATGATGGGATAGGAAAGGCCTAGGAGTGGGAAGGAAGCAGCCGTGGCCTTAATTAAGGTACAGTCCCAGCATTTGCCTGGTAAAAGTAAACTCGTGTCATCGTCCTGAGGTCGTGCAGCTCTTTTCAGGCACGCCCCCACAGGAGGTACCATTTTAACCACATACCAGCCCTCCTGCCGTTCTTAAATTTCTGTCAGTACCGGGAATCGAACCCGGACTTCCGAGGACGGCAGCTAATAGTGCTAACCGTTACGCTACGGAATTTACCTGGTGTGAAAATGGGAAACCACGGAAAACCATCTTCAGGACAGCCGAGAGTGGGGTTCGAACACACTATCTCCCGGATGCAAGCTCAAAGCTGCGCGCCCCTAACCGCACGGCCAACTCGCCCGGTGATTATATACTAGCTCACCAAATATAATAGCCGTGTACTCAACTAGTTGACTGTAATATGAGAAAGCTCTGAATTAAAGTCGATTTCTATGGATCTGAATGAAGTCTCTCTTGAGTGTTTACATACACTCTAGCAAGACACTTTGTTTAATGTTCAGGGGCTGCACTCCTAAACGTATATACATACCACATCATTCCTTCACAGTTTGTGCTTGAGCTTCTAGCAAGAAGAACAGCACACTCGTCAGAGCTGCTAAACGCAAGTAGGTGTAACGAATGTGAAGACTCTGGGCACTGTTCGTAGTTTTGTACAAACACAGACTCTTTGATGTTGATCCACTTTAGAGGTTCAGGACATGTTATATTACCAGTAGGTTGAGGGTTGATTAGCACTAAACGTTCTAAAAATAGGCAGACGAACAGGCGCTAGAAGGTATAAAAAAATAGTTACTAACGATGTACGGTACATATAAAACTGTGTTCAAAATGAAATTTCAGTTCCCCTAAAACTCTTCATTAATAGGAGATATTATGAATGGGTGCCAGCCCCCTGGTGTAGGGGTAGCGTGTCTGCCTCTTATCCGTAGCACCAGGCTTCGATTCCCGACCAGACCAGTGATTTTAATTTTGGACTAATCCTTGGAACGGGGTTCAGTCAGTCTCGAGAGACAAACTGAGGAACCGTATGATACGAGAAGCAGTGAACCCGGTGAAAAATTCAAACAACGCGACTAAAGATGTCCTCACAATGACCAAGTGGCATTCCGATATCTACAGTTCATCTGGTAGAGCATTAGTCGCCTTGGCAGACCAATGCCCTAATGGACTGTGGTGCCGCGGGATTTTTTACTATTATGAATAGGAATAGGTATTAAAAAGAACCCTCAATAATGTTTATATATTATATTAAAATTGACCTACCTCATTTTATTCCTTGTCTTTTGGTATGTTAAAATGTACAATATAATTGCCTAAGCTTTCTTCTTTTAATCTGTCTCTCTTGTCTATAATAGTAATCCAAAACCCAGAAAACGTTATCACGGTATAAGAATGGGCAAAGTTCAAACTCTGTAGCTCTATTTCGAGTTTCTTCAGGCAGAGGTGAGGCAGGGTTGCTACGTTGGACCTACTGTTGTATGTCCGTCGCTCCCTTCTCGATCCGCCAGCCAGCTACACGCGTGCCAGTGTGTTATTCTTCGAGCCTCGACGCGCAGCCCTCAGTGCGCGTGCCTGGAACGTCGTGTGTGCTATATAAAGGAGCTCCTAGCCTGTCCAGACGCCCACTGACCCCGGTGTCCAGCTCCAGAATACACCCTACGTCGAGCACGGAGGCTACTCCTCTTGAAAATGTGCTTCGGCCAGGTGGACTGAATTTCTGGCAGTAAGAGGTCTCACCTCGGGTCACCGCTCCTCTTGCCTATTACGCTGTCCATGCCCAGTCTTACCATTATATGCCACTATCATTCCTTAGCTAATGCAAGCTCCTATTATCGACTTAGTTTCGCTAAGTAGGAACTCTTCAGTCATTGAACTTACGTTAATGAACTCAGACACTTCAACAAGGAAGGACTCTCTGAGATATTTACGTCAGTGCTTCTGATAGTTTTCGACTATCAAGAACTTTTCATGTCACAAGGACTATCTTTCCGAAATAGTAGTGAACGTGAATACTCCAACGTGTATATAGTGTACAAAGACAGACTCTTTCTCCAAATTCATAGTTCAATTTGCTTCGAGATAACTTTCAGTTTTGTTAGTGTAAATATTGTAATTTTACATGAAGCAAATAAAGAAGTTGTGCTTTTTGTAAACCCAACCTTGTTTACAACACCTACCTCTTTTAATGAAGTCGACAAAATGAAACTTTGTCATTTCTGGTAAAACTAGCACCACTGTTCATCCGTTCAGTGGTGGCGATTAGTGGGGGCGAGGGCGTTGAGGCAGAGTTACCCCTACCTCCACTTTGTGGGAAAAAGAAAAATAAAACCACCTAAAACTAGCAATTATAGGAATTATAAAGAATATATACAAACCCTGTTGTCTTATCTCCTAATTCATTCCTTTAAATTATTTCATTATTTAAACATTTACTGAGCGGAAATACGCAGAAAATATCATTCGCACAGCTCCACAACAATTATTGGAGACTAGCGCAGCAGCGTTCAGCATATGCTCTGAGGAATGGGTAGCAGGGGCATATTTTTACCGCTCACTCAGTCAATATGTGTGTACAGTCAATCTAGTGTCTGTTAATTTGTTTATTTATTTATTTATTTATTTATTTATTTATTTATTTATTTATTTATTTATTTATAATCACGCCGTACTTCCATTTAATGGTAATACATATATAATTGTTCCTTTGATGAAAATTTATGGCGTAGTATTGAATCAAAATATGTGAAAATTATCATTGCCGCAGTTAATTTGGTAAACTGAAAGCCACCGGGCGAGTTGGCTGTGTGGTTAGGGGCGCGCGGCTTGAGCTTGCATCCGGGAGATAGTGGGTTCGAATCCCACTGTCGGCAGCCCTGAAGATGATTTTTCGTGGTTTCCCATTTTCACACCAGGCAAATTCTGGGGCTGTATCTTAATTAAGGCCACGGCTGCTTCCTTCCAACTCCTTGGTCCTTCCTATCCCATCGTCGCCATAAGACCTATCTGTGTCGGTGCGACGTAAAGCCACTAGCAAAAAAAAAAAAAAAAAAAAAAAAAAAAAAAAAAAAAAAAAAAAAAACCCAGAACCTGACAACCTTTGCTTCTCTGTCAAAATTCGCTCAGAGAACATGAAAAACTTACCACTTTTTAGCTATGTTGACAAGGGATATTTGTCTTTCAGCATAAATGAATGAGGCAAGAAAAATGAAGGAAACTACAGTAAATATTTTACTGCCACAAGTCATTTAGTACAATCTTGAGCACCGAGTGAGTTAGCCGTGTGGTTAGGGTCACGCAGCTGTGAGCTTGCATTCGGGAGATAGTGGGTTCGAACCTCACTGTCGGCAGCCCTGAAAATGGTCTTCCGTGGTTTCGCAGTTTCACACCAGGCACTTGTTGGGGCTTTACCTTAATTAAGGCAACGCTGTGTCGGTGCGACGTAAAACGAATTGTAAAACAAGAAACTTGCGCTAACACTAGGTATCGAGCATCTGGAATGCACCCGGAAGATGGAGGCACACTTGTTGTTAATGTACAAGGGATGACAATGTCGACGGCCCAACGGGATATGTTCAAAGGAGCACTTTTTTGACCGCAGTTATTTACTTGCCACCAGTCTAGGCAGCCTAGCAAGTTTAATGCAAGTCACTGAAGTACTGTTTCAGTTACAATATTATTAGCCCAGATTTTTGTTGGTGCTAATGTGCTTGCAGGTTCACTCTCTCTTTCTGTGATCAGCTAGACTAAGCTGAATACACGAATCGCTGCCAGGTCACAGAGATTTGTTTTCGTTTCGTTACCTCCTTGAAACACTTGACCGTGTGATGCCTTCTTGTACGTCCACTCGTGATCATGAGGATATAATGAAAGTACAATAAGATGACTCTGTATATCATCGGATTTTCACCTCATCACGGCATGACCTGAGGGGTGTTGTCATTGTAAGGATAACGCTACTTATACCTGAGTATAGTCACGCCTTCTCGACCAGGTCGCGGCGGGCTCGTGAAAATTAGAAATTAAATGTTAAAAGAAGAGGCGAATTCGCACTAGTTAACTATTTTAGGTAAGTCACTGAAAGTCTGTCTTTGTGGTGTAGTGGTCAGTGTGATTAGCTGCCACCCCTGGTGGCTCGGGTTCGATTCCCGGCTCTGCCACAACATTTGAAAAGTGGTACGAGGGCTGGAACTGGGTCCACTCAGCCTCGGGAGGTCAACTGAGTAGAGGTGTGTTCGCTTCCCACCTCAGCCATCCTACAAGTGGTTTTCCGTGGTTTCCCACTTCTCCTACAGGCAAATGCCGGGATGGTACCCAAGTTAAGGGCACGTCCGCTTCCTTCCCTCTTCCTCGTCTATCCCTTCCAATCTTTCCATCTCCCCGCAAGGCCCCTGTTCAGCATAGCAGGTGAGGCCGCCTGGGCGAAGTACTGGTCATCCTCCCCAGTTGTATCCCCGACCCAGAGTCTGATGCTCCAGGACACTGCCCTTGAGGCGGTAGAGGTGGGATCCCCCGCTTAGTCCGAGGGAAAAACCTAACCTGGAGGGTAAACAGATAAAGAAAAAGAAGACAGTGAAAACAAAATAAGCACTAATGGCGAAATAAGCTATTATAGGCAACATAAAATTGAAACTTGCTAAAAACGACCTGAAACTAATTTAAAACGGCAGTTTTGAAAGTAGAAACAAACATCGTAAAATAATTTTATTGATTTTACGTCGCAATAACTATATTTTTAAGGTTTTCCAAGACGCCGAGCTGCCAGACTTTCGTCCCGCAGCAGTTCTTTTACGTGCGGGTAGATCTGCCGACACGGGGCTGACGTATTTGAACACATTCAGATACCACCGGACTGAGCCAAGATCGACCCTACCAACTTCGACTTTAAAAACCCAGCGCCTAACACTCTGAGCCACTCCGCCCGGCAGTAGAAATATAGTTTAGATAATTAAATGGATAATACATTAAAAACACTATGTTCTTGTAAGAACTTCTTTGAAATCATTTAAGAAAAGACTAGGTAAACGATAGGGAATCTACCACATGGGCGATAGCCCTAAATGCAGATCAATGGTGACTGAATTTTGACAGATGTTTATATGAACATGACCACGCAAACAAGTGGGGTCCAGTACGGATATCAAGTAGATTAAATTTATTTATTTATTTATTTACTGCGCGCTACAGGATTTCTAATCCCAATTACAGTGGCAAATGTTTACACGTGCTTTTTTAAATATTTCAATCAGCCTAATAACCTAATATCTAAACTATTCTAATATTATATTTACGTTGAGAAATAAATAAAATTACATATCTAATCCTTACAAGAAGCAAGCAGGTAAAAACATAATTTCGTACCTAAACTAATCTAATAACCTAATATCTGAACTATTCTAATATTATACTTACGTTGAGAAAGAAATAATATTACTTATCTAATCCTTAAAAGAAACAAGTAGGTAAAAACCATAATTTCGTATCTTAACTAGTCTAATAACCTAATATTTGAACTAGGTTCATATCTAATCTAATTTAATCTTTACAAGAAAGAGTAAAATAAAAAATAAAAATCTTAATGTCATATCTAAACAATTTATGATGCTACTAACACCATTTTTAACAATGTTGAATTCTGTGCAATAGTTTATAGAGAAAATTGTGAAAATCTTGAGCTCATGAAATTTGTACAGACTTCTTTACTGTCATCAAGAGTCAGTAATACTTTTCACTAACTGCTCTTCTTGTTCGGTCATTTGTTCCAAGCGGTTTTGCTTTCCTCTGGACTGATAGTGTTCCTGTACCTACAAGCGCATGTCTCTCTGCAATTCCAAGGCAGTAGTGTGTTTTATGAAGGATATAGTGTTTGATATGGTCTAATCCTAAATTATGTTGCAGTAACGAAACTTTGTCATCTTAAATTACAATATAAATCTGAGATGGAAATCAGGTAGTGTATCAATTGGTTCTTGACAAGGTTGTTGAGTAAGAAGAAATTTGAGTAAATAGCTGAAAACAATTTGAACTTTCTTTTTTTTTTTTTTTTTGACCGGGGGTGTTTACGTACACTGAGCCTGAAAAGACCAGACCGAGACATTCGTAGCATATTTTGCACTTCTCCTTTCATAAATCCAAAACGTGGGTTTTAATTGATATTTCTATATTGTACTTTGCCAAACTATTGAGAAAATTATATTTTTAACGGGAAATGAAGAAAAGGGATATAAACCTTTTTACACGTTTTTGGTTTATTTTATCGATGAAATATTGACAGCTGATCTAGTGTGGCCTACGGCGATATACCGCAAGCCGGTATTTCTCCTATAAAGAGATGTTCGAGACTAAATGTAATACTTCTACAGGTATTTAGACCTACAACAATGAAATGCTGCAACGAAAATTCGATTACCAGTTGCATCAGTTCTGCATACGGTCCTCTTGGTCTTGATCTGGAAACAGAAGCTGATTTATGGTTCAGGAAGTGGTTTAGGAAACAATAAATAAATCCAAAAGTTGTAGTACTACGATATTTATTTGTCTGTTTCAGATAGTTACATTGCTGGTTGAAAGTCCTGTGGTCCAAACCAAAGTAGAAAACTGTAGTAAAGTGTGTGACAGGAGTTTGAAACTTCATTGCTACTATGTAGAAAACTCTTGGTCATTTCCCTTTAAATGAAGCGAGGTTTTACAAGTTAAATTATTAGTTTTATATTTTATTTTGTATATTTTCTGGGAACACTCTATCAACATGTACATACATACATAGCAAAGACAACATGAACACTCTCTTCATATATGTAAAATGTAAAAATGTATTCTCTACCTGCCCCTGCACAATTTCAAAATACTGCGTCTAGTTCCCGTGCGTACTGAGCCACGGAGCCAGTCACTGCCAACGTGCCAGCCAGCTCAACCCATGACCCGGGCACTTGAGCAATACTTATCTAGGAGGTCATGGGACTGAGGGCTTACGCCCGTTGGCTGAGAGTAACAAGGGGTCTGATACCCCACACCGCATCACGTCATAAATCTGATTTAAAGCTTAACAATCGAACAGGATCAATTGATTGATTTTCTTAGTTAGTAGTGATACACGACTAATTACTTTTATAGCACAATCAATCTAATTAGATATCTCAAACTATGAAAATCATATTAAACAATTTTTCATATACCCGCGTCAATCCAAAATGCTAAGCTAAATGTGTCTTAGCCCTTTCCTTCTCTCTGTACAGTATTTACACGACTATAATCACAACATAGGAAAGGGCAGACGTCACATGCCAGCTTTATATTAAACTATTTCAAAAAAGGTAATATATAATTTATGAAACGAACAGCTTTAATTGAATGTAAGTTAAAGAACAAAATGTCCTGGTCTAAAGATACAGTAAGCTAATTATATAATTCAATCTTCACATAATAATAGCTTGTAGATAACAATAGCCTCTGGGTAGTATATAAGAATAAAATCTATGGTGCAAATTTCACAGACAACAAATTTCAGTGATTTGGCTCCATCTCTCATTTTCATGGCGAAGGCTTGTCAACCATCAACACAGCTCAACAACAACAAAATGGCCAATCAGACAACCTCGCCATTCTGCACGGGAACAAATCGTCTGGTGTCACGCTGTTCCAGTCTCATTCTCAGTAAAGAGCATTCCAAGTCATGAGAATGTACAGTTATCAATGGAAATACAAAAGAGAATCTGATTATAAAATATGCATAGCAGTTTAAATCAAAAAGTGGGCAAAGATCTCTTGTTGACAGTACAATTAAATTCAGAAAGAGAGAAATAATTTGAACTAATTCTTGGTCCTCATACCAATAATAATCTATCTCCTTTTCATGCTTCCATCTAAAGAAATTAGCATGTACCATAACTCTCCCAAAACAATCAAGGAAGTTTCATGGAATCTTTTGGGGACAAAGTTTGGTATCTTATCATATTATTCCCAATTCTTTTAAGTTCAATGATATGACGTCAGGGATTACTAGAATAATGAAACAGTGATAAGTTTACTATGAACCGCGCGTAAGTTCTCCTTAACAGCTAAGAATAAAGTATTATAAAATGTTAAATAATTCACAGCCTTTGAGGAACTTCTTTTAACAAATTTCACCCTTGTCCCTATTAGATGTGTGGTCTGTTGGCGTATTGGAGTAGAAGTGAACTAAATATATAATCTGATGGTTGTAAACAGTTGCCAGAATATTTCGTTCGAATTATACTATCACAGGGCTACTCAACATCATTTAAGGTTACTATGGATTATTATTAGTGTTAGTCTGTCCGGCTCCAGGGTTAAATAGTTAGCGTGCTGGCCTTTGGCCCAAGGGATCCCGGGTTCGATTCCCAGCCAGGTTGGGGATTTTAATCATCACTGGTCAGTTCCGATGGATCAGGGGATGGTCGTGTGTGTGCCGTCTTCAGCATTAGAATTCGCCACAGGTAATGCCAGGTCCTCACAGACACGTGGGTAGCCAATTAAGGGATTAAATCGAAAGAACTGCACCAGGCCTCTTTGTAGGCCACACGCCATTATTATTAGTGTTAGTTTTATGAATTCCTCAATGATCGCAGGAGATTTTGAAATATCCTGACTCAGTACATTCATAAATATTTCTTTAGGGAGAAGATATCAAAGCATTTTAAACTCGCTGAATTACCGTGTATTGTACGTACATTCCAGAGATTCGAATCGCGGAAATCTAGAATTGTTCTAAGGTTTTGTTAGAATGCTATCGAACATCTTCCTGTCATTCTAATACAATGATATCATAATCAGTCATCATCAAGTGTATTAAGATATCCCAATAAAGAGAGTAAATGATAGAAAAGTTAAGAAGCATAATGTACTAAATCTTACATTACCTTTCATAATATCTTTTCAATGAAAGTTGTATGGAAAGTTAAAACTCTTAAAATACAGTTTGAAACTATGTTTGTGAACAAAATTTAATACCTAATTCAATATCCCCTGTTTCAGTTAGTGTTTTTAATATGATACCTTAGATGAACAAAATGATAAATATTAGGAACTTAACACTGAGATTCATGTCCCAGTGACAAGGACGAAAAGAAAACCATATATTAACTTCCGCTAAAATGACAATTTCATCAGATACATAGACCTAAAACATCACACATATGTTTAATGTTAGTCAATGATTATTAGATTATGAAGAAAATAAAACTGGAAATGGGACGTAAATCGAATTACATTATTAGAACTGGAAATCATCGGATGAATTCCCTGACTGTGTATTTTTTACCACAACCTCGGCTATTTACCTGCAAATAATGATTAATCCGTTCTCGCATGATAGTCTCTTACTAATGTAATGCATACTCAGGGACTGAAAAAATATGGGCAGAATTTCATCTTGAACTCAAAGTAGCCTCTTACTTCTATTTTCAAATGGCAAGCATGAAAAGGCGACTGTTGGAGAGCGCCCGATACAACTAAATATAACGATAATTGAGCACAATCCTAACTCAATCAGCAGTTTCTTAATTACCTCCATTAAATACTGAAAACTTCTTTAATATCCTGGTGCAGGTCTTTCGAGTTGACGCCGTATAGGCGACCTGCGCGTCGTTGAGGATGGGGCCCTACCTGTGATGAATTGTAACGATGAAGTCGGCACACACCCCCAGGCCCTAGCCATCGGAATTAACAAATGAAGGTTAAAATCAACATTGAAGTGACGTGCAAAATAGAACAAAACCCAGTGATGGTGCATCAAGAAATATTCTGACAACGAATCTGTACAAATAATGTATCCTTATTCCCACTAACGCTCACAGGAAGAATCCAGTGAAAGTGAAATCAGTAACAAAGTGAAAACCTAAAGAAACAGAAGTTAAAAGGTAAACTGATTTTCACGCTTCACTGAATCATTTTCAATGTATTACAGCACACAAATACAGTATCATCTCTAAAGTGAGCATTAATTATCACTCAATTACGATAGCCAGTTCTTAACTTCGTCCTCTATGGTTCCTCGTCCTTCAGTTATAAGTGAAATGCACTCACATCTACTGACGCTTAACATGACAAGATACATTCAGATTATAGATATGACTAACAATTAATACGTGTATTATTTCAGAAATTAACTAGGTACTTATATAAATTGATATTTTTTAAAATTAAATAATTTGCTGTATGCTTCATAGTTGTAATATTCTGATACACGCTGTCAAGATAGATCTTTGCCTCAAATAATGGTTAGAAATGGAGTAGTCTTCTTTACTCGCTGGACTGGAACAGCGTGAGAAGGATTACACTGGACGCCCTTTCTACAATTTGAAACCTGTAACGAAATACTTGACTAGTTTACAGAGACTTGTACGTTATCTTTCAACGTTCAATACTCTCCCGGAAAAACTCGATCAAAACATTCATTTCCTTTGCCTGTATGAGGTGAATACAAAAATAAAGCTTCCGCCAAGGTTGCAGGTAGTAAGGGCGTACAGTATAAGCGCTCACCACAAGGGCAATGCAGTTTGGTCTACTGACCAGGAGTAACGAATGTCACGAAGTGGTAAGCACCCACTCCGTTAACAAACGTCAACTCCTCTTCCCTGAGAGCGTATGCCCTGTGCTGGGCCAACATTCTTCAAACCAACTTACAACAAGAACAATAAAAATGCAATGGCTGCTACGACTAGGGCACAGATGTCTACAGGTTTTGTGTTAACAAATAGGTCACAATGCATATAACATCACCACAGCATTATAAATATACTCTAGCATCTTACATAAATATGGGTACTGAGTTGATCTTTGCATTGCCTAGGAACTAGTTGCTGGTGTTCGTGTAGACATCCTGCCCAGGCGCACTCAAACCACAAATAGGGGCAGCATCAATCTTATACTACGATTACTTTCAAAAATACTCACTCCCCTCAGAGTATATGACTTTTTTTCTCATTCTAAGAATCTCTACAACGTATTTGTAGTACAAAGTCTTTCTTTGCGGGAGAAAAATATATCCAGTGTCTTTCTAGCATACCAAGTGATTCACAAATCATGTTTCATCTCACTAAATGTGAACTATGGAAGTTATCATGAACTGGATTATGCAAACGTGTAAATGGTTAACGTATCTCTATGCAGAGATACTTGGAACATTTTTGTAATAATTTAACTCAGAGTTATGGCATTCAACAACAGTTTTCTAAACTAGAGCTGCCATTTTAACATTTCATTAGAAAAATTCTGTCATGCTAATAATACAAAAACCGTCGTTTGAACGAAGTTTCTGTCCCTGTTAGTTTACGAAATACAGAAGTGAAAAAATTCTTATTACCACTGCTACTACCGTCATGTGTTAAGGCCTTGTCCTAATGTTGCGTCATATCGTACTTAGCTTACGCCGGAAAAGTAAGACGGAGTTACACACCGCTAGTCTTCACCTGGTTACGCTCATAGCAGCTGCAAAAATGACGATAACTGAGTGATTCGAAAAGAACTGTATACTACATAATAAGTTAGTTAATTCTATTACAAATAAAGCTGTATTCTCTATTTAAAAATGTTGCTAAGTTTACTCTGAAGTTAACAAATATAAACAAACATATTGCAAGTATCTCCACATAGAGACACTTTAATCTTGTATATATGTTCGCACAATCAAGTTCATACTAACTTCAACAGTTAACACATAATGAGACGAAATACGATTCATGAATTACCCCATATATCTCATCACTAACGACATAACTGTGTGTCACAAAAATTCCTTCTTTCAATGTAGAATTTCAACATATTTCTACATCTTATCGAATTTGTTAAAGCAACAACTTAAACTAATAGTACCATAGTCCAAGAAATATCCTCAGACTAACCTAACTTGCTCAGCTCTTAAGTCAAAACATCTATGTATAATAAGTTATCTAAGACTATGAATAAGGATATAATTCTCTACGAGCCACGTCATTTAGAATTCCTTATGGCTCAGTAATTTGGAGTTACGAAAAAGGTTCAAGAAACATAATCACAGACAATTCATCATAAAATTAGTAACTTAAATTAATATAAACACTAAATCGTTGGAACAAATGTCAATACTTAGGGATCACAATAAGTAGAGGAAACACCAACATCTCTACAATAATAATAATAATAATAATAATAATAATAATAATAATAATAATATGCTGTTGTACTCTTACCATGTTCGAAAAGAGTACGACATATGACTAGAATGATACCATCTTAATCGTAACATCACCTATAAAGTATCTACGCCAATACAATAGTTTTCTAACAATAGAAGTATTCCAGACTATTGTTTACTTTGCGAAAATACTAGATACAATCTGGTCATTATTATGTTTTAGGATGAAGAATAATTCATAGAATCAAGTAGCTTGTCTTACGGTTTTGTAGTACTGGTTTAATGTGTTTCTTGCCACATCTGTAATGAACCAACACTGAGGTTCCGAATTTATAACACGAGCTTTGCATGTTCCATTTATTTATTTATTTATTTATTTATTTATTTATTTCCTTATTTTGCTTTCTCTTTCTTTCTTTCCTTCTTTCTTTCTTTCTTTCTTTCCTTCTTTCTTGATGCGGGTTTACATTAGGGAGATGAAATCTCCTAGGCCATCCATCACGTCTGTGTACCTGTGAGTCTGAAACTGTCTGACATCCAGTGTTATTGTGGTGTTTGTGGAATAACATGTAACTGTAATTATTTAGGTTTAAGGTTTACGGCTACGAATGTGGGTTCACTTTCTTCTCTTATGGAAGATTTCGTAACTTGAGACAGAATCAAACACTTCTTTCTCTTCCGATATTCGATATTATAAGCTCTTAGTTGTTGACGTTTCCTTTCGGAACTTGGGACATCGTGGTGGTGAGTCCCATGTATGCAGTGTCGGTCTGATAGACTGAACTCCTATGGTATATACACTTTGAATCACTTGAATCTAAGTTGGAAATGAAAGCGTCTATAGCCTTTAGGAAACTACGAACTCAGCATTTCTGAAAGTCGAAATGGAAAACTATGGACAATCCATTACAAGAATAGTCGAAAAAGGCTTCACCCCAATCGTACGGGCGTCTACCATATTAGCCATCGCTATCCAACAAAATATACATTTGTATCCGTCATTACTTGGACTGTGTGTATTTGTACTAAGAGTTAATTCCAGCAATACGCAGAAAAGGCCAGATTATGAAAACAAAAAACAAAACAAAACATTTAGTTTTGTATGACTCTTGATATCATGTTCATAGCCACGGGACCTCCAGTTTTACGTGGATTCCGAACGACAGGAACCCTTTTTTTTAAATCCCATGTGCATTGGTCGGGATTCAAACGCCGGCTACAAACTGTGTATCTGACACATACGCCAAATATTATTCGGCAAACAGCGCTAGAGAGCGTGCCGTTTTCACCTTGATGTGTTTATTCATATCTCGTCTTTATCCAATAGTGGATGATAAACTAAATAAAACAGAGTTTAATGGAACTGGTATCAGTTTGAGTGCGAGTTTGTTCTCCTTCAGCGCCTCTCAGGGTGCATGCACCAGTGCATTGCGCTGTGCACGGTGCAAAAGACGATTTCGCTTGGTTGACCAGAGTGCACTCCTCGATTTGGAGCAGTAGCTCTGTTTCTCTCTTTCCCCACGCCTGTCTCACCCGCTCCGCTTGTCTCCCTCTTCCTCACTTGCTCCGTAGCGCTCCAAATCCGAGAGGAGTTGAGCCGAGCTTAGCTGAGTAGCCCAGAGATGAAGCGTGGGGCCGATGCACTGTGCACAGGAACTCTGCGCCTCAGTTTCCACGCGTGAGTTTTTGGGGTCTGACAGGCCCTGTAAACCTAAATAATCATGTAATCTATAATAGCACGTTGTTTAAGAACATAGTGGTAAAAAACATTCAGTCAAATAGGAAAATGAATATTCATCATAGTCTTCTAAGTAGGTTCTTTAAGACCATTCACAGCACAAAAGTTGGCTCATTCACTCAGTGCTGAATAAAAGGATGCTAGTTTTTTAAATGTTTTATTTAGTCAGTTTACCATCCAGGTTTGGTTTCTCCCACGAACACAGCGAGGGATACCACCCCTACCACCTCAAAGGCAATGTGCTGGGGCGTGAGACATCTGGTCAGGGATACAATAGGGGAGGAGGACCAGTACCTCTCCCAGGTGGTCTCACCTGCTATGCTGAACAGGGGCCTTATGGGGGATGGTAATATTGGAAGAGATAGGCAAGGAAGAGGGAAGGAAGCGGTCATGGCCTTAAGTTAGGCACCATCCCGGCATTTGCCTGGAGAAGAAGTGGGAAACCAAGAAGAACCACTTCGAGGATGGCTGAGGTGGGAATCGAATCCTCTCTACTCAGTTGACCTCCCGAGGCTGAGTAAACCCCATTCCAGTCCTGCTACCACTTTTCAAATTTCGTGGCAGAGCCGGAATCGAACCCGAGCCTTCGGGGTTGGCAGCTTATCACACTAACCACTACACCACAGAGGCGAACGGATAATAGGTAAATAGACACAAAGTGTCAGATGTATTATATGTTGCGCAAGAGGCCAGTTGGTTACATCATTTGACAAAATACCTAGGACGACAACCGATTTTATACAAAGGTAATTGGAGCATATCAGGAATTGTGAAATTTTACGGAACTAAAGCAGTGCAATAATACAATTTTAAAACAAGGTCTCAAACGCACACGTACTTGCAAATTTCCTGCTGTTTTGCAAGAACTTCGCTGGAATATTTGTAAATAAAATAGCTATAATAATTACGGATTTCTCGACTCAGAATCCTGGCAGTCGTCTTTAAATTCTAAAGAGCTAGACGTTGCACACTGAAAGGAAGGTACGGTTCTGTTAATAATACCTTAGTATTTGAATGCATTAACACCAGATGGCCAGATTAACTGATGGCTGTATAACAAGAAATACAGTACTCAAGGAGACCATGTTGCACGCTAACAAGCTAGGAGTTCACCATAAACAAGTAGTGGTGGTGGTGACGGTGGAGTTTATTATTGTTTTAAGACGAAGTAAACTAGGCAGCTGCCCTCCTCTTAACACTAATTATAAGGGGGAAAGGAAGAGGTTTGACCCTTCGAAGAATGAACAAAAAATGAGAACGGCCACAGAGGGCGTGGACATGCAATACCGTCGTGTTCGGAAAATAACAAGCGTCGAGCAAAGAAAGGTCAGATAGGAAAGGAAACCCATTGTATACCCGTTTTCTTTCACCTTTTTTTTTTTTTTTTTGCTATTTGCTTTACGTCGCACCGACAGAGATATGTCTTACAGCGACGATGGGATAGGAAAGTCCTAGGAATTGGAAGAAAGCGGCCGTGGCCTTAATTAAGGTACAGCCCCGGCATTTGCCTGGTGTGAAAATGGAAAACCAAGGAAAACCATCTTCAGGGCTGCCGACAGTGGGGCTCGAACCCACTATCTCCCGATTACTGGATACTGGCCGTACTCAAGCGACTGCAGCTATCGAGCTCGGTGCTTCACCTGTTATCCACAACAATGTGAAAGGTGTTAAATCATACAATTTATCATAGTGTATTTACGGGCGCTGTAAAGTGAATACCGAGCTGTCAGAAGAAACTGAAGGAACTCTGTATGTCATTAGCTCATGTTTCATTCGTAGCGCGTCTCTTGGTCGCCTAGTTTGTGAGTTAATCGAACGAGGCGGCCCATGGCGGGCAAAAGAAACATGTTTGAATACTTCCCCGATTTTCAAATTAATCACAGCATTGCATTTGCCAGTCCGTACGTTTAAGGCTATGTGTAGAAAACAATGCAGTTCCATTTAAAAAAATGGCGGTAGGCTGTCACAACTGAACGGCCGCAGCATTTTGAGGATTTCGTAGACTTGCTGTCCGCCTCTGTGGTGTAGTGGTTAGCGTGATTAGCTGCCACCCCCGGAGGTCCGGGTTCGATTCCCGGCTCTGCCACGAAATTTGAAAAGTGGTATGAGGGCTGGAATGGGGTCCACTCAGCCTCGGGAGGTCAACTGAGTAGAGGTGGGTTCGATTCCCACCTCAGCCATCCTGGAAGTGGTTTTCCGTGGTTTCCCACTTCTCCTCCAGGCGAATGCCGGGATGGTACCTCACTTAAGGCCATGGCCGCTTCCTTCCCTCTTCCTTGTCTATCCGTTCCAATCTTCCCATTCCTCCGCAAGGCCCCTGCTCAGCATAGCAGGTGAGGTCGCCTGGGCGAGGTACTGGTCATTCTCCCCAGTTGTATCCAGCGACCCAAAGTTTGAAGCTCCAGGACACTGCCCTTGAGGCGGTAGAGGTGGGATCCCTCGCTGAGTCCGAGGAAAAAGCCAACCCTGGAGGGAAAACTGATTAAGAAGAAGAAGACTTGCTTATTAGAAATCAAAGACAAATATTATCTGGACAATAAACTGTATTCAATAGAACATGATAATAACTCGGTGTATGGGTCTGTGATATCAGATATAAGAGACAAAATTTAATAGTTCGAGAGTAATATTACGAATAAGAATCCTAATCATATCTTTCTTTCCCATTATTAAATTTGTTACTCGATACAACTGACCATGATGCATTCACAACGACAGCTAACCTCCAACTGAGCATGCGAGTCAACACAGCGCCATCTTGTAACAGAGTATGCGTGTGACGTCACATATTTAGCCTTAGTTTGAAGCGCTATTTCATGAAAACTACGTTTCATATTTTCAGTCCATTTTTTTTGGAACAGGTAGCCTCCTCTTTTATCTGTCAATTGAGACATAATCGTAAGTTGAACACTCTCGGAGATATACGCGTTCTATCCAAACATTAAAAGCGACTTAAATTTTTCTTTACATGAAGGGCGTACGCGCTGTCGAGGATCGTAAGTCTACGTTAAAAACAAAGTAAGTTACCGTTATCTCAGCAGATATTGATCATCATCATCATCATCATCTGTTTACCCTCCAGGTTCGGCTTTTCCCTCGGACTCAGCGAGGGATCCCACCTCTACCGCCTCAAGGGCAGTGTCCTGGAGCTTCAGACTCTTGGTCGGGGGATACAACAGGGGAGTATGACCAGTACCTCGCCCAGGCGGCCTCACCTGCTATGGTGAACAGGGGCCTTGTAGGGGGATGGGAAGATTGGAAGGGATAGGCAAGGATGAGGGAAGGAAGCGGCCGTGGCCTTAAGTTAGGTACCATCCCGGCATTCGCCTGTAGGTGAAGTGGGAAACCACGGAAAACCACTTCGAGGATGGCTGAGGTGGGAATCGAACCCATCTCTACTCAGTTGACCTCCCGAGGCTGAGTGGAACCCGTTCCAGCCCTCGTACCACTTTTCAAATTTCGTGGCAGAGCCGGGAATCGAACCCGGACCTCCGGGGGTGGCAGCTAATCACGCTAACCACTACACCACAGAGGCGGCGCAGATATTGATACCATGGAAAAGCTCTACACGTACGATCAAAAGCCCGCTTCTGTCATTAATGAAAGTGAAAGCAGAATGTCGATATCTTTAGCGGTTCATGAGTAATTTGATTTCGACATCTGTATCTATCTTACTCTTGTCGTAAGGGATAACGTAAATTTAGTAAGTTATGGAGTCGAATTCCCAATAAAAGAATATCAGCACACGAGAGTTAGAGTGGTTTTTTTTCGTACGAAATCAATATTGTATCATAGTAGGCTCTATCGAAATTACTTCTGGTTATACTTATTTCTGTTTGTATTAAGTAAAACAAACACATATAAATTACTACCTTTCTGAAAATTACGGCCAACGGCCGTAGCCGTGTTGAAACACCGGATCCTGTGAGATCTCCGAAGTTAAGCAACATTGGGCGTGGTAAGGAGTTGGATGGGTTGCCACGCGCCGTTGGCGGGGGGTAAGCGAATGGAGGAGCAAGTACCGCACGTAAACTCCGGCTCAGGAACACCTCTGCGGAGGTTCGGACCTGCCTTCGGGCAGAATAACTCTTACCTTACCTGATAATTACGGGTTTCACAACTCATTATTGCTTTCTAGTTTTGTTCATAATTCAGATTTAGGATAGAAAAACGTTCACTCATGAACTCAAGCTAAGAGAAAATTGTGAGTTTTGTCAAAAATTCTATTGAATAATTGTTGATCACTGATAAACTTAAATTATATTTGAATCCACTTCAGCGCTCGTCTAATCCTGTTATGAGACAAAAGTATGCCATAAGATAATTTGTTACAGGTAATATCTATTAATACTTTCAGGAAATCCTATTATATTGACTCAATTAGAAATGACTCGGTGATTAATTCAGTTGATATAAACAGCTGTTAACAGGAAAATATACAAGAATCGCACAACGATTCACTGGATTTAAGACTGTTCAGTATCGAATACGGTTCGTCATTTTCCATCCTTTGAAGATCCGAATGGCATTATCCATTACCAATTTTCCGAAATGAAGAGACCTCCATGTTTAAAGATGGCAAAAGTATTATTACATTCTTTTTTCCAATTGGCTTTACGTCGCACCAACACTGGTAGGTCTTGTGGCAACGATGGGATAGGAAAGGCCTAGGAGCGGGAAGGAGGCGGCCGTGGCCTTAGTTAAGATTGCCTGGTGTGAAAATGGGAAACCAAGGAAAACCATCTTCAGGGCTGCCGACAGTGGGGTTCGAACCCACTATCTCCCGGATGTAAGTATCAACTGAGGTAACTTAGAATGCCACTTGTTGGTATTAGGAATAGAAATCCAGTCCATAATTTTATTGTAGAACATCTGCTCCGCTATGGAAGTTGGATGACGAATAACAGTAGGCGCCTTGCTGTGAGAATGTATATTAGCTTCTAAATGACGCATTGGTAGACGGAAAATTAGGGACCAGATAATCGAATTATAGATATATTATAAATTATATTATAAATATTCTATCCAACACAATAATGGAAACCGCCTACCTATCGATATAGATGAATATTGGCGTGGCAGTAGAGATTTAGGAAGTGAAATGAAGTCACGGAATCACCTCTGATATTTTGGACATGTACTTTCGTGTATTTTCTTAGTTCCCGAGGGCTTAGGAATGAAATTAGAGGTGAGAAAATTTCACTACCTGAAGGAAGAAAGTGAAATTGACAGGGAATTTGTCTCCAAGTAAACACGTTGACTTCGGTTGCGACAGGCCGTGTGTTACTGAAACGAACGTTCATGTTTCTATGTTTTCAAATATTGTCCTCTGGTTTAACAGTGCAATATCAAGCTAAAATTATGACGAATGAAGGTTAAATATTATTATGACTGTGTGAGTACACCAATAAAAGAATTAAAGAAGTCTGGTGTATCACTGACATACAGTATATTGATTTTGTTTCGCTTCGATCGTCTACGTAGGGTAATTGGTTAGCCACTGCCCTTCTACGTTCTTGGTTACGAGATCAAATTCTGGTACAGTCAGTTTCCATTTAAGAAGGCTTAAATACGTAGATTAACTTCTCTGTTAAAATATCCTTCTTCAAGGAAGTATTCCGATCACCAGTCGTCTCCTAAAGCCTATAGCAGTTGAAGATACATTTATTGTTATTATTATTATTATTATTATTATTATTATTATTATTATTATTATTATTATTATTATTATTATTATTATTATTATTATTATTATTATTTCGCTGTCGTTGCTTCCTTTATGAATGTCACTGAAGATCCTCAGTAACTAATTGTATGAACTGCATAGCACACATTAGTAAAACGTGTATTCTATATTTAAACATTAATAAAGCACACTATCTGATAAGCACAAAGGAAAATTTGAACAGTGTTGCGATCATTCAAGTTAATTACACCGATATCAAGTTTATATATCCGGGTTGTTGGCTACATACAAACTGGAAGTCCATTATGTAAATTAAGAATAGGATTGTAAAGCCTTTCATTTTAAAACAGTAATCTAGTTTTAAAAATATTTTTCCAACAACTTCGAAGACTGCAGCTAAACCATTTGCATTGTACTCGTAGTTTTTCCAATATGGTCCCGTTGATAGTTTTTTTTATTAATGCACTCCTATTTTAAGGAGGGGAATGTGTATGTTGAATAGAAATGGTAAACTGTGTGTAAATTTCTATGCCATGTTTTAATGCAACGCTCAACCCACTGTAAATTGTAGTATTGAGGCATCTGCATTATTGAAGGTATATGTGAATTTGCATACGAAGGTGCTGTATTTACAATGCTAAGAGAATAGTAATTGGACCGCTCAGTTTACTGAAAGTCATAGTGTAAAATTTTGAAATACTTAAGGTACATGTGAACTTGTGTATGGCGGTGTTGTAATGTTAATCTAGTAGTATTCCTTGTAATATTTTCTTTCCATGGAATCGCTTGTTGTACTCGTAGTTGTTGGGTAATTATGTTTTAACTTTATTATCACACCACCGTAAATGATCATTGCCACCAGGATATTTCCCATTTGCGATGTATTTGTCAATAATAATAATAATAATGAAAAATATTTCAGAATTAGCTTCAACGAAAAAGATACATGTATGATACACCTGTGCGTCTCCGAAGACCGTAAAAGTAGTTAGTGGGACGTAAAACAAATAACATTAGTATTATGATACACCTGTATAAAAACACATTACCAGAAAGTTGAGGTTATGATCCTAAGTATGCTAAGTATTTGCCGTCCCCGCGGTGTATGGGTAGCGTGCCTGCCTCTTACCCGGAGGCTCCGACTTTGATTCCCGGCCAGGTCTGGGATTTTTACCTGGATCTGAGGGCTGGTTTGAGGTCCACTCAGCCTACGTGATTACAACTAAGGAGCTGTCTGACGGTGAGATGGCAGCCCCGGTCCAGAAAGCCAAGAATACCATCCTAGAGGATTCGTCGTGCTGACCACACATCACCTCATAATCTGCAGGCTTTCGGGCTGAGCAGCGGTCGCTTGGTAGGCCAAGGCCCTTCGGGGCTGTTGCGCCATAGGGGTGGGGTATGCTAAGTATTTAAATATCGTCCCTGTTCTGCCAAAACGGCGAATGTTACAATGCTCTTCCTATCCATTATTTCCCTTAAGACTGGTCACGCCTTCAGCCACATATTGATATTCGGTCCATCAGAACAATTTCCGTTGAGTTCATTTTCCTATGTGCGTGTGTAAAGAAAAATAAACCTTACTGTACCATACTGAAGGAATGTATGTTTGCATGACATTTACCCACTCCTAGAGTGTGATGTATTTAAGGTTCATTTTCCTTTACACACGCGCATAAGAAAATGAGCTCAACGAAAATTGTTCTGAAGGACCGCATGTCAATATATAGCTGGAAGGCGTGACCAGTCTTAAGGGAAATAGTGGGTAGGAAAAGCATTGAAACATTCGCCGTTTTGGCAGAACAGGGACGATATATAGATAGGCCTACATCTGGTAAAATTTAGTGGTAGATACTGTGTGCGTGAGGCTATTGAAATGTTGTGCTGTATAAATATCATGGAAATGCAATTAACAATTGGAATATTATGTCAAACTGATTATCATGTACAATAAAGACATTCCGAGAATAGAAGCTTTGTTCAACTAACTATTAGTAACATTAGTATAATAGAATTTTAGGATATACAAGGTTCAAAAATAATTATTTCTTTAAATCTATCTAAATCTTTAAATCTGTCTATCTATCCCTAGTACACCTCTTCAGTGACGCCTAGGCTATCTATGACAGCTGTTGGCGGAGCTGTGGAGGATTGAACCAGCCTTCGGTCTGAATACATACATACATACATACATACATACATACATACATACATACATACATACATACATACGTACGTACATACATCTAAACACCATCCATAAGTATGCTCCACATGCATTATTAAAAGAAGATTCTTTGTGATTATATAACGGGATCATTAAGGACTAACATACAGAAATGTTCCACCCCAGTCTATTAGCTGCTGCTGCTGCTGCTGATGATGATGATGATGTTTATTGTTTAAAGGGGCCTAACAGCTAGATCATAGGCCTGAGTCTATAACTCAGGTCAACGCAGAACATACTGATTTGATTACTATCCTTGAAATTCATTATTTAATTTGACTAGGCTATTTGTATAACTTGTAATGCAGCACAAATGGATGAGATTAGAATGGCGAGTTCTTTGATGACTTCGCACGAAACATCCATAGTATGGAAACATCATATAGACAAAACATTGTTCCATAAGAAACCATTTACGTGTCCTTAAATAAGGCAATCATGTTTTGCAAGCTATATGACATAGTGCTGCACATCATTGGCTTTTCCAAGATATCACAGAACAAATGTAGGGTACGTGTGCTTGAAATAATAAAATACCTTCAATTGCTATAAATTATAAGAGATGGCAGGGTGTTGGAATTTCGTCCCACAGGAGCTCTTTAAACTGCCGGAAGCCAATGACACCGAGGTAAGCAATTTAAACATCCCCTAACGTCACCGATCTCGCTAGGGATCGAACCCCCTAATTTGAGAACAGAAAAATGACTAACTGACTGTGTCGCTGAGGTTGACATATGAACTGTTGTAAACCGCATGGGAAATACTTACTCATCTTCCATCGAAAAATGTTCGGGTGTAAACGTTGTTCTAATATGCACAACACGGTTTTACTTAAGCGTATATCCTTGTAAAAGAAACTGGGATCTGGGATCTTTGTATATTACAGTCGATGCCGTTGTCCCTTCTATACTTAAAGTTAGATGAAACCGTCATTTTGTACTTACGTGTTGTATGTCAGAAAAGTAAGGTCAATAGTCTCCCGAGATAAGCCACTAGAACTGAATCACATTCTCGTAGGGGGCAATAACTACATAAGTACACGTACACTTCACACTCTTTTTCTGATGTAACTGATAGAAGACTATCAACTGTATCACAAAAATATAAAAACAGGGAGTTTTTAATGTCTAGTATACATCTATCGAAATCATCATCAAATAGACAGATAATTTCCTCTCGATTAGTAGGGGTCTACTTATATTCAATTGCATGCCTAAATTATGGCACGAACTGGCACCAGATATCCTATTCGTTTGCTAGGGAACAGTGGGATGAGATCTGTAACAGGGCTCAGTCTTGATAGTTGGGTGCTATATACCAAATGAAACCGTGAATTCGTAATTTTTATCCAATGAAAATAATTAAATCGACATCCTCAATAACCAAGCTGATATCTAACGCAAATACTGTAGTACTTTTCCAGTTAAGAAGAATAAGACCAGCTAGCAAAATTCTACTCCTTGATGTTATATGTAGCATTACCTGGTCGTTAAGCACAAATCAACTCTTTACGGAAAACTCACGAAATGAAACTGTATTTTAACATTTTCCTGATATATTTACCTGAAAAGCGCTACATTAGGCTATAGGTTAACAAAAGCAGTGGATAATAAAACACTGCCAAGTTGTTATGTCAAAAAAACCCTCATTTTAAATCAATTTGCTTATATTCATTCATTAAACACCCCAGGGATACGTCGTATTATTTGATTATGAGACGACAAACGAAGTTCCGCCGTCTCGTGTTGTAGGGGTAGTGTAGCAGCCTCCTATCTGGAGGCCCCGGGATCGATTCCCGGGCAGGTCAGGGATTTTTACCTGGATCTGAGGGCTTGTTCGAGGTCCACCCAGCCTATGTGATTACAATTGATGAGCTATCTGACGGTGAGATAGCGGGCCAGATATACAGGATGCCTCAAAATAATGTACTAACATTCCGAATAACCACAGAGTCATGCAGATGTTTTTTTTTTTGTACTAACACTCTGAATGACCACAAAGGGATGTTTTTTTCCAACGGAACTGTAAATGGTGACAGTTACCTAACCTTGCTGCAGGAGTCCGTCAGTCCACACATTAAAGAGATGTTTGGTGATGACGACGAGATTTACTTTTAGCAAGATGGAGCACCATCGCGATGTAAGAGCTCACTCTGGTGCAGCTTATCCAAACACGTGGATTGGACGAATACTGAATACCCTGTGCGTTTCCCAGACCTCACGCCAATGGACTTTTTCCTATGGGGATACCTCAAGGACAGGGTTCATCGCACGAAACCAAGAACAATTGATGTATTGAAATTGGAAATTGAAAGACAATGTCGCGAAATTCCAAATTTAATGTTTCGTGACATTTGCACATCCATTGGATCGCGTTAACAGCGTTTTCTGGACAATAATGGTCATCAATTTGAACATTTGCGAACATGATTCTGTATTTAAATTACATGTTTCTTCTGTAATTCAAGCCTTCAAACTTGTCTCCACGTCCACAAATAATGACTTTACAGTCTTTCTAAGTGTTAGTACATTATTTTGAGGCAGCATGTAGAAAGCCAAGAATAACGGCCTACCGGGCGAGTTGGCCGTGCGGTTAGGGGCGCGCAGCTGTGAGCTTGCATCCGGGAGATAGTGGGTTCGAGCCCCACTGTTGACAGCCCTGAAGATGGTGGTTTACCATTTTCACTACAGGCAAATGCTGGGGCTGTACCTTATTTAAGGCCAATGCCGCTTCCTTCCCACTTCTAAGCCTTTCCTATCCCATCGTCGCCATAAGAGCTATCTGTGTCGGTGCGACGTAAAACAAATTGTAAGAAAAAAGAATAACGGCCGAGAGGATTCGTCATGCCAATCACACGACACCTAGTAATCTGCAGGCCTTTGGGCTGAGCAGCGGTCTCTTGATAGGCCAAGGTCTTTCGGGGCTGTTGTGCCATGGGGTTTGGTTTGGTAAACGAAGTTGAAAATAAGTAGGTGTAGTTACTTATAGATAGTTTTTAAAAAGTCATAGGTAGCTTATATTGTAATGCAATAAGTGTAACATTTCTGCAATGTCATAAAATTGATATTATGTACAATTTAATATTTCACGAGTGAACAATAAATAAGAATTAATGAAACTTTGACATACGTCTTAGCATCTGCCCTTTTGGCGAAGGCCGACACTATCATATCCGGCCTTCCTCGGCCGAAACGCTACGTGAAGAAGGGTATGTACGTAATACATGAAGAGGTCCGTTACCTCGCAGTTGACAGTGGAACAAGACGAATCGACATGATCGTCTTCAAACCCGGAAGCAAAAACTGTTTTCATTTGCGATCCGACAATCAGATTTGAATCACATGCACAACAGCCCGCTGAAGTCGACAGAGAGAAAAAAAAGAAAGGAGGATGTATTCAGCAACCATTTCCTTTTACCTCAATAAGTAAAACCTTGAGGACAACAAGATCATGGGGCACATGGTGGGTGCAAGGAGCACCATTCCTAAACATACCTACGGTGCTTTGGTGTGCCGAATGAAACCAGTGTGAGCTGGGGCATACAAACATTGAAAGCCTTGATTTTGATCTTGAGACACATCACCTCTATGCACCACCCTCTGAATTAAATAATTGAAAACATATCTTTTAATATTTTATCATGATTTTTCCATATACCTTTGTCACTAAGGGTTGCTTTTCTTTACTTTACCCTTATGATTATGGTATATCTTTTATTTAAATTGTTCTTAGATTACCGAATTTGTATTGTATGATATTCTTTGTCAGTCTGACAACCTCAAACATTTGAGGAAATAATAATAATAATAATGAAAAAATCTTTGGCCCAGTTTGCATAGAAGGAGTGTGGATGAAAATGAGTTCTCCTGAATTATACCAGCATTCTGAGAAAATATCAGATACTATTAGAAAAAGACGACTGAAATTTTATGGCCATATTCAAAGAATGGGCAATGAAAGACTTAATAAAAATATATTTAATCATGCCGCCTCACTAAAAGGCAAGTATAGTTGGTTAATCGAAACTGAAAAAAACTTCAGCAAGTGAAATTATATGGGACAAGCCTAGCTTTGGAACGTTGGTGAGCAAACATCATTTTGCTGAAAAACCCAAGACATGAACCACCTCTGCATGGACGGAAGAACGGAAGAAAAACACAGCGAGAGGAAGAAGAGATTCTGGGAATCAGGGAGATAATTAAGGCTACGGCCGCTTCTCTCCCACTCCTAGCCCTTTTCTGTCCCATCGTCGCCGTAAGACCGACCTGTATCGATGCGACGTAAAGCTACTTGTAAAACAGCATAATAATAATAATAATAATAATAATAATAATAATAATAATAATAATAATAATGTTTATTACCATTTACTTGTTTTCTTAACAAAAATTATGGAATTATTATTATTATTATTATTATTATTATTATTATTATTATCATCATTGGCAATATTTAACGAGAAAACTACTATGTAGGAGTGTGTCTACTACGAGAAGTGAGATATTTCTATGATATTGGTTTAGTAGCTTCTATTAATTCTTGTATGCTATCTCTGAGAATGTAAATGTTATTGGTTTAGTCGTTAGTGTTATTCAGATACATTTTATTCTGAAATAAAATACTAGAGACTGAGATTAGAGTACTTTAATTCAATATGAGTCCGTCTCTATGGTGTAGTGGTTAGTATGATTAGCTGTCACTCCCAGAGGCCTGGGTTCGATTCCTGGCTCTACCACGAAATTTGAAAAGTGGTACGAGGACTGGAACGGGGTCCACTCAGCCTCGGGAGGTCGACTGAGTAGAGGTGGGTTCGATTCCCACCTCAGCCATCCTCGAAGTGGTTTTCTGTGGTTTCCCAGTTTTCTCCAGGCAAATGGTACCTAACTTAAGGCCACGGCCGCTTCCATCCCCCGTCCTTGTCTATCCCTTCCAATCATCCCATCCTCTACAAGGCCCCTGTTCAGCATAGTAGGTGAAGCCACCTGCGCGAAGTACTGGTCCTCCTCCCCTGTTGTATCCCCAACCAAATGTCTCACGCTCCAGGGCACTACCCTTGACGGTGTAGAAGTGGGATTCCTCGCTGAGTCCGAGGCAAAAACCAACCCCGAACCGTCAACGGATTAAATTAAATATAAATAATTAGATATGTAAGTTCACACACATCCAAACTTGATTTAAAATCTGAATACTGAAATCCAGGTAGCCACGCTTGTTATGACAATGCAAACAACTTAAAAAGTGAAGAGTAATTCAAACATTACTGCAAAGCTCAGCCTTTTATATGAGATGCTCCTAGAAATGCAGAGGTTTCTCTACAACCATGCCAAAAACGAAACAAGTTCAACTTAGTAACCGTGTGAAGTTTGTCTTCTTGGTTTTCGGTCCGCGGGGCCCCGGGTTCGATTCCCATCCAAGACGAAGGATTTTAATTCTAAACGGTTAATTCCCTTGACTCCGGTACTGAGTGTTTGAGCTGTTCTCAATATTCCTGCAACCCACACACCACACGCAGCACTATGTTCCTTCACACTAATACGCAGGTTAGTTTCCCATACACGGAGGACGCCGCCCACCCACAGTGGAGGGTGTGTCCTAACAAGGACTGCACCAGGCTTACAATAACTACACGAAATTAATACCATCATCATTACAGTAGTAGAAGACATCATTCTTAGAAGGAATTTCTAGATAAGAAATACACCATTTGTTCAGGGACATCACAAAGTACTCTGCGAGAAAAAAATTGCCGTTCCGACTTTCTTTAATATTCTATGGGGTGTAAACTATGGAACTCTGGGTATCTCAGTGAGTTAATTTCACCAGCAGGCACGGTTTAAGGCATTTTCAGCACCTCCGCTAAGTTATTTGCGAATACATCACAGCTGGTAGACATCGTGCAGATTTAACTCACTATGCTCACTATCTCCATGAGCAAAAGAAAAACAATAACAAAAACAACAGCGTAACGGCTTCCAACTAGAGAGTGCAAATTTTAAAGAAATTATCTGTCTTGATGAAGAGCATAGGACAGAATGGTGCGTTCACGATTCTCATGAATTCACTGAACTTTTTTTTGCTATTTTGCTTTACGTCGTACCGACACAGATCGGTCTTATGGCGATGATGGGATAGGAAAGGGCTAGGACTGGGAAGGAAGCGGCCGTGGCCTTAATTAAGGCACAGCCCCAGCATTTGCCTGGTGTGAAAATGGGAAACCATAGAAAAACCATCTTCAGGGCTGCCGACAGTGCGGTTCGAACCCACTATCACCCAGATGCAAGCTCACAGCTGCGCGCTCCTAACCGCACGGCCATCTCACCCGGTATTCAGTGAAGAGAGATGCCGTTTGATTTACTATTAACTGTCCAGGATGACATAAGAACCTTGTTCTCATTTAATACGACCTGAATGAATGTATCGAAGACGATGCCCATGGATTAGTATGCAACGAGCACTCTGTAAGTTTAATTTGTGGAATCGAATATTACTCTCACGTAAGCAGCTGGTACCCGTTGTATCTATCAATTCCTTTCATGGAGAAGAAACTAACCTCTGATTTGCAAGACAGTTGCTGCTACTTGAGAGTCATACTATTTTTTCTTGGTTTAGTCCTGCGGTAAAGCCGACCTCATTGCTGCAGTCGGTCAGTCATTGTTATTCTGTTCCTAAGATACTGGGTTTGATCCCATTTGAGATCGGTGGCATTTTAAAGTGTTTAAATACGACAACTCTGTATTGCTGACCTCCGACGTGTTGAGCAGAAGTTGGGGAACAAAATAACGACACACTGACAGTTCTTAGAATCTACAACAATTAGAAGGACGTTAAACAAGTAACATAATTAGTCCTGAGGAATCATTAAGCTAGTTTTCACAAAATTTGGAAGTAATGAAATGGCGTATGGCTTTTAGTGCCGGTAGTGTCCGAGGACATGTTCGGCTCACCAGGTGCAGGTCTTTTGATTTGACTCCCGTAGCGACCTGCGTGACGTGATGAGGATGAAATGATGATGAAGACGACACATATACCCAGCCCCCCGTGCCAGCGTAATTAACCAATAATGGTTGAAATTCCCGACCCTGCCGGGAATCGAACCCGGGACCGCTGTGACCAAAGGCCAGCACGCTAACCAGTTAGCCATGGAGCCGGACATTTGGAAGTAAAAGTGATTAATTAGGAGTGCGGGGATAGCATGCTTGCGAACGGGTTTCTCTCACCCTCGTGAGACCAACTGAATAGCTGTTGATATGAGAGTCAGCGGACCTGGTCTCGAAAGTCAAGGAATATGGCTGAGAATGTCCTCACACTAACTATGTGGAACATCAAATTCTGCAGGTCATCTGGCTTGGTAGCATTCGACATGGTAAGGCAAGGCCTTCGGTGAACTGCATGTGCCACGAGTTAACTATATACTGTATCATGGAGACAGCAGACTATAAGCTATTATTAATATGGCTGAAGACAATATTTGCTACTTTCGTGTCACGTTTTTATTTACGAAAAGTGCAAAGTATCTACAAAGAACTGACTCAATAACACGTCATAAATGATTGTTTCCCTGTTTCATCGGCAAATTATTATTTTAGAACATACTCAAGGTACCATTGAAGATAGGGGCTCGCACAGAACATTAGCCGTTTCATTTTTAATGGCGTGCAGTAATGCAGTATATCGTTCGAAGAATTGACACACATTTTTGAGGCACGCTAGCGCGGGAGCCAGTGTGGTGGGACTTCGACACAAGGTTATACCCGCTCAATGCCTGCGTTTACTTTTACTAGGACATGACATGGTAACCCGTATCAAATAGTGATTCACAAGTTCGTTACACCCAGAGTGACATGAGGATGAATGGTGATGTGGAGGATGTACAAGCCGTTCAGCAGGTCTCGATCACTGTGTGCAAAAATGAGAGTAATTCTGCGGCATTCGGGTAAAAGTGCTCAAGTCCAATTTTATTTATTTGTAAATTATCGTGGACAAGTGACAGTATTTTCCTTGCTCCAGCACCGAGTAAAACATCGTAAATTCTGGCACAATTCTTTTAGAAGATTTCACCAAGTCCATAGCGCGCAAGTACTACAAATGCACCATTTTGACTTAAAAGAACAAACAAAAAACACATGTCCATTTATATCACCTGCCACGGTCAGTATTCAGTTAATGTGTTTGCGTATTAGTGAATAACTTTACTTATGTATTTGTTCTCAGTGCCTGGAACTTAGACTAATATTAAGAAAAATGTGATGTGACTAAATATTATCAAATTAATTTGCGTATGTAGGCCCTATTCGCAAAAAAAAAATATGTATATCGTTTTATTTTTCATTGGGGAAATCTACGGAAGTTTACTATGTTTTTATGCTTTTGAAAAAGCAGTAATAAAGTACAATTATTTCTGGCCATTTAATTACTTTTACATTCTGTAAACTTTTCTTTTATCAAAATACATGAGTGTTGTATCTCGTAGATGTTATATTCCGTCATATTTCATTCTTGTATATCCCATTATCTTCGCGTATTTGCTGCAAGTAGCCTATCTTCATATTGCAAATCTCTCATTTAATGGAAGTATTTGTTTAACGCTCTGTCGTGAAAGAGGAATGTTTTCAGATTATGCGTGTTTGCCCTACGTCCACAGAATCTACCTCTACAAGTAAAACAAGTAAATCTTGTTTAATTTACGATGTATTTTAAAACGGAATACTACAGTCTCCAAACAACCTTCATTACATTATTGTCAGTAAAAGACTAAAAAGAAACGAGGATCTATTTTAGTTCCTTACTCAGGAAAGTCGTTTAATATATTTAAAGCAAGTAAGTGACTACATTTATCTCCGACAGTATCGTCAGATTTTGGCATTACGTGAACAGTGAGTACTCGCCCACTACAACGCCAGCGTAAGTCATGCAGTACAATACACTCCCCGCCACTAAATAATCTGCCATGTTTGTAAAAGCAATACTACGTCCTTCCCAAACAAACTTGCTAGAAAGTCGAGAGAGAAGTGCAGAAATATAATTGTAAATAAGATCAAAGTGTTGCATGGCATAGTTGAAATCCACTGCACTAGCAAATTAGAAATGTTTACTTCAAGAAAATATCGACATTCAGTCCTAAACCATGGCGACAAATGAGCGAATTGGCTACGCGTTTGAGTCAGGCATCTGAAAACTTGCATGCATTAGATAGTGGCTGCTGCGGACCGCACGGTCGGCAGCCCTGAAATTGTTCCCTCCGTGGTTTCCCATTTTCACACCAGGCAGCTGTACCTTGTAAAAATACGTTTATTATACGTGAGATGTTTTCACTGTTATAGATACAGTTAAGCTGCACAGTCAAGGGGCAGGGTTAGCTTCAAAGAGAAAAGTTATCCAATTGCAGTTTTTTTAATGATCTGCAGTGATATTCATAGTTCTGGACGTAATTTCGTGTAAGTCACATGAATCACTTTGACTCAAGAAACGAAGCGGAAAAACACTGCCTCATGGTCGTTTTAATTAATGTCTACTTAGTTCATTCCTGAAAGTTTCCGTTTTTGTTTAATTTGTTGAAAATTTATTTCATCTGGAACTTCACAAGATATTTCTTTAACTATTTACATTATTTGCAGTGGTACTAAAATGAGACTGAGTGAAGCGCTTTCGAAAGAAAAAAGTTCAAATATAAGACACATTGTATTCTTTTTCTAGAAACTTATTCCTCAAATCATAAATTATTCCTATTAAGCTTAAAAGAAATTAAGGACTCAAGACAGAAGTGGTGATGTTCAACTGCTTAGTCAGTTGAATACAGGTACAGAGGCACGTAATCTGCCGGCAAATACAACAGAGGAAATATGATATTTTGATCACAAATAAAAGGAAAAGACAATAAACCATAAAGCTATAAAAGCCCCAGGAAGAGTTGAAAGTAAATGTTTCCACTATTCTTAACACTGAGTTGAATAGACAGGTTAGCTCTGTACATAAAACCACGTTTGCTCCCAGGAATTAACCTACAATCACCTTCGACTTCATTTTTACATTCATCTTTTATAGTGCATTTAATAATATATACAGTGCTGCTTAAAGAAGCTGAAACTGACAGCTCAAAATTCCACATTTCATTGTACCCAAATAATGTTAAGGTACGGTATTTAAAGGATCTAAACAAATTCCCTTCTCTCCCAAATCAGAAAACGCACAAAACACCTCTGGTTTACAAAAATCCCGCCAACAGAAATTAATGTTCCGAAGTGATTAGAGAATGATTTTATTTTACCGGCAAGATTTAGGACAAAAATATAGTATATCAGGTGTCGCAAGCGCAGGTACTCTGCTATGTATTTCGTACATAATATTTTTGAGTTGCCAGTGAACATTTAGGTCAGAGTTATCATCGTAGTACTCTCACAGAACTGTCTTCTTTCACTGAGCAGACAATTAACATGTTTCTGGTCACACAAGAGGGAACAAGAAAGCTCATAACAATTTTTTTCCAAGTTGTTGGATTGGTGGTTCGCAGGAAATGCGAGGTGACACTATGAGAGTGACAGGGGCTGGTCGAGTGTTAGAAGAGATTACAGCTTTCCACTATTCGTAACACTGAGTTAAATAGACACGTTAGCCCTGTACATAACCAAGTTTGCTCCCAGAAATTAACCTCCTTCTCTTTTCTGGAGTGGGCTGAGTGAAACCCAGGATCACGTGCCTCTCCAAACTTTTCAACTTTCTGACAGGTGATCGAAACCACATCCTTCTGAGGGAATCAAGCACACCCTTACAACCAAGGCTAGGCAGCCTCATACCTGTAATATTGCGGCACCATGGAAGCCAGTCTCGAGGTGAGCGCCTGCTTGTAGTCTAACGAGAGTGACTAGAACTTGGCTGGTAAGCAACTGAATATCCACTGTAGTCAGTGCCATTTATTTGAAGTGAGTGAAAATTTTATGAAGGGTGGTATTCTCATCATTTTCCTATCTTCTCTCCTCCATTCCCCCCACACGGTTGCTCCACATTTGTTTTCCTATTGGTATGTGTTCAGGCAAACGCCACTTCAAGTACGCTCTAAGAAATAATTATAATTTCTCATCTTCCATCCCAAATAACGGCTAATACAATTAAGGGAGAAACGATATTTGTCCTATAATTGGATTTCTATTCATTCTTCCCACGATATTCAAGGACTTGAAGAAGTTCTATTTACGAGTCCAGTTTCATGGAGTAGGTGAGGAAAACATGGGTAAATCACACTTAGCATAGCCGCATACTAGCATCAGTATTGGGACCATGGATCTCCGAGCTATGTTGCTTTTCAGTCTATCGTGAGATGTGATTTTACATGATTTTGATATGATGGCGACTCGTTCGAAATATGCTGAGAAAGGATAAAATAAAAGGCATATTGCTATTATTGTTTATCTTACCACTTGAGACAAGAGGAATACTATAGTAAAGGTCATTCAATCGACATAATGACTGATTAGGGAGTACGAGACTCGAACCCCAGCATGTGACTGGGAACGCTCTATGTGACGCTCTTCCCATACTCTCAATTAAAAACAGAAAAACTGGGATAAGATGGAGTATTACCTCATTTCAGGACCTGGGGCATCTATCATAACCGTACCGTCAAATAATTACAGATACACTCTATTGTACACACTATCTATGTTAAAATAGCACAGAATCCCATACAATATTCATAAGCACCAAATACACGATGCTGGTGATAACAATATCTCAAGTCTCCAATATGGAACAACGTAATGAGGAGGAATTATTTTCATAAGAAGAGAGACATTTGAAAGCCCAAACTAATACAGCGTCACGAGGAACTTGCACACAGATGTAATAACACGGAAAATATATTACTGAAAAATCATGGACAGTATATAAAAAACTTTATCCCACCTCTCCTACATAGAAGACGACGATAAAATTACATTATATCACAATATGTTTTTGAGAGTTGTATGGTATTCACGTCAGTTTGCTATAGCTGATATAGGGACAGTGGCCTATAACTAGAGGACTGCGTTTTCTAACTGCACATTAAGCTTCATGCACATTGAGGCAATATTTCCTGATAGGTTGTACATCAAGAATTTTTAAAAAGTTTTCAATTTCTATAATACAATTACTTTTTGTAAAAAACAAGGACTAGAATAACCCTGAAAAATCTTCAAATATAAACATTATTCTTAAGAATTTCCGAAGTATATATTAGGCCTAATTATTGTAAGGAAATATATCCAAATGTGATATTTAATGATCTATTATTAAATACAGTACAAAATAGTAAGCAATGTTATGGGTTGTCGCCCAAACCACGTTTACGGCTGTCAGAGATGTCGAGGTACCAGAATTTTGTCTAGCGAGAGTTCATTTACGTGCTGCTAAATCTATCAATACGAGGCTGGCGTATTTGAGCACCTTCAAATACCAGTGGACTAAGCCGGGATCGAATCCATCAACTTGAACTCTGTAGGCCAGCGGTCTATCGTCTCAGTAACCCAGCCGGACTGGAACAGTAAGAGTTCACACCATTCAGCTGAGACCCGTGTTTGTCATACACTAATTATTACTGAGTCCCGAGGGTATCGATTACGTTCTATGACCATCTGACCGTCTGAAGTCTCTCACACTATGCACAGTACATATGTAATGAGTTGGTCCTATACCAGCACCAGTGGAAAATTCAAATTTAAGATGATCGCTAAAATATACAGTGGCCATGCTTAGAATTATGTAAATTTGTATTCTTAGTCCCGCAATGGTACTATCCTAATCATGCCTGGCTATGGAGCTAGGCTTATTATGTAACAATGTTCATCTACCATGTATGCTGAAATGTTCCTCAGGAATAATAATATATATTTCTATCCGAGTGCAGCCCTTGTAAGGCAGACCCTCCGATGAGAGTGGGCAGCATCTGCCATGTGTAGGTAACTGCTTGTTTTTTTGGTGGAGGATAGTGTTATGTGTGGTGTGTGAGTTGCAGGGATGTTGGGGACAGCACAAACACCCAATCCCAGGGCCATTGGAATTAACCAATGTTTAAAATCCCCGACCCGGCCGGGAATCGAACCCGGCACCTTCTGAACCGAAGGCCAGTACGCTGAACATTCAGCCAACGAGTCGGATTTCCTCGGGAAGAGATCATTTAAGGATTTCAGGAATATAAATTCGGTTTTTATCCGACAAGAAATTGATCAATCTTCTTCGTACAGCTGAAAACTCAGATATATCTCCCTTAAAATGATGACTATTTTTAACGTGTCTTTTGTGTAACAGACTGCCTATGTGGCATTGAATGAATATGAAACCATATTTCCTTTACTCAGGCCTGTAGTCAGAGAAACAACAGTCTCCCAAAAATTTTCAACAAAGTTCACTTTCTTATCATTTAAAGTAAAAATATAGTCGATCACCGCAGTGAAAAGTGTCAGGCTCCTCCGCTGAATGATCAAAACTGAGGACTTCGATCGATTCCCGGCTGGATCAGGGATTTCTTATTTACATCTGGTTAATTGTTCTGGCTCGGGGAATGGGTGTTTGTCTTAATACATACACGACACATCACACTACGAACCGCCGCAGTAACACGCAATAGTAAATGCAAACTTCCACATGGAACTGGCGTTAGGAAGGGAATGCGGCAGTAAAAATAGACTAGGTCTACAAGTGTGACACACATGGCATCCAAGACTCCACTAGACTGTGGGAAAAGTGGTTGAAAAAGAAAGAAGGAAAGAAATAAAATGAAATGGCGTATGGCTTTTAGTGCCAGAAGTGTCCAAGGACAAGTTCAGCTCGCCAGATGCAGGCCTTTTGATTTGACTCCCGTAGGCGAAATGCGCGTCGTGATGAGGATGAAATGATGTTGAATACGACATATACACCCAGGCCCCGTGGCAGCGAAATTAACCAATCAAGGTTAAAATTCCCGATCCTGCCGAGAATCGAACCTAGGACCCCTGTGACCAAAGGCCAGCACGCTAACCATTTAGCCATGGAGCCGGAGTTTTTTTGATTTTTTTTTTTTTTTTGAGATTGATCTATTTCCAATTAGCTCCGGCTTGGCTGCTGTAATTGCGCTGGAACCCAAGGTAGCTTAATGGCATAGTTCAGGCCTGCACAAGTGGCTGATGGCGGACAACGTGGCCCTCACGCTACCCAGGGCAAGTTCAGGGCCATTTTCTTCTCGCTGGATGTGAGCCCCTAAGGCTACGTCACTGCCTTCCTCACATCAGTCGTAGTCCTTCCCTCTCCACTGACCGAATACAAGGTCCACAACTCTACAAACTGACCAGCAGATCCAAGATACGTAAATATCGTCTACCGTGCAAAAACATTCTCCACTTCCACCGAAACTTTTCTAGAGAAAATTATCCACACTTACAGTGGCTAGCTACCACAATCTTTTCTATCCTCTGAAACTAACCAGTGCGCAGGATCTCATTCCAAACAATGAAAAACTTATTCAGCGAAGAAGTATGACGGACGTCTCAATGACAGACCCGAATGAATGTGACGAATACGCCAGTATTTAAATTCCATGCCGTTTTATTTATTTAAGGCTGTAACAGATCCATCAAACTTGTTTATATATATTCCTCATATTTCATCATGTATTGTTGAAATGTTCATTACGTTTGTTACACCCGTGAGTTTTTCGCGGAGTTCGACCCGAATAAATTGTCATGACATTGTAATCCAATATTCTAAATCACAAACGTAACTCCTCTAGTTTTTAAGAATTCTTTTAATTTGTCGCAGTTTATGTTGCAAACGTACGTTCAGCTAACATTTTCACGGCATGCACAGGAATGAGCCAGTTATTCGCCCTTAGGTTTTGCCCTAGGGCAGCCCAGTTATGCAGGATTGACACTGTCGCTCATTTCTTAATAAGGCAGCCGCGGTTCGAATACCAGCCAACGCACGAGGGATTTTTAAAATGAAATATCAAGACTTTGTGGTTCGGATTCCATGTAAAACTGGGTCCCATTGCTATAATTACGACATCAACAGTTACGTTAAACTATAAGCTTGCTTTTGTAGTTGCGCCTAATGTTGTGAAAAGAAAAACTGCAGAATGATTGTCCTTTCTTAGACTGTTTCTCGCCAATGAAACGGATATTAGACATGATGAAGAAGCAAAACTCGTGTAACATTTTTGTATGCTATAATTTATTCCTTACTTGGAAGCCCAGAGTTATGCTGTATTTTGTTTTAAATGCGAGGTTTAATGTAACCTTATCGAGCTCTGTTGGGATATGGCTGTCACGCGATCGCTGAACACAGTCGATTCCACGGGATTTCATTTTGCGGGTGTTAACTCGAAGTTCCATGTCTCTGTGGCGTGTATCTGCTAAAACCTCCATCATTAAAACATCACGTGAGCCGAAGTATCAAAAGGAAATAGAGCGCATTTTAAAGATTAAAGGCACCTGCTTAAATATACAGGGGTAGTAAAATTAGAAAACGAAATTTCAGGAATAGATTCAGCATACATTAAAAAAAAAAAGTGTCGTATAATAAAAGCTCGAAAACACTTAACTCATTGTTATCCTATTGTAAAGTAAGATATCTTTGCGTTTATTTTCTGGTATTAAATCCGAGACAATCGTATTTTGTAATGTGTATTTATCTTACTTTTATTTAACAATGGCCGGGCTGAGTGGCTCAGAGGGTTATGGCGCTGGCCTTCTAACCCCAACTTGGCAGGTTCGATCCTCGCTCAGTCCGGTGGTATTTGAAGGTGCTCAAATACGACAGCCCCGTGTCGGTAGATTTACTGGCACGCAAAAGGACTCCTGCGGGACTAAATTCCGGCACCTCGGCGTCTCCGAAAACCTTTAAAAAAGTAGTTAGTGGGACGTAAAGCAAATAACATTATTATTATTATTTAACAATGTCGCAGTACCACACCAGGAACGTTGAGAAGTTTTCAGAACTTGAAGAGGTCTTCATTCAGGCAAGGGAAGTGTATTTTGAGCAGCTGAATTAAGAAATGTCAACAGATATCGTAAGCCCAGAAAAAGGAATATACTAAGGCTGTACTTGAAAATCGGGTAATTCAGAAAGTAAGTATTTGCAGCCTATGCCTATATAACTTAGTTTTTCTCTACATATAAGGAATTCAGTCTTTAAGTTTGGTTCCGTATTTTTTATAGCCGCTATTTAATGGTCTGTGTTCTTATTATCAGTTCCCTTTCAGATATAGGCCGAGGCCTACTTTCATGCGGTTCCTTCAACATAACACAATTGTGCTGGGCTTATTATCAGTTCCTCAATGTACTAATTTCTGCATACTAAAAGAGATTTTACCTTCAAAATTATCATTGTTAATAATAATAAGCATAATAATAATAATAATATAATAATAATAATAATAATAATAATAATAATAATGAACTCCCTGGCTTTTCCCCAGTTCTATTAGGGCCGGTATTTGACATGGATTTGATCCAGTTTTACGACCGGATACCTTTCCTCACACCATTCCTACGTGGAGAGATATATTCACTATTGTGTGTTTCTCTGGTGGTTGGTTGTGTTGTGTGTATATGAACAGTTATGTATTGAGACAAAAATAAACACCCAGTCCTCGAGACAAAAGAATTAACCACATGCAGTTAAAATCCCTGACCAGGCAGGGAATCGAACCCACGACCCTCTGATCCGAAGGCCAGTATGCTGATTATTACTATTATTATTATTATTATTATTATTATTATTATTATTATTATTATTATTATTATTATTATTATTATTATTATTATTATTATTATTTGTTTAACATCCCTTCACTTGCTATTGACTTTAGTAGACGCTAGAATATCAGAATTTTGCCCTTTAGGAGTTCTTTTGACATGTTGGAAGCTAATGACGCGGAATTATAGAATTTAATTACCCTTGAATGCCACTGACCTCAGCCATGATCGAACCTGTACCCTTGCGAACAGGACAACGAAAATGGACGCTCTAACTGTCGGGGTAGTAACATCTTTGAGTATCAGCCTTGTCTACTTGTGGGAATGCCGAACCGTCTGATAAATTATGGAGTAGTGAAGTTTGTAGGGTGTATATAAATGCAATCAAACGAGGCTGGGAACGCGAGACTTCAGCGAGAAAAATGCAGCATTCTGCATTTCCCTGCACTGAAAGTTGAAATACCTCAACATTTAAACGCAAGGATGCCATATAAAGTGCCGTGGAGCAGAATAGAACCACTCAATTCTGCATTTCAGTTCTACCGTAGATTGACGTTATAATTGCCTCACCGTGACTGTTCGACGGGATTTATGAATATTAGAAGAACCCGTTCTCAATCTCTCTTCGAGAATCAGTAAGAGAACTAAACCAGCTAAGTCACATTTTAGTAATTTTACGGGAGAATGGAAAAACGTCAGCAGCAGAGCATTTTTGCTGCATTGTGACTTAGACAACGATTGTATGTCATTGCCCTGATATATTTTGTGTTATTTTGATCGTTGAACACATTCGTTAATATAATTTACACCTTAAATGATTTTATTGTCGTATGATAAAATTATAGTAGGATTATGTTTATAAGGCTCTAAGTATATTTCAGTACTTTGGACTAAAAATGTTAATATTATTATAAAAAAAATAAGTAAAAACTGAACAAAATACAGCAGAATCTAGTAACAATCACATCCAAGCATTAAAACTTTATCAGTGTTTAATATTCTGATGAGCAGGATTGCTCGGATACAATCGTCTTCAACTTCAGTAGTAGTCCTTTTGTGTGAGATTTCTGTAGTAAGAACGACAATCCTCTGTAATCCATTGGAGAAGTGCCATTAGTGCTTTATATTTCAACCAGCTGATCCCTTTCATGCTTTGTCTCAGTTGAGGAATGTTCAATAGCAAATGTACCGGCTTCCGCCGCAGATCAACAGACTGAAATTCTCCTTGAAGTTTGTTTTGTAAAATAAAATCCCAAACAATCTTTTCATTCTTTCAACTACACCACCGAAGACATTTGAATGGTATCATTTTCAGTGTTCTGTTTTCACTGTATGAACGGGGAGGCAATGCTGTCCACCAAGGAGTTGAAATTTCTGAACTCCTAAAAATTCATACGCTTCACACTGAAAAGTGTCTTCTTCTTACAATTTCAAATGAAATTCACTCAGTTGCAGGTGTGCTAGTTGGCAGATGATTTTTTGGCTCTCTCTATAATGCTGCGGTCCCCATCAACTTGGATTTGAGTGTGACCTGTGAGAAGAAACTTATATGGTTTATCTCTTTGAGAATGGGACTATAGTTAAGAAGCCACAAGTATATTAAACACATCATAAGGTTGCACAGTTATCTACCCATACGGCAAAATCTTCTATTCCACAATCCATAATATTCTCCTTGACCTCATCCCAAAGCACGCACCATGGACTTTTAACAGTTTATTTTATTTTCTGCTTAGAGCTAAAACTACACATATGGACTTACGATTATGGACGCTAAAATATTTAGAACAATTTCTTAGTAACGAGACTTGCAGTACGTTCGGTTTTTAGGGCTTCCACCACTATAAACTTGCCTATTTCCTTAGCAAATGAACTGGTGGACTTAATTTAGTTTAGCTCTAATACAAGAGTCTGTAGAAAGCTTATTTTGATAGTCTTATCAATTTCGGCAGAAAAAAAAATTAACTCGCGTTAGTCCAGCTCTGACATACAGAAGTATAACGAGAGATACTTCAATGTGAAGTGGTTCAGACTGAAATAAAACGATGTTTAACTGCATGTTTGTTGTTTTTATGACTTAATAATACTTACAGCCAATTAACGTTATATACATCTTTTCGGTTCCTTGTGTGACAATTATAAGATGAATGTATATAGGACTTTTGACTATTAGATGGCGCATCATTCGGTAAGGTCGTATAAGATACGAGCTCCTTAACTTATAGAATGATTTGCTTATTATCGTTAAAGTAGGCCTATTATAATGTCAGCTTCGGGGATGCGTGTCGCCTCTGACCTCGACGTCCTCGGTTCGTTTCTCGACAACCGGGCGAGTTGGCCGTGCGGCCAGGGGCACGCGGCTGTGAGCTTGCATCCGGGAGATAGTGGGTTCGAATCCCACTATCGGCAGCTCTGAAGATGGTTTTCCGTGATTTCCCATTTTCACACCAGGCAAATACTGGCTGGGGCTGTACCTTAATTAAGGCCACGGCCGCTTCCTTCCAACTCGTAGGCCTTTCCTGTCCCATCGTCGCCATAAGACCTATCTGTGTCGGTGCGACGTAAAGTAACTAGCGTTTTTCGACTCATCCAAGGATTTTCATCCTGGACTATGGGCCGGACTATGGTTCAGTCAGTCTCGTGAGACCACGTGAGGAGCTCTTTGTAACATGATAGACAGTGGACTTGGCCAAGCAATATTGCTGAGGAAGATGCTCCAAAGTCAACGTGGCACTCCAATATCCAGTGGTTATCAGGCTGGATAGCAGTCGTCTGACCAGGCAAAGGCCCTTAATTGTCTATATGGGCCGCAGGTCCTTAGTTCGAGGCTGATGGTAATAATATTATCGGATTTAATACAAAAAAAAGTCGTATGGCTTTTAATGCCGGGATATCCCAGAACGGGTTCGGCTCGCCAGGTGCAGGTCTTTCTATTTGACTCCCGTAGGCGACCTGTGCGTCGTGATGAGGATGAAATGATGATGAAGACAACACATACACCCACCCCCCGTGCCAATGGAATTAACCAATTAAGGTTTAAATCCCCGACCTGGCCGGGAATCGAACCCGGGACCCTCTGAACCGAAGGCCAGTACGCTGACCGTTCAGCCAACGAGTCGGACAGATTTAATACAAAGAAGCGGGGATGTAATAAGTGGCCACGAAACCAGTTCTTCACTGTGCATACTTAATGTGAGCTACTAAAGACATTTAAGGTTTCCAAAGTGAAATACTCACACTCTCTAGGACTGACATTTCAGGACTCCGACATGATGGGCTAATCTATCTATATATAATAACATCCCTTGACTGACTGATTCATCATCGCGGAGCCAAAACTACTGAACATAAAGAAATGAATTTTTGGGGATACATTTATATTAGAGTGTAGGTGCTCACTCAAGGAGGATGTTTTAATTTTCCGTCGCTAAGGGGTGAAAAAGGGGGGGGGGTGAATTTTTCAAATGAGCATATCTATATCTCAAAACTTAAAAACTTGCAGACGTAAAAATTAGTATTTAGAATCTCCTTTAAAAATAAAGAAACACGTATTTTTTGTTTTCGGAAAATCCCCTCAAGGGAGGTGAAAAAAGTGAAAAAGGTGTTGAATACATTTTATGAGGATACTTGTATCTCAAAAACTGAAAATGTCACAGGCATGAAAATAGGTATTTGGAATCTCTTTTAAAAATAAAGAAACTTTTTTTCGACTTGAGAGATTACTGTTTCTCACATGTACAGGGTCTATGTCGCATGGTCATCTTAGTCCGAAAAGGCAAGATCACAAACGTGGTTTGCAAAGAGTTTGAGTTAAATGAAACTCAATTTTTCAGTGAGTTTTTATACCTTATCGATTTTCGGATAATGTCTTAGTACAGTATCGAGGAACGATTACTTTTAACACATTACGAAATCGACGCGAGCGAAGCCGCGGGTAACTGCTAGTTATAAAATATACATGAAGAATTTGTTATTCATCATTCTGGACTTGGTGAGATTTGCTGGGTCTCGTCCACGGAATGTCCAGCCAGATGGAGCCATTTCCACTGCTCCAGCTCCCATGAGATTGAGTGTTTGTCTGCAGGCGAACAAAAGAAGCACAAAATTGTGAAGTAATAAAAGATTTTTGGGAATAATGCCATTTCGAAATAAGGCTGATTTCCACCACAATTTGGTGCGGACCAGACAAAAGCGCTCAACCCTTCCCCCAGTGACGTGTTTATCTGCCCGCAGCTGGGCCTTACCAGTTGCAGCACGACCTACAGATTTCTGGAAATTAGAGATTCTGGAAGGCAGAACCTACAACATTCATTTGTGTCGCTGTCCTTGATCCCCAGGCAAGTGGGTGACTTCACCCTCTTATTGTGCAGTCCCCCGCACCCTACACGCATGCAAAAGGTGCATTTTGGAAAGTACGGTCAGTTTCATTTACAGTGGGAGGGGGACGACGTCAAGGGGAGGGGTGGGATGGCGCGTGCCGAATGCACTGCCCTTCTTACGTGTCTCTTGGCGAGGGCTGACAAGCTAGTGTCTCTAAGACTCAGCACAAACTACTCTGTGACCGTTGTTCTAAATCTTGTTCCATTATTTCAGAAGCTAGTTTTGTTCATGTACATTTCGCTTAGATTCTTCGTTTTCTGTTTTCACCAGCTCTAGGTACTAATTGCATGTGTGAGATCTATCTGATAATTTGAATTATTGATGTGTATGCACTGGACTCACTGTTGCCAAGTCTCCTGAACCTGCAATAGATATCCTACACCGATGAAACAGACTACAACTGAAAATCAAAGCAAAAACAAGCAAATAACTTGGAGTTTACGCGACCATTGATTTAACAACCGCAGCCACAAGATCTTACTTTTACGTGGAGTTCATACCACGATCACGTGAAATTTCGTTTCGGAAACCCCACAAACACAGGCTAATGATGTCACTCAGCTACCCCTCTATTGAAACTCAAATAATAATAATAATAATAATAATAATAATAATAATAATAATAATAATAATAATAATAATAATAATAATAATAATAATAATAATAATAATTCTGTTATACGTTTCCGGAGACGCCAAGGTGGTGGAAATTTTATTCGACACGAAGCTGGCCTATTTTACCATCTTAAAATACCACTGAATGACCAAAATTTGAACCCGTCAAGCAAAAATAAAATAATAAAAAATAAAAATAATATCGAAAAAAGACGGATTCCTTCTTGTTTTTCTTTTCATAACTTAATTTCAAGAAAATATTTTCTCAATTGTAAAAGGAACGGAAATCTGTTCATGTTTGGAATGAAACAGTTACCTAAAAAGCCACCATGCAATAAAAAATCGGAAACGTTCCTTCGTGACCGGCGAATGAATGCAAGATAACATTTTATTCTATTTGAAATTAAGTACTGGTTTATTATCGGATGACCGGGCGAGTTGGCCGTGCGGTTAGGGGCGCGCAACTGTGAGCTTGCATCCGGGAGATAGTGGGTTCGAGCACCACTGTTGGCAGTCCTGAAGATGGTTTTCCATGGTTTCCCATTTTCACACAAGGCAAATGCTGGGGATGCAACTTAATTAAGGCCATGGCCGCTTCCTTTCCACTCCTGGGCCTTTCCTATCCCATCGTCGCCATTAGACCTATCTATGTCGGTGCGACGTAAAGCAAATTATAATATATATATATTATCGGATGAATATATTCAAATAAAAAGTATCTGTATCGAACATTAGGTTCAATTATATTATTATTAAATGGTAATTTGACTTCCGTAATTTGAAAATTTTACTGAAATCTACTGTTTCTTCCTGCTTGAATTTCCTTGTTTTTATAAACAATAAGGCTAGAGTGGAGTGTACATTTGTGCGGTGACCCACTGGGGCAACGACTAGGACTGAAGAGGCCATGGTACTTGGATAATTTTTTTACTGCACTACCGCTTAGTGTTTAAATCAGAAGTCACGAAAAAAATACGAACTTGACATAAATAGTGATCTTAAATCAAGGAATCAATAGCTTCAGTTGGCTGAGACATATAGTTGTTTAGATATTCGTCTTCTGATCTCAAAGTTGTGGGATCAAATCCTAACGCGGTATGATACATTAAATGTCGATATATTTGCTGAATCCATTCCGTGGCGTATACAGGCCATTAAGACTCTTGGCCTTCCAGGACGACTTCTGCCCAGCTAAAAGGCCGGCAGATATTAGAGTTTCATATGTCTGCGTAACGACTTCATGAACCATACTACTTGCCTTACGCAACCAGTTCCGGTGCATCTCGTATTGACAGCTTCTTGCCTTATCTTACGAGGAAGCCCGCGCCAGACCTCAGCTCAAAATTATAATCCTTAGAATGGCCGGAAGTCAAACCTGGAGCCTTTAAGTAAAGGGCAGGTACTCTACCCCCTACAATGCCAGGCTGGTATTATTATTATATAAAAAATTATCTGGTTTTACGTTCCCTAACTACTTTTAAGGCTTCCAGAGACGCCGAGATGCCGTAATTTAGTCCCGCAGGAGTTCTGTTACGTACCAATAGATCTACTGACACGAGGCGGACGTATACGAGCAATTTAAATACCACCGGACTGAGCCAGGATCGTTCCTGCCAAGTTGGTGTCTGAAGGCCAGTGCCTCAACCGTCTGAACTTTCAGCCCCGCATTATTATTATTATTATTATTATTATTATTATTATTATTATTATTATTATTATTATTATTAAGGCGGAGAATAACAAGACTCAAGCAGTAACACAACATCGTGGCAGGCAGACAGTTAGTCATAATTTACAGTGTATGAATCTTAACTCTGTCTCGTGAGGAGAAAAGACACTATGAAACTGAAGAAGTACATCGACGGCCTTTCGAAGAACGACCACAAGACGATAGAGACTTCTTCAAGGAATTGGCAGAAATCATATTAATGGAACTTACAAGTAGTTCATGATCTCAAAGTAGACGAATTATAAATCAAGTATAGTGAATGGGCAGTAGAATGAAGATAGTACTGACATAAATAAGGTGAGAAACCACAGTTATGAAATCGCACTGTGAAGTTAAACCCTAGACTGAAAACCAATCACTTTGCAGTTTAAATGGAAAAAGAGGAGAACAATATTTCATCCTCGATACTTGGATTCAAGACGTACTAGTTTCGTGGGACAGTCTCAGTACTGTTCCAAAAACAGCTGGTTTGTGTATTTACATCGTACCATTTCACTAGCTCGTTAGAACGTATTGGCTACTATATCCCCCCACACGGCATTATCTGATCTTTATTAATGAGACTAGAGGTGTGGTGACAGGACAGCGTTGCCAACCTACGACAATTAGAGCGATTCTTGCGTAAAAATATTTCAAGTGATAAGAATGACATTTATACATTTAAAACATGCTTAACTACTCGTATATAAGAAGCAAATGACCTAACAAATTCGTATACGTTTATTCTACATCTGATAAAAAAACTACGTAATCCACAAGAATGGTTGGTGATACTCACGGTACTGTAAAACTGTTGACCGGATACGAAACATGAAAGGAAATAGCCATCATTGTGTTAGGTCTTGACTGCTAGACTCTTTCTGATATTACAGCAACTATTAACCTGGAAGGACGTGGGTTGGATTCCCTGTCAGGCAGTCACAAAATTTAGAAATGCGATTACCACTTGTGGAGGGCCACATAGTCTTAGGTTCACTCAGCCTACACAAAAAGTGACAATCAAGTTAACTCCTGGCGGTAAAGGCGGCTGGACATGGAGCGAAGCACTAAACACTCCATTCCAGTTAGTGCCGAGGTCATCCAGGCTTTGTTTTATTACGTAGTATAATATCAGTGTTATAAATTACATATCGTCACTCGTATGCCAAAACCACGAATGTGACAGTACTCTTCCTATTCATTATTACCCTTACGACTGGTCACGCCTCCCAGCCATATTTTGATGTGCAGTCCATCAGAACAATTCTCGTTGAGTTCATTTTCCTACGCTAATGTGTAAATGAAAATGAACCTAAAATACATCATACTCTAGGAATGAGTAAATACGTCATGTAAACATACATTCCTACAATACCGTACATTATGTTTTATTTTCCTTTACGCTTTAGCATAGGAAAATGAACTCAACGAAATTTGTTCTGATGGACCGCATATCAATATGTGGCTGGGAGGTGTGACCAGTCTTAAAGGAAATGGATAGGAAGAGCATTGTCACGTTCGCGGTTTTGGCATAGGAGCGACGATATCACCAGAATTTCACTTTGTCTAAGCTCCAGCTTTTCGATCCTTCAAAAGAAGCTCCTGTAGTTGATGTTTTATCCTAGGATCTTGTGTTATAGTGAGCCGTTAGTTCAGTGAGCTTTCAGATAAACTTTGCTGCTGAGGGATATGAAGTGGTGAGTGTAACAAAAATTATTTGTACGTTGGAGTGGGATAGGTTGCCTGGGTTTTAAAATATATTTTTGTCCTAGTGTTTTCCTCAGTGAGTTTGGAAGAACACCAAGGAGATCCACCCTCAGGAAAGCCACTGTTGGAGATACGATTAGAGCCAGAGATCTCCAAATAATATGGATCTCCAGCGTGAATGGACGTGCTCGGCTACAAACGCCAGAAAGGAACTAGAGAAAGAAAATAATCTTCACTCAAGATATTTTTAAAACAACCACACTTGCTTTCGACGAATGCCATTGTCTAAAAACAAACAAACCGTGCACCATTCAGGCTATTGTGCTCCTTGGGGCTTTAAAGAGGACTACGACCTGAAGATACTGGGCTGTGTGACGTCCTTCTCAGCTTACTGATTGGCTTTCTTAATCGGGTTTACAGCCTTTCATATCAAGCAGCCCCTCAGTTGAACTTATGGGGCTGAGTGGGCCCCGTTATAAATCTTTAAAAGGCCTCCACGTAAGAATGCAGAGACGCTTCCTCTACGCCACACGGTCAGCCTTTCTCGACTGCTTCAGTAGAGATAGAGGAACACGATATTCTGTACTTTTTGTTCAGGCAGACTAAGGTTGCTGGTATGTAAAACTTATATATTCTTATTTTTTATATCTATTAGAGTTAGCAGCGTTATGCATGGATATGTTTAGCAGCATACGTATTTTTATTATTATTATTGTTATTATTATTATTATTATTATTATTATTATTATTATTTGTTATTTGCTTTACGTCGCACCGACACAGATAGGTCCTATGGCGACGATGGGGCAGGAAGTGGCTAGGAGTGGGAAGGAAGCGGCCGTGGCCTTAATTAAGGTGCAGGCCCAGCATTTGCCTGGTATGAAAATGGGAAACCACGGAAAACCATCTTCAGGGCTGCCGACAGTGGGGTTCGAACCCACGATCTCCCGACGAATACTGGATACTGGCCACACTTAAGCGACTGCAGCTGTCGAGATGGGTAATAATAATAATAATAATAATAATAATAATAATCTACTGTTTCAAAAGAAAATTAAATAAACCCTAGAATGTATAATGAAAGTTATCGTGGTCTCTAGTCGGCCGATTAGCGAATAAATAATAATAATAATAATAATAACAATAATAATAATAATAATAATAATAATAATAATAATAATAATAATATGTCCGCTCCTCGACTGAATGGTCAGCGTGGTGACCTTCGATTCATTGGAGCTCGAGGTATTTTTTTTTGTGCCAAATTTCGTTTAAATTCCTCCTGCTCGGGATTTGGGTGTTTGTGATGGTCTTAATACACATTCTCATTTACATACAACACATCACGCTACCTACGACTGCAGAAACACTCAATAGTGAACACATCCTTCCACACAGGGTTAGCATCTAGAAGAGTATCCAGCCATAAAACTAGGCTTAATTTACATTCATGCCAAACGTAGATAATTGTCGAAAGGTTAAGGAATAATAATAATAATAATAATAATAATAATAATAATAATAATAATAATAATAATTGTACCAGGCGGTACACCTCCAGTCACGACCCCTTTGACCACAGGCCAGTATACTAACCAGATAGCCACGGAGCCAGACTTCTTGACAGGTGAAACTGAAGTTTCTTGTTTCTAGGCTTGTACAGGTGTCCCGTGCCTAAAACGTAATATTCAGGCATTTGCGTGGCGTATGAATTCAAAACTCAGGAGAAATCAACACTCAAGGTATCCGTTGTCAAAACAGGGATTCGAACCACAGGTCACCACATGTTACCTCTTTATAGCCTTAGTGATGAGGAGACTTAACCGTTCCACTACGGTGGGGTTTATATGTGCTGTATTTTTTCTGGCGTGAATCTTGTAAATGCCGCCAAACGAGCCTTATTCACTCTTAACTGAGCTCGACAGCTGCAGTAGCTGAAGTGTGGCCAGTATCCAGTATTCGGGAGATAGTGGGTTCGAATCCTACTGTCGGCAGTCCTCAAGATGGATTTCCATGGTTTCCCATTTTCATACCAGGCAAATACTTGGGCTGTACCTTAATTAAGGCCACGGGCGTTTCCTTCCCACTCCTAGCCCTTTCCTGTCAATCGTCACCGTAAGACCTATCTGTGTCGGAGCGACGTAAAGCAACTTAAAAAAGAAGTATTCACTTCTAATCCCGTAAGAATAGTTAATCTCGCATATAGGTTAAAGTGAAGGAGTTAGAGGGAATCCCCCCCACCACCACCCTCCAAACACGTGCCCCTCCGCATAGGCGCGTGCGTGTGAGCTAATCATTGCGTTAACGAACAGGCCTGCAGAGTCCAGGTGGCACAGTTCCTAGTCCCCTTCGCCATTTGCATGCGGCTCTATTGTCCCGCTTTACATTCACAAGCTAATCTCCTGGAAAGGGCCTCCTTTTTCTATAACAGATGCATAAATTTTTATTTTGTCGAAAAATTTTCATTTTCCAAAACTGTGTTACGACAATGGCTGCAGTAGCATTGTGCGCTGCTCCCCTAGACAGATGTTTTACACAGAAATCAGGAAAATTGGAATGAACAATGCAAGAGAAAGAAGGGGTCCAATGTACACAGAATAAATAACGCTATGAAAGGATACGAATTGTTTGGAATTGTCAGAATTTCCATACTAATGTAACTGGGATAGTGAGAGCACATCGAGGGCCAGCACCACGCTCGCACAAAGCACTTAATTCAGTAATTTTAAGAGAAAGAATCCACTAGCTTTTTTTTACGACAATGCACTTAAGAATGCTCGATAATAAAGACACAAGGTTTTGTAGCCTATGAGACGCCCACCTTCTTACACGATCGGAAGCTTTGGAGTTGCGCATTGTCTTTGTATGTGATGAGTCAAGTAATCAAGTACTTGGCGTTGGAATCATCATTACAGCGGTCAAAGTGGCTGTGCTACCAGGAATTCAAAACCCGTTAAATATTCATGCTCATGAAAGCGTTCAACAACACCTATAGTTACAGAAATGACTGTCTTAAAACTCATTTGATGATAGACTCCGAAATTACCACCTTCTGAACTATGGCCAACATTATCTCAATTACTAGCATAGTTTATCATATAGGCCTACTTCGGTCGTCTGATTCAAACTTGTATGTGTGTACGAAAGTCACTGTTTACTACAACAGTTGTATAAGTTGGAGTAGCATTAGTTGATATATCTCCTTTAATACCTGTGTACCGAGCTCGATAGCTGCAGTCGCTTAAGTGCGGCCAGTATCCAGTATTCGGGAGATAGTAGGTTCGAACCCCACTGTCGGCAGCCCTGAAAGTGGTTTTCCGTGGTTTTCCATTTTCACACCAGGGAAATGCTAGGGCTGTACCTTAATTAAGGCCACGGCCGCTTCCTTCCCACTCCTAGCCTTTCTTGTCCCATCGTCGCCATAAGACCTATCTGTGTCGGTGCGACGTAAAGCAACTAGCAAGTTCAAAAGGTAAAACCTGTGTGAAGTAGAATGCAAGGGCGTCTGGCCCCGCGGTGTAGGGGGCAACGCGTCCGCCTGTCACCCGGCGACCCCGGGTTCGATTCCCGGCCGGGTCAGGGGCTTTTAATTGTCAATCATTAATATCCCTGGCCTCGGGGCTGAGTGTTTGTGTCGTCCTTAACGTTCCTTTCCTCACATTCAACACTTTACATACGGTGCAAGTAGGGGCGAAAGATCTTTCAAGGTCTACGCCCCGAATAAATAGCATTGTTTAACAGAAAAAAGAAAAGAATGCAAGGGCAGGACTAAGTGGCTCAGATGCTAGAGCGCTGGCAATCTGAGTCCCAGCAGGTGGACTCAATCCCGGTGTTTTAAGGTGCTCAAATGCACCAGCCTCATTTTGGCAGACCTGCTATTGTTGCATCATCTGCCCTGAACTTTCACGCTTACGCTTTACGTATTCTAGTGACACTTGGGCTTGCCATACATAATACAATGATAAGCAATTTCATTAGAGATACCTGGCTAGTTGCGTGTAGCATTGCGGCGTGACATAGATTTCAAAGGATACCGGGAGAGTGGGAAATAACACTGTTCCATGAGCACTGCACAGCCTCCCGTATTACACAGGGATTGTTCGGAGCAAGTTCACCGGTGCGCACATCTCTCTCGATAGCATCATAGCTGTGCTCAATAGGATTGAGGTCGGGTGATCTTAGGGACCGGGCAAGCATCCTTATGTCCATCGAGTGTTCAACGAAGCAATCAACCACAATTCGTAAGTGAATGGACGGTGCAGTATCCAACAGTACGTACTGTACTGTGCTGGCGGTGAACAAATGAGTGGACATAATCTCACAGTAAGTTCCTCTATCGTTCGTTGATGAGGGCCCTCATTGCGAAGAGATGGTCCTATTTACACTTCGTTGTTATCCAGCATCGAAGTAGCGAGTAATCTGTTATACTGTGACCCAACTATCTATTTTTACCATACAAGTCAGTCGACGGTCAACAACACGATAGTTGGCCATGGCGATGGTGGTTTTGCCCGATTGTGCGTACTCACGGCACACTCTGGACACTCACCGACAATCTGGCCGCGATCAAACGCATTGGGATCTCGCGTGTGCTCATCTGGTACTCACACTATCAGAACGAGGTCTGACGACATAGCAGTATTTGCCGGGCCGACCACAGCGCCATTTTGCCAATATGGCAGCTGTTTCTAATTGCTCATCAGTGTGCAAATGGTACACGAGATTCACTTGAAACTCTACTCTCCGTTATCTCAAGAACTAAACCCTACTGCATAAAATACTTAGAAAATTGTACTAAGGAGACACTCTCCTGCAACGTACATGATAACCATAAAAACATGTACGAAGTTGTAGATGAAGATGATGTAAAAATTCTGTTGTATGAAATGTTTCCAACGAACTGGAGTTACAGAGAGATTATTTTAAATTTCCTGGCGTACGAAAAGGGATCAAACTTACCGGACGACGTAGAGTACATACCTCCTGCGTTCAAGTTGTAGAGTCGAATGCCGTCGAAATCAGCTGGCATTTCATAGTGCTTACAAGTAAAATACTCCTGTCGATCAATTTATGGACACGTTAAAGAACTCGTTTTTAGAACGAAATTGAAGCATTACAGCGTTTCGCAAGACTTCCAGTTGAACCTAAGCGGTATGTCAAGTGTCCGCCTCCGTAGCGTAACGGTTAGCACTATTAGCTGCCGTCCTCGGAGGCCTGGGATCGACTTCCAGTAGTGACAGATATTTAAGAATAGCAGAAGAGCTGGTATGTGGTTAGAATGGCACGTGCAGCTCATCTCCATTGGGGATGTGCCTGAAAAGTGCTGTACCTTGTCCGGCTCCATGGCTAAATGGTTAGCGCGCTGGCCATTGGTCCACGGGAGTTCCGGGTTTGACTCCCGGCAGGGTCGCGGATTTTAACCTTCATTGGTTGATTTCGATGGCTGGGGGGCCGTCTTCAGCATTAGAATTCGTCATAGTTAGGGCTCCATCCTCACACACGCACAGGTCGCCTCTACGGAGACCAAACGCAGTGAAAATCCACAGCCTGTTCCCAGTCATTCAATCGCGTCAGGAATGGAATGAATGAAGCCCCCATCTAGCGGCGAGGATAAGAATTGTGCCGCTTGCCGAAGCCTGTCGCACTCCTCTGGGGCAATGATTGATGACTGACAGATGAAATGAAATGACATTGGAGAGTGTTGCTAGAATGAGAGATGACAGGAAAAACCGGAGTTCCCGGAGAAAAACCTGTCCCGCCTCCGTTTTGTCCAGCACAAATATCCCATGGAGTGACCAGGATTTGAACCACGGAATCCAGCGGTGCGAGGCCGGCGCACTGCCGCCTGAGTCACGGAGGCACCTTGTCATACACAATAATAATAATAATAATAATAATAATAATAATAATAATAATAATAATAATAATAATAATAATAATAATAATCCTTATATAGGGCCTAATTTATTTAATCCATCTCGTCACAAAGGATACAAGGAATTCAGTGACAATTGTCGAGTGATATAATATCACTGGCAACTCTCCAAGACGCCCACGATTCGAATCCCGCCCCATGCACAGTCATTCGGATTTCAGCTCCTTGATTGAATGGTCATGTTAGTGGTCTTCGCTTCATAGGCCCTAGTGTCGATTCTCGGCTGAGTTGGGGATTTTATCCGCGTCTGGTTAATTCCTCTGGCCCGTGGGCTGGGTGTATCTATTCGTCATAATACACACACCATCATCCACGCAGGCTACAATACATAATACTATCAACCACTACAGTAATGAGCAATAGTGAATACTTTCCTCTACACAAGGTTGGCTTCAGGAAAGGCACTTGGCTCTAAATCTAGATTTAATTCACATCTGGTGCTGACCCCAAGTAAATGGAAGAAGGAGTAGAAAAAGAAGAAGAAGGAAGTTGGAAGACTGTGGCTCGGATTTCACAAGAAACTTTACATGTAATGACCAAATTGTAGGCAAAGGAATTGTGGCACTGAAATCACAGAAAGTGCGGTTATGTTTCAGTTTCAGCCGCAGTAAGAAAATTAGGATGTTGTACTAATAGTTATTACTATTATTATTATTATCATTATTATTATTATTATTATTATTATTATTATTATTATTATTATTATTAATCATTTATTCAGCCGATCCCCTCGAACTCAGCGGAGGAGGAGGCGGTCCTGGCTCTAAGTTATGGATGATACTGGTGGCATTTACGTCTCAACCCACCTCTAATCAATTTTCCTCACGAGGCAGTCCTCACGCTGGGTTTTAAATCTCTAGCAGAGCCGGGAATCGAACGTGGGCGGGATCTTCGGGACTTGAGTCTCAATTCGTACCCGGAGACCACTAAGGCGAATAAAATAAGACTTGGAATTAGAAGAAGAAGCAGAATAATAATAAGAAGTGTTATGCGTTTTACGTCCACTCATTTAATACGCATCTTTTTAACAAACAAGCTCGTAGTTCTTTTGTGACTGTTATAACGGTGACCATAGCCGCAGGATCTCCAGCTTCATACGGAATCAGAACCACAAGGATCGCAAGCATGTCATTCTTTCTCCAATTCAAAAATCCCACATGCACTTGCTGGGATTCGAACTGTCGTCGTATTGGTGAGAAGCCAGTGACAATGTCATTGGGCTGTCACACCTCCGCTACAGATGCTTTAAAGGCACCGCAGCATGCCGGCGTTCTGTCCTGAGAAGTGGTTCTTTACAAACTTGCCAGAAGAAAAAAAACTACACACACGGGCTTTCCGTCTCTTACACTTCAACATATTGCACCGGAATATGAACCTTAAGGATTGGATATCTAACTAGTTTACACAACCGATCCCCTACTCTCAGGATAATTTATGGCTCACAACTATAACACAAAAAATGGAGCTTCTTTCCTCCGAAGTAGAACATAGTCTTCTAATTCTCTGTACTTGAAATGAGTGATAAATATATTGTGGTCGTTTGGTTATCTGTCTTCCAGGCGAAATGAAACTAATCGTTTTGGTTTCTGCTCTTTCTCGAGATTGAAATGAGTAGCCAGTGAGAGTCATAGTAGCGGAGAGGGGAATGCTCTAGAGGAAGGTTATCATATCCTTATATTATCCTGGTGCCCACCTCTATGGCTAAATGGTTAGCGTGCTGGCCTTAGATCACAGGGGTCCCGGGCTCGATTCCCGGCAGGGTCGGGAATTTTAACCTTAATTGGTTAATTTCACTTGCACGGGGGCTGGGTGTATGTGCCGTCTTAATCATCATTTCATCCTCATCACGACGCGCAGGTCGCCTACGGGAGTCAAATAAAAACCTGCATCTGGCGAGCCGAAGTTGTCCTCGGACACTCCCGGCACTGAACGCCATACGCCATTTCATTTCATTTATTATCCTGGTGTTGCAAACTACAAAGTTTAACAAAAATAAGTGATCACCAGCTCGTCCGGATCCTTGGCTGAATGGTCAGCGTGTTGGTCTTCAGCTCAGAGAGCCCCGGATTCGATTCCCACCTGGATCGGGATTTTAACCGCATTTGGTTAATTCCTCTGGCTTGGAGACTGGGCATTTGTGATCGTCTTAACACACATCTTCATTTACATACAATACATCACAATACCAACCCCCACAGAGACATGCAATAGTGAATACAATCCTCTATATAGTGTTGGCATCAGGAAGGGCATCCGGTCGTAAAACTGGGCTTATTTCACGTAAGCCGACCCCAGGTAATGAAGAAAATGACGTGATGTAACTGGACAGTCATATTCTAATGCTCCAAGCTGTCTCAGTTTGAACATATATATTTATTCAAACCAGGAACAAATTCTTAGTAATCCATGCACGAGATGAAGACGAATATTTTTAAAAATTCGGAATTGCATTTTACTCGCCATTTGAGAGAAATGACGTGCTACAATATTCTCAAGTTCATTTTCTGTCGATTTCTGCAGATTAATTTTGCCCACCCTAATAACTGATGAGTATTCTCAAAGCTCGTAACTGTGCTAGCTATTGAAAACTGTAACTAATTAATTGGAGATTTTTCAATGAGTCCAGTACCTCAGGCCGATTGCCCCCAAGTTTGAGTTTCATATTTAGGCCTATTATATGTATAAATATGCTTATTCTTCCTCTTCTTCCACATTGCCGGGTTTTCGGGTGTGAACTGTGGCGCACATGTGAATCTGACCTTATTTTAGCGCCGGATGACCTTCCTGACGTCAACCCTATGTGCTTCTGTGATGCCTAGTTGCTTTGTCAGTAAGAACAGGATTAACTATCGCCAGTTGCTATGACCTCACCTCGTAATATATGCCCCAGAAATGAGGTTTCACAAGTTGACAGTTTCATTTTTTGAAACTTTCATAATTAAAATATATTAGTCACTTTCTTGATTATTGTAACGTGAAGAGCAAATCGTAGACGTCAACTAAAGAGGATTTAACTTGCTTTGCACGTAAGATCCCAATTATATTTTGAGGTGTTCCTGAAGTTACAGTGTTTGTAATTTGGACTGGCTTAGATTAGTCTTGAAACGGATTCAGCGAAGTTTCTCCATTTCCTCGCACTCCAAGCAAACTTATTTCGGTGTGAGACTGCTGATCGATGTGTACGTTGTATTTCTCGAATAACAAGCTGCTGCTTATCACAAGATTATAGACCAATCTGAGACACTAAATTGAAAAAGAACTGATTTTCAAGTCCGGAGCTAGGAGTTCAATCCTAACGAATATCAACGTCATTTTAATTGTATTGAAATTGCCTTGTGTCCATACATGTTCCAGAAAATTCGACATTCGATGACTGGAAATTGTTCATTTTATTGAAAAGTTCACTTCCTTATAGCTTCCATAAGAGGGACTTTTATAAAATAATTTGAATAATCAATTACTGTATATCCTTCCGTCTTGCAGTAAATCACTCCAGTTGCCAGCCTTACAATGGATGGTGAGACAAAACATTCTTGGCTTTCTTTGTCACTAGCGACATAGTTTCTTAATCCACAGAATTTAATATGAGTGGTGTCCTCTGCGTATCGAATATTAACTCCTACATCGTAATCGCAGGTTGATTGAACTGATGTTTCGTACTTCATTTCCTAGAAACAATATAAACATACATTCGGTTTTGAGGATGGAGAATAAAACTCAGTGGTTGTTTATCGGCAGATTTCTGAATGCAAGACAGCTGTGGGCATCTCCTCGCCTGATTGAAAACACTGACCTCTGCACGCGTTTTGGCGTGGACGTATAATTATGCGATGTTTTAGGTCAAGATAGTGGTAAAAATGACGTTTTGAATTTATGTTTCTTATGTGAGTTCTTCACTTCTTTTTCAAGCAAGCGAGTTGGCTAGGCAGTTCGGGTCACGTAGCTGTGAGCTTGCGGCAAACCTAAAGATGGTTTACCGTGGTTCCTCATTTTCACACCAGGAGAATGTACCTTAATTAAGGCCATGGTCGCTCTCTTTCCAGTCCTAGCTCTGTAATATCTCATTGTCACCGTAAGGCCTGCCGAGTCGGTGCGACGTTAAAAACGAACAAAACATCCTTACTTCTTCCGAGGTACTTGCAGTTAATTAGGTACTGACATTTTCTTTAATGCAATTATTGGATGTCCCCAGAAAGTGCATTAACTCGTGCGTTGACGCAGTTCATGTAGTTGTAGCACAAGTTGAACATCCGTAGTCGTCAGTGTTGTAAACAAGGTTGGGTTTACAAAAAGCACAACTTCTTTATTTGCTTCACATGTAAAATTACAATATTTACACTAACAAAACTGAAAGTTATCTCGAAGCAAATTGAACTATGAATTTGGAGAAAGAGTCTGTCTTTGTACACTATATACACGTTGGAGTATTCACGTTCACTACTATTTCGGAAAGATAGTCCTTGTGACATGAAAAGTTCTTGATAGTCGAAAACTATCAGAAGCACTGACGTAAATATCTCAGAGAGTCCTTCCTTGTTGAAGTGTCTGAGTTCATTAACGTAAGTTCAATGACTGAAGAGTTTCTACTTAGCGAAACTAAGTCGATAATGGGAGCTTGCATTAGCTAGGGAATGATAGTGGCATATAATGGTAAGACTGGGCATGGACAGCGGAATAGGCAAGAGGAGCGGTGACCCGAGGTGAGACCTCTTACTGCCAGAAATTCAGTCCACCTGGCCGAAGCACATTTTCAAGAGGAGTAGCCTCCGTGCTCGACGTAGGGTGTATTCTGGAGCTGGACACCGGGGTCAGTGGGCGTCTGGACAGGCTAGGAGCTCCTTTATATAGCACACACGACGTTCCAGGCACGCGCACTGAGGGCTGCGCGTCGAGGCTCGAAGAATAACACACTGGCACGCGTGTAGCTGGCTGGCGGATCGAGAAGGGAGCGACGGACATACAACAGTCAGCATCAGTCGATTCGTCATAATTAATTTATAACTAAGGCTGCAAAAGGAACTCAGGAATAAGAAATTATATATAAAGTCATCATCTTTCTTGAACGAGATAAGAAGAAACTTAAAAATAATTATCAGTGTTGGAATGCTAATCGCAGATGGCTAGTTGTGCACATTTCACTGTTACTCATTTAATGTCTGAGGGACGCTAGAGGAGAAGTGTAAATACAGTGAAAAATACAAAAAACACGGGAAACTAAACGTGCAATACATCCTTTGCGGTTTGAGATCTAACATATTTGAACTACAAATTTCAGTAAGATAATAAATATCTCTGGGGATCTACAGAAAGTTTGAACTTATTTTGGTGTAGGAATATCTTCGTTCGTCTGGGAATCCGTGTTATTATTGTGCCTGTAGCAGTGTAAGAAAGCACAATACTTTCGGTCTATGGCTGGAATCGGTGTCCCAGAACTTGAAATCCGGTGTTATATCACTCTTTTTTTGCTAGTTGCTTTACGTCGCACCGACACAGGTAGGTCTTATGGCGACGATGAGACAGGAAAGGGCTTGGAGTGGGAAGGAAGCGGCCGTGGCCTTAATTAAGGTACAGCCCCAGCATTTGCCCGGTGTGAAAATGGGAAACCACGGAAAACCATTTTCAGGGCTGCCGACAGTGGGGTTCGAACCTACTATCTCCCGAATACTGGATACTGGCCGCACTTAAGCGACTGCAGCTATCGAGTTCGGTATATATCAGAATTAGATAGAAGGAAGGAAACCTCGTGGTCAGAAGTCTCAAAGTCGCAGTGGTGGATCCAATTACTCTAATCTTCGGCGGGCTGATTACGTAGATGTAAGGCCCCTTTAAACAACAAACATCAACATCAGCCGTTTCCGCCCGAATCTTCTTACTGTGCGAGTCTCAGGCGCGTTCATCTGTAATGGTCGGTCTAGCAAAATGTTCGGAAATGTAATTTCTGATCATTTAGTATGTCATTCAGGTATGGGAAGAACGAAGTAACTGTAATAGCTTAATAGCGGCATATAAGTGAAACGCATGTAGCCTACTTGGGAGTGTAGCTGAACTGAAAATAAAGCATGCGCTTTTGACTGAAAAGTATCTGAAATATTGAAGACCTTGCCATTCAAGAAGAATCCTGTAAATATATTAAGGCGATGAATTAGTGCTCGAGATGAAAACAGGCTGCAGAAGGACGAACGGCTTCAAGCATTCGAGGACGAGGATGTAAGCTGTCGGCAAACTGCTAAATTTATCGCGATGAAGGAAAACACAGAATATTTCCTTCAATTTCGTCCTCCGAGAAAACGTCCATGAATATTGTTTTTCACAGAATTGGCCATGATTGCCAATAAAATAAACGGTAGCCTCGGCCCAAAATTAAGTTCGTCTTGAACTGCATGCTGTGTCGAGTGTGAAATGGGAAAAATCGTGGCAATCATGTTGTCAAATATCAGCAGGGTGAGTCTGGATAAAGTAATAGGCTATTCAGTAAAACCGGAGGTCAAGCAGAGTCACAGAGAATATTTGAGACAAAAGTAGATAGCAGTGTGTGCGACAGGATAGAAAGAATTTTGTAAGGACAATACGATCAAAAGTGCTGACTGTGAAGCGTGAAACTAACAACATCCCTTAAAACAACTGCACCATCACATTACGGTGACAGCTGAGCGAATCTGACTTTTCACTTGAAATAACTTGTGTACCTTTCATTCAATCTGACAGAAGCTCATTGACAGAGAGTACTTGTTCTCCATCGTCATCGCAGTTCTACCCATCGAGCGAGCTGGCTACGCGTTACGTTCCGTGCATTCGGCAGTGTTTGCCATTTCCACACGAGGCACATGCTAGAGCTGGACATTCATCAAGACCACGGCTACTTCCTTCCAAGTCCTAGGCCTTTCCTATCCCAAAGTCACCAAAAACATATCTGAGTTAGAGTGACGTTAAATCTCTCTAAAAACAGCTGATCTACCTAAATGAGGAGAGTCTGGTTCAATAGGAGCTATTTCCATCCTAATAAAGTTGTGGAAAAACTTAAGGAAACGTATAATACAAGGCACATGGAACGTACCCATGATTGGGTGAGGTGCTACTTTTAAGAAATTACATCTTTCTAATCTGGATAGCTCATGGCATTCGATAGTATTCAACTACTGTAATGCATGTGGGCGAAATACTAAAATCAATTTTAAAGTGGAAATAGCACCTTTGAACAGACACTCCTCAAATACATCATAATACATATTCTATGAGAAGAATTGGATAATTAAGGTATGAGACACCTTGATGGCCGGGAATCAGCCCCGGGGCCTCGAGGTAAGAGACAGGTACGCCACAAGAACACCACGAGGCTGGTTTCAGTAATGTACCGTAAGGCGGATGGAGGAATGACATACAAAGCAAGCTTGAAGTCTTACGTTACTGCTGATGTCGTGATCACAGCCGTTAAACCTCCAATTTTACGTGAGATTCGAACCACAAGGTCGTGGATTTTCACTTTAACACTTTAAGGACCAGTTTTCAAACATCTTCAATCAGCCCCTCCCCTGAGATATTTGTCATGTCTTGGGAAACTTATTTCTGTAAGTCTAATAATCTTCTATCTTCTATCTTAACCTGTTCACCCTCCAGGGTTGGCTTTTCCCTCGGACTCTGTGAGGGATCCCACCTCTACCGCCTCAAGGACAGTGTCCTGTAGCTTCAGACTTTGAGTCGGGGGATACAACTGGGGAGAATGACCAGTACCTCGCCCAGGCGGCCTCACCTGCTATGCTGAACAGGGGCCTGGTGGAGGGATGGGAAGATTGGATGGGACAGGCAAGGAAGAGGGAAGGAAGCGGCCGTGGCCTTAAGTTAGGTACCATCCCGGCATTTGCCTGGAGAAGTGAGAAACCACGGAAAACCAGTTCCAGGATGGCTGAGGTGGGAATCGAACCCACCTCTACTCAGTTGACCTCCCGAGGCCCCGTTCCAGCCCTCGTACCACTTTTCAGATTTCGTGGCAGAGCCGGGAATCGAACCCGGGCCTCCGGGTGGTGGCAGCTAATCACACTAACCACTACACAACCGAGGCGGACCTCTAATATACTGCTGTCAAAATCATCGATATCCAACTCGTAACAGTAGTTGTTCATTCAGTGAACGACTCAAATCCATCACTATTGGTTACAAAACACGGTACTTGAGATTAGTCACGGACATAGCCACAGAGATACAAAAATACTGTTCAATCTGTACTGATAAATAACATCACATAATTCAAAAGCAGAAAGACAGAAGTCACCAGATGCCGTATCGTTGAAGGGATCGTACATGTACGTACTGAAACCATATGCATCGCAGGTTGCAAGTACGGTATCTTCAGTGGATTGAGAGTATCTTTAGTGGATCCTTTTCCAAGGGATGGAGCCGATAACTTTGCGAAGCAGAGTATCTTAATTCGTAAATTCACTCACGCGATAGCGGTGAGCAATTCACGTCTGTTTACGAAGCTAGCAGGGATATGTACACCAATTTGCTGTCAAATAAATAAAGGTTTCAATTATTAATGTTTTCCTACATGCAAATAACATTCAACATCTTTTATTCGGCAAAGAATAATAAATTACACCATGTACGATAAAACAATCTCATTGACCACAGATGACGTATTCACCCGCCACAATGCGTTTTCAAATTAGGCCCATTAGCGGTCTAAAGCAGTGAAGTGTGAAGTGAGAACGTGTGTTCGAGTTTCGCTACAGTGTCGCATTTTATCTCGCCTGCAGTATCTAAATTTGTATTGAAACTGCGTGAGGCATCTGTCTTAATGCCGTACGAAATGACGGTTATGCTGTGACCCTTATATAAATGAAAACAGTCAGTATTGTACTTGAACTTTCCGCAGACAGTCTACGGCAATATTCGGTGATTATTTGAGCATCTGTCTTAAAGACTTAGACCATATCTATCAGGCAAAATCGTGTACATTTCTGATGACTTTAATATTTTCCAGTCAAGTAGGTGACTTGGAATATTCATGAAGTGCGAGAATGTGAATGGGCTGTTCAGCAGCGTATCATAGCGCTACATAATTTTAACTGCGATATTTAAATATGTGACAGTCAAACAGTAGATGTTCATTATTGCATAGCCAAATGGGTAAATCAACGATACCAAGAGGTATCCGTGCGAAATAAAAGAAGTATTAAAAGTGCCCGTGACTTAAGGAATATTTCTAAAGAGTTATAAACTTCGTGAGGTATACTTCGTAACGTTCCTACCATTCTCAGTCGAATTTCAATGGAATTTTATGATATTACGTTCAGCAATTTAATTTTCCGGTGGGAAATACGCTGCATCTTTAATTTATTTTGAGCTACTCCTGATAATATTTAATAAATGCATTATCGTATAATAATTATGAGTGTCTTATTGAGACGACATGGGTTTCAATTATCCTCATATTTGTATTCCACTGAAGTAAAACTTGTGTTTTTTGTTCTGCATCTTCGAGTTATATCTCTCTAATGATGAAAATTGAGACCGCAGTATATAATTTCATTGGTTATGAATGAAGTTACTGGTGCGAATTTAGTTTATGAAGTGATACTTTTACTAAGGAAATGCAACAGTACTTTTATTTTATGAAATCATGTAATTTGTTTAATCCCCCCAAGGCACATACTGGTAGTACTGTTGTTGCATGAAAAAGGTCCAGACAGCAATATTAAATAAGAGTCTGACGTAGATAAGGCTGTAAAAGGAGATGGGAATCTAAAAGTGATGAGAGACTGGAATGCAGAGATAGGCCAAGGAGGAAAAGGTACTGCAGTAGAAGACTTCGGACAGGGAAAAAATAATGAAAGAGGAAGTCGGCTGGTTGAATTCAGCACCGATTATAATTTAGTCCTTGCTAATACTTGGTTCAAACACCACAAACGACGACCGGATACTTGAAGGAGACCTGAAGACGCTGGAAGGTATCAAATAGATCTCATTATGATTAAGCAGAGATTCAGAAACCAGGTGTTGGATTGCAAAACCTTCCCAGGAGCAGACGTGGACTCAGACAAAAACTTGGTGGTCGTGAAATGTCATCTGAAGTTGAAGAAATTGAAGAAAGGAGGAATGAAATAAGATGGGATATAGATAAGTTGAAAGAAAAGAGTGTGAGGGATTGTTTCAAGGACTAAATGAAAAGTCTGAAGGAAACACAATAGATTAAGAGTGGACAGTCGTGAGGAATAAGATCAGTAGTGCTCCTGAATAAAGTTTGGGAAGCAAATAAGAATCAGTACATATCGGGAGATATTAGGCCTGATTGGAAGACGAAAGTACAAGAATGTAAAAAATGAGCGAGGTCAGAAAATAATACAGGCGATTAAAGAATGGAGTGGATAGAATGTGCAAGACAGCTAAGGAAGAATAGCTGATAGTGAAGTGCAAGGATGTTGAAGGTTGTATGGTTGGAGAAAAGGTAGATGCTGCATGCAGGAAAATCGAGAAAAACTTAGGAGAAAAGAAAACTAGGTGTATGAATATTAAGAGATATTGAGAGTTCTGATGGAAATTCACTTCTAGGGAAAGATGACTAGGTAGAAGGATAACAGGAGCATATTCATAAATTTATCAAGGGAATGAATTTCATGATAAGGTCCTGGAACAATAAGAGGCTGTTGACGCTGATGAAATGGGAGACCCAGGGCTGAGGTCAGAATTCGATAGAGAATTGAAAGACCTAAATAGGAGCAAGGCACCTGGAATTGATTACATACCTTCAGAATTACTGTCTGCCTTATGAGAAATCAGTATGGAGAGGTGTGTAAGATGCATGATACAGGAGAAATGCCATCCGATTTTAGACAGAATATCGTTATACCTATTCCCAAGAAAGCAGATTCTTACAAGTGTGAAAACTACCGCACCATTAGTTCAGTATCTTATGCTTGTTAAATTTTAACACGCATTATTAATAGAAGGTGGAAAGAGAAGATCAGTTTGCCTTCAGAAGAAATCTAAGAACTCATAAAGCAATCTTTACATCTGATCCCTGAGGATCGAATTAAGAAGGACAAAACCACGTACATGGCATTCATAGATCTAGAAAAGGTGTTCAGTCATGTCGATTGGACCAAGCTGTTTGAGATTCTGAAGGTGATCGGGAGCAGATACCGAGAAAGAAAAAGTTTATACAACCTGTACAAAAATCTGTCTGCAGTGATAAGAATCAAGGACTATGAAAAGGAAGTAACAATCCAGAAAGCGGTGAGGCAAGGTTATTGTTTGTCCCCTCTCCTTTTCAATGTTTATATAGAATAAGCGGTGAAGGAAACCAAAGAGGAATTTGGAAAGGGAATCACAATCCAAGGAGAAGAAAATTTGCCGATGATATTGTTATTTTATCTGAGTCTGCAGAAGATCTGGAGAAACTGCTGAATGGTATGGACACAGTCTTGGAGAAGGAGTACAAGAGGAAAATTTAAAAAATCCAAAACAAAGGTAATTGAGTGCAGTCAAATGAAGACAGGCGATGCTGGAAATATCAGATTAAGAAATGAAGTCCTATAGGAAGTAGATGCATATTGTTACTTGGGTAGCAGAAGAACTAATGATGACAGAAGTAAGGGGGACATAAAATGCAGATTAGCACAAGTAAGGAAGGTCTTCCGTAAGAAAAGTCTGGAGCGTGGCATTGTACAGAAGTGAAACATGGACGATAACTAGCTCAGAAAGTAAGAGAATAAAAGCTTTTTGAAATGTGGTGTTACAGAAGGATGCTGAAGGTGGGATGGGTTGATCGAATCTCGAACGAAGAGATAATGAAGAGGTGATAGCATGATAGGACACATCTTAAGACACCGAGGACTTGTTCAGTTGGTTTCTAGTGGAAATTTCGGCGGGAAGAACGGCACGGATAGACCAAGGTATGAATGTGACAAAAAGATTAGAGCAGATGTATGACGTAGTAGTTTCGTAAAAATGAACATGTTAGCAAAGGATAGGGTAAGCTGCATCAAACCAGTTTATGGACTGATAACCCAAACAACATCAACAACAACAGCTTCTAATGAGGAATGAATGAAAGAATGAATGATATTAAGGAATTCAAGGTAAATTTGATCACGTTTTCATTTTAATGTGGGGCATACTTTAAATAAAAAATCAAATGTCACCTGCGTTATGATAATCTCCACAAATAATATGGTATTTTATTAAAACTTTTTTTTAATATTTGCTTTACGTCGCACCGACACAGATAGGTCTTACGGCGACGATGGGACAGGAAAGGGCTAGGACTGGGAAGGAAGCGGCTGTGGCCTTAATTAAGGTACAGCCCCAGCATTTGCCTGGTGTGAAAATGGGAAACCACAGAAAACCATCTTCAGGGCTGCCGACAGTGGGGTTCGAACCCACTACCTCCCGATTACTGGATACTGGCCGCACTTAAACGACTGCAGCTATCGAGCTCGGTAAAACTTTAATTTGTAATCGTTACTAATCATTCTCATAATCATCTAAAGTTAGGGTTTTGATGATTTAATGGTCAAATGGTCAAATTTCTCAATTTATTTTATCATTGCTCTCCTGAACCTGAAGGGCTTCGCACACCCAATTTCGACTCTGAGATGAGTTTCTTGTTGTTTAAAGGCGCCTAAAACAATATCTAGGCCATCGGCCCTCTGAGGAGAGGCTCAGTACATAGTAACTGAGGTAAGAATCTCTGAAATGCACCATTACGTTAATAGACCATATGACACATGCAGTAACGAACGTACTGGTACCTGTGTAGGTCAATACTTCCACTGGCACTGATAACTGCGGTCACCTTGGCAAGACAGAAATGGTCAATGTGACAACGGAATATAAGAGAAAATTCGTTAAAATGTGCACAGTAGACAGAAAGAATAGTTCAAAACCGAGTTGAGTTTAAAGTCACTCCTTTTTGAACACCATTTCGTCTTCTTTAATCCTTCCTCATTCCCCTTCTTGAATTTTTCCAATTACTTGGGGTCGGCACTTTGTATAGATTTAGCCGTGTTTTACGGCGGCATGCCTTTCCTGACGTCAACTCTATGTGGACGGACGTATTGACTATTGCGTGCTCCAGTGTTGGTTTGTAGTGTGATGTGTTGTACAGATGAAGATGTTTATTAAGAGAAACACAAACACCTAGCCTTCGAGCTAGGAGGAATTAACCAGACGCGTATAAGATGCCCGGCTACGCCGGGAATCAAACTCGTGGCTCTCTGAACCGAAGGCCGCTACGCTGACCGTCCAGCCAAAGAGCAGGGCTTTCGTTTTCTTTAGTATATCCAAATGATTTTAATTTGATTTCCTTTCATGTATTACAGAAGTATAAACTTATGTACGGTTTTTAGTGCTATCTACACAGCATATAATAACGGTACGTATATTGTGAATGTTCAGTTTCACGGAATCGGTCGTGTATGAATGATTTTTTGAGTTTAACGCACTGAAAGAGGACAAATAAAAGAAGAGCTGTAAGTACAGTGAGCTATGAGAAAAGATACATTTTATACAAGGAACAGGAGACTCGTCTGAAAGGAAGACGTAATCCTCTCGCCTGTAGTTAGGTGTGAGACCCAAATAGAGTGAGAACGTGCCGAGCTGTTGTACAACAATCCCGGTGAATAAAGCTTAGCTAATTCAAACAGTAAATTGACAGAAAGGAAGAAGTTAGGAATTTGTATGTCTACTCAGACTATACTTGTCATGGATTTGTTTTCATCCTTTCTTATGTAGAAGTTTTGTTCGTGTTGTCCAATAATTGCATTATTTTTTCCATAGATCGGCCTGTGGGAACTGACCCAGCGACATGCTACCTGAGAAGCTTTGGATCAATTCTCGATAGGTACAGTGATCGGGCTTTTACCGTGAACAGTCACGAGGATGTTGATAAGGTCACATGCACAGTCATGCACATGGGTGAATATACAAGGATGTAAAATAAGAAATTTAATTTATGTTCGGGGCTTGGTTAAAACGTCCTGAGTGAATATTCCAATGTTCGAGGAAAGTTCACTTTGCCTGCTGCATTTCTCCTTCAGGTACGACATACTGCGTTGAGAAGGAAGTGGATGTTGATATATTGCCTCCGAGAATCCGCACGTGATATGATAGTTGCATCCCCGGTTTATTTCAAATACGTTTGGACCTTTTAGGAAGTCAGTGGAAGTACTATTCTAGTTAGAAAATTATATATAAATATTTTCCAGTCTGAGCAATAGCTATCAATAAAAATAACTAATTGTGTCCTAATTGTGAATCTTCATATTACTAAATGGTTCGTAGAATCACAATTTCGTTTATTCCAATACAGAGAAATTAAATAGCTCTTGGCCTATTTCCCTTCCTGATAACAAATACCCTCTTTTATCCGAGCTAGTGACCGGCAACTGCAGCTACTGAGCTACTCAGTCCATTAAATAACAACAGCAGATCGAGCAACAGCGGCAGCAGCAGGATGGAAGTAGCAGAATTTAGAATAGTTAGACGTGTGGAGTGACTAGAAATAATCGTCTGCGTCATTATTACGAGTGAGCATCGGTAAGAGCTGCTAGCTTTGGAGCTAAGGTACAAGAGGTGAAGTTGAAGCGATTTGGTCACATAATAGGCGAGAAGCATGAGGAAAGGAAATTCATGCAGATGCATATTCAAGCGAAGGGAAAGCGTAGGCAATCGAGGGTTGGCGTAGTAAAGGAGAACTAGAGGGAGAATATGGATGCTGAAGCAGCACAAGATAAAAATGATTTTTCTTTTTGCTAGGGGCTTTACGTCGCGCCGACACAGATAGGTCTTATGGCGACGATGGGATAGGAAAGGCCTAGGAGTTGGAAGGAAGCGGCCGTGGCCTTAAGTAAGGTACAGCCCCAGCATTTGCCTGGTGTGAAAATGGGAAACCACGGAAAACCATCTTCAGGGCTGTCGATAGTGGGATTCAAACCTACTATCTCCCGGATAGATAAAAATGATAGTGGACACTAATAAGCACCAACGACCCTACAAAGAGTGTGATAAACTACGGAAAATAGAAGAAGAAGGAGAAGAAGAAGAAGAAATATTAATAGCTTATGAATTCATATCATATGAAGTTTTCAATAAAGCTATATGGAGCGAGAAACATTGTCTTATGAACAATTTGAAGATATATTTTCCTGTAACAAACAAAATTGGTCACCTTTTGGAAGTGTCTTAATCCCTGTCAGTTTCCAATATTGCGAGACATGGTTCTGTGATACTAATGCAGGTTTCGGTGGACAAGCATATATCTGTTATGATAGTGGTGGAAAACAAGTATCTATCAGCATCTTATAAACCTGCTGCTTAAGGCAGCATTACCCATGGACACCAAAACTGAAGAACTGGTGAAGAAAATGGACATCCAAATGACTCACAAAGAACTAAGCTTTGTTTTGTTTCACGTCATTGCTATCAATGTGGAATTTCTTCTGGAATGATTACTTGTGGGGTAAATATACTTCCCATTAAATATGTAGGAGTCATAATTTGATTCAAATATAATATTTCTCTTCTTACAAAGTGCTCTATTTTAATTCTATAGAAATAATTCGAGACATGCAACATTAATTATTTCTAGCGTCACCAGGGGGGAGGGGGCTGGGGAGATTAGGTTGGTTATGGTCAGGTGGAGTGCCACATTCGAAAACCTGAACATATAAAGTGGCATGCTCTGTACTGTGAGTTGTAACAAGCAGGTGAAGATCGTTTGCTGCCCACTTCTAGCTCAAATTAGTAAGCTATTTAGGTAGATCTCACCGGCACACAGTTTGTCAGATGGACTTTAGAAGCACTAAGTGCACGTGACTACGATGCCTCAAACACCCATAGGAACTAACAGCACATTGACTGAGTGGGCGAGTTAGACGTAAGTTTGCGTCCAAGAAATGGGATTGGAGCTCCACCTTCGGCTGCTCTGAAAATGTATTTCCGTGCTTTACCATTTTTACGGCACTGTACATTAATTGAAGCCATGTTCGCTACATTCCCGGTCCTGTTCCAGTGTAGACAAAGACCCACCTGTGTTAGTAAGACGTTAAACAAACTATTACAACTTTTTCCAAGTATTTCTGGGGTTGCTGCGACCAGTCATTTTGGATTTCGGCCTGGTGCTCACAGCTTTCCTGACGCATGTGAATTTTCAAATGATAATTAAATGAGAATTCGAACCTCGGTCATTTAGGTGGAAAGCCACCATCCAAACCGTTGCATAAATGGCAGTTCCCCCCCCCCCCCCCCCCCTTCGTACTCTTTCAGTCAGACAACCACCAAATAAGATCTACTAACAAAGATAGCTATACAAACTGGTCGTAACTTGTAGGTCTCATAGTTCTTTATACTCTAAGGTTGTCTACAAGAAACATTTGCAGTACTGTATTGGTGAAATTCTCCTAGTATTAGTACGGTAGTACAATAGGTATATGGCACTATTTAATCCCTCCCCCTTAATTATGCACGCCATCGACGCTCATTTCGTGAGTCACTCTGGGTGGTGGTGGCGGTGGTAGTATTTGATAATCACTAGGCCAGGGAAAAGCACGTGTGATATGGATGTGTGCTCTGCAGCGATATGCTGCCCAACTATGTTATCATGTAAAGAACAGAAATATCACCTTGCATTTTATATATGTTCATTAAATTATTTGAAAAATGGGAATTCTGCAACCACTCATAATAATCAGATCAATTGAAAATGTAAGGGGCTACGTATGTAAAAGTTGTGGTTATAAAATCTAACTCAGCAGTACTTTGTATCAGATATAATTTCTACCTGATCTAATTAGGAACAAACTAGCTGGTAAGCTATCTCCAACTTGTGCCTTATTTTCTGAAAGTCTAAAATTCTAAAATTCTTACCCGATCTGTTTTTCAATTTTTATTAAATTTATGTACTACCTCTTTTTAGACGTAGGATATTAGATTTAAGAATTTATCCTTTTATTATACCTAATTTATTTCATCTTCATTTAACCTTATCACTTATCATTCTCATATTACTATTAATTTACTTAGTATTAAATCTATTACTGTAAAGTGATACGTATATTTCAGTGCCTGGTTAGATGAAAGAGAAGGCCTGAAGGCCTTAATCTTGCCAGGTAAAATAAAACATTACTAACTAACTTATATGGTGCATTAACATGCTGCAGTGTTATGTTGATTTATATTAGCACCGAATCAGCTTGCTATATTTTTATCTTGAGCCTGAGTGAAATAGTTTTTGTCAATACACTTTTGCGGCTGAATTTTGAAATTTTCTTTTGGCACTCAGTATATTTAGAAAGAGAAGTTTTCAATCCTGTTTCGCCTAACTGTAATACTGTAGGACATTTTACTGAAACAACATATAAACTAAAAGCTATATTGCAATATACAAAAAATATCGTATATCCCTAAGAAAATTCTCAGCTCGAATGTTTATAAATACAGCTGCAGTGGCTCAACAAATAGTGTGTCAACTGGAAGGGCTGAGTTTCAATATCAAGAAGTAGTCAGGATTTAAGAACTATCCCACGTGTCAGCTGGTCGGCTCTGGTATATAAATGATTACTTGTTATGGGATGTAGCAAGTTGGCTGCGGGGTGTGGGCCATGTAACCATAAGCTTGCAATTCAGAAAATGGTATGTTCGCACTCATCGTCGGTAGCCATGAAGATGGTTTTCTGTTGTTTTCCTCACTATCACGCTCAGCAAATCCTGTCCATTCTTAGACTTTGCTCATCACATTGTCACCGAAAACCTGCATGAGCTAATGCAACGTTAAAACACTAGTAAGAAAAGAAAAAGAAAAATGGTTATCGATTTAGTTGAGTAGGTGCTCACTTCGTATGATCAAGGTCGTGCGGTCAAAACTTCGTGCATTTAACTGTTGCTTAAATATTTGAAATTGGTTTCAGTGAATTTACTGATATTATTTTTCTTTATATTTGTTTTACGTCGTACCGAAACAGTTCTCATGGCGACAATGGAATGGAAAAATGCTAGGACTTGGAAGAAAGCGACCTTGGTTTTAATTAAGGTACAGCCCCAGCATTTTCCTGGTGCAAAAGTATGAAACCACGGAAAACCACCTTCAGAGCTGTGGATAGTGCGATTCGAATCCACCATCTTGCAAATAGAAGCTGGCGGCTACATGACTCAAGTCAAGCATCCAACTTGCTCGATTCGATAACAAATAATCATTTACATGGCTTAAAAAGCTGTTTCAGAAACCGATAGTGTCCGTCACCGTACACAACGGCTCCGTCACGAAACTAATACTGGCCTGAGGATCTGGAATAGAGCACACTCCGCCTCAAGTTAACGCAAATGAGTAGATAAGTAGAGCGAACGAGTTGGCCTCGTAGCTGTTAGCTTGCATTCAGGGAACAGTGGGTTTGAACCCCACCATCGTCAGCCTTCACGGTTACGACCGCTCCTTTCTCAGTCCTAGACATTTCCTAGCCCGTCGTCGCCAAAAAGCTGTCTCTGTTAGTGTGATGTTGCTTGATGATAAGGTTTGTTGTTTAAAACTACCTAATATCCAAGTCATCGGCTCTAGTGTGGTGTTAAACAGCTATGAAAACGTAATAAATAATAACGTACAGATATTGGTAGGAATTTTATTCTCGGACATCTTGGATGTGGTTTTCCGTGGTTTCTCATATCTACTCCAGACGAATGTTGGGATGGTATCTACCTTGGGCCACGACCGACTACTCCTCAATTAAGCACACGAAGCCGTTGACAAAAATGGCAGAAGTTCCCTACACAGAGCAACAACAAAATCAATGAAACTGACACCAGTCAAAGGGACGTACTGTAAAACAAAATTCATTATAATTTTCACTTATTAGTTGAGTAGTGATACAATTTTCTTCATCGAGGGTTTCCTCCTCATTGTAAACGCAAGTCGGAGCATAGTCTTGCCCACATCTCCCAACCATGGGCGCCCATGCCCGGGGGCAAGGTGGGGACGAGCACCCCCCCCCCCCCTAGCTCTCAGGGAAAGGCAAATATCTAATATATTCAGGTGTTTTTCTTTCAAGAAAATGATTTAAAAATCGGTATTTCGTAGAAGTGGTGGGGGATACCGTGGAATACAAGTCGCCATTCATCTTCCAAAATATTAGAAATACTACATACACCCAGGCCTAGCCGAACTGTCCTATGAATGCCCTTGCTCCCAACCCACTATTGGCCAACGGACCAGGCAACTTACCTAAACCAGTATATACCTAAAAACTGAATCGACAATGTAAAGTGGACATACATTAGAGCTGAATAGTGTGGATGGTTCCCACTGAATCGGAAGATTAACGTTCTTTTAATATAATGTTATTTGTTTTATGCCCCTTCAATTGCTAAATTTCAGGGTTTCGGAATTTGTCCTACAGGAGTTCTTTAACATTCGGCAAGTAGAGACATGAAGTTGTGTGCATTTAAACACCTTCTAATGCCACCGAACTAAGCAGGGATCCGCAATTTTGGGAATATAGGAACAATGGCTTTTTGACTACGCCACTAACCAGGGAGCTGTCTAGACTGGGCCAGACAGATTTCAGTGAAACCTGGGTGTATGATCAATTAACATATTCTAAGTTTAATGACAATAATAATTTTGCAGTAAAATCAACGTTAGTGTTATAATTAATTGCTCAAGTATAGTTGGGCGGCTAGGAGCAGTTAGGTGACGATGTACTGTATTAGTTCTATTTTAGTTCTATAAAACACTTTACACTGAAAAGGAAAATTATTTTGAAAACCTGAGCAGAATTTTACGGTCTTCAAACCTAATGTAGTAAAACGTTCATTATATGAATTTATCAAAATATATAGTGTTTTAATACTTCTGTATGGTTTAGAATGGAAGATAAAATATTATCTGATATGGAATCTTGGGCTTCTGTGTATAAAACTATTAACATAATCTTTTATTTGCACACACCAGTTCCTGTTCAAAACCACTCGTTTTGTGATGCTGCGGACAGCCCACTGTATGTAAAAACGACAGCGTGCAGTGACGTTCCGATGTCTTAATTGACCAAGAAAACAAACGGATTATACATTTTTGAAGGTCATACTGAACCCATGACCTTTGTGTCGTAAGGAACCAAAGTCCCAAAATCATTACATGAGGTCCCATATAAATTACAAGTCATGAGCTCCAGCTACATATTTTATCTCTGACCAGAGACGGCACGTGGAGGAACAGGTGGTGATTCACATTCTCACGCTAAAGAAATTACGTCACCCGCACGTGTAAAAGGGGCATGGATACGATGGACTATTTGTTCTAATAAAAAGTACATTTTAAGAAGAGTTGGCGACGAAACTGCCGTAGTAAACGTTAGGAAATTGTAAGTGAAACAATTTGGTCATTAATGTTAAAGATTTTAGACCGCTAAATAGCTCCAGAAGGAAATTCGTCGAAAGACGCGCCTGTTCGTTCGAACTCTGTTACATCGACCAAATATAGTGCCTAATTTATGAGGTAATTTAACAATTTAGTTGGTTAAGAGAAATCCTTAAATCCGCTACTAAACTAAACAACTATGTGTTACATGATCTGCTACCAGTATATTTTTATGGGGGTAGAAAAAGTGTCTGTAAAATTTTTGGCGGTAAGTGCAGACGGCATGAGAGATGGGAGCAAATGGTATAAAAGAACGTTGCGCCATTTGCAATCTCGCATTGTGTCCAGTGAATTCGAGGCGACTCAACGCATTTCAGAAAATAACTTTGCGAACCAGCGTTTGGAAGACTAAGTCACAAAAGGGAAGATAGGTTTTGGCCGAAGGTGGCTATAACATCATCTCTAAGTGGAGATAGGGGCTGCCTGGCCGAGGCGGTAAAGGCCGTGCTCGGTTCGCCCAGAAGGACGTGGGTTCGATTCCCCGCCAGGAAGTCGAAACATTTAAGAAACGAGGTTTCCACTTCCGAAAGTGCACATGGCCCTGAGGTTCATTCAGCCTACACCAAAAGTGAGTATCAGGTTAATTCCTGGGGTCAAAGGCGGCCGGGGGTAGAACTAACCACTCTACCCCACCAAGTGCCGAGGTTACGGATGGTGGAAGCCTTTACCTTCCACCCCTCCAAGGGCTTCATGGCCTGTACGGAGAAGACTTTGCTTTGCTTTAAGTGGCTGATTCACTATCAGTTGTTTACCTAGTCTTTTCTCAAATGATTTCAAAGAGCTTGGAATTATATCGAACATTTTCCTTGATAAATTATTATATTCCTTAATTTCTCTCCTAATAATGTATCATCTTGCATTCCAACTTTATCTTCATATTTTGATCTTTTATACCTTCAAGAGCTCCACTCAAACGCATTCGTCTAATAATGTCACTCCACGCCATCTCTCCACTGACAGCTCGGAACATTCCTTAGTCGAGCAGATCGTCTCCTTACTCCCAAGTCTTCCCAACCCAAAGTTTGCAACAATTCATAACACGACGCTTTTGTCAGAAGTCACCCAGAACAAATAGTGCTACTTTCATCTGGCTCTTTATCAGTTCTTGTATCAAAAATCCTGGTAAAATGAAATGGCGTATGGCTTTTAGTGCCGGGATATGTCCGAGGACTTCGGCTCGCTAGGTGCAGGTCTTTTGATTTGACTCCGGTAGGCAACCTGCGCGTCGTAATGAGGATGAAATGATGATGAAGACGACACATACACCCAGCCCCGTACCAGGGAAATTAACCAATTATGGTTAAAATTCCCTACTCTGCCGAGAATCGAACCCTGGGCTCCTGTGACCAAAGGCCAGCACGCTAACCATTTAGCCATGGAGCTGGACTAAAAATCCTGGTATAGTTCCCGTACGTTGGAAGCCTACTGTAATTAAGGTCTTACCAGAGACTTATACGGCTTTTTCTTGACATCCTTAGCCAAAGTCATCTCCGTACACGCCATGAAGGCCCTTGGAGGGGTGGAAGGTAAAGGCTTCCACCATTCGTAACCTCGGCACGTGATTGGGTAGAGTGGTTAGCTCTACGCCCGGCCGCCTTTGCCCCCAGGAATTAACCTGGTTCTCGTTTTCGGTGTAGGCTGAGTGAACCTCAGGGCCATACATATGCACCTCCGGAAGTGGAAATCTTGTTTCTTAAATTTTACGACTTCCTGACGGGGATTCGAACCCACGTCCTTCCGAGCGAACCGAGCACGCCTTTACCGCCTCAGCCTGGCAGTCTCTTGACATCCTTAGTACAACCCCTAAATACCCTCATAACCATAAGAAAAGATCTGTATCATTTATTCACAGCCTCGTTAATGACGATCTTTCCTTGTGTTAAGACCTAAGTAGTTACAATGGCTCAGATCTGTGAAACCTCGTGGTGACGGGTCTCATTATAGAAACATAAATGAACGCCTAGCAAATAAGAGAAAGGCAACGAATCGGACAAGCATGTCAGAGAAGAAGAGTGAATGATGATGAGGTTAGGGGACAGTGAAGTGCCTGATTCTACAATGAAAGGGATACCCAGGAGGCAATAAATCAAGTGACAGGAGCAGGTAAGTTGCGTACCATATTGAATCCACTTTGGTTGTTTTCGGGAGTGAGAAATTCTGAAGCCCGGAAGTGGCGTCCCACAAGCAGTGTACCAACAGTTTTTAAACAAAGCAACTAAATATCAATTATTCTGATGTCACTCTCCTTAGTAACTTAACAACAGATTAATTCAAATACTGCTTCTTCTGTCACTTTTCCCACTCTCTGGTGCGATCTGTGTAGGACATGTTTTACGGCCGGATACCCTTCCTGCCGCCAAACTTACGTGAAGGGATATAATCACTATCGCATGTTTCTGTGGTGGTTAGTAGTGTGATGTGTTGTATATAGATGAAGATGTGTATTGAGACGAGCACAAACACCCAGTCACCGAGCCATAGGAATTAATGATACAAAGTTAAATTCCCCGACCCTGCCGGGAATCGAACACGGGGCCCTCCAAACCGAAGGCCACTATACTGACCATCCAGCCAAGGAGTCAGATTATAGAAGCCTAATAAATATCACTAATATAATTATGATTCATTAAAAATTATAAGAGTCCGTTTCCTTGGCTGAATGGTCAATATGCTGGCCTTCGGTTCAGACTACCCTGGGTTCGTTTCCCGGCCGGGTCTAGGAGTGTAACTCCGGGTAGTTAATTCCTCTGGCTTGTCGTCTGCGTTCGTGTTAATACCCTATATTCACAATACAGCCAACCATCACAAAAACACGCAATAGTGAATACATCCCTCCGCCTAGTGTTGGCGTCAAGAAGAGCATCCGACAGTAAAACAGGACCAATTCCCCAATCAACTGGGAAAAATGGTAGGAAGAAGAAAGGGAATACAGAGTAAACACATAACGAGTTTCACGATATAATAATGCATGCTCCTTCTGTATTACAATAATAATGCTATGTGCTTGTACTTATTTCAATTGTTCTTGGACGGAGCAAGGTGGCCGTGTGGTTAGGGTCTCATAACTGTGAGCTTGCATTCGGGACATGGTAGTTTCGAAGTCCACCGTCGGCAGCCCTGAAGACCCTTTTCCGAGATTTCCCATTTTCACGCCAGGAAAATGCTGGAGTTATGCCATAATTAAGGCCTCGGTCGCTTCCTTCCTTTTCCCATCATTGCGTCGGAGGAAACCGTTTGTATGTTCGTGCGATGTTAAACCACTAGCAAGAAGAAGAACTGTTCTCGGTCTTATTGGACTCCAGAGTGATATAATTTTACTCTAAATTCTTCTCTAACGTTCCTGTATATCAAGTGACATAAGTCTCTCACTTTTATGCACGCGGAATTACCAACCATTTAATTGTGCTGAAATTTTATTGCACAACCGTGAGCACAAGAGATTCCACCGGAGAAATTGTTACTCGCTCCCACTTTAAGAACTGACCTGTTTTGTTGATAATAATAATAATAATAATAATAATAATAATAACAATAATAATAATAATAATAATAATAATAATAATAATAATAATAATAATAATAATAATAATAATAATAATAGTCATTACCATCTTTGTGATATGTCACTTCAACAGCGGTAGATCTTAAAAGACGTAAAGTGTTGGAATGTTGTTCCGCAGTTCTTTTATGTGCTGGAAACCAATGACACATAGTCATCGTATTCAAACACCGTCATCGTATCGAAAACTTTCCATTAGGTCCTTTAAGGCTCCACACCCTTTCTCGTCGTGTATCTGGCCTAAGTTGTATCTGTGCTTCATTTGCACTTCATTGAGCATGGAATGGACAGCTTGAAAATGGCTCTTTTTGGTCGTCCACAACCACCACAAACCATCGCAGACCTCATTAGAGTTGCCCACATGGAATGGGACGTTCTTGCCCGAGAAGACGTCACTCTACTGATCTCAAGGATTCTACAGCGTATCAGAGACCTGAATAATGCCAGAGGAGGCTGTGCATGGTACCAAGACAGAGTGAAGGTGAGACACCCTTCATTTAAAATAATGCAAGAGTAACCGTTTCGTAATTACTGTTTATTTGCGTTAGATATTGGATGAAGAACACTTTGTAAAAGTTTACGTTTCCAGGCTGTGTGTTTCTGTGATACAATAAACCACATTCTCTTACTTTATTATTGCCTTGCAACCTTGATATTCCAGACTTCTTTACTGTGTCTCGAAAGGAAATGACCATGGCCTTACGGAGGGTGACATCTCCTGCCTTTGCGTGGAGCTAAAATGAAGCCAAGAAAACCATTCCAAGGATGAGCTACATTGGAATTTGAACCCACTCGTCATCAGACACAAATCACAATTGAATCTGCTTCAGCTGTAAGAAACGTTTCGATTTAGGCACGGTGACTGAAAGGACCGCAATAAAACACAAGTGTCGTGACACGATCTTTCAGAAAACTAGTCGACTACTGAGCGTCAGGGTCAGTCAGTGTCATGAGATTAGTCACCGCGATGATTTGTCACTCAAAGCCACTATTAAATAGTGCGTAATCCCTCATTCCCTGGGACGTGGTCGTTCTGTTAAGAGGGTGTGAATGTGAATGTCATTAACATGAGGACTTTAACACAGTTCCCTCAGTCTGTTTCTCTAGAACTCGTGCTGCTAACTCAGGCATGGCCACTGTACTTTATTGAATTAGTGTGTGAGGCTCTTCAGGAAAATTATTCAAGCAAGAGGGAAATCATTTTTAGGGCAATTCTTTGCCGATTTAACCCAACATGTTTTCGTCAACAGTTGATAAATTCTAGAGGTAGACATCTGAGAAATGTGAATTTATTTCCTGGCTTCTCTCGCGTAAAAAGCAATTTTGGACAGTGATAATGGTAAAATTTGCATTATAATATCACTACAAATATATTTTTATAATAAAATCAAAGTAATCTCCGTACAGGTTGTGAAGGTCGTGGGAGGGATGGAAAGTGAAGGCTTCCACTATCCGTGACCTCGGCACTTGGTGGAGTACAGAGGATAGCTCTACGCCCGGCTGCCTTTGCCCATATTTTTATAATAACTGTAGTAATAAAATTGGGTTCACATAACTCAACAAAAATGTCACCTGTACAGTGATCTTATTAACATAGTTTGGAATAATTCTTAAGCGATTTCTATTTTATTTAATACATTTACAATCAAAATGTAAGAATTTTCACGTTTATGATTTTTTTACGGTTTACGTCGTTCAGATGTCTGTGAATCCCTTCAGATTTTGCTACTACATATCTCCAACATTACTCGTCTTTGAATAGAGCTATGTGTTATTAAACTGATAGAAAATAACCTAGGAAACCCACTCTCGGATATCTTGCTATTCTTCCTGGAACACTTGTATAGCTACTGAACAGATTAGCTCCAAACTGTACTGTTTTCCTGGGCTGTTCCATCTGACGTCTGAGGCACACCAGTGGGTGGTAAACTACTGCATTTCTGACCAAAATTATGATAATTTCTATCTCCTAATCAGGTATTACGCGTTTGGGAAATTAGAAGTCAAAGCAAAGCTACCTTCGTACACACCTTGGAAGAGTTAAAAACTTTCATTTCATGTAACCTCGGCACCAGCTAGCCCCCTCAGACCTGAGTTAGATAAATAATTTGATTATATTTTGTGCGTGCTTGAATGAGTGTATTTTTTTGGGAGTTTAGAATCTCTGTGGAGCATACTGCACATTAGTACTTCCAGTCTGGATAGTAATAGTATAATTTGGCCAATGGGTGTAGTTACTAGTTGTTGATCTCCTGATTGCTATGTCACATGTTCAGTTGGCTGTTGCTACGCAGTGTATTCTTTTGTTTCCCATTTGCTCTTTCTCTCTTAACCAGTTGTTGTGATATTTAAATTCCTGCTAATGACTTTTTAAAATATAATCGTTAAGTGTAGTTATATTGTTGCCCTGGAAACCTAAGTGCTAGAGGAGTGAGAATTTGATGCACACCATACTGTACAATCACGCTAAATGAAGTGTCTGACGATTCAAAACATTTCTATAGTCAATAACAGCTACATCTTTAAAAGTTTCAGATATTATTGATTCAGGCGAAATTATATATCTTAAAACATTTTATGATGAAGACAGTGATGATGCTTCAAGGTCCTTCATGCCAAGAACTAAATGAACATCATTTGTACTCACTGGATTATAATTCTTTGCCTTTGTTATTTTCAAAACCGTATGATTCTCAGTGTGGCTATGAAATGTAAAGTTTTTTTGCTTCCTATGTGACATTACATAACTGTAATAATAATAATTAGTAACTGTATGTTGCAAAACTTATAAGTATAATGTAATTTCCAACTTATAGAAACATCATTTTGTTGATAGTTGTAATTTTTTACGTGGATTTTATTATTCTGCTAACTGTTTAACAATATTTAGCTAAATTATGTTTTCCGCGTTACCCGAAGCACGAAATGTAGGAACAAAATATTAATCCTGAATTAACAGTATACTTTGCATTTATAAAACAAACAAGGGAAGTGCTTCAATAAAAGTAAACTCAATTTACATGCTCAATTACTTCCATTGAACGAGAAAAGTGAGGTTGTATATTTTTCTATACCAGAGGAATGGAGAATTGCTATAGTAGCCCCTGTGTATAAAGGAAAGGGTGATAGACATAAAGCTGAAAATTACAGGCCAGTAAGTTTGACGTGCATTGTATGTAAGCTTTGGGAAGGCATTCTTTCTGATTATATTAGACATGTTTGTGAAATTAATAACTGGTTCGATAGAAGGCAATTCGGTTTTAGGAAAGATTATTCCACTGAAGCTCATCTTGTAGGATTCCAGCACGATATAGCAGATATCTTGGATTCTGGAGGTCAAATGGACTGTATCGCGATTGACCTGTCTAAAGCATTTGATAGGGTGGATCATGGGAGACTACTGGCAAAAATAAGTGCAATTGGATTAGACAAAAAAGTGACTGAATGGGTTGCTATATTTCTAGAAAATAGATCTCAGAGAGTTAGAGTATGTGAAGTTTTGTCTGACCCTGTAATAGTTGTGAGGGGAGTTCCTCAGGGCAGTGTTATCGGACCTTTATGTTTTCTTATATATATAAATGATATGAGTAAAGGAGTGGAATCGGAGGTAAGGCTTTTTGCGGATGATGTTATTCTCTATAGAGTGATAAATAAGTTACAAGATTGTGAGCAACTGCAACGTGACCTCGAAAATGTTGAGAGATGGACAGCAGGCAATGGTATGTTGATAAACAGGGTTAAAAGTCAGGTTGTGAGTTTCACAAATAGGAAAAGTCCTCTCAGTTTTAATTACTGCGTTGATGGGGTGAAAGTTCCTTTTGGGGATCATTGTAAGTATCTAGGTGTTAATATAAGAAAAGATCTTCATTGGGGTAATCACATAAATGGGATTGTAAATAAAGGGTACCGATCTGTGCACATGGTTATGAGGGTGTTTAGGGGTTGTAGTAAGGATGTAAAGGAGAGGGCATATAAGTCTCTGGTAAGACCCCAACTAGAGTATGGTTCCAGTGTATGGGACCCTCACCAGGATTACCTGATTCAAGAACTGGAAAAAATCCAAAGAAAAACAGCTCGATTTGTTCTGAGTGATTTCCGACAAAAGAGTAGCGTTACAAAAATGTTGCAATGTTTGGGTTGGGAAGAATTGAGAGAAAGAAGAAGAGCTGCTCGACTAAGTGGTATGTTCCGAGCTGTCAGCGGAGAGATGGCGTGGAATGACATTAGTAGACGAATAAGTTTGAATGGCGTTTATAAAAGTAGGAAAGATCACAATATGAAGGTAAAGTTGGAATTCAAGAGGACAAACTGGGGCAAATATTCGTTTATAGGAAGGGGAGTTAGGGATTGGAATAACTTACCAAGGGAGATGTTCAATAAATTTCCAGTTTCTTTGAAATCATTTCGGAAAAGGCTAGGAAAGCAACAGATAGGGAATCTGCCATCTGAGCGACTGCCCTAAATGCAGATCAGTATTGATTGAAATTGGAAAAAACAATTCTTAAAAGAAAGGGTACTTCTGAAAACGATCCATTGATATAGTGCAGAGTGAACTAAACCAATAGCCATAATATTGCATGTCATTCTTGTGTACACGTGTCTCTTTGGAGTTCCCAGACATATCGCTATTGTAAACAGTCTATTCGATAGTTTATTATTACAGGTACCCTCCTTCGCCCACCTCCCTACTTCGCGTCGCTGCATCAGGAGCTACGGGCAGTTGCAAAACTTCATACCTGACTCTACTGCCCTGGAATCATTTTCGTTCTAATCTGAAAGTTTCGTCAAGATTCCCGTCGACAACTCCGCAACACTCCCTTGTAAATGGGATAGAGCAATAACTTTATGCCGGGCCACCCTTACCTCCAGTAATCTGAACTAATTTCTGGTGTGATCTGGGTGAGCCACTGGGTCATATGCTTTTCTAGAAGTGGAAGTCTCATTTTACTGTTTTAATATATTCTCTCTCAATAATCAGACCCTATGTTTATTTCTCAATTTGAATAGTAATTTTAATACAAAACAAAGACAATAAAATGTCGCACCCCCGTAAATTGGATAAAAATTGCAATTCATTCAGTGAATATATACTTGTGTTATTATTATTATTATTATTATTATTATTATTATTGTTATTATTATTATTATTATAGTGATCACTCCCTGAGAGTGGATCTGTAGTGCTTACTGGGAGTGTTGCAGCTGTTATGTACTAGTGGTTTGAAAGCCAAGCATTTAAGAAACGACGTGGCCAGCAACATACACATCTAGCCATTAGGTCTACTAAAAATTAACATCACTTGGTTTCATAAATCTGGCTTCTAGCTTTTTCACATACCTCACTAAGTGAAGCAAATTATACTCGTAAATAGTGAATAACAGTAGGTGATGCATTAGCCCAGCTAGTTCTCCAACAAACACTAGAATATATCAGCGGATCTCATACGTGGAGATCCAATCAAATGGACATGAAAGAGAACGCGCGGGGAGTTACCGCCCTAAATAGGTAGGAAGCAAAACGAAACAATATGTTGACCGCAGTAACGAAGTACACACGAATTTATAATTAGGTCACAGGGTCTGGTTTCGCCACGCAACCATCGTGTTTGAAGGTAACAGATGTTCGAAATTCATTAATAAGTTACTCATTTCTGGACATAATGAAGTAAACAGATAACGAGGAATCGTTCTATTCCGATGGAATTTCAGTGTTGTATTCTGTAAACAATAATGTAATATTTGTAATGTTCCTTAAAGCATTACAGATCTCCATTTAAAAAGTTTGAGGGCGGGGCTCTACTGAAATATTGGCCCAGGATTGGCTCAAAAACCGAAAATTAGAATTTGGTTTAGCGGATACTCGAAAATTTCGGGCATAAGGCGATATTTTCTTCTTCCATGTGAGGTCATTTTTAAAGGTGCAGCAGTGACGTTTAAATTATACATGTGGCTTTCAAATCTGCCATAGACTTAATTTTGTGTGCCTATTTTAAACTTGTAAGACATACCCTCCGATGAAGGTGGACAGTGTCTGCTGTGTATGTGAAATTGCGTGTTAATGGAGGACAGTGTTTTGCGTGGTGTGTGAGCTGCATGCATACTGGGGACAGCACAAATTCCCGAGCTAAGGGAATGAATCGTTCACAATTAAAATCCCACGACGTCCGGCTCTATTGCTGGGTTGTCAGCGTACAAGCCTTCGGTTCAGAGGGCCGTGAATTCGATTTCCGGCCGAGCGAGGAATTTTAACCGCGTTTGGTTAATTCCCCCTGAAATCGGGAACTGGATGACTGTGATCGTCATAATACACATCTTCACTTGCACACAACACTCACCACACTATCAACCATCAGAGAAACATGTAATCGTGAATACATACCTCCCTTCGTAAAACCAACCCCTGATAATCGAGAAAAAAGATCAGGAAAGAAAGAAAAAGAAAGATTAAAACTTCACAACCTGGCTGGTAGTTAAACCCGGGGCCCCAGGGACCGCAGACCAAGACACTGATCAATCAGTCATCGAGCCGGAGAGTTTTCATAGAATAATTTAATTCATTCTATAATCTAAGTAAAATGCTTTCTAGACACAATCGCTGGAGAATGTCTAAGGGAGCAAAAAGCAAACGAAGTGAATATGCTCGTTTACATATTGTCAAATGATAAGATGAAGAACTAACTTCGGCAATCTCAATTCTGGACCAGAAATTAATATTAAGAGAATGTATTACAAGATGCACAGAACACACAATTTTAGACATAAAAAACTGAAAATTTACACGGATACCAATGTAAGCTTCACCTATTACATGCTAGAGTACAGTCAAAATTGTGACACTACAGTAATAGACATAAGTTCATTGTATGACCTGGGATAGGTACATATGGCTTGTTCTATTTGGTCTAAATGTTAACGCTTTCTTAAAAAGAGCCATAGAAATCAACCAATATACTAAAATTTCGTGTAGTCTGACGTAAAATTACATAAAACTGAAATAATTATAGTAGGGTCTCCCCTAAGGCCCTAATACCTTGAAGTAATTTCGATACCAAAGATGAGAGATTCGATCCCTTGCCATAGAGATTTCTAATATCTATCCCGGATGTGAACTGCCTCAGGTTGTCCCTCATGTTTTCCGAAAGAATGGTCAAAAGTCTTATACTAAACCGAAAATAACGCCCATGACACCATACACTAACATAAATTATTTTAAAAAACGTTAGCTAGTAATTACTCAGAGTCAAACACGAAATATACCAGGTTGATAATTACGATGTCTCTAATCGCAAAATCGACTGCACATCTTGGTACTTACTGATTTTTGGTAAGGGTGAGTTTTTGTCTTGTGGAGATGGTAGATAATATGCGACAAATAAACCACACCTTATTTAAAATAATATTCCCGGCACAGCTATTATCAGAATCTGTGCGCTACAGCAACAAAAGCCAGCTTATTAAAGCGCTGGCTCCGCGGTCTAGGGGTAGCCTGCCTGCCTATTTCCCGGAGGTTTCGGACTCGATTCCCGGCCTGGTCAGAGATTTTAAGCTGGATCTGATGGCTGGTTCGAGGTCCACTCAGCCTACGCGAGAGCTATTTATTAAGGAACTCTCTGACCATGAGATAGCGGTCCAATTCTAGACAGCTAACAATAACGCCCGAGAGGTTTCGGGACCACGTGTCACCTTGTAGTCTGTAGGCCTTCGGACCTCAGATACTGTGTGCATGCATTTTACTTCGGCGCCATTTAGACTCGCTTAACTCTACTGAATGGCAGAGAAAACGGAGCTCTGTTGGGCGATCTATGAATGAGTTTTAATTACTTTTTTCGGAGTCATCACTGAAATTTGGAGCTTCTACAATTTTCTACTTATCACAACCAAATTTAAAACACAGGCGTATATTTATAAGATAGAGCACCACACAAAATTTGACGTTGATTAGGTAATTTGTTCCAAAGTTATTAACAAATAATAATTTTATATGTTGCATGGAAAATGCTCCTTTTGCACAGTTTTCATTATTTTTTGTTTATAATTTGACTGACTAGTCAAAATTACTCATATCATCATCATCATCATCATCATCATCATCTGTTTACCCTCCAGGTTCGGTTTTTCCCTCGGACTTAGCGAGGGATCCCACCTCTACCGCCTCAAGGGCAGTGTCCTGGAGCTTCAGACTTTTGGTCGGGGGATACAACTGGGGAGTATGACCAGTACCTCGCCCAGGTGGCCTCACCTGCTATGCTGAACAGGGGCCTTGTGGAGGGATGGGAAGATTGGAAGGGATAGGAAAGGAAGAGGGAAGTTAGGTACCATCCCGGCATTCGCCTGGAGGAGAAGTGGGAAACCACGGAAAACCACTCCGAGGATGGCTGAGGTGGGAATCGAACCCACCTCTACTCAATTGACCTCCCGAGGCTGAGTAGACCCCGTTCCAGCCCTCGTACCACTTTTCAAATTTCGTGGCAGAGCCGGGAATCGAACCCGGACCTACGGGGGTGGCAGCTAATCACGCTAACCACTACACCACATAGGCGCACAAAATTACTCATATACTAAATAATAACTCTGGGTTTTGCGGTCAGGTATAAACTACTTTTCATTACAGGGTATTAATCCCATGGGGAAAACTCTAGTTTGGTGGTATTTTAGGAACAAAAATATGAAGGTAATATTCAACTGATAATAACATGCAGAACTACTTTCAATTCCTGCACATACTACGTCAGAAAATTTCAAGTCAATCTGATAAGGAGCATTTTATAAATGTCAATGAGCTGATAATATTTTAAACTAGAAATATTCAATTAAAAGTTCTAAGAAACAGACTTGCATTAAAACTGCTCTGGCCTGTAAGTTACTCCCTCAGACTTCTGTCTTCTCTTATGCACAGCCTAGGCCTTCTACAAGACAAACATATTCCAGGGGGATCATTTAAATGGTAGTCCGAAAGAACTTTAAAGCCGGTATTGTCTGACAACGTGAGCATATACTTGCTCTATATACGCCATGCCGCTACCCTTTAAATCTACCATTTACCGAGCTCAATAGCTGCAGTTCATAAGTGCGGTCAGTATCCAGTATTCGGGGCATAGTGGGTTCGAACCCCACTGTCGGCAACCCTGAAGATTGTTTTCCGTGGTTTCCCATTTTCACACCAAGCAAATGCTGGGGCTGTACCCTAATTAAGGCCACGGCTGCTTTCTTCCCACTCCTGGCCCTTTCCTGTTCCATCGTCGCCATAAGACCTATCTATGTTGGTGCGACGTAAAAAAACCTTGCAAAAAATCTGGTATATAGAGATTTACAAATGGCGTTAGGGGAAAGTGATAACAGTATTTGAAAATTGGAGGATTTTTAATGTTAAAATTGAAAATTAGATTTTTTGATCAAAAGTCACAATGTTTCAGACATAACTCCCCTTAACACTACATATGCCACCAGAGATCTTTCACATGCCGACATCGTACGACATGGAGTTTCGAATGGATTCTTTCCAACCTTCAAAACCGACTACCTTTGCCGTGATTGAACCCATGATCTTAGGATCGAGAGGCCAACACTACCACCGATTCATTGAGGAAGCTGGGGTTATTTAAAATGTTGAGTTACAAAAGGTGAGACATGTAGTTCGGATGAAAATAAATTAAGAAATACAGCAGAGTCCCATTAATCCGCAGCCCAATAATCCGGAAACTCTGTTAACCAAAAAAACCCAACTTCATGGCGCAACAGCCCCGAAAGGCCATGACCTACCAAGCGACCGCTTGCTCAGCCCGAAGGCCTGCAGATTGCGAGGTGTCGTGTGGTCAGCACGATGGATCTCCTCGGTCGTTATTCTTGGCTTTGTAGACCGGCGCCGCTATCTCACCGTCAGATAGCTTCTCAATTGTTATCACGTAGGCTGAATGAAACTCGAACCATCCCTCAGATGCAGGTAAAAATGTCTGACCTGTTCGGGAATCGAACCCGGGGCCTCCGCGTAAGAGGCAGGCACGCTACCCCTATACTGCGGGGCCGGTGGAAACTCTGTTAATTTCGAACTAAAATGTAAAAAGTTCTAAAGTAGTAATGAAATTAAAAACTGCATTTCAGAACGACAATTATTTATATTTTTATTATTCATGTATGAAATCTGTATAAAATAATACTGCACTCTGCGCCGCGATGGTGCTTTGAGGCAGAAATTGATGTAAAAATAAGGGTGTATAATGTAACAATAGAGTTTGGTTACACTGAAATTAGTAAAACACAACGGTCAATGCTCCACAATTATCAGTCACTAATTGCCTCTCTTTAAAAAATCGATTAGGCCTATTCCTCTCTGGTTATTCCACGTTAAACTTCGTAGTTGCAGCAAAAGGGTGGATTTTAGAAGAAATTTCCGACAATCCAAAAATTATCCAGTCTGATAATTAGTCAGATTAGTGGGACTGGACTGTACTGTACTGTCCTGTGAATGTAAGAGCAGAGAACATTTTGGGGAAATCTGATAAACCGGGCGAGTTGGCCGTGCGGTTAAGGGCGCGGGGCTGTGAGATTGGATCCAGGAGATAGTGGGTTCGAATCTCAGTCAGCAGCCCGGAAGATGGTTTTCCGTGGTTTCCCATTTTCACACCAGGCAAATGCTGGGGTTGTAACTTAATTAAGGACACGGCCGCTTCCTTCGAACTTCTAGGCCTTTCCTATCCCATCGTCGCCGTAAGACCTAACTTTGTCGGCGCGACGTAAAGCCCATAGCAAAAAAAAAAGAAATCTGATAAGAAAAAGATACAAATTGATAGATCACCTCTTTGAGACATCCAGGACTCGTTCACTTAGTTTCAGGGAAGATTATAGAACAGTAATGATAAGGACATATCAAGACATGAATAGACGATACAGATTAGAATACATAGGCCTACAGGTTGTAATAAGATATTAATAGATGAGAATATTAGCATAGTAGAGGCTGGTATGTAGACCGTCAATGGAAAGATGCTCCAAAATTAACACTGGTCAACATTAAGCTTTTTCACAGCAATTCTTTTGAATTCTTGCAATTCGAGGTAAGCCTCGATAGATTACACAAGGGATATTGAGGGATGCCATTTCGAAGAAATTAGTTATTGACAAGTACAAAAATAATTTATTTTCGTAATAGAAACTTTTTCTCGTCCTTCTAGACTGCCGCACGGTAACTTAATGAATGCTAGCCTATATTATATTTTAGCGGTATAGTTTCTGATTTAGCAATCTTGGGTGAATACATTCGTCATTGGCGTGGTGGCGTGGGCTATCGTGGTCACCCTCCCCTTGCTCCTCCCCCGTAAAGCCTCCCCTCGTCTGCCACGTAAGGGGGACAACTGCTGCAGTTTACCAGAATTCTGTGGATCTGGCAGCAATGAAATGAAAAAAAAAATCCCCACGTATAGTTACTATTATTCGATATATAACGAAGGAAACGAAGCTTTAAAACACAAACCTCATTCGTTGCCGAGATAGATTGTCGTATGACAAACATGTTATAAAGCACTTTGAATGTATCTTCAACATCTTAGATATAATAGTAATAACAATAATTAGAACTAGGCCGAATCGTCGATTTCAAAAAAAGGATGTACATAGTAACGTAGGCTGACATGTCTCTTCGTTCTTTGTGCCGAAAATCACGAATAATCATTACTGATATGAAATATTTCAAAGTCGCCATAAGACTAAAAAATATTTCCAAAAAGAATTTCACCTACAAAGAAATCGATTTTTTTCCACTTCAGTCCCTACATAACTGTGCAGAAATAACAAAACTCCGAAATTTAACCGCCTTATGCTACCACATTTACATGGAAGCACTTTACAGGAGGGAGTGACCTTATTTGTTTAATTAAAGTACCTATTGTACTTCAATGTTATCCAATAATAATTCACATCAGACGAGATACATACTGCATACCAAATGTAGAATATGGAACACTGAAGCAATGCGGTGTGACAGTGCTTGGCACTCCATTCCTAATGTCTAGCTAATCCGGCACAATGTCTTTTCGACAATTCACTATCAAAATCGTGAATGGTAGAACACATCGTCGCTCTTGTGCCAAAACCGCGAATGAGACAATGCTATTCCTATCCATTATTTTCCTTGCCTACCCGCCAGATATTCATATTCAGTCCATCAGAACAATTTGCGTTGAGTTCATTTTCCTATGGGCATGTGTGAAGGAAAATCAACTTTACTGCACCGTACTGCAGACATGTATGTTTGTATGACATATTTATCCATTCCTAGAGTATGATATATTTAAGTTTAATTTCCTTCTGCGCGTGTATAAAGGAAAATGGAACTCAACGAAAATTGTTCTGGTGGACTGCATATCAATATGTGGCTGGGAGGCGTGAAGGGAAATAGATAGGAAGAGCACTGTCACATTCGCAGTTTTGATACAAAATTAAACTCCTCAGTCTCCATAACCGATTCAAGCTTGTGAATACATAAAATAAAAAGAGCGAACGCTGGACTTGAATTCAAGAGTGGTGAAAGATTAACGATATAATCATAGGAATCGCTACTTCATGAAGCATGAAATCACTTATCTTACAGTTTGTAACTCTGAACGCCGCGATTTCTATAACACTTTTGTTACTGATCTTAATAGCTTTCACAAATATCTTTCAGAAGTCCCAGAGAGAACTACCCCCCCACCCCAATATGTAAAGTGGAGTTGTAACTTTCAGTTTCACATCTCCAAGCACGAGTGATGAAGTAGCCTACGCTCTACATCAGTTATGAAATATATACTTAGTTTTGAGACTGAAGAAAAATGAGTTAATACTCTCACATTCGTAGGGAGGAAAGTAGAAGTAATGTTATTAGTTTTACGTCCCACTAACTAATATTACCGTTTTCGGAGACGCAGAGGTGCCGGAATTTTGTCCCGCCGCAGTTAATTTACGTGTCGATAAATCTGCCGACACGGGGCTGACGTATTCGAGTGCCTTCAAATACCACCGCACTGAGCTAAGATCGAGCCTGCCAACTTGGGTTCAGAAAGCGAGCGCCTTAACCGTCTGAGCCACTTTGCCCAGCAGGGAGGAAAGTGACAGACAAGCTACATATCCTAAGGCAAGGACAATGCCTGAAACTTAGTTGTAAGTGTAGAGCGATGTCCAGAAATGTATACTAATAATAATAATAATAATAATAATAATAATAATAATAATAATAATAATAATAATAATAATAATAATACTAATAATGATGTTATTTGCTTTACGTCCCACTAATTACTTTCACGGTTTTCGGAGACGCCGAGGTGCCGGAATTTAGTCCCATAGGAGTTCTTTTGCGTGCCAGTAAATCTACCGACACGAGGCTGACGTATCTGAGCACCTTCAAATACCACCGGACTGAGCCAGGATCGAACCTACCAAGTTGGGGTCAGAAGGCCAGCGCCTCAACCGTCTGAGTCACTCAGCCCGGTCCAGAAATGTATAGGAGGGAAGGCAAGGAGTGCTAACTCTGAGTTTGTATTTTTGTATTTTAGCGAAACGCGTTGGACTTAATTTAATTCACTCACACATTAAAATGATATAGGAGGTGTCGAGGCAGAAAAACGTTATACGTCCTCATGCGAACGAACTTTATACACGTGCCACTGCGAAAATTTGTCATAAAAATGCTACACTACTACGGCACTGTTAGAGTACATCTGGTAATTACTTCCCAAGACAGTTAGATGCGGATTAACAACCAGCAACAGTCCCCGATAAAGCCATTGCGACCGGTTGAACATATCTATATATAATACATTTTCTTCTTATCATATGCCATCCTTTCTTACGGAATTTTAGTTTATACGTTAGTAACTTGGGGCTTGTTTACCCGAGACCTCGTGCAACGTGTAAAATTATCGGAAAGTTTCAGGGAACTAACATAATGTACGGAACAAGTAATTGAATTGTCTTTCTTTTTCTTTTATCTTGGGTTGCGTCAGCATTCAGCACTGTTTGTCATTGCAAGATGGCGTCCATTGGTCATCTCAGCTCTCGAGTTAGCCGATGGGAGAGGTGGGGATGTTCTTATCGATTGAGCTTGGAGAGAGAACGAGGGAGGGGAACGGAAGCTGGACTTGCAAGGCGGGGGAGGAGGCGAGTAGAGTAGAAGGAAAACGATGAAATGACCAGGCAAGGAGGGCGTAGGCACAACAATGCGAGAGTAATCACACCGTAAAAAGTCTAGTCTTTAGAACTACAATTACCAACCTTCCTGTTAAAATAAAACTCTAATAATTTGGGTACAATATTGTAAAATTTAAAGGCACACTCATATAATAAACTATAGACTTTGTACTGTAAAGATCAGGAACTGTTTGTAGAGATTAGCTCTCAGTAGAGCACCGACACACATTAATGTCATATGCTAGAAAAGACAACTGGATTTTCCCGCTACTCATGAGACATCCAACTGAAAATACAATGCAACAACACTCTGCATGGAATGTGCATTGCAGCTTCAACAATACCAAACGTGCAGGAGTCACTATTCTACACAGGAGACACCACACACTAGGCTAGACCTTATGAAAGAGATCCATTGAAATAGGAAATAAGTAAACTTATCTAATATATAAATAATCCATTAAGTTACTTCTTTATACAAGTCTCTAAATATTAAATACTTCCCTGAATGTATTCTGGACCGAGTCGTAGGAGCAGGGGAAGGCCCCATGATTATTGGCCGCACCAACCAGAACCCCCTGTCCCGCCCAGTCCAGCTTCTTGATTGACAATGAGGTATGATATTAGAATATATATTGTAAGAAATCTTAAAACAATAATAGGGTGTTTGCAATCTGACCCTTGTAGCTGTGCTCAAAACTTCAATTCTGTGTGCTCTTCACAACTTGATCCATTTCACAGTTTGATTGTACTTTGGATACAATATCCAACGACATTCATTTGGTATGCGTATGATGTTTTAAGCAAGCTATACGACGATTCAGTCTCCAGTATACCGAGGCACTATAGGAACTTCGGAAATAGCACCTTCCAAACTGTAAGTGCAACAACATGTTGGCCTCGAGACACTAGAGAACGCAAACGAATAACTTGACTCAGTCTTTGTTTGTGCTGATGTGTGGAACAAATCACAAAGCGAACACAAGGAACACTCCCACACATACACCTGCACCTTCTAACTTTCCCTTATTCACGCTCTCATACACACACTCTCACACACACATTCGCACTCTCATACGTACACACTCAGTCACCCGCACTAGGCGGGTGTGAGTGTGAACGCTACGGTAAGGGGCGCGGATAGCTTCTCCCGAACCGGCAGGAACACTAAGGAAGGAACGAAGTTAGCGTCGCGGGCCGCCACGGCCAACGCGCCCGGCTCCTCTAGAAGGAACGGTTGCATAACGAAGCGGCCTAGACTTTGTGGGACGGCGTACGAGGCAGGGACCTGGGATTTTCTAGCAGCATCTTGAAGCTTCTTTTTCACTTCTTGCAGCTCTGTCCCCTTCTCTGAGCGACTGCTTTCGTCTTCATGCTCCTTTCTGATATGCTTCTTCAAGAGGATCATATGAACAGCACTGAATCCACATTGCGCACATTTGTACAACCCGTGCGGTGAACTCCTCATCTTGCTGGCATCATTTGATGTACTTGCACTACATACGGATGCACTGTGCTTACTTTGAATGTGAGACAACAGTATTTCTCGTGACTTGAACTTCAGAGAGCACTGGGAACATCGAAATTTTGATTTGGTTGTGCCTCCCGTACTAGAATCCTCTTCTGCGACTGAAAAAGCATCGTTTGTAGTGTCAGAATCTTTTTCACCTTCCTCTGATTGTACTACATTTCGTGGGAATGTTTGCAATGTTTTTGAGAAAGAAGACGAGTAGGTACTCTGATTGTTAGGTTCCAAGAAGGGATTCAGTATATTAGAGAACTGATGAGTTAAGATATGATGTTGAAACATATCACTGTGTAGAAAACTCTGAAAGCAAATTGGACATTTCAGTGGTTTACTGGTCACCGGAATCGACTGTGAAGACAACCCGGCATGAGATCGCTCATGTACAAACAGAAATGCTAACACAGGAGTTGAAAAGGAACAATATGAACAGTGGTAACTTTTTACGGAGGAATCGCCAACTCCAAATAGGTTTGGAAAGACCTGTTGACTCGCAGTTTCTGGGGAATTCTCTTCACTGTCTTGTGTGGGCTGAGAGCCGTTGTCCACATCACGATTACCCCAACTGGTAGGTATTTTTAGTGTAGGACTATGTGAGGAGGCTCCCTCTAGTACTGGTGGTTCCTTCCATGGCTGCTTTATCTGTTGGGATTGGGCTTCAAGTTCTTTCCATTTGTCTGTACCTAGACGTCCATGATCATTAAATAAATGAGCTTTAAGCCATTTGATGCTTCGAAAGCGACGACTACAAAGAGGACAGACTTCTGTGAAGTGGCTGAAGTAGCGATTGCTGAGGTCACCCAGTTCGCATGGCTTGAGGGCTGGGTCGTTCTCTGCGGCTGGTACTACTGGAGTGGAGATAGCTGTACCTTCACGAGGACAGTCCTCCACAATGCCATGCGTATTTTGCTTATGCACTCGAAGGAAATATTTACTACATAACTCTTTGTTACAGATGTCACAGATAACACCACCAATTTGAGCACCATTCTCAATTTCTATACCGTGCATCCGCTGCATGTGTGTTTTCATGAAGTATTTGTTACATAGTTCTTTATTGCAGATTTCACAATAGCTGCTCGTAGGTGTTGCAGAGACCTTTTTATCAGAAGAACCTTGCTGTACTGGTAAGCTTGCTGTCATTGATAGACTTTTGTCAATATTCTGCTGATCCCCATGAGATGTGTCTGGAAGTGAAGTATTAGTCAGTGGAACAATAACTTGGGACTTCGAAGAATGGTATTCTTCCATGTGATGGTTCAGGAGGTATTTTGTTAAGAAGTCCTTTTTGCAAATGAAACAATAAAATGCATGAGGTTCGTTGAGTGGAGAAGGTGTTGATGCAGGCTCCTCCAATACAACACCATGCTCAGTGACCATGTGGTCTTGCAGAGAACTTCCTCCCTCCACGTCCTTGTTGCAAATACTACACACAGTTATTTTACTTACATTAAGGTTATTAAGTTGAAGTATCATCGTCTGCAGTTTTTGCAGGTCTTCGCTGATAGAATCACTACCTCCATTGTTGTTGTTTCCAGATGTCTTATCCACCACATGTAGGTAAGTTCGGTGCATTTGGAGTAGATATGAACTCTGAAAGCGACGTCCACAGACTTCACACTCTGAAGAATCTTCAATACTCGAGTTGTAATTGTTTGCACTTTGCTCTCCGACGATCAGATTGAGTGGACTGTTCTGCTGTGATGTAGTACATAATGATGTATTTGCCGAGACTATGGATGGGCGGTTGTCTCCATCTGGCACAAGAATACCATGCCGTTTGAGTTTATGGGTGCGTAAGAAATATTTATTGCAATATTCTTTACAACATATTTCACAGAATGCGTCTGCATTAATAACTCCTAATTTGCGAAGATGGTCTGTAGAGAACACAGTGTCTTTTGATTCCTGACTAGGTGTTGAAGATGGTTGCTCTACATTCCGTTCAATGTTGCTATCGTGTTCATCTTTAGGATTTGTATTATCTACAACTTCATCAGATACGGAATGAGAAGGACTCATTTTAAGACTCTTTAGGGAATTACTATCAGTCTTATCAGAAGTACATGGACGTAGATCCTCCTGTTCTGATATATTCTCTCCTATATTACCATATGCACCATCTATTCGAATTGAACCAGTCTCCGATACGCGGTAGGTTTCATCCAATTCAATTTTAGGAATATGATCTCCCGGAGAAGAATGATAACCTGGAGACGTTGTGCTATAATCTAGAATACCGTGAATTTTTGCTTTGTGTCTTCTAACAAAATATTTGTTACAAAATTTCTTCTGACATATATCACAAAATGCTCTTCCTGTTCCATTTCCTCCGGGCTTCACATGTCCTAGTTCGATGGTCGTGGGGATAGGAGTTGCTGTTTCACTACTGACATCGGATATAGTACTCACTGATATATCAGTCGAAATAAAGGAACCCACGTATGGGGATCCACCTAAAGTTACTGGAGAATTCTCTGTATATATTCCATGTTTGTTAGCCTTATGAGTTTTAAGAAAATATTTGTTACAGAACTCCTTGTTACACAGTTCACAATATGCATCTGGATTGAAGATTCGAATGGGAGTGGTCCCTGCTGCGGACGGCAGTGACTGCAAAGGAAGAATAAAGGGTGGAGTTATGGGAATATATCGCCTCGCTGCATGCTTTGTCTCGTCTGACTTCTCACCTCCCTCAAAGCAAGACACTGGCGATGTGGACACTGACTGAGAGAGACTGGACAAGTTAAGTGGTATATCTTCTTGCTGCGACTGATGCTGTGTCTGTTGTCTAAGTGATGGTAGCTCCTCATCTTCAGACTCCGATGCGGGATCCAGAGAGCTTGGAACACCATTCGAACTTGTCTTACCTTCTTGTAACGTTGGTGTGGCTGCAAGCCTTAATGGTCGGGACTGCTTTCGCCGCTTCTTAGCGTGGGCAGCCTCTGGTTCTGGGTCTAAATCTGGCTCAGGTTCAGGGGTAGATAAGGGCCTTTTGATAGCACCACTCGTAGGCTCTTCTTCGCGAACCGGACCCAGCTTGCTGGATGAATCAAGTGCAGTGGAAGCCATCTCGCTGACGGGACCCCCAGCCCTGAAAATTCAGTGAAGTGTGAAATGATGTTAAAAAGCGATCTTCAATACAGTAAATTATTTCAGTATGTATATCATCAGTGTGATAATAATATTGTGTGTTGTAAGTAAAATACATTTTGTGGCAGAGCAGACTGAGGTATGAATGATGGTTTTATACAAGCAGTTATTACCAATGTATTCCAGATCAGGTTAAATCTCCGTAACTAACACTTAATTTATGTAACCATTAGACATAAATATGAATCCTCAACTCCTCAGTAACCGTCTTTCCCGCTTGTAGTTATAATGAAAAGACGAAGTGGTGCTGCGTAGCCGAAGAGGTAAGGGACTGTTGGGCTCACCTGAAAGTACGTGGGGTCTATTACTCACTTCTGCATATGGCCCTGGCGTTCACGTAGCCTATACCAGAAGTGAGTACCTTGTTAACCCCTGGGACATCCCTAACAACTTTATCCTACTTAATGTGAGGTTAGGAATAATGAAAGCCTACTTCTTCAGTGGCCTACATGACCGGTACAGAGACTTTTTCCGTCTATTAAAAGCCTTATCACTAAATGAGGGTAAATTCTCTTGTAAATCAGGGATATAGTTTGGCTTTCGTCTTCTATATACTGCACGTAGTGCCATGCAGTCAGTGGCCAAACTAGTTTAAATGTACTTCTGGTATTCTCTTTTAAAGTTATATTAATTGTCAATAATATTAACAAACAATGTGATATTTAGTGCGTAACCAATTCTATTAATCATAATACATAATTTTCAATTAATTTCAACGTTTAAAATGACATTAAAAACTAATTTTACGTGAACACATGCAAAGAATACTTCAGGAATGCGAACTACGGCTGCTTTGGAGAATAGCATTTAACTATATCATTCACTTATCACGCCCATTATCTCGTGTTCATTGCCAAAATTACTAACAATTATTTTAATATTTATAGAAAGACATTTAGAACCTAAATTGCAGCCAATAATCACACCAACTACGTTGTCCTGGCAAACCAGCTGCTTGTGATACTTACCATCCACACCAAGTGCAAATCATAGTTCGATCTATTTTCTCGAAAACTGCTATTTACCTCGTGATATCGTTGTATCACATTTTAGTGTGACTATATCCCCTAACAAAGAATTAAGAGAATAATCTTTGTATGATTTCAGGGACATTTCAATCCTGAGCTTACCGAGCGAGTTCGCTACGCGGTTTGATTACGTAGCTCTAATTTTGCATTCTGGACATAGTAGGCCCAACCCCCCCCCCCCGGTCGGCAGCCCTGATGATGTTTTTCCGTGGTTTCCCATTTTTTTGCTATTTGCTTTACGTCACACCGACACAGATACGTCTTATGGCGACGATGGGATAGGATAGGCCTAGGAATTGGAAGGAAGCGGCCGTGGCCTTAATTAAGGTACAGCCCCGGCATTTGCCTGGTGTGAAAATGGGAAACCACGGAAAACCATCTTCAGGGCTGCCGACAGTGGGGCTCGAACCCACTATCTCCCGATTGCTGGATACTGGCCGCACTTAAGCGACTGCAGCTATCGAGCTCGGTGTTTCCCATTTTCACATAAGTCGAATTCTGGGGTTGTACCTTAATTAATGCACGGCTGCTTCCTTCCAAATCCTATCCCATTCCTCTCCCATCGTCGCCAAACCCTAACCGAGTCAGTGTAACATTAAAATACCTGAAATCCTGAGCTTACTTGTAGGCTATGTAGTCAGGGCCGAACTGACGGTACGAGCTGTTAGGGGATGTACTTGCTACTAAAACAATCACCACCACGAAAGCACCATGTAACATCTAGTTCGCATGCGCATCATTACCTGCTGAAGGAAAACCTAGTCCACAGGAGAACATGTGAGAAACACCTGCGTCTGAGTGACAGTTCGCAAAGTGCCAATGAAATGGCTTTTTTAGTGCCGGGAGTGTCCGAGGACATGTTCGGCTCACCAGATGCAGGTCTCTTGATTTGACACCCGTAGGCGACCCGCACGTCGTGATGAGGATGAAATGATGATGAAGACAACACGTACACCCAGTTCCCGTATCAGCGTAACTAACCGATTATGGTTAAAATTCCCGACCCTGCCGGGAATCGAACCCGGGACCCCTGTGACCAAACGCCATCACGCTAAACATTTAACCATGGAGCCGGACCGCTAAGTGGTCATAGTCAGAAATAAAAACTTATGAAGGCAGACTTTTAATTTGCACCATGAGCAGCGAATGAAGAACGAGCCATTGCACTGACCAGAAAAGTTAACTGCATCTATGGTATTTGATGGTGCTCAGGTACTCCTACCTCTTGCCGTAAGTTTACTGCCACGTAAACAACTCCTGCGGGACAACATTCTGGCACCTCGACGTTACCGGAAACCGTATAAAGAGATAGTGAGTGTAAAATTAATAACATTATTATTCGAGATGGGTTCTCCATTCATTCGATACTTCGATGCCCTCCAGGCTTAAGAGGTACCAATATCGAGTGATACTACCACAGATGAGCTTGATACGTTTTTAATAGACTACAATTTTAATAATGTTAACAGAATACTAAAATTTGTAATTAACACTGTTAACTTGCCAAAAGTAGCAAATTTTAAAGTGGTCGCAAGGAGCACATGTGTCAACTTATACGTTTCAAAATAGCAGGTAGCCAGGTATAAAAAGTAATAATTGGGCTCGTTTATTGCTCTACTGATTCCATAGCAAAAGGGACCTTCCTCCAATTTCTGCAGTTTTTCTGGTGCCAGTATGTCTAAAATACACTTAAAAAGGTCATGCACCAGGGCAATAAAACTTGCCAAACTGTAGCTTGAGGAAGATATTTTCGAACGTGATATTTTACTAATTTGGAGCATTATTTATTACATGTGATAAATTTTATCTTCGTTTCCGTATTGACTTATTTATTGTATTTATCGTATTGAACAGGTGCACAATATATGTACGTAAATTCTTCCTAAGACTGAAAAAATGCATTGTTTATTTTCAATTTGGACGTCTATAGAAAAACTACACTCCGCCTGTAAAATAACACCAGTTACGGACACTTTCAGTAAACAAATCCTGCCGTCTATTTAAACTATCAAATCACAAGCAAGAAAACAACTTATTGTAAAAAAAAAGGTCAGCAACTTTAGCATGGAAACTGATTTCGATTTTAAATTACTATTTTAAATTTTAGGTCAGTTGTAATTTTGAAATAACAGAAGTCACTGTGTTGCGTAATCTACCACTTTTTGACAATATCATTGAAGTGTGGAACTTGTGAACTAATTCCAGTCGTAACCTGTCAGTAATAAACATGCCACTTGCCGCATTTGTAAAAAGAACTTCCGGCGAGGAGTAAAATTTCGCAGCACTAGCAACCGAAGAAGCGTCTCTCCTCAGGTCATAAAATTGCTTTATAGCATATGAACATACCCAAAAAATAAAAAAAAATAAAAAAATTAAAAAAATAAAATAAAATAAAATCGAAACATTGAAAGTGTAACACGTGAAGAAATGCCAATGGAAGAGCCTTTGCCCAATCATTCCATTTGGAACTCATTGTCCACGTTATTATCGTCATCAGCATCATCAAAATACACACATACTAGACAGCCTAATGTCACACCTTTTCTGGAAGGAACATCCAAATTTAAACCGGGAGATAATCGATCGAAGGTAAGTACCAGGAAATTAGCTTGCATCATCATCATCATCATCATCATCATCATCATCATCATATCCGGCTCGTTGGCTGAATGGTCAGCATACTGGCCTTCCGTTCAGGGGGTTCCGGGTTCGATTCCCGGCCGGATCGGGGATTTAAACCTTCATTGGTTCATTCCAGTGGCTCGGAGTCTGGGTGTTTGTGCTGTCCCCAACATCCCTGCAACTCACACATCACACATAACACTACCCTCCACCACAATAGCACGCAGTTACCTATACATGGCAGATGCCGGCCACCCTCATCGGAGGGTCTGCCCTACAAGGGCTGCGCCCGGATAGAAATAGCCACACGAAATTATTATTATTATTATTATTATCATCATCATCATCATCATCCAAACAGGTATTAGGCCAAGTGGCTTGTCACGGTCTCGATCCATCTCCTAGCTGGGCGTCCAACAGAACGACTTCCTCTGGATGGTATTGTAAGATTTGCTTTAAGATTCTTTCCCTTACCGTTCTGTTTTCATGCTCCGCCAGATCTTTTGGTATTTTCCTACGAATTTTAAACTGGGTTCTACTTTCACTTCTTTCATGACCTCCTCGATCATCTTGTGGTCCCATCGCGTGTATCCTTCTGTACGTCTCATGAATCTCATCTCACGGTTTCATGATTGTACTGATTATACCCATGGTTTTATTAAATTTTGCAATGCTATTATCGATATCGATACTGTTGGCAAGCGATAGGGAGTAACCTAGGTAGTTGAAGGAGTTCATTATTCAGTATAATTTTACAGGGACCGGTTATTTACCTTTGAAAACGAGTGTTTTTGTATTTACAGTTGATATTCCCATGTCATATTCAGCAGATATTCTATTAAGATGGTATACAAAGCGTGTGCATCATCCTCTTAAGAGGTAAATGGTACTTGGTCGTCAGCATACAGCAGCGTACCTGGTTGCAGGCGGTTATTTATGATGATGCTACCGCAGGGAACAGTCTCGAAACTTGTATAAGAGTGTTTATCTAGATTATGAAAAGTAGGAACTATAGGGCGCAACCTTGTCGTACACCTCTGTTGACTGGTTTCCATTCTGATATTGTGTTGTTGACTCATACATACATACATACATACATACATACATACATACATACATACATACATACATACATACATACATACATAGTTCAGAGTGAAACAAATAATTGTTGAATCCAAGAAGAAGTCGAGGGAAGACTTCGGTAATAATCTGCAAAGGCTTGGTCAAGAGGCAGTGAAGCTTTTCTGGGCAGTATTACAGAATCTCAGAAAGGGAGGTGAAGAAAGGTTTTGATTAAGTCAGGTGAACTCAAAATTGATCGCAGGGAATCACTGTACAGGTGGAAGGAACATTTCGAATATCTTCTCAACGTAAAATAAAATCTTTCTGTTGAAGTCGCGACCAACCGAGCTCATGAGGAGGACAATGAATGTTTGAGAAATTACGCTTGAAGAAGTGGAAAGAAGGGTAAATAAACTCCATTGTAAGCAGCAGGAATAGATGAAATTAGATGTCAAATGGTAAAATATAGTGGGAAGCCAGGCATGAATTGGCTTCGTAGATTGATAAGATTAGCATGGAATGATAGTAAGGTACCTTCTGATTGGGCGAAAGCAGTAATCGCACACATCTATAAGTAAGAGAACAGGAAGGATTGCAACAACTATCGAGATATTTCATTGATCAAGGTGTTCACTGGCATTTGGAAGGGAGGGTGCGATCAGTGGTTGAGAGCAAATTCTCTTAAAACCAGTGTTGTTTCAGACCACAGAGGGGCCGTCAGGATCAGATTTTCAGTTCACTCCAGCTAAGTGCAAAATGCTATGAGAGGACCACACAGTTATGTTTATGTTTCATAGATTTAGAAAAAAGCATATGACAGAGTACTGAGGGAAAAGATGTTGGCCGCACTGGGGGATTATGGAATTAAAGGTAGATTATGAAAACTGACAATTGGGCTGCAGTGATAATTGATAGTAGAATGAGTTCCTGGTTCAAGGTACTTAAAAGGTTTAGACAAGGCTATAATCCTTCACCTTTGTTGTTCATACTGTAGTTTGAAAGGTATAAAATGACAGGGAAGGATGCCGACGACGTGGTCTCAATGTCAAACTGTGCTGAAAGCCTGCAATCTAATAGCTTGGAACTTGAAAATTGGTGCAGTGAGTATGATATGAAAATTAGTCTTTCCAAAATTAATTGTAAGGTAATGTCGGTAGAGGAAAAGACCTAAAAGAATTGAATGTCAGGTTGGGAATGTATAACTATAACAGTAAATCATTTCAAGTATTTGGGACGTGTATTTTCCCAGGATGGTAGTAGAGTAAGGTCATAAATTGTACCACTTCAATAATTTTTCATATTTTCATGGAGACGGTAACAGTTGAACAAAATTCAATGATACCATACAGTAGTCCGGGAATTTGAGCATGTATATACAAATTGTAAAAAAATGGGTACGTTTTGCGTTTAAAGCTGTGACGGAAAAAGTGTGAAGATGTAAAGTTGTACAGTTTACGAGCATGTACTATAAATTGTACCACCAGCATTACAAATCGTACCATTAATAACATGCAGGACTTTTAATTGTGATTAATTAATGAAACTTTATTTATGGCACAGAATGCAATAAATTATTTTAAATATTAATATATTGTAATAAGAAAATAATCAGCCTCTCATAAATTAGTTGACAAAAATAGTTAATTTAACAATCGGTCCGTGCTATTTCGATCCACATTTATCACAGTAAAATACCTTCTTGTATGAAATCATACACTGCACTTCAAACATTTGATCAAAACTTCTTCCTTGTTTTCGTCATAGATTTTGCTATACCAGCTGTTTGAATTTTCAGTTTCTGCCGATGTTCGGAATTTCTTTGCACTACCCCGTGAAGGTTTGCAGTTCTCCGAGAGGTGTTTCTTGTAGGCCTAAGGACTACTGGTACGCACTGCAGTCGAAGAAGTAGCTCTGCTTCTCTTTCTTTTCTTCAAAATTCGAACTGGTGATGTTTGCTTTGGGGTGAAATTTGGCACTTGGGTGGGATGTAGCTGGCATTGCTTCTGAAATTTGTTTCTCACCTCCACAATCTCGCTCCAAGTGAGAAACTGTGGGCATAAAGTCTGAATCCTGGGAAACATTAGGATCCAAAGGCCAAATTCCGTTATGCGAAAAACCACTTATGGCATTCTCCACATTTTGCAGCTTTACCATATCGCGGGTTAAGAAACAGTACTACGTATTTGACAATGCTCTTCTTACGACTGGTCACATCTCCCAACCACATATGGATATGTAGTCCATCAGAACAATTTTCGTTGTGTTCATTTTCCTATGCTAACGTGTAAAGGAAAATTCCGTACTGTAGGCATGTGTGTTTGCACTGTAATGAAATTTAGGTTAATTGTCCTTTACACATAAGCATAGGAAAATTAATATAACGAAAATTGTTCTGATGGACTGCATACCTATATGCGGATGGGAGGCGTAAACAGTCTTAAGGAAAATAATGGTTAGGAAGAGAATCGTCAGATACATGGTATTGTTTCTAAAACCGCGATATACTTCTCCCAGTAATGTTACTCTCTCTGTTTGTGCGAAACCATTTGTCTTGTCAGATGCTTGATTATAATGTGTGTCCAGTGGTTTGAAGAATGACACTTCTAACGGCTGGAGCATGTGAGTGGTATGAGGGGGAAGGTAGATCGTTATCCCTGGCTAGATGTATGGCTTGGAGATTTTAGATGTGTGTCTGTGTGTGTTCTTAAAAATAAGCATTGGAAGCGCATACATTCCAGCAGCACTGAAACAGCCAACGCAGGTGATAGGCCTATTTGTTCCTCGTTCTCCGCTGGTTATATGGTGCTTCCCTTTCCGAGCAAGGACATTTTGCGCTTTCTGAGCTGTTGAGAGACTAGTATCATCCAAATTGAATATCTGACTAGTCTCAAAACGATTTTCATCAATGATATTTGCGAGAATATTAAAAAACATCATTACATCTTCTTTCTTAAACCCAAAAGCCCTTCCTGCTGAAGTAGTCTCTGGTTGACGGAAGGACAGGCTCGGGTCGCGAGACATAAAACTATAGTACCACTGTTTTCCAGCTTTCCCGTTTTTTAAACTATGTTTAATATCATTGCCTCCATCGAGTGTAAATCATATACTAGTTTCTGAAGATCTTGTCGGGAGCATCCAAACATATGAGATTCCACCTTAAGAACGTAATTTACCAGCTCAACCCGAATGCAAGCTTACAGCTGCGCGCTCCTAACCGCACGGCTAACTCACTCAGTAAGAAGTAAGTAGACCTATGTATGCATGCATGCATTTACTTAGGTATATTATTATTAATATTATTATTATTAATATTATTATTAATTATTATTAATATTACTATTATTCACTTTCTCCAAATCCAAAGTGAACTGATCGTCCTAAATGAATTAGAATATCGCTTTTGATCATTCTAGAAATGTCCTTTCGGATGGTTTCCCACTTCAGTTCCTGAATAATGTCAGCACGGCGCCTAACGACGTTCTCCTTTACAATGTACATTCTAGTCCTGTTGATTATAAATACACCGAGCTCGGTAGCTGCAGTCTCTTAATTGCGCCAGTATCCAGTATTCGGGAGATAGTGGGTTCGAACCCTACTATAGGCAGCCCTGAAGATGAATTTCCGTAGTTTCCCGTTTTCACACCAGGCAAATGCTGGGCTGTGCCTTAATTAAGGCCACGGCCACTTCCTTCGCACTCCTAGCCCTTTCCTATCCCAACGTCACGAAAAACCCTATCTGTGTCGGGCGACGTAAAACCAATTGTAAGAGAAAGAAATATATATATTGTAGATATTATAATCATACGGTTTTTCATTCACATAAACCACACGTAGCTGTCCAAACAAGAAGCTACAACAACAAATAGCAAATTAGATAGACTGAAGATACAGCAACTTGGAGAAAGTCGATCTCAAAGTAGCCGTTCCAAGCGATGGGATTCTAATCTCTCATATCCGAATGGTGTCAGCTTTTCAATATCAACGTCATTAGTGACAACGCGTTACACACCAGAGATTCTCAAAGCCCACTGCGGGCGACACACGCACAGGCTTTTTATCTCCAAATCGGACTATACTTACGTCCACGCATCCCTTCGTCTTTTTTTGCGGCCGGGTGGACATCATCTATAGTTGCTACCAAGCCGACCCCCAAAAACATAAGTTGACGCCTCGTTGGCTGTCGCCATGTACACCTGCGCCATCCTAGACATTGCTCCAGCCTTCTCCGAAGATGATATCTACACCGCCATCCGCTCCGCTGGCTTCCGCATACATGACGCCTACCGGCTATTGGACGGCACCAGTTCATTGCCATCTCCACTGATTCTTCTCTACATACCAACGTTGGACGACCAGCAGCGCCTCATCGACGCCGGCGTATCCGTTCATAACCGTTTCTACCCGGTGGAATCTACTCCTCCATTCATACTTGTCCAACTCTCCGCCGACCCCACCACCCACCCCGTCGTCCACATGCCGCCGACCATAACCTCGCAGCAACCCACATCGACTTCCTGTTCCCTTTCCCCAACAACAACTATCACCACCACGACTTCTACCACGCCGCCTTTGTCCTCCTCTCATATACCGGCTACATTTGTCACGACTTGCCACCCATTGCCCATTATGACCTCCTGCCTTCCACTTTCTACATTATCTACAACGGTAAACCCCCTCCCTCCTCCTAACAACTCCGTGGCATCCACCAACTCAACGCCGCCATCGCCTCAATCATCGCTTCAAGACAACGTCGCAGCAGCACCACCGTCATCATCGCCCACGCAGCAATCCACATCTCAGCATGGTCTCCCCAGCTGTGTGATCCGTGGACTCGACCCTTCCATCTCCAGCCAGGACATAGTACAAGAACTTCACGCCGCCGGAATCCCCGCCTGTCGTGCGTTTCGCATTCAGACCAGTTCAGGACTAACATATATGGTATGTCTCCTCCTCCCGGCTGTCGCCGACGTCCAGCGCCTCATTGCCATCGGAGCCCCCATCTATGGTCATCGATATAGAGTGGAGCCTTCTCGTTCACACCAGCACGCTCTCAAACCTACACCACCCCTCGTCGCCCCCGGCCGACCACTCCTCCCGTTCCACCACCTCAACCCGTTAGTCCAATCCCTCGTCCAACAAATGTCTTCCTTTCGCCCCCCCCCCCCCTGACCTTTTCCGACTCTTACCCACTTCTCTTGTAACCTTCTCATCGGTGTTTCATCTCCTTGCTCTTCAAGTCCCTCATCACCCCCTTGCTTAAAACTTCTCTTCCTTCAGTTCCGTCATGTCTCTTTTAAGTCATATATTGTCCACCCCTGCACTCTCCTCTGAATATTTAATCCTTGTACGCATCCCCGATAATTAAATACTATCCGCACACACCTCCCAATTCCATGCATCAAATTACCCTCCTCCCCATACCATTACTCCTTCTCCAACCTGCCGAAACTCCTGGCCAGAGTGAAGGCGTTACCTTCAGGGTGGCCCGGCCCGTCCCACCCCTTCAGGGTGTGGAATGAAAACTAGAAAAAAAAACGCGTTCAATTACGAAGGCAGATCAGCAGATATTAAGAAAGGGTGAAATATTTTTTTACAAGTTGCTTATTTTTTTGCTAGTGGCTTTACGTCGCACCGACACAGATAGGTCTTTTGGCGACGATGGGATAGGAAAGGCCTAGGAGTTGGAAGGAAGCGGCCGTGGCCTTTATTAAGGTACAGCCCCAGCATTTCCCTAGTGTGAAAATGGGAAACCACGGAAAACCACCTTCAGGGCTACCGACAGTGGGATTCGAACCCACAATCTCCCGGATGCAAGCTCACAGCCGCGCCCCTCTAACCGCACGGCCAACTCGCCCGGTGAAATATAAATTTTACTCATAGAAAACTGTGTAGTATCATGGGAGCTAACTCCTGCTTTTCACTCTCTCCTACCGTCATAACAATGGGAACTTCTCAGTAAATCAAGTAGTTTCCTCTGGTGTCCGTCGCCTTGAGCGACTATCACGTTAGCTTGATCAGACAGGAGGCCAAAATTAAGAAAAAACAAAATGAAGGGATACTTTGTTAATGTAGAGCCCTCTTTTACTAGAATATTGACTAAAGAAGTGTCGCATTCAATTCCTCGTTCATCTCTTCTCGATTCGGTCCCATACATTTATGTTTTACCAGTATATTTCTGTTAGCCAGCCTCTATAATGTAGTGGTTAGTGTGATTAGCTGCCACCCCTGTAGGCTGGATGAGAAGTGATCTAGGAATGGTTACAAGGTACGAAATACGAAATTGGCGCAGGCGCACCATTTCAAGTACATGGGATGTGTATGCCCTTGGATGGCGGGAGAAATTTGATCCAGGTGTAGCAAAGGTAGTGCAGTTAATTCGCAGTTCCGATCAGCGGTACTCCGTGTGGAGAATGTGTGTTTGTAAATGAATATACCCTTACGCTGCCCTGTTCTCCGGCTAACTTCGTTGTACAAGAGTGGAAATGGGTGGATACACGATTTCTTATCTATAAAATTGTGGTAACAGACATGAAAGTAGTGCGAATGATTATATTTATTGGTACAGCCACATGAGAAGGGATGTAACGAAGAAATGACGGGTATGTTAGGAATATATCATTGGATGAAGCTGTAATTGTGGGTGACTTCTTTAATGGAGTCATTCGAGGTGGTTAGAGAACGATAGGTTATGTAAGGGAAAAATAGATTTGGCTGTGGATTAGGAAAGTCGAATTGATTCGTCATTGGCTTCTCACCGATGCGCCCGTGGTTCGAATCTCAGTCAGTGCATATGAGATATTGGAAATGAAAAATTACTCCCAGCAGTTCGGGTTCCAAGCAGGGTTGCCATGTTTTTGAAATGAAAATAAGGGATTGGTCATGTCGACTTGAAAAAAAACGACATTTACCCAAGAAAACACTAAATATAACTTAATATAGGCCTATTATAATTACACTGTAGGCATGGACATTACAGTATTTTGCTGTTTCATTTTCTACATAAAAAGTTTAAACCCCGTATTTTCTACACTTTTAGACTTTTTCAATAATGCCGAATCTCTCAATCAAGTCATGAAATTTCTGACAACAATGATCAAAATTAAGTGAGACTTGAATTTCTCACTTCATCACAGTTGCTGAACAGCCATTCCTTTCATCATTTCATTTGTTTTTTAAGAGTTCAATAAACTTTTTCGGCGTACGCATTCAACTTAGAACATACGACAAGTATATTTGGACCAGCATCTAACTTAACTTTAGAGAAAAATTTCACCCATAGTGTACAACTGCTAGATGAAGAATAATGGTCTGAAATGCAGGATCGATGAATGCTACTGTAAATAGATCATTTTAACCATGCAGACGTGAATTGTTTAAATTTGGTTAAAAATGGGCGTCCCGTATGCTGTTAAAACGGGGCAGTACTTCAGACCCTCAAATACGGGAAATTATGTACAATACGGGACATCTGGCAACCCTAGTCCAGGTAAAACTGGAGATTCCGTGGTTATGATCACGATATCAACAGTCACGTAAAGATACAATACTGCTTAGTTCATCTTCAGAGCTGCCGAGTGTGGGGCTCGAACCCACCATTATCCGAATGAAGAAAGCAATTTGTTTTATCAATGACTCGCTGGTGTACCCGTGCTTCACTACGAAATTCTACTTTGTATACAGAATTCTAGATGAAGACGTGTACACGTTGTGATAAGATTTTATTATTTGCACAATAACAACGATATTTAAAAATACATTTTAGGCGCCTTCCCCTAAACTACCATTTCATTCAGCATGAATGAATTTGTTTATAGCCTAGACTGTAGTGATTTATTCCCCGGCTTTCCGATTTTCATTAAAATTATGTTCACCCTTTTTCTCGTGGCTCTGTCCGGCTCCATGGCTATATGGTTAGCATGCTTGCCTTTGGTCCCAGAGGAACCGGGTTCGATTTCCGGCAGGGTCTGGAATTTTAACCATCATTGGTTAATTTCTCTGGCACAGTGGCTGGGCGTATGTGTCGTCTTCATCATCATTTCATCCTCATCACGACACGCAGGTCGCCTACGGACGTCAAATCGAAAGACCTGTACCTGGCGAGCCGAACACGTCCTCGGACACTCCCGGCACTAAAAGCCATACGCCATGTCATTTAATTTCTCGTGGCTCTCCATTGATTTGGACTTATCAAAATTCAGTCAATACTGATCTCCATTTAGCGCAGTTGCCCAGGTGGCAGATTCCCTATCTGTTGTTTTCCTATCCTTTTCTTAAATGATTGAAAAGAAATTGGAAATTTATTGAACATCTCCCTTGGTAAGTTATTCCAATCCCTAACTCCCCTTCCTATAAACGAATATTTGCCCCAATTTGTCCTCTTGAATTCCAACTTTATCTTCATATTATGCTCTTTCGTACTTTTAAAGATTCCACTCAAACTTATTCGTCTACTAATGTCATTCCATGCCATCTCTCCGCTGACAGCTCGGAACATACCACTTAGTCGAGCAGCTCGCCTTCTTTATGCCAAGTCTTCCCAGCCCAAACTTTGCAACATTTTTATAACGCTACTCTTTTGTCGGAAGTCACCCAGAACAAATCGAGCTGCTTTCCTTCGGATTTTTTCCTGTTCTTGAATCAAGTAATTCTGGTGAGGGTCCCATACATTGGAACCATACTCAAGTTGGGTTCTTACCAGTGACTTATATGCCCTCTCCTTTACATCCTTACTGCAACCTCTAAACACCCTCATAACCTTGTGCAGAGATCTGTATCCTTTATTTACAATCCCATTTATGTGCTTAGCCCAATGAAGAACTTTCCTTATATTAACACCTAGATACTTACAATGATTTCCAAAAGGAACTTTCACCCCATCAACGCATTAATTAAAACTGAGAGACTTTTCCCATTTGTGACAGTCACAACCTGATTTTTAACCCCGTTTATCATCATACCATTGCCTGCTGTCCATCTCACAACAACTTAGCACGAAAAATCGAAATTACCGGGCGAAGTTGGCCGTGCGGTTAGGGCCGCGCAGCTGTGAGCTTACATCTGGGAGATAGTGGGTTCGAACCCCGCTGTCGGGAGCCCTTAAGATGATTTTCTGTGGTTTCCCATTTTCACAGCAGGCAAATACTGGGGCTGTACTTTAATTAAGGCCACGGACGCTTCCTTCCTATTCCTAGAACTTTCCTATCCCATCGTCGCCATAAGACCTATATGTGTCGGTGTGACGCAAAACAAATTGTAAAAAATCGAAATTCATGAATATCTCTGTTATAGCCGGTACGGTAAAAATGTATAAGACATAAATAATCGGAAATTTAATTGTGTATAACATTAGTAATGTAGTATTTATCAATAGGACCAATAATAACATAGATTTTTGTGAAATGAATGTTAGGCCTCACCCTAAACCACCATTTCACTCAGCATGATTAAACCTATTTATAGCCTATACTGTAGGCCCTTATTCCTCGACTTTACATACAGATTTTCATTAATTTCCCTTCAGGCATTTTTTTGATGCGCGTACAGACAGACAGATGATGGAAAATTAAAAAGTGCATTTCCTTGTTACTTTGGACACGAAAAACACAGAAATACCATTCTTTTTTTTTTAATTCCGAGCAATGCACAAACAAAACTCTTATTTTATATATATAGATATCTGAACTGCATCTCGCGTTAGTGAATTATTATGTTATAGGCTATATGTAATAGGGCATATTCGAAAAACTGTGCGACTCGTTGGCTGAATGGTCAGCGTACTGGCCTTCGGTTCAGAGGATCCCGGGTTCGTTTCCCGGCCGGGTCGGTGATTTTAACCTTCATTGGTTAATCCAAATGGCTCGCGGGCTGGGTGTCTGTGCTGCAACTCCCTGCAACTCATACACCACACGTAACACTATCCTCCACCACAATAACACGCAGTTACGTACACATGGCAGATGACGACCACTCTCCTTGGAGGGTCTGCCTTACAAGGACTGCACTCGGCTAAAAATAGCCACATGAAATTATTATTTGAAAAACTGAAAGTACCTTATAATTTGCTTGAAAGTTCAGGAAATGATGTCAGTCGGATGTGTTCTGGAGGTCTATACAATACAAAACGGTTGGAATCGATCGGGTTACTCGAAACAGGATTTGAAAAAGGTAATATTGAGTATTAATCTTCCTCAACCACATTGTACTTGAAATAGACTTTCAGATTTTTAGGTCGTGTCGAGTACGTTAAGTAAGGTAAGGTAAGGATGTATTCTGCCCGAATGCAGGTACGAACCTCCGCAGAGGTGTGCCTGAGCCGGAGTTTACGTACGGTAGGGTGGCCACTTCCTTTCCGCTCCTCCATTCCCTTACCCCCCCACCAACAGCGCGTGGGAACCCATCCAAATCTTGACCACGCCCAATGTTGCTTAACTTCGGAGATCTCACGGGATCCGGTGTTTCAACACGGCTACGGCCGTTGGCGTACGTTAAGTAGACAACAAAAATAGCTAAACGGACTCCAACTGGAACCATACCTCAACCTTCGAATCAGATTGAGCTACGGTGGCCTCAGTCATTCTTGTTTTGTTGGCAGGGATCTGAGCTAGATGTGTTACACTACGGCCGGTACAGTGGGTGCTAATCACCTGCTGTGGGCAATTTAAATTGATTATGAAATAAACTTTCAAATTATTATGTCGTGTTAAGTAACAAAGTACATGACGAATAATCTGATAATCTCACTTCCTGGATCTACATTTACTTCTGAGGCAGTCTGTACACGTTGCCACGTCCAGATTGATGAAAGGCTCTTTCTCATCCTCCACCTACTTATTCCAACTGGTATGCCAAGGCTTGTTAAGGAGCGGACTGCAAGCGAATGAAAGGGAAGAATGCAAGCAGACTTCTCAGCCAGCCGCCTGTGAGGGTAATGGATATATGCGTCTATGACAACCGCAGAGCATTGGTCCTTACAAAGGTTGGCCCCCTACGTTCTTTGACATTCGTGCTACTTCCTTTAATGGTACTTAATAATAGTGGCATGAAAGCATGTTTCATGAAATATGAATTTTTAGATTACTTCCTGCTTAATAATAATAATGTCCGCCTCTGTGGTGTAGTGATTAGTGTGATTAGTTGCCACCCCTGAGGCCCGGGTTCGATTCCCGCTCTGTCACGAAATTTGAAAATATGGTACGATTGCTGGAACGGGGTTCACTCAGCCTCGGATAGTCAACTGAGTAGAGGGGGATTCGATTACCACCTCAGCGATCTTCGAAGTGGTTTTCCGTAGTTTCCCACTTCTCCTGCAGGCAAATGCAGGGATGGTACCTAACTTGAGGCCACAGCCGCTTCCTTCCCTCTTGTCTATCCTTTCCAAACTTCCCATCCCATCCCGCCCCCCACAAGATTTCTGATCAGCATACCAGGTGAGGCAGACTGGGCGAGGTACTGGTCCTTCACCCCAGTTGTATCCCCGACACAAAGTCTCACGCTCCAGGACACTGCCCTTGATTAGGCAGAGGTGGGATCCCTCACTGAGTCCGAGGAAGAAGCCAACCCTGCAACCCTGGAGGGTAAGCAGGTTAAGAAAGAAAGTTCAGTTCCATATTAAGATAACATAGCCACATGGATTGCATATAGACACTTCAGTGAGATCATTCTCGGTAGAAACACAGAACGTTTTTTCCGTGGATGGATTGTTTCTTCATGCTTTAAATCTGATTAACATTTGAATAGTTTCCATAAGAATAGAGCGGGCTTTAGCCAGGTGAGACCACTCTTGCCTCCGCCATTGTCAGAGACCACTGATCGGGCATTATGAGCCGAGATTTACTTGCTCGCCCTCTAGCCAACAGCACGTGAACAACCCACCCTAATGGTGACCACACCCAATGATGTTTAACTTCGGAGATCTTACGGAACCTGGTGTTTCAACATTGTTACCCCGTATGTATAAATAATAATAATAATAATAATAATAATAATAATAATAATAATAACTGTTAAGTCACGGAGGCTGAATGGATCCTCAAATAACATCACCGTATGTTACAAAGTTATGGGGGACCCAAGGATATCGATGGCGGCGATTTAATGAGGTTCAGTACTTTGACGGTTTTTGGAGACTCCGAGGTGCCTAAATTTTGTTCCTCGGAAGTTCCTTTATTTGCCGGTAAATTTAGCGATATAAGTCCGTCAAACTTGATCACCTTCAAACACCACCGGAGTGAGCAAGGTTTCAACCCGCCAACTTGGGCTTAGAAAACCAGCTCTCTGCCGTCTTAGACACTCACCCTGGCATGGGGCGTGCTGGGCGGGATGAGGAGTGACACAGTGAGCCTTACGAAGCCAGTAGTACTGATGCAGCACGACTGCCTCTATAAATAACACATTTCATAGCATCTAAATGAACTAATCATGTTGTGACTGACATCACTCAGCACCACACATACCTATATAGTGTCCGTTCTTTTGCAGTCATAAATTAGGCTGAGACTTCAATGAAAGCTTCATCCTCCTCTGACCTGTAGAGCGAAGAATAAATAATAAATCCATCAAGAAAATGTTAACAGGTAAAAATAATAATAATATTAATAACTAGCAAATGTACCCGTGCTTTGCGACGGTATTCTACATTGTATAATACGGATATCAAGTAAATTACTGTACGTGCAGTGATTAAGATTTTTTTAAAAATTGCATGTCTCTTAGCGTTATCCAGAAACAGCAGGAGGAGGTTCCCATACGTTGTTTCCAATGTAAAGTGCGAGTTGCGGAGTTGTGATTATAACGGCAGGCTCTCTTGTCTACTACCATTCACAATCGAATAGGTAACTTTTCATTATAATGGGAGGCCCAAATACCTAATGCGCGGTCACAATCGATTTTGGGGAGCTTTCGTTACAATGGCAGGCGCCCTTTCCTACTTCCAGACAGATTAAAGTTATTTATATACTGTAGATAAGGAATCTGCTGTACGTACAACACCTTTTGGGCTATGTCCGCTGGAGGAAACAGACCGTTGATGACATCTCCCTTATTAATCCTCCTCTCGAAGAAATGCACATGAGAAAAAAGTTTTAGAAATGGATTTCCATCAAGGTTGGTCGATTTCCAGTCAGGTTGGTGTTTTATATATTGTGGGAGATAAAACCACTATTTCGGTTCCCTATAAACCCCCAGTCCATTCCCGGAATTTGAAAAGGTATGGATCTAAAAGCCTAACTCTGGACAGATGGAAGCTGAATATGAAGTTTGGTTCACATATCTCCAGGAAAAACGCGTTAGAAATGGATTTCGATCAATGTTGATCGATTTCCAGTCAGGCTGGTCTTGTATATATAGTGGGAGAGTAAACTCACTGTTTTGGTTCCCTATAAACCCCCAGTCCATTCCGGGAAATTGACATGGTATGGACCTAAAAACTTACATTTGGACAGGTGGATATTAAATATGAAGTTTGGTTGAAATGTATTTAGTAGTTTTCAAGTTATAATAAATACGCTTTACACGCACCCTCTCTTGATTTAGGTCCGGTGGGACTTGTACAGAAAAACGGTCCGTTAATGATATCTCCCTTATTAATCCTCATATCGAAATGATACACATGTGAAAAAAAGGTTTAGAAATTGATTTCCATTAAGGCAGGTAGATTTCCGTTAAGTTTGGTTGTGTATATTTTGTGGAAGTGCAAAATCACGTTCCGGTTTCGTATAAACCCCCAGTCATTTCAGGGGTTTAGAATCAATATTGACCCTAAGACCTACCCAAGGACAGGTGGATTCTAAATATGAAGTCTGGTAGAAATATATCCAGTAGTTTTCAAGTTATAGACAAACAGACAAACAAACAGACACCAAAGCTAAAAAATATGCAGATATTCATTATTACACCTGAAACGGATAACTGTACGGAAATTTCCCCAAAATAGTCAATGTACAAACACACGGTCGTTAAGATTTTACTTATATAGATGGTAATAATGACAACAACAACAACAACAACAACGTCCCCTTTACTGAGACTATTACAATCCAGAAAGTCTTTCTTGTCGTCTAACCTGGTCTTTCCGGATCATTTACAAAGTAGGCCAATTTCCATTATTTCATTTTCTCTCATAGGCTAATCATTTGTTTGGCTCCACTCCGTACAGTCCTTTTCCAACCGAGTGAGTTGGCCGTGCGGTTAGGGGCGCGCAGCTGTGAGCTTGCATTCGGGAGATAGTGGGTTCGAACCCCACTGACGGCAGCCCTGAAGATGGTTTTCCGTGGTTTCCCACTTTCACACCAGGCAAATGCTGGGGCTGTACCCAAATTAAGTCCACGCCCGCTTCCTAACCCTCTCTTATCCCGTCACCATAAGACCTACCTGTGTCGGTGCGACGTAAAGCAGGTTGTAAAAAGAGTCATTACCTACAACATTTCTTGCTTGAGGTTATATTGGATATGCCTTTTTTAAACATTTACAAGCTGTCCTAACAGTGCCATTCACCACAATGTACGCTTTTCTCCACCTTTACACATTATTCTTCTAACAAGGGACACCTTTGACCTCGAACACTCGAAACCGCACGCAACCATGCTTAGAACAACAAGCGATCATAAACAAAACAGTGGTGTGCGTCATTTCCATGCAAAACGTTGCATTCTACCTCAAGTAACATTTTAATAGAGACAAACAAAGTAACAACATATCAATACCATAGGAAGAAATTATATGTAATTGAATGGCGTCAGTGTATCATTATATTTTCAATCAGCAGCGCCAAAAACTCTCTGCTTAAAGTACTTATAATAGCGCAAAACACACATATATAGCAGTACCACACACCTGAAAGTGCTTATACTAGTCCTCAAAGTGCAGATGCGGGATTTCGATGAAGTGGTTAAAACAGAGTGGGAGAGAACAATGTGCACACCTCACTAAAGCCACGTTTTCACATTCCAAATCACTTTCGCATTCACGCAGTCCAATATCAAAAGCCACACTAATTACATTTTCAAACGATGCTTTCGCCAAGCATATTGCAACATAGGTTTATATATAGGTGCAGAAAATTGATTGTAAATCACAGACTGAAGTTTCACTGATGAAATAACGATCATATACCTTCACCTGTGGTTTGGCACCTTGTAGTCTTACAAAATCAATAATCATCCTGATATAGAGTTTATATTGCCGAAAGAAGTAAACATCAAGGGGTTGGCAATATTTTGTTGCTTTCGGTGGCAATATCTTCAGCGTAACATCTTTGTTTGGAAAACTTGCATCTAGAAGGGTACGATCTGTATGACCTGCCCAGGAATCACACAGCAATAGGCTCTTTTCATTTGTTACATGTTCGCCAAGGACTGAAGTTAAAAAACGTTTAGTCATTTTTCCACTTTTGCTTGCCTCCACATGAATGTTTTGTGGACTGGTTGTTGCAAGTTTCTTTAAAATATTTGGACCGAAAGTACCTTGTGTCTCTTGAAAACAGATGTAAAACTTGTTTGCTAGTCTGCCTGCCATTGATAAAGCCACATCAATTGTGTAGCTGTAGGTAGAGCTATGTACAGACTGCAGCACACTACCTGTAGTTTTCTCTCCTCTGTAGGACAGTGTTGATGCTGAAGACATTTCATACTGGAATTGACTCTGGTCACTGTTCCAAACATTACCTTTCTCCACACCCTCCTCTGTTAAAAACATCTTCACTTCTTCCACAAACTGTTGTGCCTTCTGACGTATAATAGTATCGCCTTCTATGTCCTTACGTGTGACAAATGTAGTAATATGCCTGGATGAAATGCCATATTCAGCCTCGAGATGGTCGATAAAGGAAATGGAAGATTTGAAATTGACCAAGTCAACCACTTTAGCCCCCTCTAGTGCCCACATCTGCAGATGCCAATAGTGAACTGTAGATCCATACCTCCTTGCACCATCAAATTGCGATATTACGTACTCCTTTATAGTTTGTAATTGCGACAGTCTGTTTACTTTGAAACGAGCACCTGCTCCCCGTTTCCTAGACTCATAATTTAGAATTAATGTGCAATTTTATTTACTTTTGATGCACTTATAGCGCTTCATTAGTTTGCTATAGGAATTGAAGCCACTATTGTAATAATCCTCGCTGTCATCAATAACTTTCAATACACTGGACCTCGCCTTTTTGGGCGGAGAGAGTTCGTACTCACTTTGACTTGATTGTTCCTGTTGCTCTGGAGATGAATGTCGTGCACTGCTTGAAGAGCCACCTTCAGGTTCAGGTTCCTCCTGTCCTTCAAAATCCGTATATCTATCCAGCGTAACGTCGTGTATTTCTGTATCATCGCCATTATATTTCTGAATTATTGTGTTATATAATATACCCGCGAACTCCATATCCTCGGCCCCGATGTCATTTCCATATTCAGCACGTCGCAACTTGGTCCCTAATATTTGGACCACATGCGTAGGATTAATTCTCTTCATGATATCACTGCACTGTACATAGCTTACACAGTAACTCGCTTGCAAACACTCCAAGAGACAATACGCACTGCAGCTATACCACTCACGCAACTGGAGCACTGGTTAGTGCAGCTACACTATGCCACCATCTAGTGGCGCTAGCAGACAAGTGCGGAGTTTTGCATGGAAACGAAGCACACCACAGTTTTGTCCATGATTGCTTGTTATTCTAAGCATGGTTTCGTGCGGTTCCGAGCGTTCGAGGTCAATGGTGTCTCTTGTAAGAAATTCCCGCCGAGTTAAGTAACTCAGGTGGTAGAGCGCCGGCCTTCTTAGTCAAACTCCGCAATTCGATTCAGCTCAGTCCGGTGGTATTTGAAATTTCTCAAATAAGTCAGCTTCATGTTGGTATATTTACTGGCACGTAAAAGAACTTACACGGGGCGAAATTTCAGCACCTCGGCATCTCCGAAGACCATACTAATCTACTTCAGGGGACGTAAAACGAATAAAATTATTATTATTATTAGTAGTAGTAGTAGTAGTAGTAGTAGTATGCTATCCATTCTTTTTGTATATCCTGGACCCACTTATTGTTCATGGCCACGGTCGCTTCCTTCCCACTCCTGGCCCTTTCCGATCCCATCGTCGCCATAAGACCTATCTGTGTATTAAGTCAGTTTTCACCATTTTTCAGGATAGGGGAACATGTTATATCCCGAACATTACATACCAAAAATACTATATTGTGGGGCAGATACTCGGGTTATATTTGTGTTCGTGGAAGGCCGTTTATAATTTAATAAGCAATTTCCAGAATCCATTTATAAAAAAGTGACTTAATGCTCTTCAGATCCGTGGTCAGTTTAATATTGCATAAAGCCATCCATAATGAATATTTCACATGATATTTTGTTTAAAAATGTAACAGTAAAAGCACTTACATTATGTACAAATATAATTTACAACACCACTCATGACGTAAGGAATACGGCACTGAATGGTAGCAAGTCACGGACTTAATAATTTCCTACTCCCATCGCACTACACATAGCAGTGGTTCTTGGTATAAAGAGAAGGTTGACTTAATTCATTATTATGCCGTTCAAAGGCCCTAGCTTAAATACTTCAGAATACTGACTGTTTAAGAAATGTGCAATTCTGACTTAATGCTTTTCAGCTCCGGCTGATCCAATTGTAATAAATAAATATGCTCTATTGTTTGGAACTTTTCACTGATCAAGTCGATGTAATTTTTTTTTTAGCTATTTGTTTTACGTCGCACCGACACAGATAGGTCTTTGGCGACAATGGGATAGGAAAGGCCTAGGAAGTGGAAGGAAGCGGCCGTGGCCTTATTCATGGTACAGCCCCGGCATTTGCCTGGTGTGAAAATGGGAAACCACGGAAAACCATCTGCAGGGCTGCCGACAGTGGGGGCTAGAACCCACTATCTCCCGATTACTGGATACTGGCCGCACTTAAGCGACTGCAGCTATCGAGCTCGGTCTATGTAATTCAGTCTAATTTCCTCATCCTGAAGCTTTCCTACGATTAACAGTATTCAGTTTCAATATGCATTTCCCATGTGGTGACCGAGGTTAAAGAACAGATACACCGCAGTCCATGCATGTTGTAAGAGACGATTAAAATGGACATCCGGTGCCGCGGGGTTTAACTGGGAGACCCTGCTTTCGGGAGATATAAATATGGGGCTGGGAAGGTAACCCTGCAAACCGTCCTCATTGAGCTAATCCTCCATGCGGAGATATAAAGGATTCAGAGTCATAACATTAGCCCCGGACTACTGGACACGACGACGAAGACGACGACGATGACAGTGGCTGCAATAGGAATAGATTCGAATGGCAGAAATGGATAGAATGAGGTTACCCCGACGCTTGAACGCCTAAGGGAAGTGAAGAAGAACCGTCTGCTGACAGATATCCCCAAGACCTAGTATTACTACAATCCTCCGCCAGGTCGGACAATGATCGGTCCTGTGGCTATGACCATGATATCAATAGTAATGTAAAACTGCAAGCTTGCATACTTGCTTGCTTGCTTAGGATCACGACATAGGTTGATTTCGGTTCGATTCCCAGCACTCGGCTATAATCCGTCGTTGATACACTCTATTAATGGCACTGGCCCGTGAAGACGATTGCTAACCTCTCTGATGACAGTCAGATATTAGCGTGTAATTTGGTCAGTGTTACGAATTCCTTAGTCGTATTAATAGGCCTATGCTTTCTTGAGCGGGTTCGTTGTTGCTCATAGCATCCAACTCCTCAACTGCCAATATGAGGCTGAGTGAATCCCGTTCTAGTCCTCAACCCAGAACCAAAACCCTTGGATGAAACAGGAATCTAAGGCGAGGCCTCCAGGTAAATGGCAGGGACGCTACCTATACACACCACGGCGCTGGTATTCTCGGCTAATCTAGAAATAATTTTTCCCACTTCTACATTACCGGATTGTCACTTGCCATATAGACTACGGCAGACACTTTCCTAATTAAGTAAAGTACAGCATAGACTACACAGTTTGTTGTTGTTGTTGTTTGTGTCATCACTTTGAAGCAGACCTCCACGCTATTCTATCCCGTATTATAATTATTACAAAATATCAAAGCCATCTTAGTAACCAGTGCTGATGAAAGTATTTATTATTATTATTATTATTATTATTATTATTATTATTATTATTATTATTATTATTATTAATCACAAACAGTCGTATCAGCACACTATTTTAATTCAAAACCTGTTTTAGGATTCTAAGGCCATCATCAGTGTTAAAATTATGTACAACATTTAAGTTCACATGGGTGTGTCGTCAAAATGAGTTAAAATAAGTTTAAAAAAGTTAAAATGGAACCCTGTTGAGATCAACTGTAAAACAAGAAAAAGAAAGAATAAGTGTGCAAACAACATGTATAAACTTACAATGTAGTTGTAAAAGGTGCGACTTATTTTAACACAATTTGACGACACACCATATGGACTTTAATGTTGTAAATAATTTTAACACTGATGATGGACCTTAAGAGTCCAAAAACCGGTTTTGAATTAAAATTGTGTTCTGATACGACTATTTGTGATTAATAATAATAATAATAATAATAATAATAATAATAATGATAATAATAATAATAACTCTATCCCGTATTAATATTTTCATTTTTCCGAACTGTACACTACATCTAATCTTATCGGTTTGTCATATTCATGCTCTCGTCCATTCCTACCGATCTTACCTTATACACTTTCCTCAAAAATGAAGTGACCAACAGCTGAGTCTCTCGAGATATATCCTACCAATCTCTCTCTTCTTCTTCAGATCAAATTTCGTCAAACAAGTTTCCTCTCATCAAGTCATGTAACGCTACAAGCTTGCTTTCTTGAAGATGTTTATGTAAATGCGACAATTCCGTGTCACTGGGTCCGGGAAGAGCTCCGTGCCAACAACTACCGGAGAGTTTCGATACTTCTGCTTTTATTAAGACCGTTAGCAAATATAATGGACATCAGAAAACAACAACAACAACAACAACAACAAATAATAATAATAATAATAATAATAATAATAATAATAATAATAATAATAATAATAATAATAATAATAATAATAATAATAATTGTAATATCGCATGGCTGAGAATGAGATCTTACATACTTCTATTTTCACTGGTTTCCAAGGCTGAGTGCACAATATTCCTGGCCCTCAAACAAGTCATGAAGTTCCTTGTTGAGTCGTGGATGGCACCCAAGTCAACTGGATGGAAGCTGCTGTGGTGATCCTTAGACCACGTTGGCGGACAAATGTTTTAGAGTGATAATTGTTATGATTCAGAAAAACATTAAGTACCTTGGTAGAAATAAGGAATTCGATTAAACATAGACTCAAAATTAAATGGTGTAAAGTGGGTTTGGTCGTAAAGGTGTGTCGGGCTATTTCGCTAAAAACTTGTATATTTTATGTGAAACAGTGAGTAAAATTTCTGTCAGGATCGGTCATTCCGGTAGGATTAAAATGTGGAAATAATCGGAAGTCTCTGCGGTATAATCTCGTATTTACAGTCATGCAGTATCAAAAGTTGGATTTCTTAATTGAAAGACCTAAATTAGTGTCATTAATCTATGCGGTGTCATTCTCACTAAAAGTCTTACTTAACAATGAAAACAAAAACATAGAACATTCATGTTTCTTGAAATCGTCTGTGTAATGAAATAACTTTTACAAAAATATTGAAATTGATAATATATACTGTGGATGCATAGGGTCATGAGTACATGAAACAAACGATTTATTAGACAAAGCCTACTTATTCAGTTATATCTATCTATTTAATTTTGAGTCTATGTTTAATCGAATTCCTTATTTCTACCAAGGTACTTAATGTTTTTCTGAATCATAACAATTCTGATAAGTCAGTTACTTTGGCTACACATGCAGAGTTTATCTTAAAAATTACATTGTAATTGTAGGATGAATTATGTAGTACCTTGCATAGTGTTCGTGTATGCTCGTCCCTATACGTGAACCTTAATAACTGAACCTTGTTATCGACTTATCAGTTAGCTTGTGTACACCTCTGACATGTGCGATGGCAATAAAATCTTGGTTAGCATGTTTTGAATGTGTTCAGTTATTAGTGGTTGGGACTCAATGTTTTAGGCATTGTGGGGGTTTCACTGAATTAGCCTTAAACTTTAGAAGGCCTTTCGGATCCTGCTTAAAGGAATGTTAACCCCCAGTATTCTGAAAAGGGAGTAGAATTTATCAGCCTATACGGTTGTATTTGTTTGAAGCTATATGTCAGGATCTGTCATTACGATAGACAGGCTGAGTAACATAGCCGGTAAAGCGACGGTTTTTCGAGCTCTTATTGGTGTGTTCGATACTGGCTCAATTCGGTGGTATTTGAAGATCCTCAAATACGTCAGCCTCGTGTCGGTAGTTTGACTGTTACGTAAAAGAACTGCGGGACAAAGTAGCAAAACCGTAGCGTATTTTTAAAAAATAACCACAAAAGTAGGCTAGCTAGCTTCCCACCCGGTTTGAATCCCGGTCGATCCTGGGTGGCTCCAGGGATCTCAAAACTAACTGGTATAAGCTAAAGGAAGTATTATTATTATCAGTATTATTATTATTATTAATCTGTTAACTCTCCAGGGTTGGTTTTTCCCTCGAACTCAGCGATGGATTCCTCCTCTACCGCCTCAAGGGCAGCGTTCTGGAGCGTGAGAAATTGGGTCGGGGATACAACTGGGGAGGATGACCAGTACCTCACACAGGCAGCCTTATCTGCTATGCTGAACAGGAGCCATGTTCGGGCATGGGAAGATTGGAAAGGATAGACAAGGAAGAGGGAAAGAAGCGGCCGTGGCCTTAAGTTAGGTACCATCTCGGCATTTGCCTGGAGGAGAAGTGGAAAACCACGGAAAACCACTTCCAGGATGTCTGAAGTGGGAATTGAACCCACCTCTACTCATTCGATCTCCCGAGGCTGAGTAGACCCCTTTCCAGCCCTCGCACCACTTTTCAAATTTCGTGGCAGAGCCGGGAATTGAGCCCGGGCCTCAGGGGGTGGCAGCTAATCACATTAACCACTACACCACAGAGGCGGACTATTATTATTATTATTATTATTATTATTATTATTATTATTATTATTATTATTATTATTATTATTATTATTATTATTATTATCATCATCATCATCTTCGTAAGTCAAAAGCAGTGTTAGAAATATGGAATATGAACGGATTGCGACAACCATTGCAGACTTAGTAACATAAACGTAAATCTAAAGCACATATTTTCTTTATGACTTTTTATAGTTGGTAACAAGAAAGGTTTTCGGACCACCTGATGACAATCGTCGTGGAGTTATCTGGAGTGAACAAGCAAGATATCGAAGTAACTGGTGCGCTATTTCGCGACCACCTGCAACCTCTAAAGCAAAGCTAATGAAAGTAGGGCGTGTGACTGTAATGTTTGCAGTCATAACGTGCTAAACACACTGTAAGTGACGGCCATGATGTTATTATGTGATTCTGTACATGCCTGGCAAGAATCCTGCCTTATGTATATCAGTGGCTCTCGCTTCAGTTATCTGATTCAGGGTATGGGTCTGTTCCTATGTTAACGAATACTGTACAAGGAATACGGTAATACTATAGTGTGTTTAGCAAACTGTAACCTTCATGGTGTGGTACAGATTATAGTGAACGAGATGATGCAGATTTGCCAAGCGGAAACACACCTACGACATACATCAACAGGCGCATCGCATGGGAATTTTATAACCTACTGGAGCAAAATGACCGTGGTGGCGCTGTCATATGGGAAGGACAGACATTGTGATGTGATAGTGATGGGACTATATCTGAAGAAGCAGGGGACTCCTGCACACAACGTGGCAACTATTTCCATTTCCTATAAAACATCACCCAGCAGAGTGAAATGGAAAATAATTCACGAACAGTTTTATGAAACAGCAATGCATAAGTATTTAGAACAGCGTCAAGATTGCAAAGAAAACCGCTGCAGCAACTGTCCGAACATTCAATACATCACCGGGAAAAGTGTGGCAAATAGTATATGCGCTTGTGAAAGATGGGACATTAGAAAAAAAGAAATGCTCGAATTCGCAAACATATCACACAAATTCCGGAATGTGCGCGACACAGGACACGATGTTCTCTACTCGCATTTAAAGAAGTAGGCGAAAGGAGCTGTCTTGCAGGACATTCCAATTTTAAAGCCAGCGCTAATCCGAACTCCACTGTAAAATAGCATCTCGTAAAATTGCTAGGTTCGTTACTAGATAAGATGTTTCTCTTAACATCATCGCTGAGGGCCAGTAGCGTCTTACACTAACCGGTCGAGAAAGCTCACATCGCCGACCACGGATGGAACACTTTGTGCTGTAGGCAGCATGCACAACACTTGTGTCATGCAGATTGCATACTTGACCGGTTGTTCGCGTCGGTTAGAGCTATTTATGAAAATGAACAATATAGGCTATAACAATGTATTTCAATACTTACTCCGTATAACGCATATCTAACCTACTTTGAGAGTCGAAACGTGAATTTCCTCCTAGTGTTACTCAGTTTTATAGGGGGAATTTTCACTTGCTGATATCCTACGCAACTCGCAAGACAGTAGAGGTGATCACTGGATGTTCGAATATTCGGACGGATTTGTGACCTTGCAGGTCGTTCCCTGATCGACCGACCACACACACCGGCTATATGGTATCCCTTGCAGCTCTCTAAGACAAAGAACTGGAGTTTGTACGCGAAGTTACGGCCTTCATTCCTGCTACTGAAATACCATAGATGCCAACATGGTGCTCGTCCGACTCGTTGGCTGAATGGTCAGCGTACTGGCCTTCGGTTCAGAGGGTCCCGGGTTCGATTCCCGGCCGGGTCGGGGATTTTCACCTTCACTGGTTAATTCCAGCGACCCGGGGGCTGGGTGTTTGTGCTGTCCCCAACATCCCTGCAACTCACACACCACACATAACACTATCCTCTACCACAATAACACGCAGTTACCTACACATGGCAGATGCCGCCCACCCTCATCGGAGGGTCTGCCTTACAAGGGCTGCACTCGGCTAGATATAGCCACACGAAATTATAACATGGTGCTCAATACGGACAGAATACGTACGCCGAAAATGAGATTTTGACAACATAAATAGAATTTCACGCTCTACAAACATATTTCATGAACACGTACAATATAGGAATGTAACTGAATATAAGGGTTTCAAAAATTCGGTATTGTTTATACTGGGAGCTAAAATATTATGCAGTATAAAAACTCTGTCATTCATATATACCGGATGAGTCACGCGCACCTGACGCTTCTGCTTTTAGGCATCCCAACGAACGTCAGTGGGGTGATGGTCGATTTTCCTTTACCGTACACCAAGCTACAGTCGCCTTTAAAGCACTTACTGTGTCATCACTGCATGACTTTTGCAAAAACATGTATGCGACAGGTATTTACACAATACAGCAAACTGTCATACGTTATGTAAAATGTACGTGCCAGTTATAAGCTTTCGATTGGTTATGAAATTATTGCTAAAAGCGATGGAATACTGATAGAAAACGTGTGTGAATTTGTGAAACGGGGGCATAGTTTTACACCAAGTAAGCTTTCTGATAAACTGGAGTCAACAGTCACCGTGGTGTAATGGACTAACCCCAGACGTCTTCACGAATGTTGCGTTGGTAGGTGGGTTCGAATTCCACGAGCGGTAAAAATTTTTATTCATATTTTAGACTTTGAGGATCAAATAAGTGGCCATTCGTGCCACATTCGACCCATAGCATGCATGTTGAATGTGTAGTGGCCTGACACTTGGTGTAGCCTAGCAGTCCTGGTCATTTGTTCGCTATGTATTCAGCAGATGAGTATGTTGACATGCTCCTCATCTACGGTGAAGCAAGACAGAACGCACAGGAAGCACAGCGCCTGTACCAGGAAAGATTTCCACACAGACAACAACCAAACGTAAATACGTTTAGGAGAATGGAGCGACGTTTGCGTCACTTTCCCGAACAGGCCCTGTTAGAGAGGCACCAGTTACATCCGGTGAAACTGCTGAGATGGTTTTGGACACTTTCCGGGAGAATCCTTACATGAGTACCCGGGCAGTAGTACAACAGGCAAACATCAGCCAGTCGTCTGCTGTAAGGATATTGCATTCCAGTTTTTTCCGTCCGTACTACCTGCAACTACATCAAGAACTCCACGGGCGAGATTTCGAAACTCGTGTCTATTTCTGTGCGTGGATACTGACGCAAATGGCAAATGATCCAGCGTTTGTATCCCACATTTTATTTTCGGACGAGGCACGATTTCATAATAATGGCTCTGTGAATCGTCCTAATATGCACTACTGGAGTGGTGTAAATCACCACTGGGTAAGGCAGGCAGCATTTCAGGCACGATGAGGAGTGAATGTCTTGGGAGGTATACTGGGTGATCACCTAATTGGACCATATTTCTTTGAGGATCATTTCACAGGAGCCCGGTACTATAGTTTCTTCAAGACCAACTACCATTGCTGCTAGATGATGTACCCATGGGTGAGCGCGCAACCATGTGGTATCAACACGACGGAGCAGATGTTCGGAACTACCTGAATGTTACACATCCCGGTCGTTGGATAGGAGGGGGAAGACCTGTCGCCTGGCTTGCTACATCGCCCGATTCGAAGCCACTGGACTTCTTCCTATGGGGCTATTTGAAGGACGTAGTGTACGGGGATAATAACCTTCACTGGTTAATTCCAATAGCCCGGGGACTGGGTGTTTGTGCTGTCCCCAAAACCCCTGCAACTCACACACCACACATAACACTATCCTCCACCACAATAACACGCAGTTACCTACACAAGACAGATGCCGCCCACTCTCATCGGAGGGTCTGCCTTACAAGGGCTGCACTCGGCTAGAAATAGCCACACGGAATTAATATATAGCACAAATACCGAGGAAGATGGCCTCGCTGTTTGGGTCGTGTGTAGCTGTAAGATTAAAAAAGCTATTTGCTTTATGTCGCACCGACACAGATATGTCTTACGGCGACGACGGAATAGGAAAGGCCTAGGAATGGGAAGGAAGTGGCCGTGGCCTTAACTAAGGTACAGCCCCGGCATTTGCCTGGTGTGAAAATGGGAAAACGCGGAAAACCATCTTCAGGGCTGCCGACAGTGGGGCTCGAACCCCCTATCTCCCGATTACTGGATACTGGCCACACTTAAGCGACTGCAGCTATCGAGCACGGTAGCTGTAAGATTGCATTCGGGACAGGATAGATTCGAACCCCGCCATCGGCAACCCTGAAGATGTTTTCCGTCGTCATCTCCTGAATTCAAGCTTACAGATACGCTGCTCGAACTGCACAGCCAACTTGCTCGGTAAATGAACACTATTGCAGATATTGATGACGGAGACAAATTCAAGGTAGGGCTGAGAGCAAAATCTAGAATCACCCGCACAATAAATACTTTATTCACCAAACTAGGAGGATGGCCAAATAAACAAGTATACATATATATTGCAAATTATTAAATTAAAACAGACCGATGATTTCGATGTTCGGCCCCTTACAACAACAAAATAAAACATCATCAGTGTCGTCATTATTAGAATGAAAGATAAGTTATGACGGGAAATCTTTAAAATTATGTCACCATTTTCGAAGACTGAAGACATTTATACGGATTCGAGCATTGTTTTCCTCTTACAATTCAAAACCACAACGCGCTATCCTACTGCTGTGTACGGCTAAGAGTTACGTTCAGTGATACAGCAGCTCTACAGGAAGAGAGATTGGACATAAGAGACACACAGATACAAAGATATCGCCGTATAATAAAATCTTGAGGACTTTGTTGATCTAAAAGGTAATAATGGTAGTAATTATTAAAAAGAATCCTGTATCAGAGGTACTGTAATATCGAACAGTACCTATAGAGCACGCAACTTCATGGACATTTTATCAACGTGGATTAAAACATTCAAATGCGGTAACATAGCACTTGTTGGACGTTGAGGATGGTCAGTTTATGGAATGGTCAAGTCAGAAATGTTGCACTGCCCGGTGAACAATAAATCATTCATGGGTTTGTTCCAGCAACTAAATATCGGAATATCGGGAGTTCATGTGCCGGTCAACATCTGTGCTGGTGAAAGGGGGTGTAGGGAGATTGTCTCTTATCTGAATTTTTGAAACGTTTTGAAATGTATTTGCTTGATTTGAACCTATTAGGAGTCAAGAGGAATAAAAAAAACACAAACGAATGAACTAAAGGATCGGAAAATCAACAAAAATGTACAATGAAATAGCAGTGTTAAGAAATATTAGAAAATAATGCCCTTCCTTTGTTCTGAAGATGGATTAGGTCCTATAAAACTATTACGGGAATGCTGATCGGATTGAAAACTTAGTTACTTTTATTTGTTTCGAATCGAATCAAAACTAATACCAATAGAAATTAACACATATAATAAGGATATTAAAAATCTGCTGACGGTACTGATGGAAGTTAAGGCCGAATACACTTACCTGCGCGAATCCATGACGTCTTTGAGTTTTAACTCCCCAATCGTGAAGGGTGGTGTGAAACTTATGGATGAGTTAATGCATAATCATTGAGATGCCTAATTATAAGAGGGCATTCAGTTCTGGCTGGTACAGTTCATGGACCTTTTCACACGGGTTTTAAAATTCAGCTGTCATATCAATCTGACCTCCAATTAACCAATGGGTGAACTATCCCTCTAGTCTGACTATCCCCATGAAGCTTGTCCGGTCTAGGAACTCACCGGTACTTCAACGATAACCACTTACTGATTAATATTATAGTTAGGGTCATCCTTAGTAGTGCGCCGGACTGAGTGGCTCTGACAGTAAAGCGCTGGCACTTTTTTTTAAATTTGCTTTACGTCGCACCGACAGTGATAGACCTAATGTCGACGATAGGATGGGAAAGGCCTAGGAGTGGGAAGGAATCCGTCGTGGCCTTAATTAATGGCATTTGCCTGGTGTGAAAATGGGAAACCACGGAAAACCATCTTTAGGGCTGTCGACAGTGGGGTTCGAACCCACTATCTCCAGGATGCAAACTCACAGCTGCGCGCCCCTAACCGCACGGCCAACTCGCCCGGTCACTGGCACAACTATCGGCACATTTTCTCAACTTCTCAACAGCGATAACAGTTTCACCAGCAGGAAAGAACTTGTTACAGACAACAGCGCTGTTCAACATATTACCAATAAAACCTTGACTGGCAACAACATTGATTTTGGAAAGTGTTCGGAGATTTCACCAACATTCAACTACACTCTACTTTGGTTGTGTATCATAAATAACATATTTTTCATCATCATCATCATCATCATCGTCATCATCATCATCATCTGTTTACCCTCCAGGTTCGGCTTTTCCCTTGGACTCAGCGAGGGATCCCACCTCTACCGCCTCAAGGGCAGTGTCCTGGAGCTTCAGACTCTTGGTCGGGGATACAACTGGGGAGAATGACCAGTACCTCGCCCAGGCGGCCTCACAGGGGCCTTGTGGAGGGATGGGAAGATTGGAAGGGATAGACAAGGAAGAGGGAAGGAAGGGGCCGTGGCCTTAAGTTAGGTACCATCCCGGCATTCGCCTGGAGGAGAAGTGGGAAACCACGGAAAACCACTTCGAGGATGGCTGAGGTGGGAATCGAACCCACCTCTACTCAGTTGACCTCCCGAGGCTGATTGGACCCCGTTCCAATCCTCGTACCACTTTTCAAATTTTCGTGGCAGAGCGGGGAATCGAACCCGGACCTTCGGGGGTGGCAGCTAATCACGCTAACCACTCTACCACAGAGGCGGACACATATTTTTCATGATACATAAAATTATGGTCGTGAAGGCACTCATTCTGGAGAAGGACAAACAGGTAATTGCAGATATTCACCGAATAAGTTACTGTTCGTTATGCTGTTTCAGTTCTCGTGGTACCCCTCCTTCATTAGCTAGAGATGGTTTGAAGTGGGCTGCTTGAAATGTAAATGATGAACTGCCGCGCAAGTTCCCTGACGATGGTGCGTGGGTTTGCCTCTACACAGGTCTTTAAAGCGCCGTTATCTACCTTTGACGTCCATACTCTCTCTTCTTCATCTTGGAGAGTCTGGTTCACGGAAAAAGAGCATTTGAAATCACCAGCCCACAGCCTTTATTGAAGTTGAATCTATGTCCCTAAGCCCTTATCATGATAAAATTCTGCCGAAGAATTTCTACATTATGCCAATGTGCTTAGAGCACTGTGATTGACCCTTTAACATCGGTAGCTACGCTTCGTGGCTGCCTCTTATCGTGACTTTCAATGGCTATTACTCTGGAGGCAGCGAGGGTCTTGTACATTTAGGTCATATATTTCCAAACAACCTGATGTATGACTATATGATACACAGATGATGGCATACTCCCAAATAATTAACATAAAATGGGATAAAAAATGTGTGGTGTTTTTTCCGGGCCTAACAATTATAAAAGTAACTAATTGCAACATGAAATTACAGTATCCATTATTTCAACAGGATTTTCACTCACTTCCGTTTCTAATAAATTCATATTAGGACATTGCACTAGCAGTTTGGCGTAAACAAGTCTTATTTGAAATTGTTCATCTAGCATTAAATTGGTACCTCATTTGAACTTAAGGACATGGACATGACATTTTACCGCTCATTAGCAACGAGCTTATTATGTGAGACCTGGTTTTTTTTTTATATTTGCAGTTGGTGGTGGTTAGAGGAGTGTGGAGCACTTATAAGAAAGTTAACACACGTTAAAGCACCTGTACCGAGCTCGATAGCTGCAGTTGCTTATGTGCGGCCAGTATCCAGTATTCTGGAGATAGTAGGTTCGAACCCCACTGTCGGCAGCCCTGAAAATGGTTTTCCGTGGTTTCCCATTTTCACACCAGTCAAATGCTAGGGCTGTACCTTAATTAAGGCCACGTCCGCTTCCTTCCCACTCCTAGCCCTTTCCTGTCCCATCGTCGCCGTAAGACCTATCTGTGTCGGTGCGACGTAAAACAACTAGCAAAAAAATAGCACCTGTGGGTGCTACTTAAAGAGGAAACTACGTGAAAAAACCGTCTAGGGATGTCAGTCTGCGGCCTACAATACTTTCGGTGATCTCATCGAGTTGATCTTTGTTCTGACCTTACTGCTATTGTTTCAATGAGATGGTCCCTGTTTCCTTCGCAATATACTTAATTAAAATGAAGCTACGAAAGAAAAATAACGGAATAACTATCCAATTTTCAGTAGCAGATCAATAGCTTGTTTATAAGCTGCCTCTGTGGATCCGTGGTAGAGTGTCGGCCTCCGGATCCCAAGATAGCGGGTTCAAACCCGGCAGAGGTAGTCGGTTTTTTGAAGGGCGGAAAAAAGTCCATTCGACACTCCATGTCGTACGATGTCGACATGTAAAAGATCTCTGGTGATACATTTGGTGTTTACCCGACAAAATTCATTAAATCTCAGCCATAGTCGCCCAAGAGAGATCCGGTTTACTCTGTCTGCCATCTAGTGGGCCTTGAGTAAAACGGAACGTCGAAATTGACGAGCAGACAGCCAGATGGCGTCAAATCGAAATGTCTGCACACGGTAGCTGAGGCCATACGATTATTATTAGCTTGTTTATAAAGTATAGATCACCTGCAAACTCAGTAGGTCTTACAACACTGGAGAGGAGTTTATCCAGAAGAAGTGATCAACTAAAAGATGAATACTGATATTCTGTGATTGTGGTAGCTTTGAGACTCTGAGGAAGGAAATCAGGCTGAAGTAATGGTAATTTGGGTCTGTGAGGTACGTTGACAAGAAAAGAAGGATTTCTGGTCAGGGGACATCTGAATTACCAACACAGAATAAAGCGAGGGGAAAATCAGGAATTATTCTAACAATGAATAACAAAATACAACAAACGTGCGTGATATTGAGTAATTTCATCGCTAGCTTCTGATTAAAGTGGCCGTAGCTCGAACTCATGATAATGCAAGATTTTCATAATAAAAGTTCACGTCCGATTGGTTCAGATTCCAAGTGATGCTACAGTTTCCATGGCTAATGACAAAATATTAATTACTACGCAAAACTTGAAGCTTGCTCTTTCGTTTGTTTGTTTGTTTGCCAGCTTACTTGCTTTGAAAATAGACAAACGTGTAAGTAACTCGACTGAATAGTGAATAGGTTGTTGTTATCATGATAGATGCCCATCTGCATGCACAACAGTTTAGCATATTATTGAAAGGCTGAAACGTATACTGTATATATTTTTGTCCTTTTTGCTACGTTGCACTAATAACATGCAGGTTTTCAGTGACGCTGGGATACGAAGGGACTGGAAATACCTCTAGGTGGTTTTAACTCTGCAGTTCTGATTCGTTTTGTACAATTTGAGGTATACTGTGCCAGAGATTCGTATGTAAGTTATTGCTTGGTTCGAGTTCGGATTCTTTGCACTACTTTTAAGAATCTCTGAAATTATTTCTCTCTAAATAATTTGAATAATCTCTCATGAACTCGTGTATGTGCAGTTGACATACCTCATAGACTGAGTGGCTCAGACGGTTGAGGCGCTGGCCTTTTGACTCCAACTTGACAGGTTCGATCCTGGCTCAGTTCGGTGGTAATTGAAGGTGCTCAAATACGTCAGTTTCGTGTCGGTAGATTTACTGGCGGGACTACATTCCGGCACTTCGGCGTCTCCGAAAACCGAAAAAGTAATTAGTGGGACGTAAAGCCAATTATATTTAAAAATTTGACATGCCTCATGTAGTAGGATTACGGACGGCTATGCGCGGGCTCACATGACTCTCAAGAAATCCATTCCACTTCAAGGACAGGAAAACATAATGTTGTTAACATACAGTAACTGAAAGTGCTACACAACGTCTTGTTCGTATGTACAATCTTAGCAGAACTTCGTCCGAAGGAGGACGATTGAAAATTTTCGTTTGGGTGTTGCGGAAACCATATCTTCGAATATAAAGACGATGTTTAGAAAATATTAGTAACAGTTCACTAACAAGGGAAGGGCGCGTGCCGAGGAATTGCCGATATTATCTCAATTTTGGACTCACGTTAAGTGAGCCAAGAATAACAGGATGGCCAAAATACTTCTTTCGGGAATTACCTCGTGTGACCTACAGAAAGCGTTAAAATTCGCATGTTTGAATTAGCGCGCTCGGCTGCGCAGTACTGCACCGCGTGCTGGATGCACTCGTACCCGCAACTCGCACCGTCCAACAGCTGATTTGAGGCCACGTTGACATACGTTGTACGAGCCAAGTGGTTGTTTGTATAATGGTAATCAACATAGGCAAAGTTATTTTTGCGTTGGTAGAAAACTATAGAACATGTGATGTTAAGCCCCTCAACGTTCAAGAACATGATGTGCTGGACGCTATTGATGGGTCTGTTTATTTGTTGCTTTTCATCTGTTTCAAAGCTTGTGTTTAACTTTTTACGTACTGATATTCAATGGTGCCAGCTGAAGCTGCCTCGAAGATGATGACGTTTATATAGACAGCATATCGTGTCTCACTTTGTCTCAAATGGCATGTCACGTGATTCTGAAGTAAACAATTCAGATGACGAATACTTGGTAGAAGGTGATAGCAACCAGGGAACACTAAAGACGAACTTATAGATATTGATTATAAAAGGAAGGCTGTTCAACATTGGAGAATTAGTAAGGGCTGCCCGGTTTCGTTTTCGTCGGTGAAAAAAAAAAGTTCCATCGTACCAAACGAAAAGAGATTAATATTTGTGGACAAGCACTTAAAGAACAGTCAGGCTGGTTTAAAGCATGAAAAGGCTTTGTATGTAGATTATCAGGCACTGTTCGATTATTGAATTTGGATATCCTTTTGGATCAGAGAAACACCATCTTGAAAATGTAATCGCTGACATACCACCAACTGCTGCCAACCGTATTAGAGAGTATTACTCACACTCCGCTTAAACAACAACACGACTTTCAAGAAACCTCCCTTCTAGGCGACAACACAGAGGACACATCCTTACCTCGTAGTATGGAAGAAGCAATCATGACATTTCGTAGTGACAACTTTGAGAACATTCAGATACCACAGGAGACTGTAGAACAGGCGGCGGCCGAAGAGAGCCCAGGTAGAATGAAACAAATAGTGATGGACGGTCAATAAAGTGCGGAAAATACAAGGTCTGTCCTCTTTATCGAATGAGCAGTTAATGTTTGGAGAATTTCCACTGGCGGAAAAATCACAAGTGAATGCTTTTAACTTGGTTGCTAGAGGCGGCAGTGCTTGGGAATTTAACATCATACGATAAGAGTGGATGGACGTCGGTGGACTTTATCAGTTCAGTCAAGACTGCTCGTTGGGAAATGGTAAAAAACTGCAATATAGAGCAATTTGCGCAACATTTTCTACGTTTTTCAATGTTTTTATTTTCTTTTATGTATTTACGCAGTGATGTAACGAGGCTTGACAACAGGCTTTGTATTTTTTCCAAAGAGTGTAATTCAAATTTTTGTATTTCTTTCTTTAAATTATATGATGATGATGCTTGTTGTTTAGAGGGGCCTAACATCTAGGTCATCGGCCCCTACTTTAAATTATAAAGTGCAATTTTGTGTTTATATTAGTCTCAACAGTCTTATACAATTATGGTTTTCAGCTCACTACATTTCTTTAAACTGTCATGTTCTTTTTTCTTTTTGATTGATTAAAATTGAAATGTGATTTGTACTTTGTAATATTGTAATTTTGAAAAGGTGAATAAAGAATATTGACAAAAAATACGCACGGCCACTCCGCTCGGTGATAACTAGTACAGATTATATTAAGCAAACTAATGGACAGCTGAAACGGGAAAGTCAGGGATAAGTCAGAGATATAACGTTAATGTGTACATTAGAATATTATATTACAAGCGGTACATCTAAACCAAACCGCTCCTTCACGGCTCGATAACCCAGATGTTCGGCCCCTTTAAACAACAAGCATCATCATCTAATCCGCTACTTATAAAGAAAATTATGTATGTCTTGAAAGGTAAGTTATGATGAAACATTACAATAATGAGGATTAAAAAGTTTAGCTATTGATTAACTGATGCATAATTTACGTTTCACATTAAAAGATGTTAACATCTCGAGGTAGTTAGAGTAAGAGGTAGGGATCACGCGCAGGTCTCCCCACCACGCTTGGTCGTCGGTGACTTCATCGGAACCCTTAGCGCCTTGTCTTTTGGATGAGGTAACACACAGCCGTGAGCTATTCTGTTTTAGCCATAATGATGAGATAAGAGAACTTGATTGATATTTTAACCTCACCTCAGAAAAGGGTTGTCACTTCAGTATTACATTAGAGTAATAATAGGGGATCAAATACGGCGTGAATCAAGCGGCGTTTCTGAAGTATTTCGGTCTGTATAGAAGGCTGTAACAATGCTAAGACTGTGACCGCAGTGGAATGGCTACTCCATATGTTCATGTTCCCAACACCTATTATAACAATAACAAGGGGCTCTAATTGTTACAGACTGGAACACTAAAGATTGATGACTGCAAGAAGTACAGTATGTCCATTGTTACAAACACTATTAGGAAACTACTGTATATACAGTGTGAACAACACAACAGCAAATGTTAAGAAACTATAACTGTCCACAACATAAACAGCAAATGTTCTTCTCCAAGTGCCAGGCACTGACATATTCCACGTTAACATTAGACAGGCTAAATAAATTAATAAACCTGTATATTACCATTGTTAGCACTGATTTCACATAGAACATAATAAACTGTCTTTCATATAAAAATTAACAGGGGTGTTATACGCAAAGAATAATGCTGATTTTTAAAACAATTACTATCAATCACACTTTATCTATAGCATCAGTGGAATTTCTTGCGTTTCTTCTTTCTTTATCGGTATTGTATTAACTGAAACTCGGTCTTTTGAATGCTTTAGTTTTGTTTAAAGCGTTCATTCGAATAAAAGAACGGCTTCTCACGAAGCAACTTGCAAATTCATGAATTTCGAGGAATTTCTTCTTCCGAATATCCGTGAGGTTTGTGATGATGTTCGAACCCTCATTCATTTCTTTCCTGTGGTAAAATTTGAACTCTTTTTACATCTGCACTACCGTGATGTACCATCTACCTGTAGGCTGCATCAAACTGTCTCTAGACGTTTTTGAAGTCCAATTTCCACCCCTTGTTGTAGGTTGATCTGTTTTCTCTTCAAAATCGCTTTCTATGCCGAGGTTATTCTTCTTCTTTACCATAAAAGCTATATGGCCAGTGAAGTCTTCAAGCCGCTCATCACGATCTTTGGTTTCGCGACTGTCCTCGAGCTATTACACTAGCTGTTCGAGGGCTGTAACGAACCCTTGTAACATATGATAACAATTTGCTCGTAATATTTCGTAATCTTCTGGAGAACAGTTGGAATTTCTTATCACCTCGAAATCACTGAGGCTGAGAAGCAATGATTTCACCCTTTGTGTCGCAGCTGTCGGAAGAGGATGGTCATAAAATCTTCCGAACCCACGAAGCTGAGAAAAATACCTTTCAATAATGTCTTGATTACTTCTTGCTGCCACCGTTCATTTAGGTCAGTGGATTTAGGGAATAAATGAAAGTGTATGTTTCGTTCCTTTTCGTGCCTGCTATGATTTGTGCAATCTGCAATGGCGCAAAAAAGCCATACTGAAAAGTGTATACTATTACAGCTTTTTACGTTTTATCACATAGAATAAACACACACGGTTTCTTACACACCACAGATATGTTGCTACCGTGTATTATTAGCTCCTTGCTTCTGCGTGCACAGCGATTCTTATTTGAACTACCTCCACCTCATTCAGGGCAGCTTCAGTGCCGAGGGTCCTGCATGACATCACAGCTCTGCTATGCTACTGCGCATCTCTCCTGTGATCCCTACCTTGTATTCTACGTACCTTGTTACCACCTAGATTATCAACCCATGAATAATTAATGGAATTAAAGCAGTAAGAATAGACTAGATGAATTGGAGATAAGGGTTGCATGATACAGAATACAGAATGCAGTCTATAAAATAACATATTTATATTTTAAATCAAGATAAAACACAAGAAGTGAAGCATACTGTATGCTCGCAACTAATTATCACAGAGAGAGCACTGAAATGAGGAATTATCGGAAAAAGGAGAAAATGTAACTGGTAAGTTTTCAGTCTGTCGAGACACGAAATAAAACACTTAGTACACTAAAACATAAGCCGTAAAGAAGACAATTCTAAGTGTAATATTTTTTTACAGATAACTTATAGTGGGTTAAGTGTTACATTTCGTGTATCGACAGACTGAAAACTTACAAGTGAAACAGAAAAACAATGGCTTTCTTCTTAACAAGAGAATAAAATGTCAAGCCAGTGAAGAAGTTCTTTAGAGGAATCCAGTTCAGCATCAATAACAAAGAAAAGCAATTTGAAACTCAACAAAGTCTGTTAAATGCAGATGATACCTGAGTTCACGAAGAGATACGTCTATTCATTAAGACACAGCCAGATGGTAGGTAACTTTCTCCTAGAGGCAAAAGGTTAAAAAACACATAATTAAACTCTTCCAGGCAATGTACATTGAAGTTATTTTGATTGCAATTATTGTCTGATACACCTCTACTGCAATAACTTAATAAATCAATGATGTAGGTTAATTTCTGTTTCCATATTTATTTCCTGTAGAAGGAGTGCCATAGTAGAATTTTGTATTCTTAAAAATATTGGATGGTACATGATAATCAATGTTAACTTACACAAGTTATATCAGGAAGAAATAATGTAACAGCGTGATATGAACGAAAACTGTAATTAAACTTGAACACTTTTATGTTTGGACTTTTAGTCCATTTCTTTAACTATGCATATTTGTAGCCTTTGCATATCAATGACATTGCATTTCGGTGTTACTTGTGTTTAATTGATCTATTCTAAGCTATCACGGGACTGATCTGACGTTCCTGAGGTGGCTGCTGATCAACAATATCCCAAGCTCCTATAGGAATAAACAAAACGACTATACTAAGAGTTAACACTTTCAAGAATATATCAAGTCAGCGGACCAAATAACAAAAGCCAAGCTGTGCAGTTGAGGGTGTCGTTACACTTATCATGTGGTTTTCAGTATCTGCAGGATATTTGGCTCGTCAGAAATCGTCTTAGTAAGCCAAAGCCCAGAAATTGGCTGTGTGTACCACAGGAGCAACAGTCTGCCCGGGTTTCTTTAAAATCATGTTCAAGAGCTGAAATACAAACTGAAGTACATATTTCCCAACAAGATTTTATATTAATTTGTAATAGTTTAGTGTTGGTCAGAGGAGAAAAATTCCCGTCAATGGAGTTCTCTAAAGAAATCGAAAAGCGAGAGTAAAGCCGTGAGTGATGTTTGGATTTTTCCAAGAATTCAATAAGAGGATATTCGCAATCAGCAGAATGCCAAAGACATTCCACGTAGGAGTGTCGTTCCCCCCTGGCTTGTCTTCATGGCGACCATGATTCGTATCCCAGCCAATGCACGTGGAATTTTCAAATTAAAAGAAAGTTACTTCCCTTTGAATAGGATTCCACGTTAAACTGGAAACCGCTTTGCTATGATTGCAGTATCGGTTTATTTACTTTTTAATGGCGTGAGGCCTCCGAAGAGGCATGGTGCAGGCGACCTGTGAGGATGGGGCCCTACCTATGATGAATTCTAATGATAAAGAAGGCACACACATCCAGCTCCAGAGCCATCGGAATTGACCAATGATGGTTACATTAACCGACCCGACTAGGAATCGAATCCGGGACCCTTTGGACCAAGGGCCAGCACACTTTTTAAAACAACGTTTTGTTGATAAAAATACATGTTTGCAAGTTTTACAGTTGGTAGTTTTCCATAGTACATATATTCTGTTCTATAATAAGCCCTTTCCACTCCCTCTATCTTGTTGCTTCTTGAACATTCTATGACAATAATTGATTACCAGTAATGACCTTTTCTTGAGTAAAACAATGAATAGTTCTTGTGCATAATCCTTCGGCACTGTTGGCACCGTTGGTAGACATATAGAATACTATACCAATAATAATATAGATGATATTACAAAATTAGCAAACAATGTCTTGGTAAAAATATACATAATTTAAAAATTAAAAGTTCTCTTTTTGCCTTGGTAACTTGGCATTATTGCAATTTTGTTAGGTGGCATTACTATTTAACAGTTATGATGAAAGTAATAAAAATAAAATAAATAAGAATAACAAAAATAAAATAAATAAAAATAGCAACACACTCTTTTTTGGTGTTACCGAGCCAGAAGAATTACAAAGACAGATTAAAATAACAAATATGTTTCTTAATTATTCATATCGTTTTCTGTATAGAAGTCTTCCATTATTAAGTACAATAACGGACTATAATCCCCAACATATTTAGCTTTTGGTGGCAATAAAACTTGACCAATACCATCTTGGATATCTGGACACAAACTATGGTGTCGAGAGTTCCAAGTTCCATGGGATTTTAACACTGTATGCGCGTACACTGCAATCACTAACACGAGCACAGATGTAAAATGAGCTGAAGTTATCCCGAAGGTGAGGCGTACAATCTATTCCGGCGGTACTTGAAAATGTCTGGATCAAGCAGCCCGTTTGATGATGTACGTCACATATCGCCAAGCTTGCGTAACACGGGTACAATCATGCAGACAGTGAAGAAGTGTCTTCTCCTCTGCGACACACGGTACAGAAGTGAACTTTCTGCCATACGAATATTATACAGTTTACTATTTTTTGGCACAATGTCATGAACAACTATATACCACTTTGCTTGAAGTTCGAGAGGAAGGACCCTATGCGTAATATTCCTCCAGGTGCGATTCCAGTTGCGTACCAGAATAGACTGCTGAATCCTGGGAGCTACATATTGGCTACGCTGCAGAAACATATAGATGCTTTCGAGGTCACGTTATTGTTCATAAATGTTTGTGGTAGATAACTCATTTCACATTTCAAATACCGTGCATGAGGGGCGAATTTATTCACATCATAGAAAGGGGGAGTGTTAGGCATCTGCTGTAAACTGCATCACTGTTGGAGAAAATTTTGAGAATACGGATGACCTTCGCCAATAAGGAATTGTATGTGCCGATTGAGGAATAAGGCTGTCACATGATTCCGGATACCCTTGAATCCTAACCCACCATTAGGTCTTGACAGAGTTAAAGTAAAACGATTCACCCTTAGGATTGAACCTTGCCAGATGTACCATCCTATAGCAGACATTATCTTAATACCCGATACCCGGGGCAGAGGTAGGATTTGACCCATTTATCCCAGTTTACTGATTATGTATGTACTGATATACTGAATTTTCTGCATTAATTGTAGATTCCTGTATTTTTCTCGCTGTAACAGTCCGCGTATCACATTCACTGTTTTGCCCCAGTTATGCTGGATCATTTTGTGAATACTCTTAAAACAACGAAGTCCTAAGATTTTTACCTCTTTTTGCACCGTTGCCCAGTTTAACAAGGTTTATCACGTACATGACTTGCTCCTAATTTTAACAAACACGATTTATTAACATTTAGCTTTGCATCAGATATGTTGCAGTAGTTACTGATAGTTTCTTGAAGATCGTGTGTGTTTGTTCTGCGGTCTGCGATGATGGTGATATCATCAGCAAAGGGAAGGATTTCCATCATATCTCTGCCGCGTAAACATGTTACATTATTCAATAGTGGTTCAAGAGATAGCACAAATAATAACATCGATAACGGACATCCTCGTTGTACTCCTGTTTTTATGCTAACTGCCTTAGTGGAAAAACCATTAAATTGGACTTTCGTAGATCCTCCCTGAAGAACATGTTAGTATATTAATAAATCAGTTGTCTAGTCCCATTGCACGTAGAACAGCAATTAAATAGGTATGATTCACTCTGGTAAACGCGTGATCGAAATCTAAAGATATTAGTTGTTTACACTGGCTTTTTACCCTACAATCACTGATAACGTCTCTTATTGCACATACTGAGTGTATAATGCTTCTACCGGGAGCTCCACATGATTGGTGTGCATCTAAAGCATCGGACATGAGGAAGGTCACTCGCTGTTTTTAAGACATCGGATGGGTAACTTGTAATCGAAGTTCAGCAGAGTAATTGGTCTGTAATCTTCTATACATTTAGGATTAGGCTTTTTGATACCAGTACAATCAATCCCTCTTTTAAGCGACTTATATTTGGTCTTGAATATAACACATCATTTAAGACTATCGTAAAGTCTTCCTTAATAACTGGCCAAAATATCTCGTCCGAGACCATCTACTCCAGGGGATTTGTTAGGCAGACTTCGCTGTATGGCTTCATAAATATCTTCCTCCCTCAATTCTTCGATAAGATAGTCTTGTTGCACATGTGTTAGTCTTCCTCCAACAGAATCAAAAAAGATACTGTTGCTGTCATTAAGAACATCATTCGTTTGTTCATACAATTGTGTAAAGTAATGCTAAATTGTGTTCTTAATGACATTTACATCACCGAAAGACTCCCCACTTGACGATGCTAGTTTCGAAATATATTTTTGTTTGCCTCACTTACTCTCGCGAATGAGATGGTACAAGGATGACATTTCATCAGTATTATTTCGATGATCTCTTGCTCGTATTTTAAGTCCTTCATTCATTTCTCTGTATAATCTGAGGAGAAGTGCTCTTGTTTTCTTTGATCCGGAGATATGTTGATGGGTTGCTGGGATCTTCCTTATACAACTGACGTAAACACTTGTAAAATATTCGGATTTTTTATTTATCTGTCGAGTATACTCAGCACTAAACCGTTTCATGAATTTGATTACATTGGGCTTTGCACGAAATAACCACCAATCAAGTCTCGTCGTATAACGTGAAGTGTGTTTCCTCCATAGCTGCCCCTGCACGGAAAACTGCTCCTTCAGTTCTTCACTGTTGAGAATATTCCTATTGAGTTTCCATACACCCCTTCCCCAAGCTACTCACAGCATTGATTGCTTTATTTTACATATATATGCTGCATGGTCCGAAAATTCGACGGTGCACACATCAGCATTCCCAACATAGTCTTGACCGGGCGAGTTGGCCGTGCACGTAGAGGCGCGCGGCTGTGAGCTTGCATCCGGGAGATAGTAGGTTCGAATCCCACTATCGGCAGCCCTGAAGATGGTTTTCCGTGGTTTCCCATTTTCACACCAGGCAAATGCTGGGGCTGTACCTTAACCAAGGCCACGGCCGCTTCCTTCCAACTCCTAGGCCTTTCCCATCCCATCGTCGCCATAAGACCTATCTGTGTCGGTGCGACGTAAAGCCCCTAGCAAAAAACATAGTCTTGAAGACTTTGACTGACATATATTCGGTCTAATCTCGATGCTCCTGTAGCGCAAAAATATGTATAGCCGGGGTCGGATGATGCTCGTAATTCCCAGGTGTCTATCAGTTTGAGTCCTTTCACTAGAGTTGATAAGGCTATACAGTTCTGAAAACTCCCGCTCTGTTCTCTGGCGTTGATAACTGCATTAAAATCTCCGCCATTAACCATTCGATCTCTATGATTTTTAATTAGATGTCTGATATCACTGGTATATGAGTAATTTCGTTCGGCTCTCCCCTGGGAACCAGAAGGTGCATAAATATTTACAATTAGAATTCCTTTTATGTTGAAACTTATACCACGGTAACTAGGAAGAAATACGGGATCTGTATGGGGAATTGTATCTTTTATATATATAGCTGTACCTCTTCTGGTCTCGTTGAAATGTACTATTCTTTCATACCCAAATATATTAATTAAATCATCTGTAGCAATCTCCTGTAACAATGCTATATCAACATCTTGGTCACGGATTAATTTCTTAAGAAGCTGCTGCTTGCTGGCTATCTGTATACAGTTAATGTTTAAAGTCATTATAGTGCACGTCAATAGCATGCGGAATGTAACATTCATCTTGATACCAAACTTAACAGTCGAGCCCTTTGACCTAATAGACATTGCCATACTACCGTCTCTCACCTATCCTCCCTCCTTGGCTTCGAGGATCTTTTGGGCTGATATAAGGTTGTATTGACTTATGGACGCCATCTTTGGTAGACTGGGTAGTTTTTAACTTTTTAACGTTTTCTTCTGATGGAACAATCTGACTGGAGGGAATTTCACTTGTGCCGTTAAGCAATGTATGAGGCGAGGGTTCAAGGTCATCTGACCACAGCTGTTTAGGAGTCTGTGTTTGCGAGTTCAGAATTAATAATTCCGTTTCCTGTCGTAAGTTCAGTGACATTTGTTTTTTGGGTGTGATGAGTGTTCTTCAACTTGAATGTGATCCGTAGATTGTTCCAGTCCTACACTTTCGAAATGAGTTGGTTGTGGATCTATCCCTGGTCCGTTCACATCGACCGAGTTGCCTTGTGTTACAAGGTTATTCGGTAGGGGATGTATCTCCGCTTTGGTTGTGATACCCTGAAATTCGTTTAGTGTATCTTGTTGGTTGGTTGGTCTGTTCATGTTGTGACTCAAGACATATATCCCGTTGTGATTCCAGGTTGTAGCTCTTGCCTGTGTTTACAACTGTGTCGCTCGCGAGAGATGGGGCAGTAGAGTTCCCTGCAACTACTTGACTCATCAGCCTTGGTCCTGTTTCACTTGTCGGAGTTGTTCCTCGCCTTGCCGGGCATTCCTGTCGGAGATGGTCACTACCACTACAATAATAGCATGTTTTTGGTTGACCTTCATAAAGTACCTGAGCTCTATAGCCGTCAATTGTATCTATTGTCGGGATAGCACTTTGATATTCGATACGCATAGCTCTAATTCCACTAAATACATTAAATGTGTATGTAGAAGACTATTTTTCATTCCGAATTTCCCTAACTTTCCCATATTTACTGAAATAAGTTGCCACACGTTCATTGACTGTTTCAATAGGAAGATTCATTATACATACTAGTTTCGTGCCCACATCACCACATGTTATAATTACTTCCGAAAATGAACCATTGAATTTCTTTACCTGGGATTTTCCTGCTGTTGAAGTCAGAATGCGCTCCATCAGAAGTTTGCTGGTTACAGTAATTTTATGTGCACTGCTGTTTCCAAATTGTCCGACTGTATTGCTTCCACTTGATCAACATTTCATTTTAAAACTGTTTCAATCCACTCATGAATCTCTGCCGGTCCCGGTTTGTTTAATTTATCAGGAAATGCACATTTTATGTATTTTTCCTAATGCTGAAGCTTGCCACTTTGTATTAATACCACTCGAAACACTCTACCTCACAGCACACAACGGAACAGCGCGTTCGATGTTTACGCTTGCACGTCCTACAGCGAACTGAGCACACTAACCATTTAGCCATGCAGCCCCACACAAGTAAACGCGTGTCCTCATCCCGAGTTAGTGCATCTCCAACAACTCCAACGGAGGTGAGCTGCATGTACCATTTTAACCACACACTAGCCCACCTGTCATTCTTAAAATTCTGACAGTACCGGGAATCGAACCCAGGCCCCCGAGGACGGCAGCTAATAGTGCTAACAGTTACGCTACGGAGGCGGGAAGTTTATTTATTTACAAAGCACATCTATTAGTGGTTTACTAGTAGCAGTGTTTTTAACGTTGCACTAACAGGTCTAATGTTTTCGGCAATCCAAAAATGGGAAAGGACTAGGATTGGAAAGGTAGCGGCTGTCGCCTTAATTAAGGAAAATGTGGAAATATAAAAACACGGTAAACGATCTCTAGGGCTGCCGACGGTAGGATTCGAACCCGCCATCTCCCCAATGAGTCTCTTCGGTATGGCAAAACTTAATGAGGTGAGTGGGACGATGATAAGGAGGATAGTAAGGGAAGAAGTGTGGTCCAATACACTACCCTACTATTTGTTAATTACAATTTATCGGAGTTGAAGGAGAACATAGCCCATAGCTACCCTATCCTAACTCGCTCGGTGACTCTCCTCTGGAATAAACATTTACTTGATGACATGTCAAGGTCGTATTTCTTGTTCATATTGTTAAAGGGAATTGGGAGACAGATTTGAAAGGATCGTTTGGATTCTTATGGGCTGAGTGTGAAGAATGTGGAGAAATCTTTAAATCTGATGGTGCAGAAAGAGAGAGAGAGAAAAGTGGCATACCACGTGCTTAAAGTAATGTGAAAAGCTGCTCTGATGTATTACATACTCGTTTGAGGCGAGATACCGTTTACTGTTACAACTCTGATACTCATGTTTCTTTGAGATCGAAAGTCATCTGTACGTTCTAATGATGGGCTGCATAATGTGGTTGTTTAAAATTCAGAATTCGATTTCCGGCACTGTTGGTATCTATTAGAGAGTTGTAAAATGTAAAAGACTCGTGACCATGGATGTGCCTGAAAGTCAAATAACCTATTTTCAGGGTGGATACTGCCACTTCTGATCTCTTAAGTCTGGTAATGGTTGAAGAGATGATAAATAGATCATCATTATTATTATTATTATTATTATTATTATTATTATTATTATTATTATTATTATTATTATTTGGCTGTCATTTGCTTTACGTCGTACCGACACAGATAGGTGTTATGGGGACTATGTGATAGGGAAGGCCTAGGAGTGGGAAGGAAGCGGTCGTGGCCTTAATTAAGGTACGAAAAAAAATCTTCAGGGCTGCATTATTATTATTGTTATTATTATTATTATTATTATTATTATTATTATTATTATTATTATTATTATTATTATTATTATTATTCTCGTCTATAAAATAGGGTGAGTCTCTTCTGTATGGCAAAACTTAATGAGGTGAGTGGGACGATGATAAGGAGGATAGTAAGGCAAGAAGTGTGGTCCAATACACTACCTTACTGTTTGTTAATTACAATTTATCGGAGTTGAAGGAGAACACGCATTGTCTTCTGTTGCCTCTAGCCTGCCAACAGAAGTCACTTCGAGCAACCGCTGTGACGTTCCTCGCGTGACCCAGCGTAGAACCTGTTACACGAGGCGCACTTATCCACAGTCTGCCCGCAGGTTGCAGTACGAAAAGGTCTCGCATACACCCACTATTCATACTTACACTTAAATTGCGTATGTTTTGAGTGTTACTGAGGACTTACAGTTGCTCTAGGGTCATCAGGTGCAGACCTGGATGCACCACTACTATGAGGGTAGTGGTTTGGTCTATTTCGGCTTTGTTATCTTCCTTGTCACCTCCCGAATTACTCCTTTGTTTTTTGCCATAGAGAAGAGACTCAGCCTGTATAATCGATGATTCCACAGTACTTGGCAAAGAGGATAGGTAAACATTTGTGCTTTCAGAACGAGTTTAAACGATAATATATGCTCCGATTGCTCTAAACGCTGTCTGTCACTTACCAAAGTTTCGTTCCAACACCAGTCCGTGACCGTCCGAAGCATGCGTAATTGAGAAAAGGCGTTCCAACGCACACCGAATCGATCCCGGACGGCAATCATGTACTCACATTGCGCATTGCAACACATCTCAGATTTCTGTCACAGACCGACAGAACTCGTCCGCGGCCTGGTGCATGTACCGATAGTACAAGACATGCGCAATAATACATGCGTGATAGAAGAAACTCAATGGAGACACCACTTGCATGTTCAGTCCTGTTCCTCGCTCTTCTCAAATACGTTTCTTTGTTTACATTGCCATAACATCTATTACGCTATTTGTAAACTGAGAAATTATGCAAAGCGATGACGATTTTGTTGAATCTTTATCCAGAGAAGATGATGAGTTGGATATGCATTTAGCAGCTAGGAACAGAAACGAATTTTTTTTACGTAAGTTTTATTGTTAGTAGTGACATTCCCGTGGCTCATATCGTCCATTCTGATTTCACTGTACAAATTCAGTGGCGTTTATTTTCGTTGGTTTTTTAAATGGTAGAAAAATGACAAGTTAATTCTTCTTCTTCTTCTTCTTCTTCTTCATCTGTTTCCCTCCAGGGTCAGTTTTTCCCTCGGACTCAGCGAGGGATCCCACCTCTACCGCCTCAAGGGCAGTGTCCCGGAGTTTCAGACTTTGGGTCGGGGGATACAACTGGGGAGAATGACCAGTACCTCTCCCAGGCGGCCTCACCTGCTATGCTGAACAGGGGCCTCGTGGAGGGATGGGAAGGTTGGATGGGATAGACAAGGAAGAGGGAAGGAAGCGGCCGTGGACTTAAGTGAGGTACCATCCCGGGATTTGCCTGGAGGAGCAGTGGGAAACCACGGAAAACCACTTGCAGGATGGCTGAGGTGGGAATCGAACCCACCTCTACTCAGTTGACCTCCCGAGGCTGAGTGGACCCCGTTCCAGCCCTCATACCACTTTTCAAATTTCGTGGCAGAGCCGGGAATCGAACCCGGACCTCCAGGTGTGGCAGCTAATCACGCTAACCACTACACCACAGAGGCGGACGACAAGTTAATTAGTAACACAAAACTTGTAATACTGGCAGATTAAAATAGAAACCTACTAAATTCAACTTACTTATCAGACCGAACAGTACAGCAGTACGCACTTTTGAAATTTTTATAATGATTTCCGAGTTAGTCGCGGGGTAGCTGACGATATTCGGACCAGTTTGAAAGAAGTGAACAAGATAATGGGCACTATGGACTGTACGGAAAAATTTCAGCATTTCACCAGAATAGCGTCCTTGCATATTTTGCTCATAGTAATAAAATTTACTCATTGGGTAAAATAAGTGCATATTCCCTGTGATTTTAGGAAAGGATGTAACTTATTGTGATGCAGTTTTGTGCCCGTACTTCAGTGACAGTAAACTGTCCATTTGTTCCCCTTATGTGTTAAAAATAAGAACCATTTGAAATTTTCTGTCCGCCTCTGTGGTGTAGTGGTTAGCGTGATTAGCTGCCACCCCCGGAGGTCCGGGTTCGATTCCCCGCTCTGCCACGGAAATTTGAAAAGTGGTACGAAGGCTGGAACGGGGTCCACTCAGCCTCGGGAGGTCAACTGAGTAGAGGTGGGTTCGATTCCCACCTCAGCCATCCTGGAAGTGGTTTTCCGTGGTTTCCCACTTCTCCTCCAGGCGAATGCCGGGATGGTACCTAACTTAAGGCCACGGCCGCTTCCTTCCCTCTTCCTTGCCTATCCCTTCCAATCTTCCCATCCCTCCACAAGGCCCCTGTTCAGCATAGCAGGTGAGGCCGCCTGGGCGAGGTACTGGCCATACTCCCCAGTTGTTTCCCCCGACCAAGGGTCTGAAGCTCCAGGACACTGCCCTTGAGGCGGTAGAGGTGGGATCCCTCGCTAAGTCCGAGGGAAAAACCGAACCTGGAGGGTAAACAGATGATGATGATGGTGATGATGATGAAATTTTCTTCTGTTTTGGATTTCAGCTTCTAAAATTTCTAGGCCTATGTTACATCGGTCAACAAACACCCAGTTTTCGAGATGTCGCAGACATAACCATTAGTTCCTTGTGCCGGGTAAACAAGAGGGTGGTAACATTTTTGAGCAATTTGTCCTATAGAAGATGAAAAACCAGGGAGTGAGGAGTATTTCAGAAATAATTGTGACATAACGACGTTCCTTTGAAATAAAGCCCATACCTTCCATCTTCTTTTATTTAGTTATTTACCATTTTATTAATCGACGAAACTTAAAAACTGTGAAAGACAAGGTATTGCAAGATACGCCCGAAATACTTTGTTTACAAGTCAGAATGCTATCAACGAAGCGTTCCAACACGATCAAGTTTGGGACCAACCGCTGACCGATCCCAAACGGGCATATACTCAGAATCCGATGGTGACTGTCAGGAGCCTGTGTGTTAGAATGAAGCTCAAACATAGCAAAGTCAACCCCGTATAGGCCTTTGCCCCCTGGAATTATTAACCTGGTAATCATTTTTCGTGTAGGCTGAGTGAATCTCGGACCCATATGCACCTACGGGAGTTGAAATCTCGTTTCTTGTATGCTTCGACTTCCTGACGGGGAATCGAACCCACGTCCCTGCTGATGAACCAAACATGTTATTACCCCCTCGGCCAGACAGCCCCTGTATCGAACATAAAGAACTAAGCAAGCTTGTTGGCAAATTTCCTCCTCCGTAATGTACAAGTTAGAGTCAGTTGCAGGCGTCCTCGAGGGCCAGGGTTCGATTCCCGATACTAACAGAAACTTAAGATTGGCAGGACGCCTGGTGTGTGGTTACGATGATGCAGGCAGATCTCTTCCACAGGGGGTGTGGCTAAAAAGAGCTGCATCACCTCCGAGAGAGGACATAAATTTATTTCTTAATATTGGCAAAAAAGAAGACATTAAATATTTTATTACTTAATTTACAATCTTAAATATCGAATTCCCTACGGCCGTAGCCGTGTTGAAACACCGGATCCCGTGAGATCTCCGAAATTAAGCAACATTGGGTGTGGTCAAGATTTGGATGGGTTGCCACGCGCTGTTGGTGGGTAAGGGAATGGAGGAGCGGAAAGGAACTGGCCACCCTACCGTACGCAAACTCCGGCTCACGCACACCTCTGCGGAGGTTTAGACCTGCCTTCGGGCAGAATACACCTTTACTTTACCTTACCTTACCACATTGAATTTATTCTTTTCCCCTGCAATATTCCATTTCGCTAAACAAAACGTGTAGGTATGCTATGTGTACCATAATTATATTTAGAAATGCATGCATTGAAATATATTTGATCATGAGTTTCCAAGGTCGCAGAGAATTTGATATCCTAAATGTCGGTACAAACATAAATGTAATTATTTTAAATAGGCCTACTATATACAGTAACTTTGAATATTAGTTCTGCAGTAGCGGCTCGTGGTTCAAATGGCAGGTGGGGCTAATATGCGTATTATTATTTGCACTGTTAGGCCTATATTATTATTATTATTATTATTATTATTATTATTATTATTATTATTATTATTATTATTATTATTATTGTTATTATTATTATTATTATTATTATTATTATTATTATTATTATTATTATTATTATTATTATTATTAATGTAGTTTTTGTTTCCTCGGCTGTTGTTAAACCTTGCTATTACACTTTTATTGGCAGCATCAGTATACTTAAGCATGCTTCATTCTAATGCATACTAATAATAAAAATAATCTAAAAGTAAGGGCCTACCTCATTTATAAAGGAACTGCACTCCGATTCTTCTGCGGTGTAAATTATTCACTATTTTAAACGCTACATACTAATCACTGTTGAACAAAATCTATCCAGAACTTATGCTCTCTACTCCGCAACTGCTAAAAGCGAACTGCAAACTAAAATTCGAAACGTGTTGAAAGCTTCATTCTGCGAATGGTCACAACAACATGTTACGTGAGTTTAGAGGAATGCAAGTGAGTTTGCAATAACATAGCCATAACACCCGCCCTTACAGCTTCGTCTATATTGTTCTTTTTTATTGCGGGCGTGTCAAAGCTAGCCCCTAGCTTGACATTTTAAAATGCATTGAAAGTTTCACTCCCTCAAAGGTTCACTAACCTTCAAAAGAGTTACCAGTACTCACTGTGAGGACTGAGAGCGAATTAGCCCCTGCGTCAGGGTATAGACTACATACCAAACACGTAATACAATTAAGCTTTCATTTTCTTATATCATTAATTACTTCAAAACAGTGGTACTCCGATATTAATTTGGTCTCATTAAATTAATTATCTAAAACATGAATATGCAATGAACAGAAAAGGTCTGATGGAGAAGCTAGAAGCTAAAGAAAGGAAAATCCTGAGAAAGATTCTTGGACCAATCAAAGAAAATGGTGAGTACAGGAGACGACACAACAGCGATCTGTACCAGCATATGGAGAGGATAACGGACACGATTCGGAAAAGGAGGATTAATTTTTATGGCCATATAGCACGCATGAGCACACAGAGACGGACCAATAGGATCTTTTCCTACTTTCTTAACAAGAAAACCAAGGGACCCTGGTTTATCGAAGTTGAAAGAGACCTTCAAGAAATTGGAATCACACTCGAAGACATCCAGAAACGTGCTCCTCTCCAGAAAAATTTCCAGGGATGCAAGAGGTTCCAAGAAAGGCCAAAGTTGAAAACAGGCAAGAAGTGGACTGATGAAAGAAAGGAGGCTCACAGAACGAGAATGCGTGAGTACTGGGGAAGAATTAAAGCTCAAGGAAGCAAACGGTTGAAATAACGTGGTCCACAGCAGGCCGAAACGAAGAAAGAAGAAGAATGTACTCGTAACATTTCTAAACTCTTTATGTCCAAAAATCTGGTTGGGATAAGCCCCTTTAGCCCTTAATGACGCCCCCCCCCCCCATATACAGACTAATCACCATAGATTGCGTTTTGGACATGTTTGAAAGTTAACGAGAAAAATGGATTTGAAGTGTTCGAAAGTCTTTTTTTTCATGGACTATTTAAAGTTGTATCTCTAGTGAGTTTTGGGAATACTTGTTTCTAATATATATATACGGTATATACAGTGTATATATAGTCTATATGACATTCACTGAAAATTTCACGAAAACCCGTCCATTAGGTAAAAACGATTAGTTTATCTCCGACCTGTCCCCTCAAACGCTTCTTCTTTGAAATGTAGTCAATCTTCCCTGCCGGAGCCTCACAGATATTAATAATGCCTAGCAAAAATGGGGCAGATCCTTACCTGGTTTATTTGGTCAAGACACGTGGGCTTATTTTGCTCACCGACTGTTAAAGCGTCCCTACAGTTAGGACTCTAGAAAGGAAGCCTTGGAACTAAAACAAAAATAACATTTCCATATACTTTGCTTGCTCATTTATTAATGCGAATTTTTGAACTCAAGGAAATTTCTTCTTCACTAAGTCAGATGTGTCAGCTCTCATTCTGCTTGTAATAATTAAGTTTTATACAGAGTACCTTTCCTCAATCTGTCGGAATACATTTGTCTCCCATGGCTGCGTACTAGGGAAGCAGTTTCTTAACGTTGACCATGCTTGATCTTCAAACATTGACTAGTATAATACTCCTCTAACTGTCAATACTCCCCCATCTCTAGATTTTGTCTGGCTACGGAGGGCATCATTCAGGTATAAACAGCCAATTTCCTGGCCACGTATTTCCATACTAATAATATTATTTGTCTTACGTCCCACTATTACTTGTACGGTTTTCAGAGACGCGGAGGTGACGAAAATTTGTCCTTCAGGAGTTATTCTACGTGCCAGTAAATCTACAAATACAAGACATGCGTATTTGAGCACCTTCAAATTCCACCGAACTCAACTAGGATCGAACTTGCCAATTTGGGCTCAGGAGGCCATTCTTATTATTATTATTATTATTATTATTATTATTATTATTATTATTATTATTATTATTATTATGTTTCAATTTTCTAAAGAGACAAGCGCCATCTTCGTGACAATTGAGGTTATATTTTCTGAAGTACCCAGCTAACATCATCATGTTGCGACCCTGAAAGCACTACGGTGTTTCTTGTGAAAACTAATCTAATGAAAACTACCTGGCTGAAAAATTTCTCAAAACAATGTCTCTTCCTCAGTATGTTAATTGTGTAATATTTTATTTATTTTTATTTCTGACTGGGTCTGAAGAGCCTCTGTGGCTCAGGCGGCAGCACCCCGGCCTCTCACCGCTCGCTTCCGTGGTTCAAATTCCGATCACTCCATGTGAGATTTGTGCTGGACAAAGCAGAAGCGGGGCAGGTTTCTCTCCGGGTACTCCGGATTTCCCTGTCATATTTCATTCCAACAACACTCTGCAATATCATTTCATTTCATCTGTCATTCATAAATCATTGCCCCAGAGAAGTGCGACAGGCTTCGGCAGTCGGCACAATTCCTATCCCCGCCCTTAGATGGGGGCTTCATTCATTCCATTTCTGACCCGGTCGAATGGCTGGAAACAGGCTGCGTATTTTCACTGGGTCTGATTTTAGCACTGCATCAGACAATTCATTTATTGTAGAATAACTTGAGGTATTTAATCAGTTAACTCTCCTAATTAAACAGTTCAAATGATTTGCTGTGTAAATAAATAAAGAAATAATGCAGAAATACATATCTTGTTTGGACAACTAAAAGAAACAAAGGAAACTTATTCGTATCTGCAATAAAAGGTATAATTCACACACATATTTTCATATTAAGTAACAACGTAAATTCATCTCTGTTACAGGCCATGGAGACTACGCTGTAGGAGTGAAAAATACAGACGAATTCTATTCCCAACCTCAGCATTAAGAAGTATAAGGTGGTTAACCTTATATCCTGCCACATTTGCTCCAAAAATATGACTTGGTATTCATTTGTGTCAAAAGCTCTGTAAAATTTCCAGCGATGTTCCTCTCCGAAGGGTTAGTCTCAGTTTTCTGACGGACATGTTTGATTCACCTGGAAGGGTGCAGAATATATTGACCACTAGAAGGTCGAATAACTTAGAAATGAGACTTCCACTTCTGAGAGACACATGGCCGCGGGTTTCCCTCAGCCTACGACAGGAATTAGAACCAGGAGAATAGGTATTTGTAGTTTACAGTATTTCGTTTTGTTTATTAATAAATTGCGGACCTCAGAAGTCCATGCGGACAGTACTCGCACAGTAAGGGAGCATACAGTTATATAGATATTCGTAGTTTAAATAGATTCATAACGTAATCCTACAGTCCGGTAAATATTGAGAAATTTCGGTACTTAATTGTGGAGTTAGATTTGATACCAGGAGGAGAACTGAGGTTGGGAGTGGGGTACTTAACTTCACTAGAGAAGAGTACAGATGGTTCTGCTGTTGAGAGTACCTCTTACCTTCCGGTAGGATGTTGTTCGAGTCGGCTATTTCTCCAGGGATTTCTGGGCAATGAGGGATGTCCAAGACCTTGATACTATGGTGATGACTAGGATAGCATCCATGACCAAGACGCATTCTTATTAAGGATGTAAGGTGCCTTCGTGTTAACTTCAAGTTCTTGAACCAAACTTGCTTTGGGATGGCGTGATGAATTTTAGAATAGTGCTTTCCTCTCGTAAGCTGAGTCATTTTCCAGTAGTCAGACCATTACTCATAGGCCTCTTTCTTGATTTTTGGGCAGGAAATCTGAATGTGGTAGCTGATTGCAGAGGATTTAGCTTCTTTCTCTAGCTGCTCTACTACCTCGCTCATCGTTATGCTGCAAGTTTGGCCTTCAATCCATAGACCGAGAAAGTGGCCGTGCGGTTGAGTCACGTAGTTATCAGCTTGCATTCGGGAAACAGTTGGTTGAGCTCGACAGTTCTGAAGATGGTTTTCTGTGGTTTCCCATTTATCACACCATGAAAATGCTGGGGCTGTACCTTAATCAAGGCCACGGTCGCTTCCTTCCCACTCCTATCACGTCGTCACCATAAGACCTATCTGTGTCAGTTCGACGTACAGCAGACTGAGACGGACTTTCTGAGCGGTACAGACTAAATTCACAATGTTTAAGACATACTTAAGTACTGATAGGTTCCAACGTATATGTTGTAGCTTCTGAAGGGCGCATTGTGAGTCAGAAAATATTAGAATTTACGGAAGTGACGAATTCCATATCAAATGGCTGATTGGATAGCTAAAATTTCTGCTGTAATGACAGACGTCACTTAAGGTAAGGAATACTTTCTTGACACCTGATATGCAGAACAATAGAATGCATAACCTACGGCCGTTCAAGTCCGGGTTCCGTCAGTATAGAACAAAATTGGGCCGAGTGGTATTGAGAAAATATGATAAACATTCATTGATGGAAACACTGTTAGTAATGAAGCATGGTAAGAATAATATAGGAGGTTTGAACATAAGAATTTCGTACTTCTGTTGAAATACAAGGAGTCTTTCAGACTGCAATATGAGGTGAATCATGTGCTGGAATCTCTTAAAGCTTTCATACAGTAATGAAGTCCGGTGTTCTGACCAACTTTGATGATGATGATGATGATGATGATGATGATGATGATGATGCTTGTTGTTTAAAGGGGCCTAACATCTAAGGTCATCGGCCCTTGACCAATGTTACTTCTGTCGATTGCCATTTGAAGTAGTCTTAATTTGCTTATCAGTTTATTGTTTCCCAGTGTTGACCGGCGAATAAAGAAGGCAGACGGCAGGTATTGTCTTCTTATCGTGAGAGGCATTTCCTTGGCTCCCACTAACAGTGCGTTCGCAGGCGTGGAATTCATTGTCCCTAGACGTATTCGGATAGCACGATAATGTACTGTACCGATTTTGCGGAGAACGTATTAAGATGCATTTCCATTAAAATGCTGCCGTAGACTAATATAGTACGTATTAATGCCCGATATAGAACTAATAATGTCGTAGAGTCCGCAACCCACCAGATTCTAGAAACCGCTCGTGAGACATTCAAAACTCAATTAACTTTGGTATTATGCGTTCTACGTACATGGCATTTGTAGATCTAGAAAAGGCATTCGATAATGTTGAATGGACCAAGTTATTTGAGAATCAGATACGGTGAAAGGAGAATTATGTACCATCTGTACAAAAATCAGTCTGCAGTGATAAGAATCGAGGGCTTTGAAAAAGAGGCAGCAATCCAGAAAGGAGTGAGGCAAGACTGCACTTTGTTCCCTGTCCTCTTGAATGCTTACGCAGAACAGGCGATAAAGGAAATGAAAGAGGAATTTGAAAAAGGAATCACAATCCAACGAGAGGAAATCAAAACCATAAGATTTGCCGATGATATTATTTTAAATGCCTCTGCAAAAGATCTAGAAAAATTGTTGAATGTTATAGAGAGAATCTTCGGGATGGAGTACAAGACGAAAATAAGTAAGTCCAAAATAAAAGTAATGGGGTGCAGTCGAACAAAGTCAGGTGATGCAGAAAATATTAGATTGGGAAATTAAGTCGTAAAGGAAGTAGACAAATATTGTTACTAAGGTAGTAAAATAACTAACGATGGTAGAAGTAAGGAGGACAGAAAATGAAGACTAGCACAAGCTGGGAAGGCCTTTCTTAAGAAAATACATTTTCTCACTTCGAACATTGATACAGGGATTAGGAATACGTTTTTGAAGACTTTCGTCTGGAGCGTGGCATTGTATGGAAGTGAAAGATGGACGATAACTAGCTCAGAAAGAAAGAGAATAGAAGCTTTTGAAATGTGGTGGTACAGAAGGATCCTTAAGGGGATATGGGTAGATTGAATCACGAATGAAGAGATACTGAATCGAGAGGAGAACGATTTGGCGAAATTTGACCAGAAGAAGGAATACAATGATAGGACACATCTTAAGATTCCCAGGACTTGTGCAGTTGGTTTTTGAGGGAAGTGTACGCGTTAATAACGGTAGGGGCAGACCAATGTATGAATACGACAAGCAGATTAGAACAGATGTAGGATGTAGTAGTTATAGAGAAATGACAAGGTTAGTATAGGATAGGGTGGCATGGAGTGCTGCATCAAACCAGTCTCTGGCCTGATGACTCAAACAACAACAACGTGGCTTATCCAGGTAAGCTTACTAACTAGATAAAGTCCAAGTAGTTTTTCTGATCATCTTCATAGAAAGGAGAGAGTACCGAGTCGTATCGTTTGTGAAGTGTAGGGAATCTTATTTCGACTAAAAATGACATAAGTTGATTTATTAGCAGATAAGGTGAATCATGTTTGCGTTGTCCATTGCCGTGTCCAGCCAAATGCATGTCACCAGGAAGCTTTTGAATGGGATATGTATGTGGAAGGGTAGATCTAACACCCTGTGCAGAAAGGTCAAGGAATATTACATCAAACACTCTGTAGGCTGGGTCTCGAAAATCATGGTGGTTGTAGAAACGTCATGAGCCACTGACTGATGCCCTTTCTGCATGGATTGATTTCAACTATCAACAAGGCAGTAGTCTTGGTGAGCGCTTCATTTCAAGAATATTAACACTCGTATCATTGTCAATTACTGTTTTCTGAATTTGAAAGTCAGCAGAATGTTTCAAAGCATTCGGATAGTAATTTCTCGAGTGAACATAAAGTAAAAGAGAGCTACATCTGTTCTCTGGCTGTGCCGGTCAGAACAAAAGTCATATAAAGATTCGTTTCTGTCTAACTCCGATCTGGAGTGAGAGATTTAAAATAATCAAACACTATTTCCCCATAAAAGAATACAGTTTCCTTCCAAATTTAAGATATTTTGGCACCATAAAGAAATTCGTAAGGCACCATAATAGGATCTATCTACCGGAGAAATACTGCATTACGATCAAAAGAGCATGAAAGAAGTTTGCAGTTGAAGCTATTGATATTACTCCAATATTGCACTTCAAACATTGGTGGCCTGTTCATTATAAGAAGACATGTCCCTTCTTCAGTTTCAAGCATGGGATTAATTCCCAAGGAAGTTAAAATATCTTTCTCCCCATTCAAGTGGATGACTTTTGAAGGCAATGCTCACACACCTGGCCGCGGGGTCACAAAAGAATTCATTAATGGCCTTAAGAAACAAATGCTTCCATCTTCTTCACAACATCAACATGAAACCTACACTTCTAGCAGAACTTGCATATCCATCTAGGTAAACTGCCTATCAATGTCAAGAAAATAAAGGATATTTATTAAAAGTAACGACGTACGTTGTTTCAGAATATACACAATTTTATGAAGAAATTTTAGTGTGGCCAAGTTAAACAGCTAATGATGATATTGGGAGGGAGGAGGATTAGATTTGCTCTCTAATCACTGACTGAATCATTAAGTTCTTAAAAATCTTGGGTTTGTTGCAAGTACATAGCGAACATAATGTCTTTCCTATATTTTAATTAATTTTCCAATGTTAATATACTTCATATAGCGTTTCATTGATTTTTACCTTCATGGATTTTTCGTTCATTGCAGAAAGGACATAAGTCTGTTAAAAATATTGAACAAATAAGAGATTACAAATTGTAAACTGTTAATGACTTTTCGTCCTTCTATGATTCTACAACTGATAACATTGTACTGAGAAAGGAATATCCTTTCTTGTACTGCCTGAGATGTTTTTAATCTCTCCTGTAAAATTAGAATCTTGAATCTTGTGACTTGTGGACGTTTCTGTAACGACCGATTCAAATAGCCTTACTTGTCAAGTAGGAAAAGAAACATGAGAGCCGAATATAACGATCACCTTGTTAAAAGTAGCGTGACCGAGCTCCATAGCTGCAGTGCGGCCAGTATCCAGTAATCGGGAGATAGTGGGTTCGATCCCCACTGTCTGCAGTCCTGAAGATGGTTTTCCGTGGTTTCCCATTTTCACACCAGGCAAATGCTGGGGCTGTACCTTAATTAAGGCCACGGCCGCTTCCTTCCCATTCCTAGGCATTTCCTATCCCATCGTCGCCATAAGACCTATCTGTGTCGATGCGACGTAAAGCAAATAGCAAAAAAGAAGAAAGAAAAAGTAGCGTAAACCGAAAAGTTCAAGAGTTTTGTTCCAGGAACTGAGCAACTGGAATCTGCACTTTAACTTCGATGATATATATGATGCTGATGTGGCAACATTCGCTGGATCCATTTCATGGGGGTTCTAGGAAAGCAAGTTATGCGATTTTGTTCGAAAATTCTTCGTGAAAGAATGTATATTTATAATAAGATCGTGAATTTAGCCTTTCTAATACATGACAATAAGTTAATACATTTGATACAGGGGAAAGCGTGTCCCTATGCTAACGTTAGTAATATAATAAAAGAGAACCGTAAAAGTAGGTAGTGGGACGTAAAAACAAATAATAATAATAATAATAATAATAATAATAATAATAATAATAATCCAGCTCCTTGACTGAATGGTCAGCGTGCTGGCCTTCGCTTCATAGGGCTCTGGGTTCGAGTCCCGGCAAGGTCGGTGATTTTACCTGCATGAAAATGAAATGGCGTGTGGCTTTTAGTGCCGGGAGTGTCCGAGGACAAGCTCGGCTCGCCAGATGCAGGTCTTTTGATTTGACTCCCGTAGACGACCTGTGCGTCGTGATGAGGGTGAAATGATGATGAAGACGACACATACACCCAGCCTCCGTGCCAGCGAAATTAACCAATTAAGGTTAAAATTCCCGACCCTGCCAGGAATCGAACCCGGGACCTCTGTGACTAAATGCTACCACGCTAACCATTTAGCTATGGAGCAGCACCCCTGCATGGTTAATTCCTTTGGCTCTGGGACTGGGTGTTCGTGTACTTCTCAATATAGCCTATATATTTTCATACACACACAACTCCTCATGTACCGACCACAACATAGACGTGAAATAGTGAATACATCCATCCACATAGGGTTGGCGTCTGGAAGAGCACCCGGCCGTAAAACTGGGCCAAAATCGACATGATTAACTGCACTGGCCTGGTGCCAAAGTTTCAGTTTTGAGTCTAACCCCCTTCTCCGGCTCCTAAACTAAGTGTACTGAGTTCTAATATCAGCGACATCGAATAAGAATTTAGATATAACTAACGCACGAGGATTTAGACAGCCCGGAAAAGGTCCAAATTGATCTGGTGTTCCGCTGACCTAACATTAACATGCAAAGCTGGGGTTGAAGGAAAATATTACAGATTAATTTTAGTACCCTTACTGAACACACACCAAATAAATCTCTATATACTCCTATCACGACACAGTTCTAATAAGGAAACAACCCTTAATTGCAATGTTAGATACGATTTTAGACCAAATTCAGAAAGGGGACGGTGCCCGCATATAAGTGAAAGTAGCGTAAGCTTGTTCTCAACTTAGAAGAAGAGCTCACATCCACTTTCTTATCGTCAGTGGCGTACATCGTTTAACACAATTTTAAACGAACATTATCCTTATAACATTGTGAAAGCTCAGTCCTTTGGAATGGAGAAAATCAGCTTTCGATGCTGATCCTTAACATACCTAGTATGTTTCTACATTCCTTAATACAATGTCAGAATAACTTTGACGAAGTCCAAAGACATATTTTCCATTCTTACTACCAAATGTCCGCCTCTGTGGTGTAGTGGTTAGTGTGATTAGCTGCCACCCCCGGACGCCCGGGTTTGATTCCCGGCTCTGCCACGAAATTTGAAAAGTGGTAAGAGGGGTGGAACTGGGTCCACTCAGCCTCGGGAGGTCAACTGAGTAGAGGGGGGTTCGATTCCCTCCTCAGCTATTCTCGAAGTGGTTTTCCGTGGTTTCTCATTTCTCCTCCAGGTAAATGCCGGGATGGTACCTAACTTAAGACCACGGCCGCTTCCTTCCTCCTTCCTTGTCTATCCCTTCCAATCTTCCCATCCCCTCACAAGGCCCCTGTTCATCATAGCAGTTGCGGCCGCCTGGGCGAGGTACTGGTCATTCTCCCCAGTTGTATCCCCCGACCTTGAGTCCGAGGGAAAATCCAACCCTGGAGGGTAAGCAGATTAAGAAAAAAAGAAAGAAAGAAAGAAATAAAGAAAGAAAGAAAGAAAGAAAGAAAGAAAGACTACCAATTGTACATAACTTCAGGTCAGCAGTGCGAATCGTGTTCTGATAACCATTAACCACAACAAAACAGTATATATCCTGAATATTATAATTTCGTAATTGACGTTTCCACGCTGCACAGTAGTTGAACTCTCTCAAATACCCGGCCTCGGTTGCATGACGCGGATATTGCAGTCATATGTCTGTATTGCATGACGCGGACATTCCAGTCATATGTCTGTGTTGCATGACGCGGACATTGCAGTCATATGTCTGTATTGCATGACGCGGACATTGCAGTCATATGTCTGTGTTGCATGATGCGGACATTCCAGTCATATGTCTGTGTTGCATGACGCGGACATTCCAGTCATATGTCTGTGTTGCATGCACTGTCCAAATCGCCCGTAAGCGGTTCATCGAAAACTATCGGTTTCCGAAGTCTCCAGTTCAAAGTGTTTACGTGATATCCCACTCCGTGTTTCTTGACGGTTCGTAAGGTAAGTCGAACACATTTTGAAAGAATTCTTACATAGAATAGCCTATATCCACTTCAAATAACCACATATTCTCAAGAATTTTTCGCTACAAAAATTTCTCCGCCGTACTACAGCTTAGAAAAAATGTTGTCCTAATGAGTTTGAATGTATTTAAACGGAAAGTGAACGAATTAGTAGCCCATATTTGCCCGATTTAGTTTTATCACCATTTCACTGCCGCAGTGCGTAGCAGGCATTTTCCGAAAATGTGGTCCGACTCGTTGGCTGAACGGTCAGCGTACTGGCCTTTGGTTCAGAGGGTCCCGGGTTCGATTCCCGGCCGAGTGGGGGATTTTAACCTTAATTGGTTAATTCCAACGGCACGGGGGCTGGGTGTATGTGCTGTCTTCATCATCAGTTCATCCTCATCACGACGCGCAGGTCGCCTACGGGAGTCAAATAGAAAGACCTGGCGAGCCGAACCCGTCCTGGGATATCCCGGCACTAAAAGCCATACGACATTTCATTTTTTCCGAAAATGTGCCCTTGGCCGCGCAAATTTTGGGGATCGATGAGCAAAAAGATGGCATAGAGCAAAGTTCCCTTGCAAGCAATGGCAAGCGGGTGACATTTAAAATTTATTGCTTCGATGTCGCAAGACGGTACATTGATATATGGTCTGCCATTTTGAATTTTTCGATCTTGACATCATGTTCAAAATCAGCGACCTAGAAAAACCTTGTACATTCTTTCACATGAATCCGCTCATTTCCTCTATATTTAATCTGCCATATTAGATTCGGCATTTTGAATTTTGCAATTCTGATATCAAATTCGTAATCCCTGACCCTAAAGTCTTTTAGGAACACGCCTTTGTAGATTTCTATATACCGTACATCTTCAGAGTGTGACCAGGTTTTTGAGTCATTTGGACCAATGTGCGCTGCCCAGTGTTAACAAGTGAAAAACGGACATCCAACCAATCTCGAGCTGTTATTCATGTCAATTTGTATCGATTCTCAAAACCTGACTGTCTACCCTCTCTCTTCTTTATATTCAGCACGTGGTTAAGTTATCTCTCTGAGCGTGTATGACTTGATGAATCGTGACTCATTTTCAGTCACGCTTGGAAATGACTGGGCAGACCGTGCTACGACAGTGCCCTTTGAAGAAAGGGGTAAGAATTGTTGTGTTACATCTAAGTACACCGAATGAATTCGGACTTAACTGACTATGTGTGTATGATGACGCATCTGCATAATTCCGTGCTCTGAACTGTACATTGAAGGGAACTCAAACTTTTAATACATCTCTAGAATGAAGTCAATAATTATTGATTTATATCAAAACCGGTAATTGAGAGATTCTGAGACGATAATAACTTGTAAAATCCCAAAACTATATTTACAAATTATTGACGAGTTCAAGCTAATGTTACTCCTGAGAAGGCCATACAGGGCTCAACGTTATTTGATCCTGAGGCAAGATGCTGGTCAACAGGTCGTCTCCAGACATCGTCACTTCTCGGAAGCTCACAAGGTGTGAATATGGCATACTGTATGTTATTTTGTGTATTAATAAATAATGTGGAGTTGGCTGAAGGGTGCGCCCTAAAGACATAATGTGGATATCATTGACATGTGGTGACGGGAACAGGTCGTACAATACAAAGTTACCACCAATTATTGCGTGAAAATCTGGAAGTACCGGCATACAGTTACTAAGGAAGAAGTGGACTTACGTGCATTCGCAGGTTAGATCATGGCCTTGTTTAATTAATATTCAATTATATTAGTCTACATTGAGCAACTGTATGAAAGTTTCGATCGACAGGAGGAATACAGACTTCTAGAACCTCTGCAGATAATACAAACTCTCCTAAGGATATAATACATTTCAGTTGACGAAGAAGGTAGCGACAATCAGGTAGAGATACTCTACCGAAGGAAGACAAGCGCACAGTCTGAACTTCGATGTGCTTGTAGCATTGCAGCAGCGGCGCAGCACTGAGTTTCTATATATTGCATGAACAAAACTCTTCAAATGATACGTGGAAAATAATATTGTGGTTATGCACAAAGTTGTATCTTAACTAAAAATATCGTAATAGATGAAACCCATTTTTCACAGTGTTGATGGTTTAGTACAATTTATTGAACACTATACGATCTATATCAGCACATTTTCTAAAATATTTAAACCATAACCAGCTTTGGGAATCTATGTTGTATCTTGTAAACAATTTGTTTACGGTTTTTACTTTCATACCTCATTCTGTTTAATAATATGTCCTGTACAAACCCAAAACGTCAGTGGGTAGCTTTTAGGTTCACACTGTAAATGGAAGAAATGGAAATTAGGTGCTGATGTTCTAATCGATTCTCATAAGACACGATAAGGTATTTTTTTACAATGTTGTGGTTAGACCACACACTCACGGTATAAATAAATAAATAAATAAATAAATAAATAAATAAATAAATAAATAAATAAATAAATAAATAAATAAATAAATAAATATGTAAATAATTATATAAATACCGATAACAATAATAATAATAATAATAATAATAATAATAATAATAATAATAATGTTATTGCTTTTCCGTCCCACCCCAACTACTTTTACAGTTTTTCGAGCCGTAGAGGTGCAGGAATTTTGTCCCGAATGATTTCCTTAACGTGGCAGTAAATCTACAGATGCGAGGATCTTTGCTCCATTCCATTTACCATTACCATTTTCATTTGTTTAGTATTTGGCAGTATCTCGTGTGTATTAATGTTGTTGTTTTAATTGCGTAGGACAAGTTTGTCATCAGCTATTTAATAATGTTATTTGCTTTACGTCCCACTAACTACTCTTACGGTTTTCGGAGACGCCGATGTACCGGAATTTAGTCCCGCAGGAGTTCTTTTACGTGCCAGTAAATCTACCGACACGAGGCTGTCGTATTTGAGCCAGGATCGAACCCGCCAAGTTGGGGTCAGAAGGTCTGCGCCTTAACCGTCTGAGCCACTCAGCCCGGCCATCACCTATTAACAGTGTAACTGTTATCTCTTTTGTTAGTAAAAACAGGTCATTTTGTAGTTTTACGTGAATATTTACGTGATATTGGCCACGTGACCGCTAGCTTCACCACAGGAACGTGAATTTTAGTTAAATATCCACACACATTTGCTGGGATTGTAACCACAACCAACTTGCCGGGAAGATAGTGACGTTGTCGCTCAGTTATCATACCCGGTTTTTTTTTTTCATTAGTGTGTATGGATGTAATCGTGTAAGGCTAGGACCGAGGAATGTACTACATACATCCTGACTTCAATTAAGATTCGATTACAGTAACTTTTCTGAATTAAGCGTGAGAGAAACACTGGGAGAACGTACTCATCGTGTCGGAATTTGGACGGTAATTCTAAAGAACAAATTCAGTTTCCTAGATCAGGCAATCTAATCAGACATGTCAGCTTCTTTAGAAATAAATTATAATTATTTGATTACTCTTTAACAGCTAACAATTTTAGAAGACAACGGGCTGCCGGAAATTTGCACGTAACAAGATTTTGATGGTAGGCCTACCAATAAATCTTAACGAAGGGCCTCTCGAATTTTAATACACTTTATAATTAAGGGATGAATGATTTAACAACAAATTTTTTACAATTTGCTTTGCGTCACACCAACACAGATGGGTTTTATGGCGACAATGGGATAGGAAATGGCTAAGAGTTTAAAGGAAGCGACCATGGCCTTCATTACGGTACAACCCTAGCACTATCTTGGTGTGAAAATTTGAAATCACGGAAAACAATCTTTACGGTTGCCGAAAGTGGGGTTCGAACCCACTTTCTCCCGAACGCAAGCCACGTGACACAAACCGCGCAGCCGCTTGCTCGGTTGTTTTATCAACTACTTCAAGGAATGTTTATAGCTCTCGTAGAATTGACCTTTGTTTTGGAACTAAATTCCCAATGTCCTTTATACATTTACGATGTAAAATGGTCGCTTGCAAATGTTAATAATAAGCCGGATGCAGCCCTTGAAATGCAGATCATCCGAGGAGAGTAGGCAGAGTTTTCCGTGTTTGTGTTACCGTTGTCAATAAAAGAATGGCGTGTGGCCTCCAAAGAGATCTGGCGGAAGTCCTTCAAGCTGACGCCGTATAGGCGACCTGCGCGTCTGTGAGGATGAGGCCCTACCTGTGATGAATTCTAATCCCTCGAGCCACAGGAATTAACCAATGAAAGTTAAAATCCCCGATCCGACCAAGAATCGAACCTGGGACCCCCTGAGCCAAAGGCCAGCACGCTAATCATTTACCCATGGAGTCGGACGTTACCGTTGTAGAAGGGAGTTATACTCGTATGTGGTGTGTGGGTTGCAGAAATGTTTGGGACAGCACAAATATCCAGTCACGAGTCAAAGAGCCAAGGAGTCGAGCACGGATTCCCGAAGCCAGAAACCCCTAGACACTGACCACTCAGCCAAGGACTCTGATGGTTGCAAGTATTAAGATTAAACACAATCTTAATTGTCGTTATACTAGCACAAATCACTACGTGAAGTAGGCTATTCCTCTGGCTGGAAAGCCTCTGTGACATAAAGGGTGAATATAGTACCATTGTAATAAAATCAGGTACCGCATGATATTATATGTCCTGGATCTCAGCATTTCCCCGAAAAGATTGCCATATTGAGCCATTTGAAGCAGCAATCATCATAATCATCATCATCGTCGTCGTCGTCGTCGTCATACGATTGTCACAAAGAGGTTCTTCCATGCTCAACGTCGACTAACATTCGTGTGCACTTCAAATCAGAAACCACGACTGTACAAAGGAAATTATATTGAAAGGATTTAATCTTGAATCGTGATGAATTGTCCAGCCGGCCTAAACATTACTGAGTTGGGATCCATTTCAATCTCTGGATTAATAATGTACGTGACTCTTTAACAGGAGTTGCCCTTCATATTTTGACGAATAGATGAGCCAAGGATGACCAGGCTGCATTCACGAGCTTGAAGCGACCATCATGTTACGCGCCAACTACATTTCGGTATTTCACAGTGTGATCTAATATCAACAACACACTTACATCGCTAAATATCGCCTGGAACTTCCCGTGTTCTCTTATGAAACGAGAGTGCCATAGCTCAACTGAGCCTTGCTATTTATTTATTTATTTATTTATTTATTTATTTATTTATTTATTTATTTATATGTTTATTTATTTACGAGGGCCATTCAGAAATTAAGTTTCCCTATGTTTAAAAAAAAGAAAAAACAGAGTTACATGACTACTGGCACCCGATACAGCAATATTGGAGCTATTTTTCGACATAATCACCACCAGAATTGTGACACTTGCCATATCGCGGGATCAATTTTTGTATGCCGGTGTCAGAATTCTACCCCCTGGGGATGGAACCAGCTTGTGACATTCGTCTTCAGCTCTTCATCCGTGTGAAAATGCTAACAGGAAGACAGGAATTTCTTGAAGTACAAGAAAATATTAAGGTCCCAACATCTGCACTGAGCATTCCACGCCTCTTGTTTTGAATGAACCATCGCAATTTCCGTAGAAACCTTATCACAGACCGAACCTCGCAGGCGGCGGGAGAAAGAATACGAGCCGCCATTCCGAGCCACTGCTGCTGCGCTACTGACACCAAGCGGGATTGTCCGGCCGGTATAGGATTGCTACGTCATAGATCTGTTGTTCATGCTCATGTTTCCCGGCTAAATACGTTTACTTTACCAAAAAAGGAAATAGGGAAACTTAATTTCCGGATGGCCTAAGTATACTTGTTGGTGGCCAGTTGTCGCTTTACTTATTTTGTTGCATACCTTACATCCCGGTCTAGAAAGCCAAGAATAACGGCCGAGAGAATTCGTCGTGCTGATCACACGTCACCCCATAATCTGCAGTACTTCGGGATGAGCAGCGGTCGCTTGGTAGGTCAAGGCCCATATACCTTATATGCATTTAATACTTTTATCTGTTCATCATAGCATATGACAATTTGTTCATGTCTTTGTGTTAACATAAAGTCCTCATTATATGCGGACGCCATCAAAGTTGTATTTATGACCTATTCCATGGATTTGGCCTAAATTGCTTTAGTAAAAATGTTTGAAATGCACTACAAACAACATTTTTCGTATCAAGGATCAAAGGTATCCCATAAAATTCAGCAGAACCGACTCAGTCAATGCACCATGTCATAAGAGAAGAACTCAAAATTGCAATCACAAAATAGGACCAGGAACATACCGTAACAATATTGTCTACTCCATTCAGGAAAACTTCACTATTATTCAGCAAATATAATATTGTAGTGTAAATGAATGAACTGAAAATGCTGGTAGACACTGGCACGTTGTTACCTTGTTTGAAGGAGACTTCTGCAAATAACATTTTATTGTTCTTATTGGTTAATACACTGTACCCTTGAGCTGTAGGGGCTGCCTGGCCGAGGCGGTAAAGGCGTGCTCTTTTCGCCCGGAAGGACGTGGGTTCGAATCCCCGTCAGGAAGTCGTAAAATTTAAGAATAGAGATTTCCACTTCCGGAGGTGCACATGGCCCTGAGGTTCACTCAGTCTACACCAAAAATGAGTACCAGGTTAGTTCCTGAGGGCAAAGGCAGCCGGGCATAGAGCTAACCACTCTACCCCATCAAGTGCCGAGGTTACGGATAGTGGAAGCCTTTACCTTCCACCCCTCCAAGGGCCTTCATGGCCTGTACGGAGATGACTTTGCTTTGCTTTTACCCTTGAGATGTGGACCTCTACGACATGAAATATCCGTATACTGTCGACAGAGTCGAGTTGCAGAACATTCATAAATAAGAAAAAAAGAGAAAGAAATAATACGTGCCCTGTATGAATGTAGGCTACTATGTACAGCAGGACTATATGGATTTTTGTTTTGTTTTATAACGGGGACAATGCCATACACAATTTAAAAAGTATTTATTGCAATACGAAACTAGCTGAATATTACTTAATGACGCACTGCCATAGTTACGGAAGAATGTACAGAAAGCTGAGGAGCTGAAACGCACGGAAACCAGATTATCAAACGCTGGCGCTAACAATTATCATGTAATTTTACCCCGAGTTTTATCCGCACTCTTTTGAGGTAAATACGGAGAGAGTTAAAATGACAAGTCCGGGGACACATACAATCCTAGAGACAAACGACATCAGTATTATGTATTTAACCCTTTAAGGATACCTACCTTACTTACCTATCAGCAATTGGCATGAGATCTTTCCCTTGGGTCGCTTACGGGTTCTTCGTCACTTGCTTAGGTAAAAGTGGGTTTCAGCAATTTAAAACTAATGTCTACAATGAGTGAACTCGATTTAAAAGTGTAGGTTTATTGACCATTTGAAACGACATCTGAAAACTTGTGACATGTCACAACAGATGATAAACGAATACATGCCTGTCCACTAGAAACAAACTAATATTAACAACGATGATGAGAGACGCTGGCTGTGGACACTGAACTTAATTTCCTGATGGCCGTCCTTACTAGAAACCACCGTCTTAACGTAAGAATAAAATAAAGAAACCTGGAGATCCCTAAGATCGGCTTCCATTTGAGACTGCATGTACCATCATAATGATTCGTGATAATCCAGCCCCCGTAACACGAGCTTTGAACTCTTGGTATAATTAAGGCTGTCCAATCGGTATGTGCCACACATTGGTTGTACGGCATGGACCCTTAATTGAATCGATGTGACCTGCGACTGTCATAAACCGACATCTAACTCTGTGATTTACTTTAAAGTCATTGTGGATGATGACCGCAAGAAGAATGGTGATATAATGGCAGATGGTTCTAATCTAACTCACTGAGGTTGATGACCCCATGACGATTCAAATTTCTAGGCTGAAGGATGAACACAATTAAGTAAAAGTAGTTGATGACCAAGGTTTCCACGTTAGTAAATCCCCAGCTCATCTGGTGCTCAAGAAATCCAAATAAAACAACAACAACAACAACAATTGCTCACAACACTTGTGGCAGTAAAGTCCCTTGCTATCGAACATGTCCCCTTAATCGTTACGTTAATAAGTTGAATTTTCTCAGCAAATAAAACTAAGATTTACAGAATACATTTTCAAGTTAGTCACTTGGTTTTAAGCTAATTCTCAAAATACGGTTTTACTCAATTTAATAAATTAATAAATGACGTAATCGCATAATCCTAAATAACAACAAATTTATCTATCCCGGACGAAGTGATTTCTTCAAACTCCTTAACTGTTTCAATTAAATTTACATTATCACTTGGACATGTTTACCAGAAACATTTAATTAACAGAAAATATTTATCTATATTTATTTTCATAGCTTTCTTGTTTCGCAGCTGTATTACGAAAGACACGGTCACAACTACCGGTACCATTTGTTTATTTCATTACGTCACTCAACAAGTTTTCGTTATAACACTAATACTTATTGAGAGACTAGCCTGGATAATCCTAACCTTGAATCCTATAATTTGCATAAATTATAACTTCTACGGTTATCCCTTGCACTAATTCTGGTACCTTCTTCCACCCTAGAGTTTGGGTGAGGTGCATTACGACACTTGAGTCTCATCAGCATGAAATCGTATCGGAAGAATGTACCGGAATTAGTGCAAAGGATAACCGTAGACGTTATAATTTATGCAAATTATAGGATTTAAGGTTAGGATTATCCAGGCTAGTCTCTCAATAAGTATTAGTGTTATAACGTAAACTTGTTGAGTGACGTAATGAAATAAACAAATGGTACCGGTAGTTATGACCATGTCTTTCGTAATAGGATGGATGGACTACTGCACCGCCATGTACTCCACAGACATGACAAGTGTGCCTTGGAAACCAACAACAACAACACCTCATCCATCACGAACTCTATAGATTGACAAGCGATCGTGACATTCAAATAAAATAATCGCAGGACCTTGGACAATCCTCAACAACACGAAGCAACATTACTACAGATTCTCAAATGTTGACACCCCTGAAAATGGTTATTTACAACATAACACAACATCGTATCATTTCCGTCGCGCCTATAATGAATCTAAAGTTCTCTACCGAACGATTCTCTTCTTAAGTAATGAAATCTATGTCCATACATTTATTATAAATGACAAAATCTCAGTTGCAATTCCTTGCTGACGAATGAGCTGGCTCGCTCGCCGAAACAGGTGGTCTACCTGGAAGGAAGACCCTTCTTGTTACCTCTATGAAAGCAAACACGTTATCTCTCCTAACTGTATTAAAATGAAATCTCGCTTCGTTGACAACTCACGTGAAAGACAATACTTAACCAATACAGAATATGAGAAAATATTTTATTTAAAACGTCACTTGAAATGTTCCTTGCCACCACGTCCTACGATTTCACGTAGGATCCTAACTATGGGATGACCCTATTCCCATACAATTAAATTACACAAATAAATCGTCGGGTTCCCTTCAATGACAAAATCCCAGCAACAATTAGCACTTCAACAATACAGAATTTCAACCACCTGAGTCACATTTCTTCCTAACTCTGCAAGACTTGAACCACTTGCTACCTGAAATTCTCTACACGACAATAATACGGAATATCTCTCTTTCGCGAACCACTATGCTGTTACATAAACGATCTGTGACAAACTAACCATCTCTCCTCGCATATCTGAGTCTGACAACAAAATATTTCAAAACCGAAACTCACAATTTGACTTACAAAAATGTTACCGTTATTTTCTCCTCATCAATTTTACACATATTTTGATAGACATTTGGAATAACACTTCCCTTCCACAAATCACATGCCCGTTTCGCCTCGTACATTCCTTGACAAATTCTACAGCTCCGACCATATTAAGACGCACGCTCCGCAACAGCTGGTGAATATCATTACTACACGATCGCTTTAAATGGTAATCCACGGATTACACCTACGTGACTTGCAATTTCACACTGAACAAAATTTCGTGATGAATTAATATCTCATCTTGGGCAAACAACAAATATAAGAATAAACGTACGGAAATGATACCCCGCTCTGCACATTACATTCGTTTTACAACCATCAAATCTACTATTGTACAGCATTTCACACGCTAGTTTCGAGGCTCTACCGGTTATTCAAGAAACATAAAATGACCTTTCGTCGTATACTCCTGACGTTTCCACGATATAAAAGGGTGACCAAAGTGTGTCACAGATACACAAATAAAATGGTGACATAATGAAATAAATAAATGCACTTTACAAAGGGTAGCTTAATTACCTGGAAGTCGTTCGTGGCCTTGCATCGTTACAGGCCCACCAGCCTCTCTCAATCTCCTATCTAGCCATCCCAACAGGTAGTGGCTTTACAAAACATATTTTTCCTTTCATCAGGATTCCTATACTGTGTGTAATGTTTTATATTGATTATTTTATATCATTCATCAGAAAATAATGGCATATACAAAAATATAGATGCCTTTCACACGTTTCTTCCTTGCACGGACCGAACACGTTTGTCGAAGCACCGATACGCACACGCAATACTTTATAATATAACAATAATAACGTCAACTGCGGGATTTCGGCATTAGAATGACCGTCTGTTGCCTGAACATAAATCTGAATGATGATTCCACATTTTGGAATACCGTCGACTTACCTTTTAACCTATCTCCACTTGGAGATTATGTTACAGCCACCTTCGACCAAACCTATCTTCTCTTTTGGGAATTAGTCTTCCCAATGTTGGTTTGCAATGTTATTCTAAAATGCGTGTAGTCGCCTCAAATTCACTAGACACAGTGGGCAATCGCAAATGGCGCGGCGTGGTTTTATAAATTTTTCTCCCACTCCCATGCTGTTTGCATTTACCGCCAAAAGTTTACTGGCACAGTTTTACCTCACAGAAAATGTAATTATGGCTGATTCTGAAATAACGCATAATTGTTTAGTTTAGTAGCGGTGCTGACGATAAGCATTAAAGGTTTCTCTTAACAAATTTGAGTCCTTAAATTAACTCATAAGCTAGATACATGTAACAGATTTTAAAAAACAGGCGCGTTTTCGGCTATTTTCCTTCTTGGGCTACTTAGCAGCCTAAAGCCTTTACCACTAAAAACCAAAGTTTCATTTACGACCCCCTGACGTTCACCACGGCGGTTTCGTCGCCAATTCGTCCTAAAACGGAATTTCAGCAAAAATAGTTCCGCGCCAAATTAGTTTGTATCCCTGCACACTCTACATGTGTGAGTGACGTAATTTCTGTTGCGTGAGAATGAGAATATCCCGCCTGTTCTCCACGTGCCACCTCTGGTCAGAAGTAAAATTTTAACTAGGGCTCCTCACGACCTGGTGCGCTGGAATTAAATGGTGCCTCATGTAATAAATTTAGGACTCTGGCTCCTTATGAGTTAAAGGTCATGGGTTCAGTATAAGCTACTACCAAATATCCCACAATAGCATAGGTCAATATTCTAGGACTGATTAACATAGATAGCACAAGCCCTTTAATATGGATCAGTAGCAACTCAGGATTAAAATAACTTTTATTAAAATGTGGCTCTTGGTCTCCTGAACATTTCAGCCAGCTCGACTTGTATTTGACATTCACGACAAACTCCGTTTTTAAGGAATGTGAATAACACAACGTCTTAGCTACGACGCTTCACGTGTAAATTAAGTGATGTTGGAAAGGGCGTCTGGTCTTAGACCCCTGCCAAAACTTTAGAACGCCGAGGTGAGTGTCTCTGGTGGTGGAGAGCTGCCTTTCTGAGCCCGAGTTTGCGGGTCCGATCCCGGCACATTGTAGTGATATCCGAAGATGTTGAACTATGCTGGCCTCGTGTCGGTAGATCTAATGGCATGCAAAAGAACTCCCGGGAAAAAAATTCTTGTACCTCGGTGTCACCGAAGAGAGTAGAAGTAGCAGAGTCCTGCAGCCAGGCCCAACGCGCAGCACTTCAAACCCACGGGCTCCGGCAGTCAGCCCGTGCAGTGCCGTTCTCTTCTGCCGCGGCAGCGTACTGGCCCACAGCACTGGTCTCATACAGCCCACCGCAGTCCATCGCACTGGGCGGGCTAAGTAGAATAACCATGAGTACTTCTCCACGATAACATGTGCGCCGTGCACAACGAAATGTTCACGTCACACTACTATTCGGATCATTCACTCTACGAATTCCCGTACGCTAATAACACATTTTAAATTAGGCTAATCACATTTTGAAAGTAAACGGTAGAGATTTCTCCTGCACTGAAATAATAATAATAATAATAATAATAATAATAATAATTAAAAACCAGACACTTTATTATAAACTAATATTCGTTTGCAATTGACATCAAGTTAACTGAAAATGAATCTAAATAACTCGAAGCATATTCATGGGACTTCATTCACGTTTACCTCAAAATAAAATACAAACAGAAATGACGTGCAATATGCCAACAACAAAAACAAACCTGAACATAACTTTTACTTAGTGTGGGTAGTTTATTGGTCATTGTTAATGTGGTGGAATTGAATTACTGTGAATGAAAAGAAGAGCATCAGCATTGTCTCGCAGTAGAAGAGACCGTCGTGCGTTGAGAATGACGCCCGCTGAACTGAAATTTATCTCTGAAGCTGAACTTGATACTTGCATACATATTACTTTCTTAGCGATCTGGTGAAGTTTTGAATAGTTTTGTCCATTTTTCTCCGATAGGACGCTATATTTATCTTCTTCCATTCCGCAATTTTGCTTTAAATTTTTTTCCAGCTCATCTGTTGGAATAGGAGCACCATGAACGCCAGGCCACGAAGAAAACTTCATTACTTTGGCAGGTTGTGGCATAGTCGTGGAGTCTGATGACACGGAAACATTAGAATGCTCGTCATTCAAGCACACCTCGTTCATCGTAAGTTTTGTATTTAGTCATAAAAAGACAAAATCAGTCCGAGTCCTTTAATCTACACTAATATAATAAAGAGAGAGGGCGAATTTTGTTAGTTTGTGTATATCTGGAGGGTAATCTCAGAAACTACTGGACCTATTCTAAAAATCCTTTTACTAATGTAAATATACATTATCCCTGAAAGACATGGGCTGTATTTTATTTTCGAAACAATTCGAGGTCGAGGGCAACGGGGGAGATATACAAATAATAGGCTAATATAGGCGAAATATCGAACTTGTCGTGCAAGAACGAGACTAAGCTCATTTTAAGCCTCTTGACCCAAAGAGCAAATCTCGGTAAGCCCTACGGGCCCGAAAACCATGTTTTAAGGCCCTAAAGCCGACCGTTATGGAGATATTGGCACCACCCTACCCCTGCTCTCGGAATCGGATAACGAGATGAACTGCCGTAACCATGACAACGCCAGTTCCAGGATTCTACAGCAGCGAGATTATGCGTGTACGTTTGGGCATAGCTGCCAACCAAAATTTGTGGACATAATCCCTGAGCATATCTAAAATATATCTCAAAAATTTAATGTTACAGACGTGAAGTGATATTTATAATCTCTTTTAAAAATAGACATATATTAATTTGTTTTCGGAAAAGACACTTAAGCGGCGTTAAAAAGGACTGAAATGTGGGTTGGCGTGAATTTTTAAGATGAGCATATCTACAGTATAACTCAAACACTTAACATGTTACAGATGTGAAAATTGTATTTTTAATATTTTAAAAATAATAAGCTGGTATTAATTTGCCTTTTTTTTAAAACCACTTAATGTGGAGGGGGATGAAAGGGACTGAAAAGGGGGTTGAATTAATTTTATTAGGGTACTGATATCTCAAAAACTGAAGTTGTTACAGACGTAAAAATTGGTATTTAGAGTCTCCTTTAAAAAGAAAGAAATAGGTATTCTTTTGGTTTTGGAAAATCCACTTAAGGGGGGGATGAAAGGACTGAAATATTAGTTGAGTTATTTGTATGAGGATACTTATATATAAGAAACCTAAAGATGTTGCAGACGTGAAAATGGGTATTTGAAATCACCTTTAAAAATAAAAACACTCATTTTTGGGGGGTAAAATTAACTTCGGAGGGGAGTTAAATAGGTGTTTAATTTTTTCATGAGGATGAAAACATCTCAAGAACTGAAGATGTTACAGTCGTGATAATTGGTATTTGACATTTCCTTTATCAATAAACACATATTTTTTTTCGGAAAACCACTTAAGGGACTGAAAAGAATTGAAAAAGCAGGTGAATTTTTAAAATGAGTACCGGTATATCTCCAGTGTATGTCAAAAACTTTACATGTTACAGACATGGAACTTGGTACTTGGAATGTCCTTTGAAAATAAAGAAACATGCCTCTCTTTTTTGTTTTCGGAAAATCCACGTGGGTGGGAGTGGGGCCGGGGCTGATAAAGGGGTTGAATTCTTTTTATGCGGATACTTATATCTCAAAACCTGAAGATGTTACAGATGTGGAAATATATATTTGTAATCTCCTTTAAAAATAAACGTTTTTTTACTTGAGAAAAGACGTTCTCACGAGTACAGTTCTATGTCGCATGGTAATCTCAGCCCCAAAAGGCAATACCGCGAATTTGGTTTACATAGAGTTTCCGGGGTAAATGAAACTCAGTTTTTCAGTCAGGTTTTATACATCAGGAATGTTCAGATAATGTCTTTGTACAGTAACGAGGAACGATTACTTTTATCAAATTACGAAATCCACCAGGGAAGCCGCGGGTAACTGCTAGTGTGTACAAAAAATTCACCGCAAATCGTACAGCACACAAAATTAATGTCTTTCCCATCACCGTCAACGGCAGGTTTGAATACCAACCAAATACGACTTTTAAGTTTAGGATCCGGTTCAGAAGTCTTGAATTGTGCGGTTTTTAGTTCGTTTGTTGCTTCTTTTTATACTTCACGGTTTTTCGCAATGGTTTCTTTTCTTTTGGAACTACAGTCCACATTCGTTTCCGGTAACAGGATAGACGGAGAAGTCAAACTGATAACGACAGCAAATTTGATCAGCTCCACTCGACCGTAATGCAACGCACTCCGCTGACACGCAGTACACTGTACACATTGAAGCAGTCATCCCATAGAACTACCACATCGCTGTCCTTGGCTCACCGCGTACGAATGACAGGCGCACCCAGACCGGCTCGTCCGATGATGTCACGGGCTTCGTACGTTCGAGCCTTTCAAAGCCCACTGCAGTCTACTGCCGAAGCAGCTCATGGGCTGGGCCTCTCAGCAGGACTTTGAGAAGTAGTTCGTAAAACATAAAACGAATAACATCATCAAAACTTCAGAGTGAAATGGCTCCAGACACCTGAAATAATTAGGACTCACATTATTATTATTATTATTATTAGTCCGCCTGTGTGGCGTAGTGGTTAGTGTGACTAGCTGCCAACCCCGGAGGCCCGGGTTCGATTCCCGGCTCTGCCACGAAATTTGAAATGTGCTACGAGCTCTTGAACGGGGTCCACTCAGCCTCGGGAGGTCAACTGAGTGGAGGGCGGTCTGATTCCCACCTCAGCCATCCTGGAAGTGGTTTTCCACTTCTCCTCCAGGCAAATGCCGGGATGGTACCTAACTTAAGGCCACGGCCGTTTCCTTCCCTCTTCCTTGTCTATCCCTTCCGTTATTCCCATCCCCACACAAGGCCCTTGTTCAGCATAGTAGGCGAGGCCTACTGGGCGAGGTACTTGCCCTCCTCCCCAGTTTCATCCCCCGACCCAAAAGTCTCGCGCTCCAGGAAACTGCCCTTGAGGCGGTAGAGGTAGGATCCCTCGCTGAATCCGAGGGAAAAACCAACTCTGGATGGTAAACAGATTGAGAAAGAAAGAAAGAAAGAAAGAAAGAAAGAATTATTATTATTATTATTATTATTATTATTATTATTATTATTATTATTATTATTATTATTATTATTATTATTATTATTATTATTATTATTATTATTTAGGGGCTGCCTGGCCCCGGCGGAAAAGGCATGCTGGGTTCACCCGGAAGGACGTGGGATCGATTTTTATTTTGTTTTATTAAGGACGGTGGTGGCCTTAACCTAGTTTTAGTGCAGTCCGTATTATTACGCGTTTAATTTTAAGGAAGTAGAATAATTTGTTAATTAGTACTAATTATTGTATTTGAGGTATGGTAGAATTTAAACGGTATCAACAGTAGTAGCCGTGCACGGTAAGACACGTGAGGGATGTCACCATGGATGTCAAAGCTAGGTTTGTTAAATTAGGTTTAAGATGACTCCGGAAACCACCTTGAGGGTCATCTTCCGGTTTCCTCTAACAGTCCCTCTAAGAAAATGCTAGGGCATTCAATTCCCAGTCTAGGAGCACTCTCCTAAATTTTAGAAATTGGTGATATTAGGAGAGATTATTATAACACAGGCGGTTAGTTATCCCCACTCGATGAACACACAGGGGTGATGACGGTGGTGTCTCTATCACTTACCTGAAGCAACAACAACAGTGTTTTAACACTTACAACTGAGATAACAAATTAGAGTGTTTCTGGCAGCTGCTCTATACTTACGACGTTCATTTTAATTTTTGATTCCTTAAAATATTAAATAAATTGTTTAACATTCAATGTAAAAAAATTGTCAATATTGTCAATATTGTCAATATACGTCGTATATTAATGTATACTGTCTTTATTTTCTGTGACCGGGCGAGTTGGCCGTGTGGTTAGGGGCGCGCAGCTGTGAGCTTGCATCCGGGAGATAGTGTGTTCGAGCCCCACTGTCGGCAGCCTTGAAAATTATTTTCTGTGGTTTCCCATTGTCACACTAGGCAAATGCTGGGACTGTACCTTAATTAAGGCCACGGCCGTTTCCTTCCCACTCCTAGGCCTTTCCTATCCCATCGTCGCCATAAGACCTATCTGTGTCGGTGCGAAGTAAATCAAATTGTAATAAATATATTTTTGTGTATTAAATTATCCTAATTAAAATCTTCTCTTTTTCAGAGTTATTCTCCAAACAACAGTGTTCAAGTTTTTCCTGTTCTTTTAATCTTGTTAGCTGCTCAACGTCCAAATATCTCTGGTAAGTTTCGGTAATACTGGAATAATAAAAGTCTAGAACTAGGAAGGAAGCAGCCGTGGTCTTATTTAATGAACAGGCCCGGTGTATACCTGGTATGAGAATGTGAAAATCATCTTCAGGGTTGCCAACGGTAAGTTTCGAACCTACAATCCCCCGAATGTAAGTATACAGCTAGACTATCAGTACTGCGCAGCCAAATCTTCCTGCCTTTTTCAATCCAAGGAAAATATTAACCTAATTGGGTTATCATATAATAATAGCCCAATAATAATAATAATAATAATAATAATAATAATAATAATAATAATAATAATAATAATAATACGGCGGGGTGATACCTCAGTCCAGAAGTCCAGAAAATCACCGGGCGAATTGGCCGTGCCGTTAGGAGCGCGCAGCTGTGAGCTCGCATCCAGGAGATAGTGGGTTCGAACCCCACTGTCGGCAGCCCTGAAGATGGTTTTCCGTGGTTTCCCATTTTCACACCAGGCAAAGGGGCCTCTACCTTAATTAAGGCCACGGCCGCTTCCTTCCCGTTCTTAGGCCTTTCCTCTCCCATCGTCGCCATAAGATCTATCTGTGTCGGTGCGACGTAAAGCAACTAGCAAAAATGCAGAATATTGGGGAAAACTAGGAATAAAAGGACTATAATTTGAAAACCAGTAGCTAGTCGGAAATTTAGTGCTGAGTTACTTGCTTTCACATTACATCTCACAAAATGTAATGAATTTGCTTCTTTTTGTGTTGACAGGTGGTTGTTCATTACGTATTAATTGTTCAGCATCGTTGACATTCATGGCACTCAGTCACGTCAAATGTCAATCAGCCCCCTTCCAGTCGAGTGAAGTAAAATTTTGTGCGTATATTTCCGTTAGAAAATGTATTTGAATTTTATGACGTGCAGTGAGTGAAACATTAACCGGAATTTTTAGACGACGGTGATATTTTGATATGTTACAATTACATTGAAGCAAGTGGGTTATATTTCGTGTAAGGAACATTGTGATCAACATCCCGTCCTCTAAGACTGTGGCGTCCTCTCTGATGTGTCTATATATTATGTAAGTAACCATTACCATATGTTAGATACTACCGGGCGAGTTAGTCGTGCGGTTGGGTCGCGCAGCTGTGAGCTTGCATCCGGGAGATAATGGGTTTGAACCCCACTGTCGGCAGCCCCGAAGATGGTTTGCCGTTGTTTCCTATTTTCACACAAGGCAAATGCCGGGGATGTACCGTAATTAAGGCCACGGTCGCTTCTTTCCAACTAGTCTTTTCCTATCCCATCGTCGCCGTAAGACCTATCTGTGTCGGTGCGACGTAAAGCAACTTGTAATAAAAAGAGATTAAAAATCGTTATCTTTTTGGACACCAATGCGCGCTGGAGCTTGTCATTCCACCACCGCACCTGTCTGTCCACGAAACGCTTTCCTGGTTTTGTCAGTCCTACTGTTTCATTCGCACGCGATCGAATTCGTGCAGCGATCACACCCCAGGTATCCTTCACAAGGCGGTCAGTATTCAGGAGGGGGAAGATGTTGTCCATTAGCACTGTTGCTTTGACATGAAGCTTCCAGCGCTTGATGCGTTCTGTGGTGGTGACAGGTCAGACAGGTGGGTGAAGGTGAAACTGAAATTCAAGAACTAGGAAGCTATGCTGGGGAGCGTCCACCATGCACTCATTCGAAACCATTCCTTGAATAGCTAACATGGCTGTTGAGGTCTCCACCGATTAACAGATGTTCCCCGGCATCAATAGAATGGATGTATGACTCTCGTTCTGTCCAAAATCGATCTTGTTCCTCTAGTGGGCATCCTATCACCTGTGGTGCATAACAAGACACGATGTGTATAATTGTTGACTCGGTGAAAACTCGGATGTCAGTCAAGCGATCATATATAAGGGCTACGTAGTAGTGCTGGCTACTAAGTGTATAATTCGAAGCAGTGCATCGATTCAGTGTCCGAGTAAATAGATTCACAGGAACGGCGAGCTCACGGCACATGATTCAGTTGAATCGCAGCAGACAGTGCTGAGTGGCTCACTCACGGATCAGTGAGTGAGACTCAACACACACACGGTTCATTATCGGCACACTGGAAATTGGCGAAGAGCCGAATTTCCGCTGCGGGCGAGACATACAGAGCCATGGCACACTGAAAAATCGTACGCAATCACGGCTCAATGAGACACAACACACACACACACGGTTCATATTGGCACAGTGGACAATGGCGGGGAGCCGAACTTCCGTTGCAGCGAGATATAACAGAGCCATAGTACACTGAAAGAATCGTACGCTAAGACGGGCTCTCGCTCTCAGCTCCCTTGAAAATAATACCCATTTACATTCACTGTCCTCTTCTTACAGGGAGGTTTAAATAATATATGGATTTATTTGCAGTGTTAGAAAGGTAGTCAAAACATAATTCCAAAGTAACCAGCTAGTAAATAGGTAGGCTATTAGGTTCTTCTATTTATTAGTTTAATGAATCAGTATTATAACTTAGTTCATATTCGACAATTAATCAACTCAATTCTTTAGCCTACCTTATGATTAAAAGTCATGCTCGTAACCACTCGAAATTGCCTGTTTTATATTGGGAAGAACCGCTCAGTATTTTCTCAGTTCATGTGGCACATCATTCCACAAAACTTCAGTAATCCAATCACGAGATCACCGGTGTACGTGGACAGTAGGTAAATAAGCCGACTGACGCGATAACTTGAATAAAAATACGTTGAATCAGAAAGCCACAGGGCTACTCTGCATCTCGGGTAGCCTATACAAAATATGACGATTTCAAAATCCTCTACTGACAGAGACATATTATCAAAGATGACCGAGCGCGTTTGCCGTACGGTAAGGGTCGCGTATCTATGAGCTTGCATTCGGGGGATGGTGGGTTCGAATCCTATAGTCAGCAGCCGTTAAGATGGTTTTACGTGGTTTCCTATTTTCACACCCGGCAAATGCTGGTGTTGTACCTTAATTAAGGCCACGGCCGCTTCCTTTCCACTCCAAGCCCATCGTCGCCATAAGGCCTGTCTGTGTCGGTGGGAGGTAAAGCAACTTATTTGATTTATATTTAATATGTAGGCTACTTTTTGCTACTTTTTGCTAACACAGGTATATTTACATCTAATTATATATATAATAGAGTTGTGACTTTCAGAGATATGAGGGAAAACCGTAAGTTAGTGTATAAAATTTGAGTTATGTCAGTTCTTCCTCTTCTTCTTCTTCTCCTTATTCTTACTTTTATTATTATTAACTACGTAAATTTTGTACTGTAATATAACGAACATGTATAGTACCGCACAAGTGCCCATTTTCCCTGCATTTCATGTTTAAGTTATTTGTTTTGTATTGTGTACTTACCGTGAATACAATGAAATTTCCATGTTCTTAGAAATCATTTAAGAAAAGACAAGACAAACGATTGATAGGGAATCTCCCACCTGGGCGACAGCTCTAAATGCAGATCACTGATGATTGTGCGTACAGATTTTTTTTCATCTAATTCTATATACGTATTTAATGGCGTTGTCACTGTGAGGGAAAGGCTTTGTAACATCAAAATTTGTTGTGAAGAGGTGACTGTCAGGAAAAACCTGAATCTGAAAGCCAGATGACGCGTAGGAAAGCAGTTCATAGAATGAAGACCAGATGGCAGCAGCAAGCTTTGAATGTTGTTGCTGCTGTCTTATCAGTAGACACTACACAGATGTAATAGGAACGATGGCTCTAATGTGCCGTGAGTCGGATCACTGTATCGATTCAGTAACGTGAACCGAATCAAATGAATCGATTCAGTCAAATGTATCGAATATCCCATCACTACTACGTAGGCGATGTTATCTCACACTCTCTCGGAGACGGCAATTGCCACGCCATTTCGCCAGGATATTTTGCCATAGTACGCTGTATAAGAGGCTACATTACTCAACAATATCACAGGTTTTCGCCAATTTCCATTTTTGCTACTGGATACAGGCAGTGTCTACCTGTCTTAGCTTGGGTGATTCGGCCAACTCGCAGCTGCGTTCAGTCATTGTCCCATTGCTGATCGTCATAAATTGGGTAATTTGCTCCAGCCTTGGACAGGTAGCCCTCGCACATTTCTCACACCAATCGGGCGGCACCGGATTGATGAAGGCATCAAATATATATATATATACACACCATTGCCATTCCATATAGTACGATATCCACAAGTCAAATTTCTCTGGTTTCTACGCTGGCAGCCTCATCTCAATATGCCGGCACCTGGTGGCCGGGGCCTTTCAATTATTATTTTACTTTAAATTTGCCACTAGGGCTAATAACTCTATTTGCAAATTAAGCATATTGTGTAATTAACTGATTTACTTTCTGGTGTCTAGAAGCCCTTTCAAACACTCTCAAAGTGTAAGGTTAATTATATTTTTGGATTGCTCCAAACCTCTCCTCCTGCCCAATTTTCACACCCGCTAGGGCTGGTGCTCGAAGCCCCCCCACCCCACACACACTTCTCGTATTAAATATCCCAGTCCAAAGTCCTTTCCTCTCTCAGCTGTCATGGCTAAGATTGACCGAACAACGTAAATACTACGCTGTTTCCGTCCTCCACAGTGCTCTGCAAACAAGCAAACCAGACTATTTCAGAATAGACTTTAAATACCCCTACGCTTTTGGTAGAGCTCCCTCAAGGTCATCCACGCGATCCCTATTGTCCATTCCCATTCATCGTAGTAAATCATTTATACCTGCTACCATACGTGTAATAAAATATGGTTTGGCATAATATCAGGCTTCATAACCAGAGTCCCGCCATATAAGAAATAGTAATGGGATATTCGATTCATTTTACTGAATCGATTCATTTGATTCCGTTCATGTTACTGAATCGATACAGTGATCCGATTCACGGCACGTTAGAGACACCGTTCGTATTACATCTGTGTAGTGTCTACTGATAAGACAGCAGCAACAACATTCCAAGCTTGCTGCTGCCATCTGGTCTTCATTGTATGAACTGATTTCCTACGCGTCATCTGGCTTTCAGATTCAGGTTTCTCCTGGCAGCCACCTCTTCGCATCAAATGTTGATGTTACAAAACCTTTCCCTCACTGACAACTCCATCAAATAAGTATATAGACTTAGATGAAAAATATCTGTACGCACAATCATCAGTGATCTGCATTTAGAGCTGTCGCCCAGGTGGAAGATTCCCTATCAATTATTTGCCTAGTCTTTTCTTAAACGATTTCAAAGAACATGGAAATTTCATTGCATTCACGGTATGTACACAATACAAAACAAATAACTTAAACATGAAATGCAGGGAAAAATAGGCACTTGTGTGGTACTATACAGGCTCGTTATATTACAGTGCAAAACTTACGTAGTTAATAAGAAGAAGAAGAATAAGAAGAAGGAGGAGAAGAAGAAGAAGAAGAAGAAGAAGCACTTACATACGGTAAATCAAATTTTATATGCTAACTTATGGTGTTCCCTCAGATCGCGGAAAGTCGCAACTCCATTATATATATGGAATTAGATGTAAATATACCTGTGTTCGCAATAAGAAGCCTGCATATTAAATATAAATCAAATAAGTTGCTTTACCTCGCACCGACAGAGACAGGCCTTATGGGGACGATGGGCTTGGAGTGGAAAGGAAGCGGCCGTGGCCTTAATTAATGTACAGCACCAGCATTTGCCTGGTGTGAAAATAGGAAACCACGTAAAACCATCTTAACGGCTGCCGACGATAGGATTCGAACCCACCATCCCCCGAATGCAAACTCATAGCCACGCGACCCTAACCGCACTGCAAACTCGCTCGGTCATCTTTGAAAAATGTCTCTATCTGTAGCGGATTTTTTAAATCGTCATATTTTGTATAGGCTACCCGAGATGCAGAGTAGCCCTGTGGCTTTCTGATTCAACATATTTTTATTTAAGTTATTGCGTCAGTTGGCTCACTTAACCACTGTCCACGTACACCGGTGATCTCGTGATTGGATTATTGAAGTCTTGCGCAATGACGTGACACACGAACTGAGAAAATACTGAGCGGTTCTTCCCAATATAAAACAGACAATTTCAAGTGGACACGAGCATGACTTTTAGTCGTAAGGTAGGCTACAGAGTTGAGATGATTAATTGTCGAATGTCAACTAAGTTATAATACTGATTCATTAAACTAATAAATAGAAGAACCTAATAACATACTTATGTACTAGCTAGTTACTTTGAAATTATGTTTTGACTACCTTTTTAACACTGCAAATAAATCCATATATTATTTAAACCTCCTTGTAAGAAGAGGATAGTGAATGCAAATAGGTATTATTTTCAAAAGAGCTGAGAGCGAGAGCCCGTCTTAGCGAACGATTCTTTCAGTGTGCCATGGCTCTGTATGTCTCGCTGCAGCGGAAGTTCGGCTCCAAGCCAATGTCCACTGTGCCGATATGAACCGTGTGTGTGTTGTGTCGCACTGAGCCGTGATTGCGTACGATCCTTTCAGTGTGCCATGGCTCTGTATGTCTCGCCCGCAGCGGAAGTTCGGCTCTTCGCCAATTTCCAGTGTGCCGACAATGAACCGTGTGTGTGTTGTGTCTCACTCACTGATCCGTGAGTGAGCCACTCAGCACTGTCTGCTGCGAGTCAACTGAATCGTGTGCCGTGACCTCACCGTTCCTGAGAATCGATTCACTCTGACACTTCAATGAATCGATGCACTGCTTCGAATCATACACTCAGTAGGCAACACTAATAAGAAAGACATCAAAGGCAATAAAATAAACTGAAACTGCTCCTGGGATTCGCCCCTGAATTTAGTGCATGAATAAAGTCAGAAATGATAGCTGATATTTATTGTATGCAATTATTTTCATATTGGTTCGTATTGATACAAGCACATAAATAGAAATAAGGATTCCACCTAATCAATACATATTTATTTATATGTGACTATTTATATATATCACATAATGGGACTAGTTTCAATCATATAATGATCATCCTCAGCCACTTATAACTTACACATTAAAAATTAGGTGATGTGCTCATGAGGTGTGTTGTGAAGTTTGATGTGTCGTAAAAAAAGTAAAATTTTGCATCTTGTGACGTCAGAACAGGTGTAAATTCTGAAAATTAAAATTACTTCTAATGCCATTCACACTGAATGAAATAGTTCTTTGATGACTGTCAAATTCATTCCATATAATTAGTTGAGTCTCTGGAAAGTGCTTCTATGAGAATTTCAGCATTCACATAGGCTAATCATGAATGTCAAATGAGTGCTATCTGTTGAAACCCACAAATTGGGTAATAAAATGATGCTGAGGTGAAAAACTGCCAATTTTATTATTATTATTATTATTATTATTATTATTATTATTATTATTATTATTATTATTATTATTATTATTATTATTATTATTATTATAAACTCTGTACCTAACTTCAATAAAAAACAAGGCACGTGTTGCATGCACGTCGATCCCTATTCAGCAACTACTTGTGCGCACACCATGCTCCAGTCTGCCTCTAATCACAAGATTCCAGTAATTCAGCCACTTTAATGCTGGGGCTGTACCTTAATTAAGGCTACGGTCACTTCCTTCCAACTCCTAGGCCTTTCCTATCCCATCGTCGCCATAAGACCTATCTGTGTCGGTGCGACGTAAAGCCAATAGCAAAAAAAAAAAAACAGCCACATTGGCTGGCTTCCTTTACCTAGTCCAGTTCACATTAGGCAGCTCCTCAGTTGGCACCACAAGGGTGAGTAAGCGGCGTTCTACCAGTCAGTCCTGGATTAAAGTCCTTGGGCAACCTGGAGCCTTCAGCTACGGGGCTAGCTGGCAAACCATCTCCATACAGGCCATGAGCGCCTTTGGAGGAGTGGAAAGTGAAGGCTCCTACTATCCGCAAACTCGGCACTAACAAGGAAACTGTTTGGGTTGCACCAGACCCATTACAATGAAAGTTGGCAGAATGTTCAATTAAGACATCGGAAACTTAACGGTAACAGTCACTCTACCGTAAAATGCTGTTTACGTACTTAAAATTAGTAATTCGTTGCGCCGGGCTGAGTGGCTCAGAAGGTTGAAGTCAGAAGGCCAGCACCTCAACTGTCTGAGCCACTCAGCCTGGCTGTGATTGTATTATTATCGATACTGTTTACATTTGCTTTCACGTTCAATGTGCAATACATTTTTAACATTTGAGTACCGGGCGAGTTGGCCGAGCGCGTAGAGGCGCGCGGCTGTGAGCTTGCATCCGGGAGATAGTAGGTTCGAATCCCACTATCGGCAGCCCTGAAGATGGTTTTCCGTGGTTTCCCATTTTCACACCAGGCAAATGCTGGGGCTGTACCTTAATTAAGGCCACGGCCGCTTCCTTCCAACTCCTAGGCCTTTCCTATCCCATCGTCGCCATAAGACCTATCTGTGTCGGTGCGACGTAAAGCCCCTAGCAAAAAAAAACAAAAAACATTTGAGTATAAAAGAATTTTGATATAGATTTAAATTTGTTTTAAAATGTGTTTAATAGACTTTTGCATGTTACTCCGTCATGTCACGTATTCTCAGTAGAAGTAACACATCAATGGTGGAGATTTCTTGTTCTTGCTCCACGGTATTTCAATGCTGCTTCAAGGGCATTGAATCCTTCATTACGTGTTATTTTAACACTAGGATTTCTTCCCCTTTTGTTTCTTTTCTACCGTTGTTAACGATGCCGACAATGTCTTCATCAGTCACTTCAAGCCGGTGATCAAGAACAAACTACTCACTGAGGTCTCCGTCAAACGCATCTGCACATCCAGGGATTTATTTAAGTAAAGGCAACATAAGAAGGCGAATAGCGCTTGCCAAACAGACGTTTAGTAATAACAGAAACGTTCTGATCAGTGCAAATTTAGATTTTGGAATTAGAAAAAAAAAAATATTTGAGATGTATTTTGTATTGAACGTGTCATTGTATGGATGTGAATGTTGGACACTCAGAGATCAGGAGTGGAAACGAATAGAAGCGTTTGAGATGTGGGTCTGGAGACAAATGCTATTGATTAAAAGGGTTGAAAAGAGAACCAACAAAAGCATTCTGCAAGAAATTCAAGGGAAGTTAATGCTAACGATACAGAGCAAAAGAATTTAATTCACTGGCCATATCTTGCGACATAATCCATCTAACCAATCTGCTGGAATAGAAAATCACGGGGAAAAAAGGCCAAAGACGACCAGCGAAGAAATTCCTTCAACACATGGCACATATTCATCTTTATGGTTCCTACTACGAAATGAAGCGAGGAGCTGAGAACAGAGAACAATGGTTGCATACACTAGACATTGCCTTTAGACATTGATGATGAAGGCAACATATTGTCCATGTTTTCCATGCTAATTACTTCACTGTCAGAATTTTTCTCTGGATCCTTCTCTCTTAACAACACTTCCTACGATTTGCAGACTGTGTCGGATAAAACGGAATGTTGGATGAGCGAAGGTCGGTTAAGCGGGACTCTACTGTATATCAAAGTATTAGTGTTTTAATACTTCTGTATCTTTTATTATGGAAGCTGTGAAATTTTGGTCATCTACAGTATGTACGAACCTGCACGCTATTAACACAGGGTGTTCTCGAAAATGTTGGAAGGAGTCAGGAAACAACACAGAAATCTCTATGAACATATGCCCTACGGTCGATCGTTGTGATTTACAAAATTTCCAACTTTGTACGGGAAGTGTTGGCAGTGGTCTTACCTGGCACATCCCACATCCAGTAGCTGTCGCCATGTTTGTGTACCAGCAGGGATACCACATTCTAGAAGTGCTCGAAACGTACATCATGCACCCGAATGCACGCCTGAACACGCCACATTGGTTGTCGGACACGTTCGAAAACTCCGAGCTTCAATGGAAACCTTGTTCCACAAGCTGGCGAAGTCCTACAATATCCGTTTTTTTTTTTTTTTTTTTTTTTTTTTGCTTAACGTCGCACCGACACAGATATGTCTTACGGCGACGATGGGATAGGAAACGTCTAGGATGTGGAAGGAAGCGGCCGTGGTCTTAATTGAGGTACAGCCCCGGCATTTGGCTGGTGTGAAAATGGGAAACCACGGAAAACCATCTTTAGGGCTGCCTACAGTGAGGCTCCAACCCACTATCTCCCGATTACTGGATACTGGCCGCACTTAAGCGACTGCAGCTATCGAGCTCGGTTGCAATATCCGTAAGGCATGCCTGACTCCAGAATTAATCTTAAATACGAACTATACCCACATTATGCCTTTGCTGGCGGGACCTAGTGTTTACAGCGCACTATGTCTTCTGGTATGGGCTAGAGCAATCTTGTTATTTTCATTGATCTGTCTCAACTTTATCCTTGGCTTTGACAAAATGAAAGTGACTGAGGTATGAGTGATGCTAGTAATGCCATTCCTTCTGCAGCCAGACCCTGCTATGAATGGTGTGAAAAGATTGCTCATAAGGTCGGTTGGTGCATGCATTTCAGTGGGCTTGGCAGACTGATATGTAATAGCAACTTCTGGCTCGGTGAGGAAGCAACGGGGAACTACCTCACTCCTCAATTCCCTAGTACGCCTCTTCAGTGCTGCCTAGGCCATCTATAACAGCTGATGGCGGAGCTGTTGAGGATCCAACCAGCCTTCGGGCTGAGGACTAAACATACATACATACCCACATTTCAGCTAATTACTAAACGAGGCTGTTCGGAGGTCCGATTCGTTGGCTGAATGATCAGCGTACTGACCTTCGGAAGTAATAGGGCGTGGTGGTGTGGCCAAAAACAACACAAAAAGTCACTGTGAACATATGTCCTACGGTCGTTCGTTTACAAGCTAAGCGTCTTTTAGTTATTAACAAATGGCGTGTGGCTTCCGAAGTTATAATAATTTCGTGTGGCTATTTCTAGCCGGGTGCAGCCCTTGTAAGGCAGACCCTCCGATGAGGGTGGGCGGCATCTGCCATATGTAGGTAACTGCGTGGAGGATAGTGTTGTGTGTGGTGTGTGAGTTGCAGGGATGTTGGGGACAGCACAAACACCCAGCCCTCGAGCCACTGTAATTAACCAATGAAGGTTAAAATCTCAGACCCGGTCGGGAATCAAATCCGGGACCTTCTGAATGTAAGATTACAGCCACTTAACCAACACACTCGGTTCAGTAGAAACTACTAGTAATAGTTTCATGTGAATATTGATGATGATGATTGTTGCTTAAAGGGGCCTAACATCTAGGTGATCGGCCCCGTGTGGATATTAAAGCCGGATGCAGCCCTTGTACGACACGCTCTCCGATTAGGGTGGGTGACATCTGTCGTGTATGGGAAGCTACGTGTTGTTAAAGTGGAGGATACTGTTGTGTGTAGTATGTGAGATGCAGGAGTGTTGCAGGCAGCACAAACACCCAGACCCCGGGAATCGAACCCGGGGCCCTGAAACCGGAAGGCAAAGACACTGACCACTCAGCCAAAGATCTAAACTAAAGAAATCACCAAAACCTTTATATATGTGTAGTGAAAAATGTATTTCACACACAGCTTCAGATACCAATTTGAACGTTTCACTGATACGTAATCGCATTTAAAGACGAACACATGTACGTATCCCACCGCTGGGCTCAAACCGATAGTTAACTTTCAACTTACTGTAGTTGTAAAATAAACGTTTTGCTTTACTGGTGAGTTTCTGCAAACTCATTGGTTTCATATGCGTCTCCTGTATCTCTGCTTATTCTTTTTTTCCTCCACCAGGGATGAGATTAATAGACTTTGAAACGTAAAAATTTTAAAGAGTGAGGCTGATAACAACGATATCGAAAGTCCATTACATGAAACAGCACGGCCACTAAAATTACAAACAAAACCTTACAAAGGCGCTGAACAGACATTTTTTGTGGCTTACCCACCGTACTTCAGTGTGCGGGAGCAACTCGCTGCAAACAGAGTCAATTATTCCAAAGCGGATAACAATTACTTGTGAGGAACTGGTTTGTCCTTATGACTAAATTACTGGTTTCTTCAGCCAGTAACCGAACTAGTAATGGATTTGATTGTTTTCTTACACAATGCCTCTGGATGTATAACACAATGCAAGATAAATACATTGATTTGATTCTATCTTACCGGGCGAGTTGGCCGTGCGCGTAGAGGCGTGCGGCTGTGAGCTTGCATCCGGGAGATAGTAGGTTCGAATCCCACTATCGGCAGCCCTGAAGATGGTTTTCCGTGGTTTCCCATTTTCACGCCAGGCAAATGCTGGGGCTGTACCTTAATTAAGGCCACGGCCGCTTCCTTCCAACTCCTAGGCCTTTCCTATCCCATCGTCGCCATAAGACCTATCTGTGTCGGTGCGACGTAAAACCGCTAGCAAAAAAAAAAAAAAAAGATTCTATCTTAGACAAGATAATAAACTTTTGGGCTTTTGCCGTGTCCGAAAACAAGGTGAAATTCTTCAAGTATCGCAGAAAACTTTGCTCCACATCTTCAGAAGAAAATTTCGTCTGTTCACGAGCAAGATTTCTCTAATAATGGAGGTTTGAATTTAAGAATGCTTTACCGTTGGTCTATAGTTCGTCATTAAATGGCTTACTGTACGCTAGACTTCCGAGTGGGAAGTGACCTTCCTTAATAGAGAAGTCTCGCTCGCGAACAGACGAGATTTCCTTCTGAAGACGGGGAGCAAAGTTCTTTGTGAAACGCAAAGAATTTCATCTCGTTTTCTGACAGAGCAAAAGCCCGAAAGCATACTATCATGTCTACAATTATGGACCGTGAAAGCATCAATCTAAATATGATTCGATCCTCAGAAGCCTCCAAGACCACGTGTTAATCTCGCCACTCTGAACAGCATTAAATTTATTCTCATGCTTATTTTGTGCACATTTCGGTAACTCTTCGAATATGATGACATAGTATTTAGGCCTATTTGTTTTGATAGTGATTTTTAACGCAGCACTAACACAGAGTATTTCGATGGCAGTGAGAAGGGGAGAGGCTAGGACAGGGAAGGAAGCGGCAATGGTGTTATTAAAGGTACAGCCCCGCCATTCGGGATACCCGTGTGTAAAGATGTCAATCGTGCAAAAACATCTTCAATCTTACTGGTGGTGGGGAATATCCCTCCTTAATTGCGTAAATAAATTTTAGTAATTGATTAGTATTTCTAACATATGAATAATCAAGAACAAATGAAAGATAAGACAAATTAGGTATGACGCCCTTCACGTTAGGGGATATCTTGTCTGTAATGTCTACCAGCGAACTAATATCTTTTGAAGTGTACATTGTTATAACAATAGGCTAATGTTGTAACGTTCCAGACGTCACAATGTAATTATGTTAATGTTATTATGTGTAATTAATTCAGGAATTTAACGTCATGATATTTATCTTGGTATGTAATTTTATTATAATTCAGGTTTGATCATTTGCTCACTATCATTTCATTACTTTGTAACTACGACTTGTAAACGAGGGCTGAATATCCTAATATTCACTTAGATTCTTGCGACATTCGTTTAAATTTAACTTGCAGTAGATTTCCTCTATCTTGCCACATCACCGAGGAAGAAGGAAGGACAAATTTAGACATCAAATTCTGGGAAAAGCGAGCACGTGTTCAAGCGTTGTAACGAAAGCTACCGTATTTCGACCAGAATAATTCAAACTGATCACCGCCTATATTTTCAAAGGAGCGTCATGTTGCCATGGATACTGAGTGAAAGGGCTAATAGAAGAACAGTTGATATCATGGTTAAGACCCATCAACTCTAATATCTGGAGTGGGGAGAGACGTGTCAACTGATTGTACCACGTGTAGCGACCTGTAATTAGAGCCAGAGAAGGTTATAAAAGGGCGTGTTGGAGCTCTTGGCTTCATTCTTCTTGATTCTGCATTCGTTATTATTAATCTTCTTGATTCTTCGATCTTGTATTTCGCTGTAGGTCTGAGAACTTGTCTTATGGTTGTTGTACCATAGTGGACTAGTGTGATAGTTTATCACTTCTACATTAATTACTTCATTACCACGACGTGGTACTTAGGAATTTCTGAATGAGGGGTGTATAGCCACTCTCATCAGGAAGTACGTACAGCTCGGCTACTAGACCGGTTTGTACCAGTCTAAGACAATAGGTAGTATTAAACTAGATAGAAATGAAACTTCAGGGAACATTTTCAGTAAAGTTGGAAGGATTATTAATTGAGTATCCTCTCCACATAACCCAAGGAGGTTTTTCTAACTATGACTTAGGGCTCATCTCCAATATATGGAATAGAGCATAATAGGGAGTGTTAGTGTTGAAGCCATCTTCCAATTAGTGGGAGGTGCACTTAGCAAGGCAGGAATGGTACTTAGCTGCAGATGAAGAGATCTCAAAGACGACCGGTGATGTTCCAGCTACAAGGATGGAAGCTTTCCAAGGACCAGCAGAACAAGACTACATGGTGAGCAAGCGAGTTAAAAATATTGCAAGTTTTCGCGAAGTAGAGTCATTCAACTTTTTGTTAAATTCATTTCCTATTTTAAATTCAGTTCTCGTTAAACCGTCGTCATTTATATTCAATATAATAAATAGTATTTTCCTAGTTCACTTTAATCAATCTGCCTTAATTAGCCTTTTGATTTCTAATTCTCCTGCTTAATGATTAGTGCACTATCACCCCACCCCTGTGATAAGAGTCCGTCCAAGCTTGATTATAAATTTTTATCTTTAAGTCATCAACTTAAAGATTGGCGCCCTTAGCTTGCATGGTTGCATTTCTCGTTCAATGATTGTTCTCCAAGAGGGGAAGTCACATAAATGCCGCTCCAACGTAGGGCGAGAAAATCATTAAGTACGGAGCAGTTAATGACAGTAACGATATCAGAATTCGTATTATGGGCAAAATTTGGATATCCACGTTGCATTAGGAGTGTTTGATTGTGGGGAGGGTCATGGCTGATCAGACGAAAGAGGAGAGGATGTTGCGCAGTGGACGGGCGATAAAAGGCAATAACGTATTGAGTTCAGAGGAAGAGTTGTGTAGTCTAGTAGAGGAAATTGAAGATAGAAGTGTAAGTAGTATGGAGAGTGAAGGCAAGCAGAAAGAAGTCAGTATGGAGTCAGATGATAGTAGGATGGGGGGCGAAGCGGAAGTAAACACTAACAATGAAAGTAATAATAATGATCAGTTAATGGGAATGATGCAGTTAATGTTGAGTAAGATAGAGGACAGTAAATCTGAAAAAAAGTGAATTAGAACAAACTAACACTAAAATTGAGAATATTAAATATGAACTTAAAGAACAGTTAGAGCAAACTAAAGCTGAATTAAGCAGGGAGATGAGGGAAAATAAGGAGGAAGCGAATCGGAGAATGGACGAACACAGTAGGCAGTTACGCGATCTGGTGGTAAAAAATGAACATTTTAATAAGCGATTAGAGGACCAGAAAAGTGAATATGAACGGCAAGGGAAAGAGGTAGAAGAAAAGTTTGCGGAGCAGAGAAGTAAATTCCTGGAATTAATGGGGAAGGAAAACAACTCTACTAGGGAGGAAGTAATGAGGCAGGTCACTAGTATTGATAAAAGAGTTGAGACTCAAAAAGGGGAAATACGGGTATTCAAAGACCACGTACAACAAGAGATTGACACAGTAAAGCTTAGAATAGAAGATGAGACCCGGGCAAGTGAAGAAAGGTTTGCGATAGCTGAAGAGAATAAGATTGAAATTAGGACATTGAAAGAGAAGCAGGTTAATTTGGAGAGCGAGATTGATAGGAGAGACAAAGATGTAGAATGCCGGATGGAGAAAGCAGAAAATCAGTTAAAACAGGTGGCAAAGGATAAACAGGTTTTCACGGGAAAGCAATGTCTAGGAAATAGCTACATTAGGGAAATTGAACTACCTAAATTTAATGGGAAACAAACGAACACGCTAGATTTCCTTAAGATGATAGAAAAACGATTTGAAAAGCGTCTAGAGGAAGGGTCTATGAACTGGGAAGACGTTATGGAAAATATTGACCATGCTTTTGTAGGAGAAACTCGGTCTTGGTTCATGGTATATAGGCAAACGATGACGAACCTGAAAGAATTCAGAAATAAGTTTAGAGAGAAATTCTGGAATGAAGCGATACAAGCTCGGGAGAGAGAAAGGGTGGTATTTGGGAGGTACAAACAGCATGAGGGAGTCACTATGACCGAGTACTTCCTGGCCCATGTCATGATTTGTCAGAACTTAGATGGTATAACCGAGGGGTCTGATGTAGTAAGACTACTTTTGAGACATTTTCCGGACAGGGTGAGAGAAGCGGCCTGCATGCAAAGAGTTGGTACTATTCAGGAGATGGAGAACCTACTAGGCAGTTTTGATGCTTTAGGTAACCTTAGGAGTAGAACGGAGAATATACAGAGCTTTAGTCATCACAACGGAATGAGACATAACGGAAGAATACAGAATCACGAAGCTCGCAATCAGTTCAGACCTCAGCATAACAGTAGGAGCGGAGCACCTGAATATAGGACAGGAAATTCCCAACGGGGGCCAGAGCAATGTATTAATGAGTCCAACGTCAATACACAAAGGGAACCTTTAAACTAACTAGAGGCTGTAATGTTAGGTCAGAATTCCAGCCTAGTACGAAGGTAGCGAAGTGTCTTGTCATGAAAGTGTTACCATATGACCTAGATGTTAGAGACGATTTGTTGTATGAACCCGAGCAGAATAATGGAGATTCAAGTAATAAAGTAGTCAATCCCGTTGTTAAATTGAAAGTCTGGGGGGCGTGGGTTAAAGTTTTTATTGATTCTGGTAGCCAAATATCATGTATTAGTTCTCAGTGGTATAAGTCATTAGTGAAACAGGGTATTCAGTTGGAGGAAATGCCTGTTAAGTCTACTTTCATCATTACGGCTGTTGGAAAGAGGTCTAAGCAAATTTGTAAACAAGTAGCTGTTCCGATCTGTATTAATAATTTTATTAGCGTTCAGATATGTTTGGTAATTCCGCATTTGATATTTGATCTTATCTTGGGATCTGACTGGTTAACGTTAAAATTGGCTCAGTTAAATTACAATGATTTAGTGCTAAATTTGAGGTGGAATAATGAGGATATCAAGGTCAAGTTTGAGGAGGAAATTCAGAGGAAAACGGAAGTTAGTACAGTGTGGAGAATGAGAGAGGTTTCTAAAGTTAATGAAGAGGCTAGTGAGGGCCTGAAGTTGTGCCAGTTGTGGATTAATGAGGATAAAATATGTGGCTTGAAAGAAGCCGTAAGTAGAAATCATTTAAATGAAGTCCAGAAGGACAAGTTATTTGAAGTGTTGTGTGAACACGTGGAGATTTTTTCCGAGAAACCTGGTGTTACCCATCTGTACGAGCATTCTTTTTCTGTGCTGGATAAGACTCCATTCAGCGGACCGCGGTATCCGATACCACACAAATATGCCATAGCCGTAGAGGATCAAATTCAAGCTATGTTAGCAGACGATGTGATTGAATTATCAAACAGTCAATACGTTAATCCCTTAATTGTCGTGCCTAAGTCTGATGGATCAATACGTCTGTGTATTGAATGCGAGAGCGAAGTGAATGGTTCATATAACAGTAGTTTACGGAGATACCTGTCGTGTGAGGTGGCTGAACCGGATTGTGAGATATAGGTCAGTAATTCGGGGAAGTTGCTACCTGTTATGTCAGACTACGAGGGGAATGAGTTTGCCTCTCAATTGTGGTGGTATTTCCTAGTTGTGTTTGTAAACAAGGGAGGTGTTTGTGTGTAGCGGTAGAGTTACGTTCGTTCATTGACGATAGATCATCTGTTTTCCGTATGTGAGGCCATGAAATTTTATATCTTATCTGTTTTCTGAGATGTTACCGAAGGCTAATTAAAGCTGACGACGGCAAACAATCAATTTTCCCGTATGTGCATTTCTAACTTGCAATCATTTTACCGTGAGCTTAAATCGCGTGTGTATTCGTGTGGAGTGTATTGCATCCTGCTTCAAGATAAGGTTGAAACATTCGAGAGAGTGATTGTGTAAATTGGTTGTATCATTTGTTTTCCATGGTTTTAATGTAAAAGATTGGAAGAGAACGTGTTACTGCTATCTAGCAAAGAATGTCGGAAAGATGGGGAGTAAAAGGACTAATAGACACTCGGGAGAGTTTGTAATCTGAATTGTATATATATTATGTTATATTCTCAAAGATAATCTTGTTTTTTTTTTAATGGAAAGTTGCTCGTGTTGGGCATAATTTAGTATCTAAACCTCAAGATGAACTGAAATAACAGACATTCGCAATGGTAAGCAGTCTAAGAGAGATATGGAAACAGTGAGAAATAATTAATTGTATGAAAATAATGTCGCTCGTAATGGGCAGGTAATAGAGGTATTTCAAGTCAATGTGGGAGTAAGAGTGTGAGTTTTCAACTCATGTGATATTTGTTAAGAACTCATGGGGGCGTATGTAACTTTCCAGACGTCACAGTGTAATTATGTTAATTTTATTATGTGTAATTAATTCAGGAATTTAACGTCATGATATTTATCTTGGTATGTAATTTTATTATAATTCAGGTTTGATCATTTGCTCACTATCATTTCATTACTTTGTAACTACGACTTGTAAACGAGGGCTGAATATCCTAATATTCACTTAGATTCTTGCGACATTCGTTTAAATTTAACTTGCAGTAGATTTCCTCTATCTTGCCACATCACCGAGGAAGAAGGAAGGACAAATTTAGACATCAAATTCTGGGAAAAGCGAGCACGTGTTCAAGCGTTGTAACGAAAGCTACCGTATTTCGACCAGAATAATTCAAACTGATCACCGCCTATATTTTCAAAGGAGCGTCATGTTGCCATGGATACTGAGTGAAAGGGCTAATAGAAGAACAGTTGATATCATGGTTAAGACCCATCAACTCTAATATCTGGAGTGGGGAGAGACGTGTCAACTGATTGGACCACGTGTAGCGACCTGTAATTAGAGCCAGAGAAGGTTATAAAAGGGCGTGTTGGAGCTCTTGGCTTCATTCTTCTTGATTCTGCATTCGTTATTATTAATCTTCTTGATTCTTCGATCTTGTATTTCGCTGTAGGTCTGAGAACTTGTCTTATGGTTGTTGTACCATAGTGGACTAGTGTGATAGTTTATCACTTCTACATTAATTACTTCATTACCACGACGTGGTACTTAGGAATTTCTGAATGAGAGGTGTATAGCCACTCTCATCAGGAAGTACGTACAGCTCGGCTACTAGACCGGTTTGTACCAGTCTAAGACAATAGGTAGTATTAAACTAGATAGAAATGAAACTTCAGGGAACATTTTCAGTAAAGTTGGAAGGATTATTAATTGAGTATCCTCTCCACATAACCCAAGGAGGTTTTTCTAACTATGACTTAGGGCTCATCTCCAATATATGGAATAGAGCATAATAGGGAGTGTTAGTGTTGAAGCCATCTTCCAATTAGTGGGAGGTGCACTTAGCAAGGCAGGAATGGTACTTAGCTGCAGATGAAGAGATCTCAAAGACGACCGGTGATGTTCCAGCTACAAGGATGGAAGCTTTCCAAGGACCAGCAGAACAAGACTACATGGTGAGCAAGCGAGTCAAAAATATTGCAAGTTTTCGCGAAGTAGAGTCATTCAATTTTTTGTTAAATTCATTTCCTATTTTAAATTCAGTTCTCGTTAAACCGTCGTCATTTATATTCAATATAATAAATAGTATTTTCCTAGTTCACTTTAATCAATCTGCCTTAATTAGCCTTTTGATTTCTAATTCTCCTGCTTAATGATTAGTGCACTATCACCCCACCCCTGTGATAAGAGTCCGTCCAAGCTTGATTATAAATTTTTACCTTTAAGTCATCAACTTAAAGATTGGCGCCCTTAGCTTGCATGGTTGCATTTCTCGTTCAATGATTGTTCTCCGAAAGGGGAAGTCACAATGTTATTTGCTTTAAGTCCCACTAACTACTTTTACGGCTTTAGTACCGCAGGAGTTCTTTTACGTGCCAGTAAATCTACCGACACGACGCTGATGTATTTGAGCACCTTCAAATACCAGAGAACTGAGCCAGGATCGAACCTGCCAAGTTGGAGTCAGAAGGCCAGCACCTCAATCGTTTGAACCACTCAGCCCGGCGAAGTGTACATTGTTTGAAAATAATTTTCATTATAATAAGTACTAATGCCTCTGCAAACTTCCATATAGGTTTTTATGTCATAGCACTACAGTAATAATAATATTACTAATCATAAGAATAAGAATACCAACCCTCCGTGACAAAGATGATTAGCTGTTGCTCTTTCATTTCCGAATACCAATCTCAAATCACAGTGAACCTCTGTGACAATTTTATTGGACAATGAGCAAGCAATACAGGCCTTCTCAGCGCTCGTCGGTTCTCCCAGTCAATTCCATCCATACGGTAGTACGAAAGGTCTCGTCGGGTGTCACGTTTTTGAACTTTGGTGCTTGTAGCGCCTATACCATATGACCTGATACTTGGCCAGCATAATGCTATGTAATAATAATATTGAAAATAAGAAGAGGAAGGAGAAGAAGAAGAAGAAAACTACTATATTTACAGCTGCTGTGTCCAGCTACTTTGATTTTACACCATTTAGGCTGCCTGTAAAGCAATTTTGACATAATGTTCCTCTATACAAGAGGGCAGAGGCACCAAAAATCCACTGGGTGACCTTTCGTTGAGTTTAAATTCATTTTGTAGAATATATAGGCCTGCGTGTTAGTAGTTCAAGGCCCCGCTAACACATGGACCGTTTTCGGCGGTGCAAGGATAGGAAACGTTTGGGAAGGTACAGACAGGCCTTGGACTTAATTAAGGCACAACCCCACCATTTGACTGGTGTCAAAATTGGAAATCACAGACAACTATTTTCAGACCTACTGACAGTGGGTTTCGAATGCACCATGTCCCGAATGCAAACTCGCAGCTACGCGACGCGAAACGTGCTGCCAGAGAGCTCAGTCTATCGATTACAGACCGAATGTGTTGTCGAAGGTTTTCGGCCACGTAAGTAAGGAAAAGGGCTAGGATTGCTATGGTAGTGGTCGTGGCCTTAATTAAGGTAATGGGAAACATGAAAAACCATCCTCAGGGCTGTCGACGGTAGGAGTCGAACCTACCATCTCACAGCTACGCGACCCTAACAGCATGACTTTTTTTGTATTATTTTTTTTTTTTTTGCTTTACGTCGCACCAACTCAGATAGGTCTTATGGCGACGATGGGACAGGGAAGGGCTAGGAGTGGGAAGGAAGCGGCCGTGGCCTTAATTAAGGTACAGCCCCAGCATTTGCCTGGTAACAGCATGTCTAACTCGCCCGGTCAGACATTTTCTACATGCCGACATCGTACCACATAAAGTCAATAACAATATTATATTCAAGAAGAATAAGAAGAATTAATAATCACGTTATTGGCTTTACGTCCCACTAACCACTTTCACGGGATTTCGGAGAAGCCGACGTGCCGGAGTGTAGTCCCGCAGGAGTTCTTTTACGTGCCAGTAAATCTACCGATACGAGGATGATGTATTTGAGCACCTTCAAGTACCACGTACTGAGCCAAGATCGAACCTGCAATGTTGGGTCAGAAGGCCAGAGCCTCAACCGTCTGAGCCATTCAGCCCGGCAGAATGAGAAGAAGAAGAAGATAATGATGACTACTGTTGTTCAGTTGCCGTGTCAGGCAGTTTGATTTTACATTTCATCTTAGCTGAAATCATCAATACTTAGTCGTAAAACAAATCTTTTGCTTTACTGGCGAATTTCTGCGTACTCACTGGTTTCATGTGCTTATTCTGTACATCTGTATATTCCTTTTTTCCTCCATCGAAATCTCATCCCATTGAAGACTTGGTCTATCTTGGCTTACTTATGTTCCTTATTACAGTACCTCCCGAATAACTTCTTTTCATTTTGCCGTAGAGGAGAGACTCGGGTATTTTCTGTCCAATCTTCAATAACATGTTCTTCTTCAGACAGTAACCGAAATAGTAATGCGTGTGATTGCTTTCACACACCATGCTTCTAGATGTATGATACAATACAGGATAAACACAGTGATATTATTGAATCGTAAGAACCAACAAGACTTGTTTCCACCCTTCCAACATCCGGCTACATCTTCCAGGTTTGAACCTACTGTCTTGGGATGTGGAAGCTTACTGTCCTCTTTATCATCGTCCAGTCACCTCCGTGTGTTTTACCGTTGAGGATAGACTCACACTGCATATTGTAACGAGTCTCTTGCATTATAGCAATTTTAAATACCAGCCGACTGTGACAGGATTCAATCCCGAAACCATGAGCACTGAAAGTGAACGCTTAACCAATGAAGCTAAAAGGGAGTAAATCTTGTTTTTAAGAAAGTACGTGTGTGTCAACGGCGTGGAGCTGACACCCCCAGTCTGGAGACGAGCAAGAGACAGTAATCACTGCTGTCACAACATACCAAACCAAACCCCATGGCGCAACAGTCCCGAAGGGCCATGGGCAACAAAGCGACCGCTGCTCAGCCCTAAGTTCTATAGATTACGAGGTGTCGTGTGGTCGGCGCGACGAATCCCCTCGGCATTATTCTTGGCTTTCTAAACCGGGGCCGCCATCTCACCGTTAGATAGCTCCTCAATTGTAATCAGGTAGGCTGAGTTGACCTGGAACCAGACCTCAGATCCAGGAAAAATTCAAACCCGGAGCCTCCGCGTAAAAGGCCGGCAGCTGTCACAACAGGCAGTTTGAATATTATATGATCTGTTGAAGATGTGTTTGCTGAGACGCCAACCCCATTCAATAACTCAGGAGTGACTCAGTTTAAGGCCTGGCTCATCTACTAGTGTAAATTTTTTGGCGTGAAACGTCATTCAAATTGGGGTTGGATATCTCCATGTCACGCTTATTAGATAACGCAAGAAGTAATTATAGCTCTAAAAGTATTACATATTCGGGAATGGCTTTTATTTTATTTTAAAACAGGGGGATGAATACAAAGATGTGAACACGGTAGCTGACGTAATGCGCATGATATTATCACAAAATGGCCGCCTATTTAAAGTTCAGCATGACCGAAAAGTCCATTAACATTTTTAACCGGGCGAGTTGGCCGTGCGGTTAGGGGCGCGCGGCAGTGAGCTTGCATCCGGGAGATAGTGGATTCGAATCCCACTGTCGGCAGCCCTGAAGATGGTTTTCTGTGGTTTCCCATTTTCACGCCAGGCAATGCTGGGGCTGTACCTCAGTTAAGGCCACGGCCGCTTCTTTCCAACTCCTAGGCCTTTCCTATCCCATCGTCGCCATAAGACCCCTTAAAACAGGCCCCTTAAAACAACAAGCAAGCAGACCTATCTGTGTCGGTGCGACGTAAAGCCACTAGCAAAAAAAAAAAAAGTTTTCGACGAGGTAATACTTCACCGAATACTGGTGGTAGAGAGGTAATAATTGACACATATGATTGGCATGACATAGGGTTTTATTGACACCAAAATAAAGTACACAAAATGACCAAACGATGGCGTTGGACAGCAACACGTCGGTTATGCCGCATGAGACCCGTGTACTGTATAAAATGAGCTGCCGTGAGAGAGGGCGTCAGATGCACCTGCAATCGCAGCATGTTGACGTTACCACTGTTGGTAAAGCCGTATTTACTTTATTTTGGTGTCAATAAAATCCCATATCATGCTAATCACGTGTGTCAATTGTTACCTCTACCACCAATATTCCGTGAAGTATTGCCTCGTCAAATGTTAACGGACCTTTGGGTCACTCTGTATGTTTTCGGCGGTCGAAAATCAGTTATCGCACGCTGTACCTGGGTATGTAGATGTCCTGCAGAGGTGTAATTTGATTCGCCACGACGAGATCTATCGGAAAACACTAGAAAAGTTAAAATTTGACTGGAAAATGTTAAAAAATATTGAAGGTTTTAATGACTCAAAATCGATAAATTTTGGTATATTTCACAAAAATGTCCACATATATGACTAACAGGCACCAAAAGCCTATAGAAAACGTATGCACGAGTAAACTAGACTCAGTAACATATTAAATATGACCAAAAGAACATTAGAACATTTACAGAACGAATGGGACAGTTGCGGGATCATCGCAAACTTGAGTCTGCAGTTCTGACCTCTTATAGAAAGGAACGACAATAAAGATGTAAGATCTACAGTTTGAAATCAGTGGTCTGTGTGTGTGCGCGTTCAGGGGCCATGTGATACATGCGTTGGTTATAGGGGACTTCATGCAGACGCGTCAAATTTAAGATTGCAAGCGTTTCTAACGCCGGCCTCTGGTAATAACGCGACTACACTGAGTAGAACTTCTATCGATTTAACATTTGTAAGAAACATGTTCAGTGTAAATCATACATACAAATGTTACAAGATATAATCTTTCTTCTCTCAAGATTCACCATTGTTCAGTCAAATGTTGACGTCTCCATAGCGTAACGGTTAGCCTACTACTATTAGCTGCCGTCCAAAAGTCGCCCGGTTTCGATCCCGGTACTACCAGAGATTTGAGAATAGCAGGAGGGCTGTTATGTTGTTAAAATGGTAGGCTACATGAAGCTCATCTCCAGTGGAGGGAGTACCTGAAAAAAGCTGTACCACTTGGAATGATGATACGAGTTTAATAAAATTTTGAACATTACTAAAATATTGTGCAAATGGAAATTTAAATGAATAAATACCAAGGTGTGGAAAGTCAAACGAGTTTATCATTTCTAATTACAATACACGCCAGACATTTCATGTAAATACTACCTCTACCGGCTGAACATAGTATAGCCGATCAAGTATTTCTTCTCCTGTTCGATTTGCTCCGCCACTTTATTATTGGTTTCATCTTCTTTCTGTCCATCTTCCCCCGCTTTTTATTGTGTGTGTGGTCGATGACCTAGATGTGAGGCCCCTTTAAACAACAAGCATCACCATCATATCGTGTGTCAGCCCGACCTGAGTGAAAAGTGAGGCAGCGAACGCATAGAAACATACAAACGGCGTGCAAAAGAGATCTTCTCAATTGGCTAAAATATTGTTCTGGAGCTCTAGCAGCATCATACGATTGCTATATTTTCGTGAAGAAATTAAGAAGGAATGCAGAACTGAAACACTACAAAACAACATAAAGTTAGTCTAAATGCCGAAGACTTGTTAGGGTAACTATCACATTAAAATTCTTATTCTTATTATTCGTATTCTTCTGCTTCTTCCTTTTGCTGGCCTGTTTCCAGTTACCAGGAGTTGGTGCCTTGCATCGAATTAACCTGGTTTTACAGCCGGTTGGTTTTCCTGACGCTAAATCTATATGGTGCGATGTATTCACTGCTGCGTGCTTCTGTGGTGGTTTGTAACGTGACGGGAAGTATGTAAATGAAGATGAAGAATATACACACCCGGACCCGAGCGAGAAGTAATTCTCGACCCGGCCGAGAATCGCACCCGGGACCTCTGAGCCGAAGGCCATTAAACTCACCATTCGAACCAAGGAGCCGGGCATCATACTTAAACACTACGGTACCTAAAACCCCTTCCATTTGACACATAAGCGCGTCCACACATAAGCAAGCGCGTGCTTCTTTTCTTTCTCTCTCTCTCTCTCAAGCAGAATGAAAGGGTAGAGGACAGGGAGAAAGGAGGAAGAGGAAGACCACTAAATCACAAACAGTAATTTGCTGAACCGGGCCGTGAACTGACAGTGCGACATGGCGAGCGGTCACTTCTCACGCGCAATAATCAGGCTGATGGCTGGTCTTTCAACATGCCTTCGGTCTGATACCTAACAAGAACGGAATTCTGTCATCTGTAGTACAGAAGATTCTGGAAGAGGATAAAGCCGATCTTAGTGGCACTGTAGGTATGTCATTGTCCTGTTCCGAAGGTAGCATCTGAGTGTGTTTAAATGCGACAACTTCGTTTTGTTGGCTTCCGGCACCTTAAAAAACTCCTGTTGGACAAAATTCCGACACCATGAAGTTTCCTAAAATCTACAGCAACTTACTGAAGAGATGTTAAACAAATATGCATTATTATTATTATTATTATTATTATTATTATTATTATTATTATTATTATTATTATTATTATTATTGTCATTGTTTCCATATCCCACTAACTACTTTGACGGTTTACGGAGACGCCAGAGTGCCACAATTTTGTCCCGCAGGTGTTCTTTTACGTGCCAGTAAATCTACCGAGACAAGGTTTATGCGGTATACATACGTTTTTGAGCACCTTCAAATACCACCGGGCTGAGCTGAGATCCAACCCAACAACTTGGACACTGAAGACCATCATTCTACCGTCTGAGCCTCCCAGACCAATTATTATTATTGTACCGGCGGTACAGTATCTCTCTTTGAGTATTTCGTGAGCTGTTTTCTACTATGTCAATCTCTGCTAAAGACTCTGAACTTTGAGATATTGTAATTCTTTTTTCTTCGATGGTTAGATGACTCTGCCATCGATATATAAAAGAGCTCTTGAGGGCAAAACCCTAATTAATCCTAATAGAAAGTCTGTATCTCTATGCTGGTAAACTGGTTGGCATGCTCTTGTTATTACACAGTTAAAAATAAGGGAACACTTTTTGAACGTATGCCATGCTCCACAAAACAATACCTCACACCCAGGCATATTACCAACTAAACCTTTATTTTTTACCGTTGAAGTATACAAAAGAACATCGATAGATTCGCGTTCATTTTCAGAACACAAACGTAAATGTCGAAATAGGGGCGAAAAAAGGGATAACAGTCCTCCAGGGTGGATTTTTCTCACACTTGGAGAGCTTCAGTATGCTGTAAGTCCTCCACGAGCATTTATCACAGCTTGGCACCTACGTGGCATGCTCCGTGTAGGTCGACGGAGGTCACGTTGCGGTATCAGGTCCCATTCTTCAATGAGAGCCTTTTCGAGGTCTTGGAGAGTCTGTGGTGGAACAGGACGCCCACGAGCACTCCTATCAAGCCTATCCTACACATGCTCGTTTGGATTAAGGTCGGGACTCACTGCTGGCCGTTTCATCTCTTGAACGTCCAGTTCTCGCAAGACAGCTCTGGTGATGCGCGCTACATGAGCCCAGGCATTGTCCTGCATGAGTACGAATTCAGGGCCAACACCGTATGCAGCAACCAACACATGCTGTAGCAGTATCTGCTCGATGTACCCCGCAGCGGTAAGATTACCACGGACGACAACAAGATCCGTACGGCCATCATTACTGAAGGCACTCCACAGCATCACAGAACCTTGTCCGAATCGGTCGCCTTCCTGGACAACATTTGGTATGTACTGTTTAATATGACGTCTCCATACACATTGACGTCCATCACGCTGTGTCAGGGGAAGTCTGGACTCGTCTGTGAACAACACAGATCTCTATTGGCGAAGCTGCCAGTTCACGTGGGTACGGGCAAACAGAAGGCGAGCTGCGCGATGTTGCTGCGTTAAACGGGGCACTCGAACAGGACGTCTGGGTCGTAAGGAAACTTCTCTTAACCTGTTCCTTACTGTCTGGTCAGACACCGTGACTCCAGTGACCCTCCTGATGTCTTGTTGCAGCTCTCTGACAGTTGCTGGACGACGCCGCAACCCACAGATGGTCAGATATCGATCATCCGGTGGGGTTGTTGTGCGTCCACGACCTTGTCCAACCCTCCTTGTGAACTGGCCTGCCTCACTGTAATAATTCCACAAGCGGTGAATAACTGACGGAGAGGCATTGAGATCCACAGCAACACAACGAAAATTCCATTCTTCCTGGACCAAAGTGACGGTTCTTGCGATTTGAACCTCGTTAAGATGTCTCATGGGATGTGCTGGTTTACGCACAACGTGCTCAAATGACCGCAGTAGTCTGTGTACCTCACAACGACACATGGACGCACCGCTATTCACTTTGTTTTGAGGGGTCACCTGACAGTTTAATGCATGGTTACGCCTACAGATGGAGTAAAACTTCGATCTGACATACCCTGAGTAGCTAAGGTCTCAAGGTATGCTGTACGACCACTGGAACCCCATCTACCAAATTAACGTTCACATACCAGACGTTACAAAACATGTTCCCCTAATTTTTTGAACTGTGTGTTTCTATTTCCGAAGTTGCGAATACTTCCTCTACTACCTCCTCTAATTCTATCAGAATATTTCAAGCTAAAATGTAACATTCCTGACCAATCAGGGCATTTCTTAGTTAATGGTTGCCGTCCAATCCGATCCTTGGATTGTAAATATCCAGATCTTTCGGGCTCTCTCTATATAAGCCGAGGCGTTCTCGCCCTCACTGTCTTCTATTGCTGTTGTGATTGTGTCGCGTATTCATGGAGGAGAGAGGGGGTCTCCGTCTAGAGGCGGGGATTTCGGCCTGAAGGAAGTCCCATCTAATAAGCTATAACGGAATAAACCTATCGAAGTGTACCTAACTACGTGTGAAGTGTTGGGAAGATTTTCGCAGCTTTCGTTTTTATGTAACTGCTAGGGCTTTCTTTTCTCATCATAATGCAGGGTGGTCTCCGGACTTAAATAATTATTTCCCTTATGGGAAGTTGGTTGAATATAAGGAAGCACGAATGGTTACCCTCGTAATTCTCCCATTCAATTTAAATTAGGTGGCTACGTTTTTGTAACTCTAAAACTGAACTCGAGTTTTTCGGCCTTAGATGTTTCTCCCACTTATTCAACCCGTAGTATGGGATTAGCCTCTATTTCGTTGGGCCATCAGCCCAGTTAAGGTTTAATTTTTTCTAGTTTGGAGTGCTTGATTTCCGCCTCTTTCGAGTTAGTTATCGACCGGTTGTAAAGATTTCCTTTTCTAAATTCGCTTGCATGTGGCTAAGGAGTGCAGGATTTAGGCCTCTGTATATAAGTTTCTTGAAGGGTAACCTTAGTAAGTAAGCAAAAGGTTTGTGCTTTAAACTAACAGGTGAGTTTGGTATCACTAATGTAATTTGAAAACTTTATCAACAGCCCATTTTGACGCTGATTCTGTAAAAGATTGTTAAATGGGTAGTGAATCATGTTTTAAAAGTGTAATAAGAGACTTGGTCTCTTTCTCGTAATTCAAGGCTAGTCTCTATACGGTTTGAGAATTTAGCAAATAGTACTTATTAAGAGTGATCACGATCATTGTAATGTTTATGTAAATGGGAGCTTACTTCCTTGATAATTGTACCTGTTAGGAGCTAATAGGCTCATGCTGTACCTGTGTCAGAGCTTCTTAGCTCTTATTTTGCTTTCTCGAGCTGTCGAGCTCCAGTGTTCTCTCAAAGTTGTAAAAGTTTATCGAGCAATCTTGCTTTCCCAAGTGTTGTTAACTTGTTGTAATTAAATCGGAGATTTATTAGAGAAGAAAGAAATAACATGTCTTGAATTTTGTTAATTTAAGTCATACTTTGAATAGTGCACTGACAAGCCATTCAACGTTCTTCACCTTTCTGAGCCACGGAAAATTCGGAATTATTATTATTATTATTATTATTATTATTATTATTATTATTATTATTATTATTATTATTTCTAAGGAAGGCGAAGAAACTGATCCCGAAAGAAGCTCTCGCTACAAAGTTTGCTCCGGATTATGCCAAGGGGACATCGTATGGTTATTCGTACGAAGGGCGTATTTATTCTTCCAGGTCTTTTTCCCAGTATCTTCGGGGTCGGCACTTCAGGTTGATTCGACTCAGTTTTACGGTCGGAAGCTCTTCCTATGTGGAGGGATTACATGAATCTATGGTGGCTGGTAGCGTGATGTGTTGGGTGTAGGTGAAAATGTGTGTTAAGACGAACACAATTACTTAGTCCCCGAGCTAGAGGAACTAACCGTACACAGTTAAAATGCACGGCCCGGCCTCGAATAGAACTCGGAACACTCTGAACCGAAGGCCACTACACAGACCATTCAGCTAAAGATCCAGACACAAAGTCCATAAACGTATGATATTTAATGTTATCTTGCTTCAAAGGCGAGAAGCTTGCTGGTAATTGCCATCTCCTTGCTAGGTCTTTACTGTGTGAACTTAGAAACAACATTTCGGGACGGAAAAAGATAAATAATAAGCACGAAATTTTATTCGAATCAGTAAAACACTATATATCGCAGGCTTAGACGAAAGACGAAAACCCTAATTAAATCATGACTAGCAATACCCATGCTTCGCTACGGTTTTAAACTGAAAGTCATTATTCAAAGTTTTACATTTTGGAGAGTCCACTGTCAGCTGAGCCTGTAAAATACGCCCTCAGTTCGTACGTCAAACGGTTTTAGGGTAATAATTATTTATTTTCTGACCTAACACGCATTTCAAACCCATACGGAAGAAGTTGAATGTTTTAAACTCAATCTTATTTAACATCTAGGATGTAAATGCGACCAACCTGTGAAATGTTGATTTTCTACGTCGAACAGTAATGGAGAAATGAATACTTTTTAAGGGATGAATGTTTTTAAATATTTATAACATCTAGGATACAGATGACAACCCTTCACAAAAAAATAAGTTCGTGCCTGAAACAGTTTCGGAAGAATGGCTATTGTGCTCTTCAGAGTCAACCACCATCTAAACCCCTTAGCGGAGAAATATTTTGAGGTAGACGATATTTTACACCTAGGACATAAAAGAAGACCCTTCTCGTAAAATTACAACATTGTACGTCATACGGTTTTGGAGCTAACCTCATTTAACACGTCAAGGGTGGAACGTTAAAATAATTCCTATTTCACACCTAGGATTTAAAATATATTCTGCTATTCGGAATTTTGTCTTCGTACCTTAAACCGTTTTGGAGGAAGGAATTAATATATTTGTTTTCGGATATTAACCCCATTTAGCTCTCTGAGCGGATAATTTTTTCAAACCATCTGTTATTTAACAGCTAGGATATCATTTGAAATTTCAACTTCATAATTCAAACGGTTTCATATAAATGCATATTTTTGTCATCATTACTCACCCTAACCCCCCCCCCGCAATCAAAACCCCCTTAGGGGTGTATTGTTTTAAGTTCCCTTCTTATTTGTATCCTCATAAAAAGAATTCAAGTACTTTTACACCCACCCTTAAGGTGTTACTACGCAACCACCCCGGCCACAAAATACGTGTGTCTTTACTTTTAAAGGAGGCTCCAAATACCAATTTTCTCGTCCATAACATCCTTAGTTTTTGAGATATAAGTATCCTCAAACAAGAAATTCAACTCATTGTTCAGTTCATTTATCCCCTCTTAATTGAATTTTCCGAAAACAAAAGAATATATTTGTTCCGAAATAAAAAGTACGTGCTACTTTATTTTTAAAAGATTAAACATACCACTTTTCACGTTTGTAATATGTTATGTTTTTTAGATATACTATAGATATGCTCATTTTAAAAATTCACCCCCCTTTAACAATTCCCCTTAAGTGGATTTTCAGAAAACAAATTATGCGTGTTCGTTTACTTTTACAGGAGATTCCAAATACCAAATTTCCCGTCTATAACATGTTACGCTTTTGAACTATATTGTAGATATAGTCATTTTAAAAATTCATCCCATTCGTCCCTCCTGTTCACTCACTCTTAAGGAGATTTTCCAAAAGCAAAAAATAGTGTTTCTTTGTTTTTAAAGGATATTCCAAATACCAATTTTCATGACTGTAACATCAACAGTTTTTGAGATATAAGTATCCTCATAAAAGGTATTCAACCCATTTTTCACCTTTTTCACCCCCTTTAAGAGCATTTTCCGAAAACAAAAAATACGTTTTCTTTATTTTTAAAGGAGATTCCAAATACCAATTTTCACGCCTTTAAACTGTTAAGTTTTTGAGATATAGATACACTCATTTTAAAAATTCACGCCCCCTCCTTTTCACTCCCTTTGCGACGGAATATCCGAAAATCCTCCCTAAGCGAGAACCTACATTGTATCCTAATATAAATGTATCCTCAAAATTTATTTTCTTTATGTCTAGTAGTTTTGGCTCGGCGATGATGAATCAGTCAGTCAATCAGGACATGTTAATATATATATATATATAGACAGATAGATATAGAGAGAGAGGGTGAGAGAGAGAGAAGCCAAGGTGTTTAGTGAAAAAGGTATAAAAACCAACGATGAGTCTTGAAGACTCGTGAAGTGATTAATTCTCACGTATACCTGGTTTATTTTACGTTATTTTAAAGGCTCCATCATCTGCCACTGTATGCAGTGTCCTACCTTATAAAGCTGCTGAGTTTTTGCTGCGATAATAGATAATATTTACCAAGATTTAAATTTGGTGAGAAGTACAAAAAACAGTGGATACAGAGATGCAAGAATGTGTGCAAAAATCCTAGCCTCGGGGATAAAACGCAAAAATTTGAGCTGAATTATCGATAGTCTCGATATCTTTATACCCTCGATATTCAAGAGGTATCTGTATAGATCGATACCTCGATTATGAGCACGATACGTTATTAGGGAAGTTGCGATACTATCGATATGAGTAAATAACGATACTTTTATTTCGGTATTCGATAAGTCAGTATCAATACATTGTTTAGATATTTTTATGATATTGATACTATGTTATGAAGTTATCAATATCGAAAAGATCGTTCGGAAAAGATGAAGGAATAGTAGTACACAATTATAATTAAGAGGAAACTACGAATAGTCTATTGGCGTAAAATAAAGTCAAGAAGTATTTTATTATAGAAAAATGGTAGCGATGGATATTCGTTTACAGGACGAGGAATAAGGGAATGGAATACTTTATCAAGTGAAATGTTCGATAAATTTGCAATTCTTTGAAAACATTTAAGAAAAGGCTAGGTAAAAATTTGATAGTGAATCTGCCATATGGTCAACAGCCCAAACTGCAGATTTTGATGACTGACTTATGATTATTATAATGCTGTTAGCTTGTTGTATGTTGTAGAAATTTTTACTTTGCGGGTAAATCTGAATTATGCATCGTACAAACGTTTCTGCGTTGGTGTTTTCCCGTGAAAGTTACTTGAATTGTGAGCATGGCTCCACCGATAAGTACAATGTGGATGACAATAATAGCGAAGTGTCACAGTTTGTAAACCATGTTGTAAGTATGTGAAGTTCAATGGAAATACAACGAAATGTTGATAATGATTTTACACACAATATTGTGACTCTTAATTATGTAGTTTCCCTTGGAATTGTCGGATCCAAAACCTAACGCAACTCAATATAATTTAGAATCCTACTATTTCGGAAAAAATATCATTTGATATAGATAAATATCGTCATTTTTTCGATGTTGGTATATCGATACTGATGGTGGAATTCGAACCTGAAATATCTGCTATATATTTGTGGAATCCTACATGTTGAGTTTCAGTGGAATATTTTTTTCTAAATGAGTTAGTAATTTCCCAAACATGTGTAATATAATCAGAAAGAATGCTTTTCCAAAGCGTACATGCAAACATATCAAGCTGATTGGCCTGCGGTTATTGACTTTATGTTTATCACCATTTCCTACTAAAGCAACTCTCCATTCATTGGTATAGCTCGTACATGCAAACAGTAATCAACTGAGTACTTCAGATATAATACCTGATCCCAAACCACTTCGTCTGGTGTATCCCCAAGAATCTTCTCAATTCCAGCTGCTTTTCTACCCTTTGTCTTTTGTATCTTTTTGTAAATGTATTTTTTATCGCAGGTAAATTTCATCGTTAGTACTAGTCACATCCTCTACCTGGACATTATCCAACATTAACGAACTACCTTTACATATTGCTGACTGAACACTTCTGTCTTCTGCATGTCTTCAAATATACCCTCCCCTTGTTCCTTAATGATTCCTGGATTGCCCTTTTTGGAACCTGTTTATGCCTTAAAGTAGCCTACCTACACATACCGCCCCGTTTTTCACTAATATTTATATGACGGACAGTTATACTTGCCAGTCATGTGTAGTTAACTTCTTCGCTAGATTCAATTTCCTAGTAAGTTCCTTCAATTTCTCCTTATTTCCAAAACCATTTCTAATTCTATCTTTCCACCTTGCACATCCTTCTTAGTCTCTTTACTTATCTGATACAATATAGCGGGTCTTTACCATTCCTTACCACCTTTAAAAGTACGCACATGTTTTCACATTCCTCAACAATTACTTAAAATACATCCCACACACTGTTTATATTTTAATTTACCATGTTCCGTCGATCATAATTACTTTTTTTAAACCTACTCATGTATGTCTTCTCAACCATATGGTATGGCCTGCTAGCCTACTTTTACAACATTCCTTACTATCGCATTTATTTTTAATTATGACGAAGACAGCTTTGTGATCACTAGAGCCAGGATTTCCATGCACGATCAAATCACAAAATATGCATGCATTCGTGCACTATCAAATGACGGAACATGCACAATATACTGGAAAATATGCACTATCAAAATTCAGTTAAAGATTGTTATATTTTCACTTCCTTTTGAAACATTGTCTTCATTTAAGTTAATTCATTTATCTGACAAAACATTCCTGAACAGAGAAAATGAACTTTCTACGTCACAAGAAGTGAAAGGTTCATACTTAAATGAAGACATTTAGGGCGAAGCATATCTGAAGTTTCCTCTTTTCAAAAATTAACATAGAATTTCCTTTCCTCAATCCATTTAGACACGAGGTCTCTTCGTAGATTTTTAACAGGTGGAATGACACCAACACTTCACAGCACAGTCCAACACTAAACTAAAATTTGAAGCGTGTAAGCGTGCTGCATTCCAACTCCCTTCTATTTTTTTTCAAGTATTTTGGCCTCAGACGTGTGAACAGTGAGAGTTGGGAGTTCGAGGTAGGATATTCCAGGAAAACAAAACAGGATTCAGTGCAAAACCAAGGTGTGTAAGCTGCTATCTCAGTAACGCTGCGTCACAGTAGTGTGATTCAAGTTTTAAGTTCTTCGTCTAACATAGACGGGAAAAAAGAGAAATAGCACTTAGTAATGCGAAATTTATGGTTCAGTTTTCACTAGGACACCTTATTTCTAAGGATTAGAGCGGTCGACGTGGAGTCTTCTCGCTTATGTCAATGTTTACTCAAGCACCAGACAAGAAAGTCCTTGGCTAGCTGATTATAGGACCTCTTTGCATCTAACTTTGTTTGTCAAGTAGTATACCAGGAATGCATTTTCTTTCTCTCTCAATAATAGACAAATAACTTGGACGTACGAACCCAGATTCTGCAAACTCATATTCAAAAACGGCTCTGTCATGCAAGTTAACATAATATATGCGTCAAAGTCAGAAGAAAATTCATATAATCCAATATAAATACCCACTTATTAGCTATTAAATCCAACATTTTCTAAATATGCATTATACATGAATTTTCTCCCAAAAAGGCCAAAACATGCAGACATGCACGAAAAAAGTGCGGTTGTTTGGAACTGATTAGTCACAAAAGGAATATTTGAAAAATTTCAGAAGTGCGACCAGCTGATTTAGGAACATGCATTTGCATGGAAATCCGCGCTTTAGTGATCACTGATGGCATCTGTTGCTTCAATTCCTCCATAGACTCATCTGGTTTCACAAGCAGCACGTCCAGAATATCTTTCCCTCTAGTTGGTTCCATCATTTTCTGATTCAGCTGTCCTTCCCAGATTAACCCATTTGAAGTATATTGATCATGCTTCCTGTCATTCTCATTAAGTAAAGTTAGATCACGATCCCCTCCGTGTCATTTCCCATATAGCTGATAAGCTTATAAACTATTTCCTCATCAGCGTCAGCCCCACATTTTCCAGGCTAAACACTTTACCCGACCAAGTGCCGAGGTTACGGATAGTGGAAGCCTTTACATTCCACCCCTCCAAGCGCCTTCATGGCCTGTACGCAGATGACTTTGCTTTGCTTTTTTATATATTAGTAAGGAAGTGGAGTCAGAAATGAGGCTCTTTGAGGATGGTGATATGGAGTATAGAGTAATTTATAAGTTGCAAAATTGTGAGCGGCTGCTAAAAGACCTCGACAATATTGTGAGATAGACAAGAAGCAATGGTATGATGATAAACAGGGTGAAAGGTTAGGTTGCTAGTTTCACAAAGAGGAAACATCCTCTCAGTTTTAATTACTGCGTTGATGGGGTGAAAATTCCGCATGGGGATCACTGTAAGTACCTAGGTGTTAATATAAAGCTAGATTTTCATTGGGGTTATCACATGAACGGGATTTTATAAAGGTTACAGATCTCTTCACATGATTATGACGGTATTCAGTTGTAGTAAGGATGTAATGGAGAGGGCATATAAGTCTCTGGTAAGATGGGACCTTTACCGGGATTACGTGATTCGGGAACTGGAAAATATCCTAAGAATAACAGATCGCTTTATTCTGGGTTATTATGGGCAAAAGTCTGTGTAGTCGGTACGACGAATTTTCTCGGCGTTATTCTTGGATTTCTAGACTGGGGCCACTATCTCACCGTCAGATAGCTCCTCAATCGTATTCACGTAAACTGAGTGGACCTCGAACCAGCCCTCTGATCCAGGAAAAACTCCCTGGCCAGGCTGTAAATCGAACCCGAAACCTGCGGGTAAGAGGCAGGCACGCTACCCCTACGCCGTGGTACTTGTGGCTGAATAGTTAAACAAATCATGCGATATTTGACAAAAGTCGGTTTATTATTATTCTTATTATCATTATTTACAAATACATTGCAAGTGGAAGGTATTTCGGTTTCAATAACTGTTTGCAATATGGCAGCTGTTTATATCTTAAAATAGTACCTTCTTCTTCATCTTTTTCGACCGCTTTTCCCATATCTGTGGGGTCGGGGGTGCGCACTGTGTCACACATGTGGATTTGGCCCTGTTTTACGGCTGGATGCCTTTCCTAACGCCAACCCTGTAAGGAGGGATGTAATCACTATTACGTGTTACTGTGGTGGTTGGTAGTGTGGTGTGTTGTCTAAATACGAAGAGGAAAGTGTTGGGACAAACACAAACACCCAGTCCCCGGGCCAGAAGAATTAATCAGAAGCGATTAAAATGCCCGACCCAGCCAGGAATCGAACCCTGTACCCTCTGAACCGAAGGCCTCAAAGCTGACCATTCAGCCAATGAGTCGGACTATCCTCAAGTAGTACCACCAGAGGTTATATAGTTATGGAAAACCGCAAAACGAGATGGCATGCTAGACGAGATGAGGAGCGAAGTATTTGCCGTTGACATCCTCAGCCATTCACCAGCGCGTCCGAAAATCAATCAATCAATCAATCAATCAATCAATCAATCAATCAATCAATCAATCAATCAATCAATCAATCAATCAATACATACATACATACATACATACATACATACATACATACATACATACATACATCAAGCAATCGGTTTCCACAGATCTTCATTTAGGGCCGTTGCCCGGGTGGCAAATTGCCTAACAGTTGTTTACCTATTGTTTTCTTAAATGATTTCAAAGAAGTCGGAAATGCACCGAATATCTTCTTCTTATTCTGCTTACCCTCCAGGGTTGGCTTTTCCCTCGGACACAGCGAGGGATCCTACCTCTACCACCTCAAGGGCTGTGTCCTGGAGCTTCAGACGCTGTGTTGGAGGATACAACTGGGGAGGATGACCAATGCCTCACACAGGCGGCCTCACCTGCAATGCTGAACAGGGGCCTTGTGGGGGGAGGGGAAGATTAGAAAGGATAGACAAGTAAGAGGGAAGGAGGCGACTGTGGCCTTTAGTTAGGTACCATCCCGGCATTTGCCTGAAGGAGAAGTGGGAAATCACGGAAAACCACTTCCAGGATGGCTGAGGTGGGAATCGAACCCACCTCTACTCATTTGACCTCCCGAGGCTGAGTGGACCCAGCTCCAGCCCTAGTACTACTTTTCAAATTTCTTGGCAGAGCCGGGAATCGAACCCGGGCCTACAGGAGTGGCAGCTAATCACACTAACCACTACACCACAGAGGCTGACACCGAGCATCTCCCTTGGTAAATTAATTCCTCTTTCTATAAACGAATATTTGTCCCAAAATATCCTCTTGAATTCCAACTTTACCCACATACTAGCAGTTACCCGCGGCTTCGCTCGCGTGGATTTCGTAATTTGATAAAATTAATCGTTCCTCGACAGCTACTGTCCTAACGCATTATCTGAAAATCCCTAAAGTATAAAAAACGTACCGAAAAATTGAGTTTCATTTACCCCAGAAACTCTTTATAAATAACGTTTGTGGTACTACCTTTTCAGGCTGAGATGACCAAGCGACATACAACTGTACACGTGAGAAAAATATTCTCTAAACTCGGAAAAAACAAACATGTTTCTTTATTTTTAAAGGCGATTCAAAATACCTATTTCCACGTCTGTAACATCTTCAGTTTTGTGAGATATAAGTATTCTCATACAAAGAATTCAAGTAATTTCTCAAATCATTCACCCCCCTTAAGTGAATTTTCCGAAAAAACACTTGTTCCTTTATTAATGAAGGATCTTCCAAATACCAATTATCACGACTGTAACATCTTCATTTTTTGAGATATATGTGTCCCCATAAAAGGAATTCAACTCCTTTTCACCCCCACCCCCAAGTTGTTTTTCCCCCCAAAACGCGTGTTTCTTAATTTTTAAAGGAGATTCTAAAATACCAATTTTCACGTCTGTAACAACTTTAGTTTTTATTAGATGTAAATTTCCTCATACACATAATTCAATTAATTATTAAATTCTTTCAAACACCTCCCCCCCTCCCCATTGGACTTCCGAAATCTAAGGAATACATGTTCCTTTACTTTTAAAGGAGATTCCAAATACCAATTTTCTCGTCTGCAACATCTTTCATTTTTGAGATAATAGTATCTTCATACAAATAATTCAACTAATTTTTCAATTCTTCCCTCCCCCTATTAAGTGGATTTTCCGAAAACAAAAATACGTATTTATTTATTTTTAAAGGAGATTCCAAATATCTATTTTCATGTCTGTAACATCTTCAGTTTTTGAGATATCAGTATCCTATTAAAAAGAATTCAATCCTATTAACAGTCATTTTACCCCTCACACAAGTGTGTTTCCCGAAAACAAAAAATGCGCGTTTCTTTACTTTAATAGAGATTAAAAATACCAATATTCACTTCTGTGACGTGTTAAGTTTTAGAGATATACGGTGAATATTCTCATTTTAAAATGTAACCCCCTTTTTAGTTCCCCTTAGGTGGATTTTCCGAAAACAAATCATTTATGTTTCTTTACTTCTACAGGAGATTACAAATACGACTTTTACGTCTAACATTTTGCGTTTCTGAGATATACTGTAGATATAGTCTTTCAAAAACTTCACCCCATTTGTCACTCCTGTTTAATACCCCATTAACTGGATTTTCCAAAAACAACAATAAGACGTGTTTCTTTATTTCTAAAGGAGATTCCAAACAAAAAAATTTCAGGTCTGTAATATCTTTAGTTCTTGACATTAAAAGCATTCAACCCCTTTTAAACTCTCTTTCGCCCCCTCCTAGTGGGATATTCCAAAAACAAAAAATACGTGTTTATTTTTAAAGGAGATTCTAAATACCTATTTTTTCACCTGTAATCTTTTATATTTTTGAGATATAGATACACTGATTTAAAAAATTCACCCCCCTTTACACCCCCTAGCGACGGAATATCCAAAAATCCTCCCTTAACGAGCACCTACATTGCAATATAAATGTATCTTCAAAATTTCATTTCTTTATGTCCAGTAGTTTTTGCTCGGCGATGATGAGTCAATGAGGACATGTTATTTTATATATAGAGAGATAGATAGATAGATAGATAGATAGATAGATAGATTACGAATTCTCTTACTTCAAAGAACTCCGTTCAAGCATATTCTTATACTAATGTCATTCCACGCCATGTCTCTACTAAAAGTTCGGAACATACCGCTTAGTCGAGCAGCTCGTCTCCTCGCTCCCAAGTCTTCCCAGCCCACAGTTTCCAATATTTTCATCACAGTAAATTCTTATCCTCGTTCCGAGTTGGCGTAGTCCTTTCCAGGCACTCCCCATTAGAGGTGAGCTACATACAAATACCAGCCCCCATGCCGATCTCAAAATCTTTCCGGAAGCTTATAGGAAGTGTACGTAGGGCAGACTACAGGCTGTGAATGACGTCCACGTTACCGGACGATCGGTCGGCCTGAAAGTTCTCGGGTCTAATATCCAGTTTCATTCTGAAGGCTACAGAAAGGTGAAATAAACGGATGTGGAAAACCGCAGCTGCCCACGTTTTATCATCACTTCATTTCGTCCCTTATAGTCAATAGTCTAAGTCAATAGTTTATCTTCATTATCGTCTCTTCTTGTGAGAGGTTGTCTTGTAGCAGGTATACAGAAAATAGCTGACACTCGAAATGCCATACCCTGGTGTAAAGGTCGTGTGCCAGGGCTTATCTTTGTGCAGTGGACCCCGGCAGGTGTAGGCTATTCGCCGAATCGCGGTAGTGGCAGGGTGTCACATTGCACCATCCCACGAATATGTACGGCAACATCCGTATAATCTGCAGCGTGTTCGGCACTAGTGATGGGACATTCGATTCATTTTACTGAATCGATTCATTTGATTCCGTTCACGTTACTGAATCGATACAGTGATCCGATTCACGGCACATTAGTCACCGCTCCTACTGCATCTGTGTAGTACGTGCTGGTAAGACAGCAGCAACAGCATTCAGTGCTCGCAGCTGCCATCTGGTCTTCATACTATGAACTCCTTTCTTAGAAAAAATGCTAGTCACTCTAATACATCGAAGGTTTCCGGCGACGCAGGGTGAGAAAGGTTAGGATTAGGAAGGTAGTAGCCATGGCCTGAATTAAGGTACAGTCCCAGCATTTCCTGGTGTGAAAATGGGGAAACTACGGAAAACCATCTTAACGGCTGAGATTCGAACCCACCATCCCCCGAATACAAACGCATAGCTGCGCGATACTAACCGCACGACAACTCGCTCAGTCATTTTTGAAAATATGTATTTTTCTATTAGTTGAGGATTTTTTAAATCGTCATATTTTGTATAGGCTACCAGAGATGTACAGTAGCCCGCTGCGCGCTGGTTTTCTGATTCAACATACTGTTGGTTAAGTTACTGCGTCCGTCCAAATATGATTGAAGTCTTGTGCAACGATGTGACATATGAACTGAGACAATACTGAGCCGTTCTTCCCTATATAAAACAGGTACTTTTGAGTGGTCATGAGCATGACTCATAGTCATAGGGCAGGCTAGAGTCGAGTTTAATTGTCAAATGTCAACTAAGTTATAATACTGAGATTCATTATACTAATAAATAGTATAACGTAATAGTCTACCTACTTACTAGCTACTTCAGAATTGTGTTTTGACTACCTTTTTAACACTGTAAATAAATCCATCTATTATTTAAACCTCCTTGTAAGAAGAGGACAGTGAATACAAATGGGTATTATTTTCAAATGAGCTGAGCTCGAGAGTCCATTATAGCATACGATTCTTTCAGTGTACTATGGCTCACTGTATGTCTCGCTGCAGCTGAAGCTCGGCTCTCCGCCAGTGTCCAGTGAGCCGATAAGGAGTCGTGTGTATCATGTGTCTCACTGAGCCGTGTTCGTTCACGATTCTTTCGGTGTGCCATGGCTCCTGTATGTCTCGCTGCAGCGGAAGCTCGGCTCTCCGCCAGTGTCCAGTGAGCCGATAAGGAGCCGTGTTTATCTTGTGTCTCACTGAGCCGCACTCGTTCACGATTCTTTCGATGTGCCATGATTCACTGTCTCGCTGCAGCGGAAGCTCGGTTCCCCGTCAACGTCCAGTGAGTGCGCCACTCAGCATTCTCCGCTGGGAGTAAGCTGAATTGTGTGCCGTGGGCTCGCCGTTCCTGTGAATCGATTCACTCGGACACTTGAATGAATCGATACACTGCTTCGAATCATGCATTCAGTAGCCAGTACTATTCGGCACCTATCGGAGAGAGAATATGCTCCACGTATGGCCTTCTGCGAATGGGTCCATCGTCATCCCGAAGACTTCGTGAATCATACTTTGTTCACAGGCGAGGCCTCTTGGCATCTTCAATTTTCGCAACACGCACGTGTGATCGGAGAACAATCCCCGTGTTATGAGACGTTCCCACTACCAGGTTCGGTTTTCCATCAATGTTTAATGTTTTTGTTTACAGCGGCCACTCGATCTTAAGATACAACAGCACACCGCAACCGGTATAAACACTTGCACACGTATCCCGGCAGCCTCATTAGTAGCTACCACCAGCCACTGGATTGTATTTTTTGCAATTCCTAAAACATTACTTTGCTCGATAACAGTGCAATATACAGGTCTGAAACTTACGACATTGGGGTCTATTACTTGTGTTAATTTGGTGCATCAGTCACCTTCTGTCTGAGAACTGGAGTAGGAAGATCGAAGATCACCTTGCAGAAATGGGATTTCTGTACATCTAACACCCTGTGTGACTGCGGCGAGTTACAGACCGTTAAGCATATGTGAAACTGTTCTCTTTGTCCTTCATCCTGCTCTACTGAAGAATTAACTTTCACTGTACCTCAGGCCTTGGATGTTGCATTTTTGTGGGCAAATGCCATTTTTATATGTTACCACTCGAATGTAATTTGTTATACAGTATGTAATTTAAATGTATGATGTTACTGACGCAAATAAAAATAAGTTACCTTCCACCCTTTTCATTAAGAACATTAGTAGTAAGGAAAGTGTTATGGAAACATCAATTAAGCAGAACCGTGCACCCATGACCGAGCGAAAAAAAATGCATGGAGTTGCGCGGACTTTTGTTATGTTAGATGCGCGCGGCGTCCATCTTGGAAAATCTATAATAGCGAAAATCAAAGATAAACGGTAGCCACCTTGGAAAATCCAAAATGGCAACGACCACTGGTGGGTGGGGCGATAGGATTACCAACTCCACGTAGAAAAATGTGGAAAAGTCCATTGTTTCTGTTATGTTAGGTGAAGGTAGATTAGGTTTTGCGCGGTAGGCTCCATTGATAAATGACAACAGGGATATTTTTACGAAGGGTTGGTACCCCTGTCAAAGAGGGTGGAACACCCCTCTCAGGAGGCGGGACGGCCCTCTCAAGGGGTGAAATATCCACCTCAAGCTGTGGGGCTCCTCCTGAAAGGATTGGGGCAGCCCTTTCGATGGGACGGGACAATTGCGGAAGATGGCGGCCGTTGGGAACCCCCGGGAAGCTTCAACCCCACCCCACCCCACCCCACCCCACCCCACCCCACCCCACCCCCATGCCCTACCCCTGTTCATTAAAGCACCGACCTTTCCTATCTACTAATAACGTCTTATTTTTTGCGTATTACGAAGTATTTTACTGCTTTCGTAGACGCTGAGGTGTCGGAAATTTCTCCCGCAGGAGTTCCTTTATGTACTGGTAAATCTAACGGCACGAGACTGAAGTATCTGAACACCTTCAAATACCGTCGGACAGAGCCGGGTTCGAACCCTCCAACTAGGTCCCTGAAGGCCAGCGCTCTACCGTCTCAGCCACTCAGCTCAGCTACCCTTCAGCTTAATGCATAAAAATGTCGATCCTAATTTATAATCTGGGAAATTTTCTTTATGACTGGTTGTTTAGTTCAGTTGACTAGGTGCTCATCTCCTGCACCCATGATTGTGGATCGAATACCAGGGTGGTCGGTAGGCAGTTAAGAGTGCTTAATGGAAAGACCCGTTTAAGCCGATTTATTGACACGATAAAAGAACCCGATTTCAGTACAAAGTTCCGGTCCCTTAGCATCTCTGACCAACAGTAGCCAATAAGAACGGCAAACACATTATTTATTTGAACACTTAGGTTAGTGTTATTTACTCACTCCACAAGTAATAGTTTTATCCTCTCAAATCCAGGAATCGTGGAAACTACTGAAGATTCATTACTCTGCATACTTTCTCTAAAATCAGAACAATGCTAATAGACACAAACCATGTTTTCATTCAATAGATAAGTGGACAGTCTAAATTTGTAAAATGTAGAGGTGGGAGCGTCATAGCTGAGAGATATGGTCACTGGCACCTTACCATGGCGGTTGTGATTCGAATCCTGGTCAATCCTTATGGAAATTTTGATGGGAGAAGTCACCGGCATGCAGTTTAGATTTTCCATAAAAATGGAAGTATCGTGGCTATGACTGTATCAAAATTCACATAAAATTACACATTTACGGGCCAAAGATCCACATGGATCGACGCCCCGAACAAATAGCATTTTTGAAAAAGAACTGCAAGTTTGCCTAATTTTAAAGTAGAGCATACAAAAGCATTATAATCGGCTTTTGAGCTTTTGCTGTATCAAGAAAACAAGGTAAAATTCCTTACGTTTCGCAGAGAACTTTTCTCCACGTCTTCAGAAGAAAATCTCCTCTGCTCGCAAAGAAGACTTCTCCAAGAATAAAGGACTGAATTTAAAAATACTTTACCGTTGATTTATTGTAAGTGGTACTCTCGTTCGTCAGCAATCAAGATGTTTCTTTTTCGATCGTATGTGCGTTACGAAAGTACGACCCATAGCCTAGAGTGAACCATCTAGTGATGAAGAAAGTATGAATTTGAAAAACACCAAAACGGAATAACAATAATGAAAGGACAGGGAAGAGAACTAAAAAATAACCTAACCCCATGGCACTACAGCCCTGAAGGGCCTTGACCTACCAAGCGACCGCTGCTCATCCCGAAGGCCTGCAGATTACGAGGTGTCGTGTGGTCAGCACGACGAATCCTCTCGGCCGTTATTCTTGGCTTTCTAGACCGGGGGGGCGCTATCTCACCGCCAGGTACCTCATCAATTCGAATCACGTAGACTGAGTGACCATTGAACCAGCTCTCAGATCCAGGTAAAAATCCCTGACCTGGCCGGGAATCGAACCCGGGGCCTGCGGGTAACAGGCAGGCACGCTAACCCCACACCACGGGGACGGCAAGGAAGAGAACTACCTACGTAAATTCTTAATGGCTGGCAACGGCGTATTGTTTAATTGATACCCAGCGTCCCTAATGAAATTATTACAATTTTCACGTATTTCCACACCTTCCCGTATAATCCTAGACCTCTTATGTTTAGTGTGGGTACTAGCTCGGACATCTTGGAACACGATATCATGACCCGACATTGGGCGCGGTCAGCTATTGCTGACTTGTCCGGCTGCTCGATATGGATATTTCGTTGGTGTTCCTTGATGCGAATACCATTGGACCGGCATATTTGGCCAATGTATACCTTGCCGCAAGTACAGGGAATTTTGTACAACATAGGGTGTCATAGTGGGGACAATTAGTCCTTGCTTTTACCTAAACTGTGAGCTATTTTTTTGACAGTGCCAAACAGGGTTTTTATATCGTGCTTGCGGAGGATCTTGGCAATACTGTCTGTGGTATCGTGGATAAAAAGAAGGTAGGTAGTTCCCTTCACTTCTTCATTCTGTGACCTTTGCATAGCCGTCCTTCTGGGATGCACGGCTCTATAAATCTGCACATCGTTTTAACCAATACCTTTGAACGTGACTAAGTGTGTCCATCTCCTCGTGGATAGATGACGGCTCACAAATTCATTTCGCCCGCGTGGTGAGTGTCGAGAGAATGACCCTTTTTGTGCTGAATGGTGGTGATAATCTGCATGCAAAGAGCTATTTTCTTTCTAAAAAAGAAACCGGATGGCGGTCGTTAGGAGCAAAGTTCTCTGCGAAACGTAAAGAATATCACGTTATTTTCTTGACTCGGCAAAAGCCCATAAGCAAATTATGATGTCTATAATTACGGACCGTGAACGCATCAATTTAACTATTAGGGCATATGGTTATGGAAATTATTATTTAATAAAATTAATCTGATCATTTTTTAGAATAGCTAATTATTACAACTACAATGGTCATAGTAAATGATACTAAGTCCTGTACACATCACACTAACTCATCACCTTAGCAGACATTCGACCTTCCTCCTGTCAGGCCCGAAAGGTCAACCACCAGGTTATCCAATGCTCAGGCGGGTAAGGTCATTGCTGGGCCTGGTCCAAATGCTAAGTCACACGTAAGAAGTTTTAAGACAATAATGTCCGGCTTCACGGCTAAATGGTTAGCGTGCTGGCCTTTGGCCAGAGGAGTCCCGGGTTCGATTCCCGGCAGGGTCGGGAATTTTAACCTATCATTGGTTAATTTCGCTGGCACGGGGGCTGGGTGTATGTGTCGTCTTCATCATCATTTCATCCTCATCACGACGCGCAGGTCACCTACGGGTGTCAAATCAAAAGACCTGCACCTGGCGAGCCGAACATGTCCTCGGACACTCCCGGCATTAAAAGCCATACGCCATTTCATTTCATTTAAGACAATAATGTAGCCTTTAGTTCCTGAAAATGAAAATGAAAACCTACAACCTGTTTTCCAGTCATTGACCGGGTCAGGGATGGAATGAATGAAGCAGATATAGGCTATTAGTACGATGGGGTCGCCACTCCCAAAGTGATTTATTAATGAGTGATAGATGCTATGAAATGAGAATGGAGAATGTTGCTGGAATGAAAGATGACAGGGAAAACCGGAGTACCCGGAGAAAAACCTGTCCCGCCTCCGCTTTGTCCAGCACAAATCTCACATGGAGTGACCGGGATTTGAACCACGGTATCCAGCGGTGAGAGGCTGACGCGCTGCCGTCTGAGCCACGGAGGCTCCCTTTAGTTCCTATACGACCTATTTTATTGTAGAGAGATGGACGCGCACTACGATCGAGGTGTTAGTTTTCTTCCAATACTCCATAACATACAAAGTCTCAATCGAACCGAAAGATGAGGAGAATCACCAAACTTTTTGGGTGAAATTCATCGAGCCCCAGAAGTGCGATACAAATGATAGTGACAGCTGTCTGCAAGGAAGCAAAGTGGAAGCGATTTGCGGGAATTCTATCACCTCCAAGATCCATAAACAAAGCTTAGGAAGTTCCCTCCATAGCAGGAGGTAGCTTCACCATTCGTACAACTGTAACAGTCACGGAGAAATCCAAGCAAGGTGTGTTTCATTCCAGAGATCCAAATTTCGAGTAATACAACTGACTTGAATCTGTGTCTTTGTGTGTCCTAATGCCCAAGCACTTGGGTACGAGTCCATGGCGGATTGCGATTTTCATTTGTTTGTGCACATCATATTTAGTCAGGAAAAATGAAATGGCGTATGGCTTTTAGTGCCGGGAGTATACGAGGACAAGTTCGGCTCGCCAGATGCAGGTCTTTTGATTTGACTCCCGTAGGCGACCTGCGCGTCGTGATGAGGATGAAATGATGATGAAGACGACACATACACCCAGCCCCAGTGTCAGCGGAATTAACCAATTATGGTTAAAATTCCCGACCCTGCCGGGAATCGAACCGAGGACCCCTGTGACCAAAGGCCAGCACACTAACCATTTAGCCATGGAGCCGGACTTTAGTCAGGAATTAGTTACCGGTACCCCTTACCTCAAAGCAGAAAATCATTAAGCGAGTGTATGTGTTTTTGTTTCCAGTGTGATGATTGCATGTTATCCGACGTGCAGTGTGTGTTGGTGGTGGCGGTGGCGATGATGATTATGATGGAATAGGGAGCGTGTGAAACCTGGTGTTGGCACAACACGCTCAAGGCTAAAAATCTCCATCCGAGGGACGAATCATCATCAATAGCATCATATGCTCTCACTCCATATGAGACCCCTCCGTAGTGTAATGGTTAGCGCTATTAGTTCCCGTTCTCAGAGGTCTAGGTTCATTTCTCAGTACTGCCACAAATTTAAGAATAACAGGAAGGCTGATATGTAGTTAACAAGGTACATGCAGCGCATCGTAGGGGTTATGCCTGAAAGGAGCTGTATCACCTCCGGACGAGGACACGAATATGTTCCGTTTATAACTGGTTGACATGCTTGACTTGGGCACAAGGGGTCTCGGTTTCGATTCCCTGTCAGGTGGGGAATTTTAACATTCATTGGTTATTTCCTCTGGCTCGGGGACAGGGTCTTCTTCTTCTTCTTTATCTGTTTACCCTCCAGGGTCGGTTTTTCCCTCGGACTCAGCGATGGATCCCACCTCTATCGCCTCAAGGGCAGTGTTCTGGAGCTTCAGATTCTGTGTCGCCCAGGCGGCCTCACCTGCTATGCTGAACAAGGGCCTTGTGGGGGGGGGATGGGAACATTGGAAGGGATAGACAAGGAAGAGGGAAGGAAGCGGCCGTGGCCTTAAGTTAGGTACCATACCGGCATTTGCCTGGAGGAAAACCACTTCCAGGATGGCTGAGGTGGATATCGAACCCACCTCTACTCTGCTGACCTCCCGAGGCTGAGTGGACCCCGTTTCAGCTCTCGTACCACTTTTCAAATTTCGTGGCAGAGCCGGGGATCGAACCCGGGCCTCCGGGGGTGGCAGCTAATCACACTAACTACTGGCGGACGACAGGGTCTTCAACATTATATATCATACTAGCTAGGGCCGCAGACGCACAGGTCACCCGTGGGTGTCAACTTGAAAGACTTGCACCAGGACTGTCTGGACGCCACATGCCATTATTACTACGCCATTTCAGCACTGCGAAGAAGTTTGGAATTGAACCAAGGCTTTTGGAACGCCGTCTAGTATTGAGGAATTTTATACCACAACCGCTAGAACCTCCATGGCTCAGGCGGCAGTGCGCTGGCTTCTCACCACTGGGTTCCGTGGTTCTAATCCCGGTCACTCCATGTGAGATTTGTGCTGGACAAAGCGGAGGATACTCCAGTTTCCCTGTCATCTTTCCTTCCAGCAACACTCTCCAATATCATTTCATTTCATCTGTCAGTCATTAATCACTGCCCCAGAGAAGTGCGACAGGCATCGGCAGCCGGCAAAATTCCTGTCCTCGCCGCTAGAGGGGCTTCATTCATTTCATTCCTGACCCTGTCGAAGTACTGGAAGCATGCTGTGGATTTTTTTTATACCACCACCTCTCCTATCCTGCCAGCCAACATTCAAACAGTGATTTTTTTTCCCACCATTGGGACGCGAAACGGATAACCACAATGTTAGACCGTAAAGACTTAAAGCCAAGAGGCGGACTCTAACTTGAATCTTCCATAAAGTTATTTTCACTTTAAATTCTTTACCTTTCCTGGGGGCTTTTCCGAACCCTAGACTCCGTCCCTCAAACACCTACAGTAACACCCCACTGTCAGCAGCCCTGAAGATGGTTTCCCATGGTTTCCCATTTTCACACCAGACAAATGCTGGGGCTTTACTTCCATTAATTAAGTGCACGGCCGCTTCCTCCCCAATCCTAGGCCTTTCCTATCCTTTCGTCGTCATAAGACCTACCTGCGTCGGTGCGACGTAAAACAAATTGTAAAAAAATCTACAGTTACACCAGGACGCTGAGGGGTCGGAATTTACTTCCGCAGGAGTTCCTTTACGTACCGGTAAATCTAACGACTGTCTGGATGCCACATTACATTATAACTACGCCATTTCAGCACTGCGAAGAAGTTTGGAATTGATACACTCTGTATGTTGTTTACCATATACCAGAGTCCAGATTAATCTGTGGTAATAAAAGTCTTAACAGTGCACTTTGTCTTTCTGTTATAAAGTAGAACAAATTATTTTAATCGACTTGTCATAGTCTGACATTTGGTTTTGATAATAACATTCTTCTAGCTGCCTCTGTGGATCAGTGGTAGTGTCGGCTTCCGGATCCCAAGAGAGCGGGTTCAAACCCAGCAGAGAAAGTCGGATTTTTGAAGGGCAGAAGAAAGTCCATTCGACACTCCATGTCCTACGATGTCGGCATGTAAAAGATCTCTGGTGACACATTTGGTGTTTACCAGACAAAATTCATTTAATCTCAGTCACAGACGCCCAAGAGAGTTTCGGTTTACTCGGCCTAGAGTAAAACGGAACGTTGAAATTGACAAGCTGACAACCAGATGGTGCCAAATTAAAATGTCTGCACACGGTAGCTGAGGTCATACGATGATTATTATTATAACATTCTTATTGGTTTTACGTCCCACAAACTTCTTCTACCACTTTTCCTACATCTGTGGGGTCGCGGGTGCGAACTGTGTCGCACATGTGGATTTGGCCCTGTTTTACGGCCGGATGCCCTTCCTGACGCAACCATATTTGGAGCGTTGTAATCACTATTGCGTGTTTTTGTGGTGGTTGGTAATGTAGTGCGTTGTCTGAATTTGAAGATAAACATGTTGGGACAAACACAAACACCCAGTCCCCGAGCCAGAAGAATTAATCACACGCGAGTAACATCCCAGACCCAGCCGGGAATCGAATCCGGGACCATCTGATCCGAGGGCCTCAATGCTGACCATTCAGCCAGTGAGTCGGACTTACATCCCACGTCTAGCTTTGCCTTTGAGACGGTACAGGTGGGATCCCTCCATGAGTCCGACAGAAAAACCAACCAACAGATTAGGAAAGAAAGAAAGAAAGAAAGAAAGAAAGAAAGAAAGAACCATAAGGTCATTAATTTCTCTATTTCAATTTATTTCTCCATTTAGTAATCTATTCTAATAAAGGGAAGTCTAGGTGTAGTGTTGTATAAAGATAGGCTAGGTAGGGGAACAGCGCGAGGGAGGGGGGCAATACAGGGCCATGGGGCAAAACGGCGTGTGTGTCCCCATTTTGCTCCCCCCTCCCTCACAGTGTAATTTTACAGTAATTTAAGTGTTAAGTACCTACATTTCATTTTTTTTGCTATGGGCTTTACGTCGCACCGACACAGATAGGTCTTATGGCGACGATTGGATAGGAAAGGCCTAGGAGTTGGAAGGAAGCGGCCGTGGCCTTAATTAAGGTACAGCCCCAGCATTTGCCTGGTGTGAAAATGGGAAACCACGGAAAACCATTTTCAGGGCTGCCGATAGTGGGATTCGAACCTACTATCTCCCGGATGCAAGCTCACAGCCGCGCGCCTCTACGCGCACGGCCAACTCGCCCGGTATTTCATATTTTAAAGCCACCCCCGACGTTCAATCATAGTAGAGTACTTAGTGAAAGAGAATAAGAGGGAATCAACTACCCAATGAGTAAGTTTAACATTTTGTCCCGAAAAGGCGTTATGCTATTTCTCCATATTGGTAAAGTGAAAGAAAATCCAAGTGGTCGTCACCGTGGCAGTACAGCCTGTCGAACTGAGTCACCAAACAAAAATGACTTGATAACACAAACAAAAAAGGACGTGCAATTTCTTGTAAAAGGAAACTGGACCTCGAGCGTAGCAAGAGGAAATCTAAGAAGAGCAAGCCTATTCTTCATCAGAACATGAAGAATGGTTCTTCCGTAAAAAAATGAACGTACTCTCTCTCGACATTTCTTCTCTGAGCCTACAGAAAAGTTGGTTATCTGATGAGTCTGTCAAGGGTGGGCTCACTACGCATCTGGCGAGGAAGTGGATGAGGACGAAGGCGTCGTATATGTGTGTGACATGCGTAAACTGTAGTACGCCATCTGACCCCACACACCGTCAATATTTCAAGAAAAACATATTTTATTTTGTGCGTTCAACTGGAAATTTTGCGACGCGGTTCACACCCGTTACCCCACCGACATGAGAAAGGCGGTAGAAGAAGAACTGGAAATTTTAATTTGGTGTACTTTTATAGACAGATGTTGACAGCACTAGCGTTCCCGTCCTACCCCAAACACGCAACCTGTCTCCTATAGAAGTAAAAAGAGATATGAATACTAAAAGATTTCTGGTCAGCCTAGAAACTTAAAACTTGATGTCAGAGAACCTAATACCCTCGAGATCCTAGGGAAACCGAAAATTCCAAAAATTCCCCGAGGTTTCTGATCAGAGAGTGTTCGAATTTTATGCTCAAAAGCCAAACAGCCAAAGCATTTATCCAACCAGAGGGAAATATTTTCCAAAGTGATGACCTGTAATCAAACATACATACATACATACATTGTCATTAAAGACTGTTATGTCTTTCAGCGTTCAGTCTGCAAGCGTCTGTGAATTTACTAAACGTCGCCACAATCCTCTATTTGCCACTAGTGTTGTGGCCTCATTTAGTTCTATACCTTTTATCTTTAAATCGTTAGAAACTGAGTCTAACCATCGTCGTCTTGGTCTCCCTCTACCTCTCTTACCCTCCATAACAGAGTCCATTATTCTCCTAGGTAACCTATCCTCCTCCATCCGCCTCACATGACCACATCACCGAAGCCGGTTTATGTGTACAGTTTCATCCATCGAGTTCATTCCTAACTTAGTCTTTACCTCCTCATTCCGAGTACCCTCCTGCCATTGTTCCCATCTGTTTGTACCACCTATCATTCTCGCTACTTTCATGTCTGTTACTTCTAACTTATGAATAAGATATCCTGAGTCCACCCAGATTTCGCTCCCGTAAAGCAAAGTTGGTCTGAAAACAGACCGATGTAAAGATAGTTTCGTCTGGGAGCTGACTTCCTTCTTACTGAATACTTTTGATCGCAACTGCGAGCTCACTGCATTAGCTTTGCTACACCTTGATTCAATCTCACTTACTATATTACCATCCTGGGAGAACACACAACCTAAATACTTGAAACTATCTACCTGTTCCAGCTTTGTGTCACCAATCTGACATTCAATTCTGTTGAATTTCTTACCTACTGACATCAATTTAGTCTTCGAAGGGCTAATTTTCATACCATACTCATTGCACCTATTTTCTAGTTCCAAGATATTAGACTCCAGGCTTTCGGCACAATCTGCCATTAAGACCAAGTCGTCAGCATAGGCCAGACTGCTTACTACATTTCCACCTAACTGAATCCCTCCTTGCCATTTTATACCTTTCAGCAGATGATCCATATAAACTACGAACAGCAGAGGTGAAAGATTACAGCCTTGTCTAACCCCTGCAAGTACCCTGAACCAAGAACTCATTTTGCCATCAACTCTCACTGAAGCCCAATTGTCAGCATAAATGCCTTTGATTGATTTTAATAATCTACCTTTAATTCTATAGTCTCCCAGTGTCGTTCGCTAAAAAAATTCCTAAAAGACAAAATTTAATTTTAACACTAAGCCCTGAGAAAAGTTTGAGGGAAATTTTCGAGATATTAAGGAGGTAAGCAGACACGGTCAATTCCATGGGCAGTATGCATTTTTTCGTTGGATTCTTTCTTGAAACTCACTGCGATTTGTATGTAGTTATAGAGAAACCGATAGCGCACCATAATGAGGTATACCAGGCAACATGAGAAATGAAATAATTTGCCGTTGCTTTCCTCACTAAACCAGAAAGGCTATTGCTGTACGACTGAAGCCCTTCGTAACTTTCAGACGCACTAGTCGTGTTCTGAACATTATTACTCACCATCAACCATACCTCAGATGTACCATATGTGCCACAACCATAAATGACTGAGATTTTAGTGGAAGCGTAATTTTGCTGTGGCCAGAGCTCTAACAGAGGATAGTATTGGAGCTACATACAACGGATAATGGAATGTATTGTTTGTAGAAATCGTATGTATATTCTCAGTAGTGCAGCATCACAAACATCTTTAGACAGCCCTCCCATACCTATTTGGATCAGCTGCCTCTGACGAGATGGATGCAAAAATACTACACCTATCAAGAAAAGGCAATCCTCGAGTGTCCTTATCAAATATTTAAATCTAGATAGTAGAACTTGCAGTCTTCGCAGCGAGAGAGAACAATTCAAAATCTGGAAAGCAATTGAGTATGATGCTGGCTAAGGTCGCTGGCATTGAAGGATGATTAAATGCAAGAACTCTGTGTCGTTGGCTTCCGGCACGTTAAATCATTCCTGCGAGGTAAAATTCTGACACAGGCGTTTCTTACAATTTATAACAATTGAAGTGACGTAAAATAATTAATATTTGTATTATTATTTTAAGTATGCTTTGCTTTTTGTTACAATGAGCAGAAGCTGATCACATATTTCATTCAAACACAAATACTATCTTTGATGTTCACCCTAACTTTAGTTCCTGTTCTCCTCGATGCTTTTACTACCACTATAATTCTTCTCCATACATTATTTCTCCTTTCACCGACTAGTATCCTCAAGATGCCGGAGTTCGAAATTCACTATGACCGTCGAGCAAGCCCTCAAATATTAATAGTTCGTTGATAAGGTAATGCCCAGAAACCTATCTTCCGTAGAAGAAAATGAACGTATTTTCTCTGGACATTACTTATCTGTTTGTCAAGGGTGAGGAGGAGGATAAGGACGAACATCATTATAGCATAAATAATGGGTTTCCTCTTTCTAGTGGTTTAACATCGCACTAACACATTGAAGATTTTCGGTGACGAAAGGATGGGAGTGTAAAAATGGGAAACCACGGGAATGCATCTTCAGAGCTATACATCAAATACTGAAGATGTTACAGACGTGAAAATTGGTATTTGGAATCTCCATTACAAGAAAGGAAACATGTACTTCTTTATTTTCGGAAAAATCCCCTTAAGGGGGTGAAAAAAGGTGAGAAAATGGTTGCTATACCTTTTTGAGGATACTTATATGTCAAAAACTGAAGATGTGAGTCGTGAAAAGTTTCATCTGGGATCTCCTTTAAAAATAAAGAAACACGGTTCTTTGTCTTTTGTCTCTTGAAAACCTATATGGCGGGGGGGGGGGTTGAACAGGACTGATAAAGGGGGTGCATTTTTAAGATGAGTGTATCTCAAAACGCAACATGTTACAGACGTGAAAATTTGTACTTTTAATCTCTTTAAGTATGAAGTAACAAGAACTTTTTCCTTTTCGGAGAAATCACTTGTGGGGAGGGGGTTAATAGGACTGGAAAAGGGGTTGAGTTATTTGTATTAGGAAACTGGTATCTCAAAATATAAAGATATTACAGACGTGAAAATTGGTATTTGGATTCTCCTTTAAAGATAAAGGAACACGTACTTTTTTTTTCGTAAAATCTACTTAAAGGGAGTAAAAAGGACTGGAAAGGGGTTGAATTCTTTTTTGAGGATGCTTATACCTCCAAAACTGAAGATGTTACACACATGAAAATTTGCACATGGCATCTTCTTTAAAATAAAGAAATACGCTTTTTTGTTTTCGGAAAATCCAATTAAGGGTGGTTAAAATGAATTGAAAAATGAGTTTAATTCTTTGTATGAGGTACTTATATCTCAAAAACGAAGGATGTTACGAACGTGAATATTGGTATTTGGAATCTCCTTTAAAAATAAATACTCATTTTTTGTTGAGGGGGAGGTAATCAACTTAAGAGGGGTTTAAAAAGAGTGGAATTATTTTCATGGGGACACAAATAAGAAGTGGACTTGAAACAAGACGTCCCTAAGGGTTTTTGACTGCGGGATGAGGAATGATGACAAAAATATACGTTTATATGAAACCGTTTGTATTACGAAGTTAGAATGTCTAATGATATCCTAGGCCAGGGCCTCTCAGGGTGCATGCGCTTGGTGCATGCACTGTGCACGGTGCAAAAGACGACTTCCCTTATTTGACCAGAGTGCAGACCCCCCACTCCTCGATTTGGAGCAATAGCGCTTACTCACTCTTTCCTCGCGCCTGTCTCGCTCGCTCCCCCTGTCTCCCTCTACAACACTTGCTCCGTAGCGCTCTAAATCCGAGCTGACTTCAGCCGAGTAGAGCCGAGCTTAGCCGAGCATAGCCAAGTAGCCTAGAGACGAAGCGTTGGTCCGAGCTGAACCGAGCGGGACCGATGCACAGTGCACGGAGCTCTTGCGCCTCGATTTGCACGTGCGAGATTTTGGGCGTTTGAGAGGCCCTGTCCTAGGCGTTAAATAACAGAAGGTTTGAAACAAATTAGCCCTTCAGAGAGATAAATGGGGGTTAAGATCCGAAAAAAAAATAATTCCGTCCTCCGAAACAGTTTAACGTACGAAGGCAAAATTCCAAATAGCGGTATATATTTTAAATCCTAGGTGTGAAATAGAAAATATTTTTAAACGTTCCACCGCTAAAGTGTCAAATGAGGTTAGCTCCGTAAACTAAATTATTCATCCCTACAAAACCGTTGGGTGTACAAATTTGTAATTTTACGAGAATAGTCTTATTTTATTCCTAGGTGTAAAATACCGTATACTTCAAAACATATCTCCCCGAAGAGGTTTAGATAGTTGACTCTCAAAAACACAATATCCATTCTTCCGAAACTGTTTCAGGCACGAACATAACTTTTTCATGAAGGGTTGTCTTCTATAACCTAGATGTTAATAAGTATTTCAAAACATTCACCCCCCCAAAAATTTCATTCCTCCATTTCTGATCGACGTAAAAAATCAAAATTTCAGAGGTTGGTCGCTTTTACGTCCTAGATGTTAAATAAGATATGGTTAACAGCATTCAAATTCTTCCGTACTGTGTTCAAATGAGTGGTAGATTATAAAAAAATAAGCATTCCCCCAAAACAGTTTGACGTACGAACTGCGCAGTATTTTACAGGCTCAGCTGACAGTGGACTCTCCAAAATGTAAAACTTTGAATAATAACATTAATTTCAAAGCCGTAGCGAAGCACGGGTATCTTGCTAGTCTGTACATATATGTGACAATTTTTTTTATGAAAATCATTAAATTAATAATTTAAAACACCATTATATCTGAGAGGTCTAGACTTCAGACTAAGTGCTTACACCTGGTTAATTTCAAATTCCAGAATATCTTCACCATCAAGGTTTCTACTTCGTATCAGTGACATTCTCATCATATTTATTGTATCATATACATGAAGGAGAATGTCTTCGATCATCAGTCTTTTCTAATAATATTTGTATAAACTATAAAATAAGCTGTAATATTATGAGTTCTGTGTTACTGTGTGCGATATTAATTATTCGGATCCAGTATTGAGATATGTGCAATGGGTTATCGAAAAAGGGAGAATTTTCCTGACATGTGGAAAATGGCACAAAACCATTCTCAACATGTCACACTCGCGATAATGTTGTGTACGTTAGAGAGATTCAAATGAAGCTCGGGCAGCACTGGCCGCACAATCAACTCAATCAACGCAACGACTTTTCGAATATCATCATGGAATTTTTAACTACCTACATAGAAGAATGTACTTACAAAGTGAGTAACATTTCGTGAAGAAACATAGAAACCACGGACAATCGCCAGGCGGGAAACCCGCATTAATATACTGTTTTAAAACTTAAAAGCTTTAAAACTGGAGGTTTTGAGTCCTAAAGGTGATAAAAGGAACCAGATGTGCAGACAGAAAGATAAACTATACAGTGAGGCTGATAATGTATAAAGTTTCATTTTACACTAATTGGTGTAGAAAGTGTTGAAAAACATCGTAATCGGTTCAAGAAGACTTCTCCACCCAGTTACAGTTAAAAAGGAATTGTCAATCTTTTTAAATCAACGACCCCTTTTTAGCTGCTTGAAATGTTGATCTTCAATCACTTTGTTTGCAATGTGTACGTAACCTCTTTGTATGCGAGATACAGAAGCTACGCTGAGTTCACAACTACACAATTAGTTGCTATTTTTTTTTGCTATTTTGCTTTACGTCGCACCGACACAGATATGTCTTATGGTGACGATAGGATAGGAAAGGCCTAGGAATGGGAAGGAAGCGGTCGTGGCCTTAATTAAGGTACAGCCCCAGCATTTGCCTGGTGTGAAAATGGGCTACAATGATCAGAATAGTGACCGAATAAAAAGACAGATTATTTCTTGAAAATTGTGTTATAATGGATATCACAAAAGTTAAACCAGATGTGCCACAATTAATAAAAACAAGCAAGGCCACATATCACAACAACTACCGTAACTAAAATTACTCCACTCATTAATTAATGTTTTAATATTGTTGATGTTCTCTGTTAACAGCTCAGTTTAAGAAAAGACCAAAACCTTAAAATTAAAATTTTAATATCATAATTCCAATAAAAGTTTCCTTAAAAGTAATACTCTTCTTAAGAAGCACTTCAACAACGGGTACAGTGGAGCTGAGCAGTGTCATGATATAGGACCTAATGTCATTCACTCCCCTTGGTCGAGGTCGAACCCGGAGACTGCTTTAAAAGGCAGTGGATAGCAAACCACACGGTCTTTCACGTCAATAATTGTGCATTGCGATCTTGATGCTACAATTCCTTCAGTGACTCCGCACTATTATGTTTTCTCTTAACTTCTTTTCTTAAAAGACAGTACCAATTGAACCTGAAAATGCCACTACTTGAAAATGATATTCCTAGAAGGATCAAATTGAAAATTATCGGAAATAATTTTACGTGATGACTGATAAGTTAGTTGCAAAGATAATCATTATATCTCCCGAAATGACTCGCTTATTACTGTAAAGTGTAATAAACGAAACTAAACTATTTCACACCGAACAGTTCCATCCATCTTCTTCCATAGATGAGCGTATTACGTCACGTTCTAATGTAGGCGCGGGGAGTCACAGGGATTAGAGATCTGAGATACCAACCTCTACGCTGACGCTGTGTTCTTCCTTCCATACAAGTCTTTCCTCAATCAGTGCATGAATCCTATTCTACCTGGCCTTTGCCCAAATTTCTTGCAGTCGGCACTTTGAGTAGATTTGGCCCAGTTTTAAGGTCGGATTTACGTCCTAGCATTAACCCTAAGTGGAGGGATGTACCCATTATTGTGTACTTCTGTAGTGGTTTGTATGTGGTGTGTTTAGCTTAGATGAACAGGGAGATAAAGATATGCACAAACAATTAGTCCCCAAAGAAGAAGATTTAACCATACGTATTTAAAATCCCTGGAATCGAATCCGGGCTATCTGAAGCGAAGACCGAGACGCCGACCATTTAAGCAAGGATTTGAACTCAATCAGTCCAGGATACGCTGGTATAATGTCTTATTTAAAGTCACATGGTACCTAACCTTGGTGCCTAACCATAGCCAAAACAACTATATTACACTCTACCATAGCCCATACAATACTATAGATTACAGGACGGTTACAAGTTCATGGTACTGAGACCAAAGCCTCGTAACTGAAACAACAGAATAAAGCTTATTCGAGTGTAAATTAAATCACAAAGACAAATATGTTGTGGTTGTGAATAGGAAGGTAATACAAGCCGAGGCATTAACAGGATCTTCTGTAACTGAAAATCCACAGCCTGTTTCCAATCAGTTGACCGGGTCAGAAATGGAATGAATGAAGACGCCTTCTGGCGGCGAGGATGGGAATTGTGCCGGCTGCCGAAGCCTGTCGCACTCGTCTGGGACAATGATTAATGAACGATTAATGAATAATATTGGAGAGTGTTGCTGGAATTAAAGATGACTGGGAAAACCGGAGTACCCGGAAAAAACCTGTCCTGCCTTCGCTTTGTCCATCACAAATCTCACATGGAGTGACCGGGATTTGAACCACGGAACCCAGCTGTGAGAGGCCGGCGCACTGCCGCCTGAGCCACGGAGGCTCATCTTCTGTAACTATGACTGTGAAATGCTGTGTTCAATTCCATTCTAGGTATTTACTGCAGAGTCATGTTTTACCTTGTGTAAAGGATCAAGTAACGCAGTTTAATTTCACGGTTACACAGGTAGGTTTCACGTGACGTTGGGGCACGAAATCTCTAAGACTGGAGAGGTAGCGGCCATATCCTTAATTAAGGTACAACCCCGGTATTTATCTGATGTAAAAGTGGGAAATCATGGAATATAATTTTTCGGACTGACGACAGTGGGGATCAAACCCACCATGTACTGACTCGAAGACTACAGCTGCATGACCCGCACCACGAAACCACCTTGCTTGTCGAGTCTATGTTATCTTCTAAAGAGAAGGTCTTCACAGGTCTGGATGTTCTTCAGCTCAGCAAATAGCAGAAAATGTTGGTCATGCATGAGCTGATGACATCTAAGTGTTTCTTAAAATGGAAGCTTATATGGAACGTTTGTTTCATGTAGCTATGTAAAGCGAATGCGATAAAACGCATTAAAAATTATTGAACCTAATTAATGTCACTGCCTGCAGCGGGGACTGAATGTTGCCGACAAGCCCCGCCCCTTTCCATTAGTTTAACCGTTTCTTACGTTCTCACAAGGTATTTTCGTGGAATTATTAAGTATTAGGTGAACAATCAGTGAGCATTATAATGCGACTTTCTATCAAATTCCTCGTGAACGAGTTGGAGATGGAACTGGAGCAGACAGCTATGACAGCCTGTAGGAGACCGGAAGTTTGCCAAGCTAGTCTCACTCCTGACAGTTATGCCACCATCAGCGCAGGAATGAACATGGAACCTCGTTCGGTTTTATTACAAGCCTACGTTGAACAAAATTCTTCAAAACTCGATTGCCTTAATTTCAGTAGTTTTCGATTGTATTTTACAAAAACGTCTGTTCGCCGTCCATATCCTCCAACCTACCTCATATACTTTCGGCCACATTTCTTCATTCTTTAATGAAATATATTTTTCCCACGAACAGGGTGTGTGTGCTCTTGTGTGGTTTACAATTTCATGTATGAATCCAAACTAATTTTGATAATTTGTATTCCTCTTGTTTGTTTTCTATAAATTCATTTCGGTTCGGATTAATAATAACGATAATGTTATTGGCTTTACGTTCCACTAACTACTTTTACGGTTTTCGGAGACGCCGAGATACCGGAATTTAGTCACGCAGTAGTTCTTTTACGTACCGGTACCAGTAAATCTGCCGACACGAGGCTGACGTTTTTGAACACCTTCAAATAGCATTGGACTGAACCAGGATCGAACCTGCCAAGTTGGGGTCAGAAGGCCAGCGCCTAAACCGTCTGAGCCATTAGCCCGGCGGATTGGATTGGGAAGAAAGTGGCAATGGTACTGAAAAATGACTCACATCAGTATGATATGGGAAAACTGTTGAAAGAATGGTCAACGGTGGATCTTGAGAATAATGTCTCCTTAAACCATGGATGATCAACAGATCTCTAATGCGCTGACCTACTTCGGTCGGTAAGGATTTCTCCATACATCCTCTCACAGGAGAGATTCAAGACAAACTATATACCGTGGACAGATTTCGAATGCTCTCGCCTGGTGTCCGCTACACTTTCCATCGCAGGATACCCTAAGGGAGTTTATTTTGAGAAAAGAAACAATATTTCATAAGTTTTATGTAGACCACTGCAGAGCAGTTCAAACCTCTGGTCGGGGCACTTCTCTGACATTCGCCATAGGCCCTCAAAATTCTAGGCGGTTACTTCACCATATCCAGTTGGAAACAGAGTGCATCTATGTGTTCCGAAAGTTTTCACACAAGTCGATAAAATCGATCGGCTTTATTTTAACAACAAAGGACATTAATGAAATAAATAAAGAAATAAACGTAGAAAATATACTGACAGATACACTATTTTACACTTTTTTCGTTCGACCTCATGGCTTTCCATGTGACGCAGTAGGGAGACGGCTCGGCAGGAGACGGACATCTTGTTCTCACCCTTCAAGACTCCTCATTACTCATCACAGATGAAGGGTATACAAGAGCTGACCCAACAGAATACACTGTCTTGTATTTTTACACCTACTGAAAGAAACGAATTTTTGCTGACGTTCAGCACTGCAAAGTGGCGACCCTGCATGTTTCTCACAAGGGAACTGTTCTGGTTGGACCAAACCGATTGCAATGAAACTTGGTAAGATGATCAATTAAGACATCAGAACATTGCTGCACGCCTGCCGTTGTTACATAGGCTTTCCACAGCATGACAAAATTAGTGATTCGGAACAGGAATCCGACATTTTCCTTGTTTGTGATAATAAAAGATTGTATTAATAGCATGCACGTTTATACAGGGTTCTTCAGCTAAGATGTCCACCTAAAATAACTCGTGAACTGTTAAAGATATCGACGTACTGTTTTCATTTTCAGAAATGCTATTAAGGGGCAATGCTATTGGGTTTGCAGTACTTTTTCAAAGCTATCAATATCTGCTATTTCGTCTCCATAAGACCTAACTGCGTTGGTGCGACGTAAAGCCAATTGTAAAAAAATAAATATCTGCTGAGATAATGGCACTAACTTTCTTCGAACATAACTACACTGTTTCCTATCCCTGCAGTTAAACTTAAAAACATCATAAATTCAGCGCCGTGATTATTTTGAAAATCGGACAAAAACTCCTGTAGAACATGTCATGTATTCAAACGTGCTTCATTTGCTAGCCTGGAGCTGCTCTATTCGGTTGGCGCTATGAATGAAACATGATCTAGCTGCTGACATACCGAAATCATATGATTGAACATCTTTAATATAACCTTAGGTAACAGGTAAAGGAAAAGCAGATATACGACGGGTTTCCTTTCCTATCCGACTTCCCTTTTTCAAACCTGGTTCTTTTTGATCCGGACGATGTTAGGTTAGGTTTAAGCAGGCTGGGGAGCCATTAATTTCACGGCTTTCGTGGCCGTTCCCTCCTTTGTGTTCATTTTTTGAAGGATCGAACCATTTCCTTTATCCCTTCCGATTAGTGTTAAAAAGGTGTGATGGCACAGTTGTAGTAGTTGTACTTCTTAAAATAATACTTCCACTACCATCATTACTTTCAAACATTCAGAGTAATGTAAGGCTTTTCTTTCTTTTTGTTTATTAATGTTTCTCATTCTTGTTCTGCCAGTCTGACTCGTTGGCTGAATGGTCAGCGTACTGGCCTTCGGTTCATAGGGTACCGGGTTCGATTTCTGGCCGGATCGGGGATTTTAATCGCTTTTGATTAATTATTCTGGCTCGGGGACTGGTTGTTTGTGTCCGTCCCAACACTCTACTCTTCATATTCACACAGCACACTACGCTACCAACCACCACAGAAACACGCAATAGTGATTAAATCCCTCCATGTAGGGTTGCGTCAGGAAGGGCATCCGGCCGTAAAACAGGGCCAAATCCACATGTGCTACGCAGTTCGCACCCGTGACCCCACAGGTGTGGGAAAAGCGGTAGGAAAAGAAAAAGAAGAAGAAGAAGAAGATTCTTGCTCTGCCACTTTTACCACAATCGGGAGTGGATGCGGTTGTGATCAGTGTAATGCATGTTGATTTGGCCCTGTTTTAAGGTATGGTTTTCTTTTCTTTCTAGTGTTCGCAATAACTCTGGTGAGTTTTCGGCGACGATGGAATAGGAAATCGCCAGGACTGAGACGAAAGCGGCCATGACCGTAATTAACCTCTTAACATACCAATTATTTACAAAATTGTGATCTTTTTTACCTAATTTTTTATTGTTAAAATGGGCTATTTATTGAAAACTAATGACAATGTTAACAATGAAAATACATTTTTCGAACTTAACAATGAAATATAAGGCACCGAAAAGTTCTTGTTTTAAAATCCCGAGTATACTCGTGATATTTTTATACGGGTTCTAAAATAAATAACACAGCACTAAACAGATGGCAAAAAATACAACATGACACTCAATACTGTTCATATGTTTGTGGCTGTGTGAAATGCCCTAAAACAAGGATCAACACACAACGCTACATCGGGAGGGAAGGCCGCGAAAACGAACTGCCTGAGTCACCGACATCCACTACGGTTGAGTCAGATACGTCTGTTGGCAAAAATAGGACCCTGAAGTAATAATTTCATAAACATTTGGCGGAAATAATGAGCGACATTCCCGAGTATACTCGGGATTTTATTTTATATAAATATATAAAACCCCGAGTATACTCGGGCTTTCATGTTAAGAGGTTAAAGTACAACGTGTGAAAATGGAAAATCTCGGAAAGCCATCTTCAGGGGTGTCGATGGTGGGGTTCGAACCTCTCATCTTCCGAACGCAAGCAAACAGTTACGGTCCGTGCACCGCGCAGCTAGCTCGTGTGGTTATTTTGTTGCAATTGGCTTTTACGTCGCACCGACACAGATAGGCGACGATGGGACAGGAAAGGCCTAGGAGTGGGAAGGAAGTGGCCGTGGCCTTAATTAAGGTACAGCCCCAGCATTTGCCTGGTGTGAAAATGGGAAACCATGGAAATCATCTTCAGGGCTGCCGACAGTGGGAATCGAACCCACTATCTCCCAGATGCAAGCTCCGAGCTGCGCGCCCCTAACCGCACGGACAACTCGCCCGGTTCGTGTGGTTTAAAGTTACGTCTGTGTAATAATGCTATCACTTAGAAGGCGTCGCATATCCATTTTTCCTTTACCTGTTGACGTACCGACAAATCGAAAGGTTGTAAATTGTACAATTTAATTTATCATAGCGTATTGATGAGTACAGTATAGTGAATACCTAGGTGTCAGAAGAAGGTGGAGGAATTCTGTACGTCAACAGCTAACTCAAATCTCGGAATGATTCAGTATCACAATCCTGTTTCGGGAAGTTACTTTACGCGCTCAGCTTCGACTGTGGGTGATCACTGATGATAACTAATGAATGAGGAAGAGCACACCATGAGCCTCTCACTGTTTACAATTCCAGGATTCACTGCTTTAGAGAAATAACTAATTGTGAAACTAGAAGAATCTGTTGTTACTATGTGTCGATTCGCTTATTTCTTCTCGTCATTCGGGGAAAGTGCTTGAATGATACAGGAAGCTCAATACAGCAAGTGTTACATCCGATACATTCTGTCCCTCAACGGTGATAGTTATATACAGTACGGCGACCTCATACGTTAAGGAAAAGTCAATAGCAGTTAAGTAAATGGAAGTTACCATCATTTTTACACTTTGTAGGGACGACAGCTGCGAAACTACTGGCTGAGTCCGATGCTTACATTCCACTCTCCCATGCTCTGTTTGAGATGATTCCGATACTGTATTTGTATGAGGAAGAAACATTATGCACTCTTACGACAGCAAGAACAGAATTTTAGTAACATGTACAGTATATGAATATATCAATATTTTAGGGCTTTAATACAGTACCTCTGTATTATTTATAATGGTCGGGCTGAGTAAGGGTTGCCATAAGGTTCAGGATGAAATTCAGGACACCAACATCGATAAGTTCCAAACATAGGCGCCGACTCCACTGGAGCACTTGCCCCTATGCATATAGTGGTACGGGGACGCAATCGTGTTTTTGCTCCCGTAAAAATATTTTATATATTCAGCCTTGCTCCCGTGCTCAAAACCAAAATTTGGCGCCTGTGGTTGCAAGTAGTGTATTTGGGTCATTCCATGTGAACTCTCCCATCCATTACCAAACGACACACTTGTTATAGGACGTTAATATTAAAAATCAAATAGAGAAATAATAAGAAATCATGGCTGAAGTAAAATACTTTTTTACAGACCACTCCAAAATTATATAATACAGGTAAACCCCGTTATACGCGGATTCGTTACCCGCGTTTTCGCATTTACGCGATTTTGGTTTTAGTCTAGTGCTGCCATCTTTTAAGAATACTGTACGTGGAATCTGTAATGCCTTAAGGCGGGTACAGACATGCGGTCCTAACTCTAACCTACACTATATTGCGCGCCAAGGTTAAACGAGGCGAGCATGTCTCTACGCGGATCTTCTGTTGTGTTTGTCGAGACTTGGATCGTCAGTTCCGATCAGTAGAGCTGTGAAGTTGCACTTGACAGGCGTATTTAAAACGCCGGATAACAGGAAAGAAAGTGTGCCTGTCGAAGTCATATTCGTTAGAAACAAAGTTAGGAGTTTTGGATCGCTATGAGAAAGGTGAGCGTATTGTTGATATTCAGCGTGCTTTGGGACTTAGTGAATCCACTGTGAGAACTATTCGTGACAATGCCGAATCAATTCGAAAAAAACTGCTCAATCTTTTGCTAACTTAAGTGTGACTGGAATGGCCAAATCTCACTCGGAAGCGATGCAAAGAATGGATCGGATTGAGCATCACAACCAACCACACATGCCTTTCTCCGGAGCTGCTATTCAAGCTAAAGTCAGGAGCTTGTATGCAGAGTTTATTTTATTATTGTGTGTTTAACTGTTACATTTTTAAGTGTATAAAGTTTGCATTAAAATGCGTTTAAGAAACATGTTAATTAGTTTTCTTTTTTGTTTTTGTAGAAATACTAATAATATTTGCTATTTTAAACTTAACATGTGAGTAAATGGAAACCTAACCCTATATTTTACATATAAAATGACTCTCGATTTACGCGAATTCGGTATGCGCGGAAATTCCGCGGAACGTAACTATCGCGTATAACGAAGTTTACCTGTATTCAGTATTATTTGCATCGATTTTAAGTAACAGATGGGGCATTCCCTCTCAAAAGCATTTGAGAAAATGTTTAAATAATTTGCTCTGATTTTAAAAATTGAGGACATCTAGGGATTTTTTAAAAATTGAGTCAGGACATCGGGACACATGCTCATATTCAGGACAATCCCGCCTTTTCAGGACGTATGGCAACCCTAGGCTGAGTGGCTCATACGGTTGAGGCGCTGGCCTTCGGATCCCAATTTGGCAGGTTCGATCCTGGCTCAGTCCGATGGTATTAAAAGGTGCTCAAATACGTCAGTCTGGTTTCGGTAGATTTACTGGCACGTAAAAGAACTCCTGTGGGGTAAAATGCCGGCACCCCGGCGTCTCCTAAAACCGTAAAAATAGTTTTTTTGCTATTTGCTTTACGTCGCACCGACACAGTTATGTCTTATGGTGACGATGGGATAAGAATGGCCTAGGAATGGGAAGGAAGCGGCCGTGGCCTTAATTAAGGTACAGACCCAGCATCTGCTTGGTGTGAAAGTGGGAAACCACGGAAAACCATCTACAGGGCTGCCGACAGTGGGGTTCAAACCGTAAAAATATTTAGTGTGACGTAAAAAACCAATGACATTATTTATTAATAATGGAAGCTGAAATATGATATACTGTAGTATGAAATCTTGGTGATTCTATAATAATAATGTTACTGGTTTTGCGTCCAACTAACTGTTTTTACGGTTTTCTATTTATATACAGGGTTATTCATCCAAGTTGTCCACCTCAAAAAAACTCGAGAACCGTCAGAGATATTGACATTCTGTTTTCACTTTCAGTAATGGTACTAAGGAGCTCACAATCAGAATTATAGTACGTACCTTTCCATGCTGTCAATATCTTCTAAGATAATGGTACTAATTTGTTTTTAAAAAGAACTGAACCGTTTTCTACACCTAGCCTTAAACTTACAAACATTTAAGTTCAGCACCGTGGTTTATTTTTTAAATTGCACATGTACTGCACTTCTCTCGAGAAAATGTAATTTATTCAGACGTGCTTCATTTGCCAGGCTGCCGTATCCGATTCGCGCTGCGTATGAGATTGGTATCAAATATGGTGACGTAATTTACCATACTCAAGTAAGGTGGCTAAGTCGTGGTCAAACGTTAGCTAGAATTTTTTGCTCTGTGAGAGGAAATCTATTTCTCGAGAAGAAAAATCAAGCGTGTGAATTGTAACGTGACTCTGACTTCTTGTCCTGCCCAGCATTTCTAGTTGAATGACCAAACCTTTGAATGACTTGAACCTGGTATTACAATGCTAGACAACTTATCAGTAACGCGTACAACGCAGTTAAATCATTTCAGTTGAAACAGTTCAAAATACAATTTTATTTTGGCAGAATTACACATTTTCCTATATACAATGCCCTTAAAAACCAATATCCAGAAATATCTTTCGTAATTGTTTCTTCTTCAAAAGTTCTTCAGGACACTGAAGATCAGATTACTAATGGGTATGTCGATTTCGTAAAATTGGTTTCAGAAATGTATTTTTTCCTGTCTTTTTTTACTTTTGATGTTAATAGAGTACCAGAACTGCTAGAGATTAGATCTAGAAGGTTTTCCGTGGTTTTCCATTTTCACACCAGGAAAAATGGTAGGGGTGTACCTTAAACCTAGAACACCATACTTACAAAAATGATGCATGGATACCACAGTGGGGTCTGTCGGACCCTGTTTCTATGTGTTCATTATAATCACATGTTTTGTTTGTTATCGTTTATTTTTGTATATATCTGATATAGGGTTGGTGTAAGCAAGAAAATATCATTTTTGACTCATTACACTTATCTCCATTCATTAATGGATTAATTTCCTTTGTGAATGGTGAGTTAGTTTGAAAGTGGCAAGTTTTATGGAAGTGAACATTTTCCTTATTACTTTGGTGAAACGTTATCGAGTTTTGCATAATAGTTTGAGTTAATAATAATAATAAAACAATAAATTTGGGTTGATATCTAAGACAGATTCCTTAGCGAGTGTGTCCAGTTAGCTTCACAACAGGAGTTCCTGCTCTGAAACGGGAACTACGTTGTAAGCAGCACAGGAATATACTGTCTGTAGCATAAAGACAACATGCATATGTTCCTGACATCAGGACATTCATTCGATAGCCGATGACACAAGAGGAAGTTACTGCCACATTGAAATAAACCAACGTTTATCACAACGCTGGGGTTCCTGTGACCCTGACCTGCACGTATTACCAGCTGCAACTGATAGATTAGAATCACTCATTGCAGATCCCAGTTAGTAAACAACTTTTTACATATACAGTATGCCCCGGAAGTAGAAGTAGAAAAGATATGCAAAGATATATTTTACTCCGGGTCTCTAAGACCCCAATGACGTGTTCCGAGGTTAATTAGGGCCACGGCCGCTTCCTTCCCACTCCTAGCCCTTTCCTTTCCCACTGTCGCCATAAAACCTATCTGTGTCGATGCGACGTAATGCAAACTGAAAAAAAGTAAATCAGAATAACTCACAATTTTAATTTAATTTTGTGAATAGAAAAATAGGATATGCCAAACAAGACATAGAGAAACATACTTACTGAAAAACTATAAACTAGCGAGTACTTAAAGACTGCGATGATTCAGAGGTAAGTGGTTCACAGTCACAAGTTAATGTGCACAGTCGGAACATGAAAAATGAGCCTGGTGCAGTCATATGAATTGTTTGAATATTTCACAATTTAAAATTGTTAATCTCGGTGTGGTCTTTCATGTTAGGTGTTAGGTTAATAATCTTGTTCACTAAAATGATTTATGTTTAATCTCAAATATAAGGATGTTCGTGGATAATATGGTGTCTGGGGCCGATGACCTTCGATGTTAGGCCCCTTAAAACAACAAGCATCATCATCAATATGGTGTCTTGCCTAGGGAATACAGGGTGGCTGGTCCTTCACTTCGAAGTGGGTCGTATATTATGCTCAGCATACAAACTGTCCAAGCAGTTATTAGCCTTATCAGTAGGGCCCGGATATTTTAAAAATGCATATGCGCATATGCAAATGCATATTTTGAACGTTAGTGCATATTTTGAAGGTTGATGCATATACAGGTATATTTTTCTCTTATGTGTGATCGATTATCTATTATTTCTGAAGGAAATTAAAAATCTAATGAATACAAGTAGGTAGACGGATAATGCACCATTTCACAACAGCTATTTTCTCCTTTCCGGCAATTCTTTCTCCTTACAAGGTTTGCTTAAACAAGTATGATCATCTGTTAACTTGCTGGTCGTCTGTTGCAGTGTTTTACCAGATTAAACTGTAAAAATACCTAATGATGAGGGCTCTATGTCTTTTTTTTAAATTAAACAGTGGATATCAGGCAATAGTGACTATACAACTGAGGGTAATGTACTATACTGTCAATTGTGCAATAAGAGTGTAAAATGTGACAAGAAAATTTCAAATTGAACAGCATTCGGAAAGAACTTCACATCTGAGATCAAAACAGCAAAGTAAGAATACACAATGGCAACTTTTAACCGACGTGAAAACACGGTGTGAAGTTAGTACATGTTCAGCTGATGTTTTTGAAGTGTTTGTATGCAGCAACATTCCACAGCATAAATTGAATAATCCACATCTACGCTCGTTTCTTGAAAAGTATTGTGCTGATCAAAGGATACTAGATGAATCAACACTTAAAACTTTCACGGTACGCTTCTATCGTCTTTCGATACGATCTGACATAGGAGGGAACTGCGTCTGGATAACGGTAGATGAAACAACCGATTCGTGTAGCCTAGTGAATCGGAGAGTGATTGTTACAAAGTGTGCCTTTTAGTCACAGATACAGCTTCGTATATGTTGAAAGCTGGTCAGTCTCTTCGAGTAATTTTTCCAAATCTCATCCATGTCACATGTTTGGCCCATGGATTGCATCGTATTGCAGGGGATACGTACCCTCAACAAAGTAATTTCAAGTGGGAAAAAACTGTTCCTAAAACCACCAGATGGTGTACAGTTGTACAAAACTCATCTGTTCAGGTTTGTCTTCCACTGGAACCTGTTCTCGCAAGATGGGGAACTTTGTTATCCGCAGTATCGTTCTACCAGGTGAACTTTAATCAAGTGAAAGATGTAGTTAAAGGTATTGATGATAGTCATACTCCGTGTGTTCGTGAAGCAAAGTGCGCATTTGAATCTGAAACTGTATATAAAGATATCAGTTTCATCCATGTGCATTATTCATCACTTTTGAAGGTGATTAAGGGCCTAGAAAGTCGTGGTCCATCCCTACACAAATCCCTTCAGTTAATTCAAAACACCATTAGTTCTTTTAATGGTGTCCCTGGTGAAACTAGAGAAAAAGTAAAAAGGAAACTCAGTGCGGTTTTGGACTCAAACCTAGGACTGAAGGAGATTCAATCCATAAGCAACTGCATAAGTGGAATCAGGCAGTCTTTGCCATAAGAAGGTTCCGAGCAGGCAGTGCCAGTGTAAAAGTATTGCCCAATTACGTCCGTCGATGTAGAACGATCATTTTCAGCGTATAAATTAATTCTGTCCGACAACACAAAATCATTGACCCCTGAAAACATTGAGAAACTTTTGATAACCTACTGCCATGCATCATTATGCAAGGATTTAAACATGTTTGTCAGTTTAACACAGAGTTAAAATTAAATAATACGTCTGGTAGTACATTTTGTTTCATTTTTAGTGCATATTTTCGTGCATATTTTCAACATTTTTAGTGCATATGTGCATGCATATTTTTGGAGTTTTTAGTGCATATGTATCCGAGCCCTACTTATCAGTCATACAGAAAACTATCCCGTTCCAAGACATTCGCAGCCAAAGACGTACGTTCAGCCACTACGTACGAAAACTCGCAATTACACCAATACTGGCGCCATGTCTGACAGAACCGCTCTGCTACGATCTCACCTTAGAGTGAACGAAATTCCACGCACGAGTTCCCAGAGGCACTAGATGATGAAACAGGAAGCTAGACCAGAAGACAGGTTTTTTTTTTTTTTTTTTGCTAGTTGCTTTACGTCGCACCGACACAGATAGGTCTTATGGCGACGTTGGGACAGGAAAGGGCTAGGAGTGAGAAGGAAGCGGCCGTGGCCTTAATTGAGGTACAGCCCCAGCATTCTCCTGGTGTGAAAATGGGAAACCACGGAAAACCATCTTCAGGCCTGCCGCTAGTGGGGCTCGAACCTACTATCTGCCGAATACTGGATACTGGCCGCACTTAAGCGACTGCAGCTATCGAGCTCGTTAAGACAGGTTTCAATCCCCATTCCTGTGAACACAGTCAACGAATGCACGAACTTTGGATCTGAGAGATTTGGCGCCAGCACTGGAAGGTTAATAGTTAAAAAAAAAAATTTAGTCCGGCTCTTTTGTTGTTAATGATGTCCGACTCGTTGGCTGAATGGTCAGCGTACTAGCCTTCGGTTCAAAGGGATCCGGGTTCGATTCCCGGCCGCGTCGGGGATTTTAATCGCTTCTGATTAATTCTTCTGGCTCGGGCACTGGGTGTTTGTGTCCGTCCCAACACTCTCCTCTTCATATTCACACAGCACACTACACTACCATCCACCACAGAATCACGCAATAGTGATTACATCCCTCCATATAGGGTTGGCGGCAGGAAGGGCATCCGGCCGTAAAACAGGGCTAAATCCACATGTGTGACGCAGTCCGCACCTGCGATCCCCCACGTGTGGAAAAAGCGGTAGGAAAAGAAGAAGATTCCTTTGCTGTTAATGGTATTATTTTTACGTCCCATAACTAATTTTACGGTTTTCACGGACGCCGAGATGCCTGAATTTTGTCCCGCAGGAGTTCTTTACCGTGCCAGTAAATGTACCGAGACAAGGCCAACGTATTTGAGCATCTTCAAATACCACCGGACTGAGCCGGACGAACCTGCCAAGTTGGGATCAGAAGACCAGCGCTCTACTTTCCGAGCTACTCAACTCGGCACTCTAACCGCACGGCCAACTCTTCGTATCATAAAGAAGAGACACTTGCGAATACTGAAAATGTCAACGGAGTCGTGTACATCGAGTTAAACGAACCTGAACAGAACATTCGTGGGGTAGCGGCGCGGAAAGAAAAATAGTAACAATTTACCACTGTGATTATAAAATGAACTAGATTCATTCAAGTACCAGAAAGGAGGTTATAGTCAGTTTCTTGAGGTAGTGTGGAAGAAGTAATACAACTAACATGAGACTTTCTTGAGAGCGACGCCGTAGTGCAGTGTCCAGTTAGGACCATTTATTTTCATTTGGCTTTAGCCCTATTAACCAAACTGCCAGCAAATTAATATTATTTTTTTCTAGTGGCTTTACATCGCACCGACAGATAGATCTTATGGCGACGATGGGACAGGAAAGGTCTAGGAGTGGGAAGGAAGCGGCCGTGGCCTTAATTAAGATACAACCCCAGCATTTGCTTGGTGTGAAAATGGGAAACCACGGCAAACCATCTTCAGGGCTGCCGACAGTGGGGTCCGAAACCACTATCTCCCGGATGCGAGCTCACAGCTGCGCGCCCCTAACCGCAAGGCCAACTCGCCCGGTTTTATCAATCCCATAACCGATAAATGACAAAAGGGGAGACACTGAAGTCCTCGGCAACACGACGAAAATTCCACCTTTCCTGGATCAAAGCGTCTGCTCTTGCGACTTGCACGTTGTTAAGATGTCTTACTTTACGTGTTCGAATTTATATGAACTCCCCAAATGGCTACTTCCGTCTGTTTACCTCGCTACAACACACCCACATACGGGTATTCACGTTGTTATGAGGGGTCTCCTGGCACTGCACTGCAGGGCTAAGACTACGAATAAAGACGGTATGACTGGGATGTTTCCTGATTTGAATACACAAAGTCTCAGTCTCTGCAATAAGGCTACTAGCATCAATTGTGTCTTTAGTTCTGTAACATACCACACATTCATACAACGTGTTCCGCTAATTCTTTTGAAATCTCTGGTAAGACCGCAGTTAGAGTACGGTTCCAGTGTATGGGGCTCTCACCAGGACTACTTGATACGAGAAATGAGGAAAAAAATTCAAAGGAAAGCAGCGCAACTTGTTGTGGGTAATTTCTGACAAAGGAGTAGTGTTAGGAAAATGTTGCAAACAGTGGGCTGGGAAGACTTGGGAGTAAGGAGACGAGATGCTCGACTATGTGGTATGTTTCGAGCTGTCAGTGGAGTGTTGGCATGGAATGTCATACGCTTGAGAGGAGGTCTTAAAAGTAGGAAGGATCATGATATGAAGGTAAAGTTATAAATCAAGAGGACAAATTGGGGTAAATATTCATTTATAGGATAAGGAGTAAGGGACTGGAATAAATTATCAAGGGAAATGTTCGATAAATTTCCAAGTTCTTTGAAAATGTTTAAGAAACTGATAGGGAATCTGTCCCCTGGACGACAGCCCTATATGAAGATCATTGATATATAATTTCGTGTGGCTATTTCTAGCCGAGTCCAGCGCTTGAAAGGCAGACCCTGCGATGAGGGTGGGCGGCATCTGCCATTTGTAGGTAACTGCGTGCTATTGTGGTGGAGGATAGTGTTATGTGTAGAGGCGCGCGGCTGTGAGCTTGCATCCGGGAGATAGTAGGTTCGAATCCCACTATCGGCAGCCCTGAAAATGGTTTCCCGTGGTTTCCCATTTTCACACCAGGCAAATGCTGGGGCTGTACCTTAATTAAGGCCACGGCCGCTTCCTTCCAACTCCTAGGCCTTTCCTATCCCCACCGTCGCCATAAGACCTATCTGTGTCGGTGCGACGTAAAGTCCCTAGCAAAAAATAAGTGTTATGTATGGTGTGTGAGTTGTAGGGATCTTGGGGACAGCACAAACACCCAGCCCCCGGGCCACTGGAATTAACCAATGAAGGTTAAAATCCCCGACCCGGCCAACAAGTCGACAGATCATTGATGATTGACTGAGTGTAAATCATGGTCCACCGACTGTATGCTTTACACATTCTCCTTGTTAATAATTCGACACCGAAATCCATCACTTCTAATCACTCAGACCAATCTTCAGAACCAAGTGCTGTAATAAGCGTGTCATAGGAGTACAGAAAATCAACGGTTCATTTTTATTATTAGCAACACTGACTTCTCCTCCAACTTTCCACCCATACGTGCTAGAGGAATACAGAATCAAATTTCATCTTCTGGGTCTACTATTCTAATAACATAGACTATTAAGAGCTTTGGCCTGCCAAGAAGACTGCTACCCAGTCAGATGGCCTGCAGTTATTGCAGTAACAGGTGGTCATCGTAATGAATTCCTCAGCCATATTTCTTGGCATACTCAGACGCATATTTATAACTAGCGATTACCCGCGGCTTCGCTCGCGTGGATTTCGTAATTTGATCAGAGTAATCGTTCCTCGGCATTGTACTAAGAGACTATCTGAAAATTCCTAAAGTATAAAAACTCTCCCAAAAATTGAGTTTCATTTACCCCAGAAATTCTTTGTAAACCATGCTTGTGGTAGTACCTTCTGGGGCTAAGACGACCATGCAACATAGAACTGTACATGCGAGAAACAGTCTTCTCTCAAGTCAAAAAATAAATACATGTTTCTATATTTTTAAAGGAGATTCCAAATACCCATTCCCACTTCCGTAACATATTCAGTTTTTGAGATATGCATAAGTATCTCCATAAAAAGAATTTAACCCCTTGATCAGTCCTTCCCCTACCCCCAATCTAAGTGTATTTTCCGAAAAAATACATGTTTCCTTATTTTTAAAGGAGATTCAAATTATCAATTTTCCCGACTGTGACATTTTCAGTCTTTAAGATATGAGTATCCTCATAAAAAATAATTCAACTATTTTTCACTACCTTTCACCCACTGTTAAGTGCCCTCTTCGAAAACAAAAAGGTACAGGTTCCTGCATTTTTAAAGGACTTTCCAAATACCAAGTTTCTTCTCTCTAGCATGTTAAATTTTTTACATGGCTTTTAGTGCCTGGAGATCCCAGGAAGGGTTCAGCTCGCAAGGTGCAGGTCTTTTGATTTGGCACCCGTAGGCGACCTGCGCGTCGTGATGAGGCTGAAATGATGATGAAGACAACACATACACCCAGCCCCCGTGCCAGGGAATTTAACCAATGATGGTTAAAATTCCCAACCCTACTTGGAATCGAACCCGGGACCCCGGTGACCAAAGACCAGCACGCTAACCATTTATCCATGGAGCCGAACGACATATAAAGTATCTAGATATACCGGTACTCATTTTAAAAATTCACCCGCTTTTCCAATTCTTTCCAGCCTCTCAATTGGATTTTCCGAAAGCAAAAGAAAATACGTGTTTCATTGTTTTTAAAGGACATTCAAATACCAGTTTTCATACCTGTACGTCTGTAACACCTTCAGTTTTTGAGACAAATGTATACTCATAAGAATTATTCTGCTTATTCTACCTTTCTTCTTTACACCCCTCTCCCGCCTTAAGTGGACTTTCCGAAAACAAAAAGTACGTGTTTCTTTATTTTGAAAGGAAATTCAAAATACCAACTTTCCCGCCTGTAACCGCTTTAGTTTTGAAGATAAAGTATCCTCATAAAAATATTTCAACTCTTTATTTACTTATTTTCAACCCCACGCCGCTTACGTCGATTATCCGAAAAAAAAATGCGTGTTTCTTTATTTTTAAAGGAGATTCCAAACACTCTTTTTCACGTCTGTAACATCTTCAGTTTTTGAGATATAATTACACTCATGAAAGTAAATCAACTCATTTTCACCCCCCCCCCTTTCCTACCCGTTAAGTTGTTTCCTCCTCCTAGAAGTGCGTGTTTCTTTATTTTCAAAAGAGATTCCAAATGCCAATGCTCACGTCTTTAACATTTTTAGTTGAAATGAAATGGCGTATGGCTTTTAGTGCCGGGAGATCTCAGGACGGGTTCGGCTAGCCAGGTGCAGGTCCTTTGATTTGACGCCCGTAGGTTAGCTGTGCGTCGTGATGAGGATGAAATGATGATGAAGAAAACACAGTCACCCAGCCCCCGTGCCAGGGAAATTAACCAATGATGGTTAAAGTTCCCGACACTGCCGGGAATCGAACCCGGTACCCCTGTGACCAAAGGCCAGCACGCTAACCATTTAGCCATGGAATCGGACATTTTTAATTTTTTGAGAAATAAGTATCCTCACACAAAGAATTCAACTAATTTTTCAATTCATTCACCCCTTTCAGTGGATTTTCCATAGACAAAAGAACACGTGTTCCTCTACTTTGAAAGAAGATTCCATATATAAATGTTCATGCCTCTAACATCTTCAGTTTTTGAGTTACAAGTATCCTCACGAAAAGAATTCAACTTCTTTTTCGCCCCAGCCCGTTAAGTTGATCCCCCCCCCCTTTTTCAAAAATGCGTATAACCTTATTTTTTAAGGTGATTCCAAGTAAAATTTTCACGTGTGCATCCTAAAGATTTTGAGATATAAGTTTCTCCATAAAAATAATTAAATTTTTTCACTTCCTTTCACCCTCTCCCCTTCAAAGAATTTTCCAAAATTTAAAAAAATTGTTTCTTTGTTTATAAAGGAGCTTCTAAATGCCAGTTATCACGAATGTAAAATATTCAGTTCTGAGATATATGTATCCTCATACAAAAGAATTAAACGCCTTTTTCACCGCCCCCACCCCAAGTTGAACCCCCCCCCCCCCGAGAAATGCGTGTTTCTTCATTTTTAAAGGAGATTCCAAATACTAATTTTCACGTATGTAACATCTTTAGTTTCTGTGATATAAGTATCCTCATACAAAGTATTCAACTAATTTTTCAATAAATTCACCCCCTTAAGTGGATTTTCCAAAGACAAAATATTAAGTGTTTCTTTAGTTTGAAAGAAAATTCCAAATGCAAGTTTTCATGTCTGTAACATCTTCAGTTTTGAAATATAAGTATCCTTATGAAAATAATTCAACTCCTTTAACACTCTACCCCCGCCCGTTAAGTTGGTTTCCCCCCACCCAAAATAGCGTGTTTCTTTACTTTTAAGGGAAATTCAAAATACCTATTTCCACGTCTGTAACCTTCAGTTTGGGATATAAGATTCTCCAGAAAAAGTATTCTATATTTTTACTTCCTTTCACATTCCCCACTCAAGTGAATTTTCCAAAAACAAACAGTACCGTACTCGTTTCTTTAAAAGAGCTCCCAAATGCCAATTATCACTTCTGTAACATCTTCAGTTTTTGAGATATATGTATCCTCGTAAAAGGAATTCATCTCCGTTTTCATCCCCCTCTACCAAGTTGATCCCCCCACCCCCACCCGCAAATACGTGTTTGCGTGTTTCTTTATTTTTAAAGCAGATTCCAAATACCAGTTTTCACGTTTTTAACATCTTTAGATATTTTGCTATGTACTGTATATATTCTCATACAAATATTTCAACTAATTTTTCAATCCTTTCACCCCCCCGTTAAGGGTCTTTTCTGAAAACCAAAGGATACGTTTTCCTTATTTTTAAAGGAGATTACAAATACTAATTTTCACGTCTGCAAAATGTTAAGTTTTTGAGATATACTGTAGATATGCTAATTTTAAAAATTCACACCTTTTTCAGTTCCCTGTAAGTGGATTTTCCGAAAAAATATTTATGTATCTTTACTCTTACAGGAAATTCCAAGTTTTCAAATCTGTAATGTGTTACCTTTCTTAGATAATTTGCAGATATACTCTTTTTAAAATTCACCCCCTTTGTCACTCCTTTTCACCCTCTATTCATTGGATTATCCAAAAACACAAAAATACGTGTTTCTTTATTTTCAAAGGAGATTCCAAATTTCAATGTTCATGTCTGTAACATCTTCAATGTTTGAGATATAAGTCTCCTCATAAAAGGTCCTCAACCTCTTTTCCCCCATTTTTCACCCCTCTTAATGGGATTTTCCAAAAACAAAAAAATACGTGTTTCTTTATTTTCAAAGAAGATTCCAAATACCAATTTGTATATCTGTAAACTTTTAAGTTTTTGAGATATATATATACTGACTGACAGAGCAAATGCAACACCAAGAAGGAGTGGTTCGAAAGGGATGAAAGTTGGGGAAAAAACAGAGACGGCACGGACGAATAATTGATGTTTATTTCAAACCGATATGCAGGTTACACAATGCGCACGGCATCGACTCAGTAGGATGTAGGACCACCACGAGCGACGATGCACGCAGAAACACGTCGAGGTACAGAGTCAATAAGAGTGCGGATGGTGTCCTGAGGGATGGTTCTCCATTCTCTGTCAACCATTTGCCACAGTTGGTCGTCCGTACGAGGCTGGGGCAGAGTTTGCAAACGGCGTCCAATGAGATCCCACACGTGTTCGATTGGTGAGAGATCCGGAGAATACGCTGGCCACGGAAGCATCTGTACACCTCGTAGAACCTGTTGGGAGATGCGAGCAGTGTGTGGGCGGGCATTATCCTGCTGAAACAGAGCATTGGGCAGCCCCTGAAGGTACGGGAGTGCCACCGGCCGCAGCACATGCTGCACGTAGCGGTGGGCATTTAACCATTTAACGTGCCTTGAATACGCACTAGAGGTGACGTGGAATCATACGCAATAGCGCCCCAAACCATGATGCCGCGTTGTCTAGCGGTAGGGCGCTCCACAGTTACTGCCGGATTTGACCTTTCTCCACGCCGACGCCACACTCGTCTGCGGTGACTATCACTGACAGAACAGAAGCGTGACTCATCGGAGAACACGACGTTCCGCCATTCCCTCATCTTCATCCAAGTCGCTCTAGCCCGGCACCATGCCAGGCGTGCACGTCTATGCTGTGGAATCAATGGTAGTCTTCTGAGCGGACGCCGGGAGTGCAGGCCTCATTCAACCAATCGACGGGAAATTGTTCTGGTCGATATTGGAACAGCCAGGGTGTCTTGCACATGCTGAAGAATGGCGGTTGACGTGGCGTGCGGGGCTGCCACCGCTTGGCGGCGGATGCGCCGATCCTCGCGTGCTGACGTCACTCGGGCTGCGCCTGGACCCCTCGCACGTGCCACATGTCCCTGCGCCAACCATCTTCGCCACAGGCGCTGCACCGTGGACACATCCCTATGGGTATCGGCTGCGATTTGACGAAGCGACCAACCTGCCCTTCTCAGCCCGATCACCATACCCCTTGTAAAGTCGTCTGTCTGCTGGAAATGCCTCCGTTGACAGCGACCTGGCATTCTTAGCTATACACGTGTCCTGTGGCACACGACAACACGTTCTACAATGACTGTCGGCTGAGAAATCACGGTACGAAGTGGGCCATTCGCCAACGCCGTGTCCCATTTATCGTTCGCTACGTGCGCAGCACAGCGGCGCATTTCACATCATGAGCATACCTCAGTGACGTCAGTCTACCCTGCAATTGGCATAAAGTTCTGACCACTCCTTCTTGGTGTTGCATTTGCTCTGTCAGTCAGTGTATATATATCCCCATTTTAAATATTCAACCCCCTTTTCACCCCCTTAGCGATGGAATATCCAAACGTCCTCTCTTAGCGAGCACCTACATCTTAATATGAATGTATCCCCAAAATTTCATTTCTTTATGTCCAGTAGTTTTGGCTCGGCGATGATGAATCAGTAAGTCAGTCAGTCAGTCAGTCAGTCAGTCAGTTAGTCAGTCAGGACAAGTTATTATATATATAGGCCCAGTAGGCACATGCAGAGGGGCGGCGACACTGGGGGGCAGCAAATTTTGGCTAATACTATTTTTCGTTAATCCCGCATCAGGAGACGGGACTAAGGGCTAGACATACATATTATTTTTGTTTTCAACTACAATAGTATTTTGTCTGCTTTGCATAACTAAACTCAGGAGTTACTGCCTTAATTTTTCGCTGATATTTTTGGAACTACACAATGCCCTTACAGACAGGAAACGTACATTCAATACTTGTCATTATTAACCTCTTTCAGTGTGATAGTTTTGTTTCCAAGGATACCGCCTTTTCCTTGTTAACCAGCGGCTTGTCTGGCACCTGCAAGTTGTACACTTGCTTGGGAATTTCGATGACTTTGGCTATGACAAAAGCATTGTTCATCATAAATCATAAACCTCACATTGACTGACGGCTATGGGCTCCCACATTACGATTTTTATTTAATAGTGCGATAGTGCGCCAAGCTAGCTGGTCAGTAGATTTTTATTTGTGACCCTACAACTTAATCGCATAGGCGAATGCAAACTGTTTTCTTACATTGTGATTTGTGAATGCCATCCAATCCAATGGTGAATCACCTTTCCGAAAATCTCATAAGTAGGATCTGCACAGTATGCGTGACAAAAAAAAACACACCCAATCTTAAGTGAGGTGGCATTTCATAAACTTACAAACGAAAAACGAAAGCTATGAAGATATGATCGACAAGTTCGCTACCGTCAAAGTGAGACAACTTCAATGATTTGTGAGTATATTTGCATTTTTAACACTTACGAGGTTCTGAATACTCTGGTCTTGTGCAATTTTAAATATCAGTTGAACGGTGCACCATATTCTTTAAAGTGCAGTTATATTTTGTACTTTACTATTGTTCTCTTTTTGGAGGGTGCATGCTATAATTGTCCCTAGGGATGCAGAAATGTTAAATCCGCCACTGACTCCACGGCCTCTCATATCAAACAGCTCATACGTTGACATCACGAAGCTGAACGAACCCTGTTTCAAAATCCTTGGTCCAGCCGGGGATTTTTTCAATTTGCTTTTCGTCGCACCGACACAGATAGGTTTTTATGGCGACGATGGTATAGGAAAGGCCTAGAAGTGGGAAGGAAGCATCCATGGCCCTAATTAAGGTGCAGCTGCAGCATTTGCCTAGTGTGAAAATGGGAAAACACGGAAAACCATCTTCAGGGCTGCCGACAGTGGGGTTCGAACCCACTATGCAAGCTCACAGCTGCGCGACCCTAACCGCACGGCCAACTCGCCCGGTGCCGGGGATTGAAGCAAAGTCCTACGGGTAAGAGGCAGGCACGCTCCACCACGGTGTTGATTCTACTTACAGTTCCCCCACTCTACTTAATTCTCCAAGAGTCAAAAATCACCTCCAGAACGGGCAGTGTAACTGCGGTACCGGTATATTTATCCGTGGACCAGTGAAACAACTGCCGTTACCCTGGTAGGCAAATTTGTATCGAAGGGCTTGGAGAGATAGGAGAAAATGTATTACATACAAATCGCTACTTGTCTACATGTAATGCAGTAATCTGAAAAGGAAATCTTGATGGATGAAGACAGTTCCTTTCAGACTGAACTTAAAAGTGAATCAATTATGCGGTCCTCTGTATTCATGTTTTATCAAACTTGCAGCATAAGAGACAGATGAACCTGTTAGTTTAATCACGAATTTGAAAAAGAATCACTTTACTTCAATGCGTTTAAGCGCTGGCCAGTGAGTAATTAAGAATCAGATGAGGTTGAATCCCATCTCCGACGAAACTCTTCTAGACACCACTCCTATTAACTACCGATTTTTCCAACAACCTATTTAAAAAACCCTAAGGGCAATGTTTTGGTACCTCTATTTAAGGATCACCTCTCTTCCCGATCAACGACCAGGCATTTTCTAGGCGTGACTTCTTTTAAAAGACCATTTCCAGGCTTAAATCTTCTGTGTACTATGTAACATTAAAATAACGTCTGTCTATCTGCTTTCCAAAATAATATGGTGGCTGTGATGTTAAAGCACCCGTTCCAAGGTACTCGATCCCCCTGCATTCTGAGGCAGGCTGTTTAAACTGTTTCAATCGGCGCGTGCTCGACTGGGATGAAATAGCGTAAGTGAACCTGTGGCTGCTAAGTCCCTCGCCCCATCGACAGTACAGTATCATTCTCGTGCTGTGTAAGATAAGAACTGGGTATTCTACCTTCGGCTGAATACAATAATAATAATACTGTTATTGCAGCCAAATGAGCAGACAAAAAGTGGTAAATTGCATACAGATATAAATTATTCAAGTAATTTCAAGTTTGCGCACTGGTGCCTTGGTTTGCATAGTATTTAATTGATTTAGTTCTTTTCCTGCACAGTTCTATGTGGTAACGTTCACATATTTTTCCGCATAAGTTGCACTAAGACGTCTCAGCTGGCTCATGGTATGACGTGCTCATACAGATGAGATGATGAAAACCATGTACCGCTAGTCTAGTAAACACGTGCCTCATCTCAAAATTCAATGTTGTCCATGTCCGGTCTATCATGGCCCCCGCTCCATAGAACTCTTGGGGTATTTCTTCTCTTTTGGCTTTTAATGTTGATAGAAGATTTTCCGAGGCTCTGGTGTTGGGTAGAGTCAAAAGTGTCCTTAGATCCTCGATAAGGAATGTTTCTCTTGCGAGGAGGTAGACGAGTCTGGAGCGTGTAGTCTTTGACACTCCTAGAGCTCTTTTGATGTATAATGCATTTACCCTTTCTAGTACGGACAGGTTTGTCTCGGTGAGATGTGACCATATAACTTCTATCCCATACGTTAGTATTGGTATTATTTTAGCTCTAAATAGCATCGTTACTGTCTTTTTAAGTTGAGCCTATCTTGCTTGTTGCTTGCGTTGCTTTCTCAGTTATATGCTTAGTGAAACATTTAGCGCTCGTTTGCAGCGTGATGCCTAGATATTTGAAAGCTTTTACGATATTTATTGTCGTCTTCTTGCTGCTGATTTCTGCCAATGCTGGGGCCTGTCCTCCTTGTCTGAAGACCATCATTTCTGTCTTAGAAAAGTTGATCTCGAACTCATGTTTGAAGCACCATTTCTCTATGCCATTTATAGTGTTTTGGAGTTTAATAATGTCTTTTGATCCAACCACTACATCGTCGGCGTATGCGTAATGACCAGGAGATTTACGAGCTCGGGGGTTTATCAGCTCAAAAATTGCCTATGTCCAATTAGGTGGAAAACATATTGAAAAGTGTTAATTGACGTCGAAAATATACAAAAATCGGTTTGGATGAAAGATTGTGTAGATGATGAACGTACCGACGGAATTTTCATTTCACTTAGAGGGAGTCTGGGTAAAGAAATTGTTTCAAAGAAGTGTGTTAAAAAGATGCAGGACTCAATTCATTGCTTTTCGGAAGGGCAGTAATATTAGTAAAGACTAGGCCCTATGACTATGAACGCAAATTGCATTGTGACGCAATGTCAATGCGACTGAATTACAGTGAAATAATATATGCGTTTAAATCACACAAAGTATTATTATTGAAAATCCACAGCCTGTTTCCAGTCATTCTACCGGGTCAGGAATTGAATAAATGAAGCCCCCATCTTAGCGGCGAGGATAGGAATTGTGCCGGCTGCCGAAGCCTGTCGCACTCCTCTGGGGCAATGATTAATGAATGACAGCTGAAATGAAATGATATTGGAGAGTGTTGTTGGAATGAAATATGACAGGGAAAACCGCAGTACCCGGAGAAAAACCTGTTCCACCTCCGCTTTGTCCAGCACATATCTCACATGGAGTGACCGGGATTTGAACCACGGAACTCAGCGGTGAGAGGCCGGCGCGCTGCCACCTGAGTCACGGAGGCTCTAAAGTATTAGTATTACTACTTAAAATTATTTTAAAATGCCTACCCGACCACTCCTTTAACTGACCGTTACCAAGCAAGTGGCTGCGCGGTTTGGGTCAAGTAGCTATCAGCTTGCATTCTATTCGGGAGACAGTGGGTTCGAGCCCCAATCTTGGCAGCCCTGAAAAAGGTTTTCCGTGGTTTATCATTTTGTAAATAATAATATCACTTTATTTTACGTCCCACTGACTACTTTTACGGTTTCCGCAGACGCCGTAGAGCAGGAATTCAGTCCCGTAGGAGTTCTTTTACGTGGCAATAAATCTACCGACACGAGGCCGACGTATTTGAGCACATTTAAATACCACCGGACTGAGACAGAATCGAACCTGACAATTTGTGGTCAGAAGGCCAGCACATCAACCCTCTGAACCATTCAGTCCGGCTTTTTCCATTCACACCAAGCAAATACTGGGGATGAACACCAATTAATTCCACGGTCCCTTCCTTTCCATTCATATCCCATCGTCGCTATATGACCTATATGTGTCGGTGCGACGTAAAGCAAACTGTAAGAAAGATGCAAGTTACATTGTATATTTCACTGTTTTACGAACAACAATAATTTCCAGATATAGGCTGCATATCAGTCCACCTCTGCTTGTAATCTTTACTGATACTTCTATTGTCATACAGTGGTGTATAGGTAACCTCCCTGCTCGGCTGGCGTGGTTTCCATTCCCGACACTGTCCGGAATTTAAGACTGGTTTGAGGGATAGGAACTGGGTGCACTCAGCCTCAGGTAATGTAATCGAGCATAGAAATGGGTTAAACTCCCTTTATCGGTCACCCTGGCAGAGATATTCAGCAATTTTCCCCACTACAACCCCATGAGAATACTGGAATGGTACCCAATATAGCCTACAGATCATGGCCGTTCCGTTCCTAACACTAACACCAGATAATTACAAATGCGCATGTATATAGAAACCATATTGATACAGTTTATAAGAAGAAAATTCTCTCATGTTATGCATGTGGAGCTGATGATTATGATGCCTCGTGCCCCTTGGATGAAGCAAAGACGTCGACAACAAGTGCTTCATGTTGTCTGATAGAGGAAGAATGACATAGCCTAGGTATTTCGTAGAGTTTCATAGAGTTTAGTAAATACTATCGTTACCCAGTTTTGTAAACAATGGCGGGACATACCATCGTACGACTCTTGTATACTGGCTCAGTACTCCTCTTTGGTACTCTCTGTTAAGGAACCCTTACGAACCTTAACGTACTGTAGTGTGTCTTGAAAATATAACCGCTCTTCAGATTGATGACTAAAAATAAATTTATGAAACAAAACACACGTCCGGTTTTCACCGTCGTATAAAGCATTTATTGAGAAAGGCTTAGGTGTATGAAACAGTATTGTTCGAAAAAAACGAGAGACGAGCAGTGGTGATTTTCACAAAGAAAGTCAAAGCAAAAACGGCTCTCCGGGTGTTTTCTCGCCGGCCCCGTGGTGTAGGGGTAGCGTGCTTGCCTCTTACCCGGAGGTCCCGGGTTCGATTCCCGGCCAGGTCAGGGATTTTTACCTGGACCTGAGGGCTGGTTCGAGGTCCATTCAGCCTACGTGATTAGAATTGAGGAGCTATCTGACGGTGAGATAGCGGCCCCGGTCTAGAAAGCCAAGAATAACGGCCGAGAGGATTCGTCGTGCTGACCACACGACACCTCGTAATCTGCAGGCCTTCGGGCTGAGCAGCGGTCGCTTGGCAGGCCAAGGCCCTTCAAGGGCTGTAGTGCCATGGGGTTTGGGTTTGGGTGTTTTCCCGGCTTATGTTGCCTAAACCGTCATAGCAAGACCCGGAGTGTGGGTGGAAGAATTTTAAAAGTATTATTCCACCGAGCTCGATAGCTGCAGTCGCGGCCAGTATCCAGTATTCGGGAGATAGTGGGTTCAAACCCCACTACCGGCAGCGCTGAAGATGGTTTTCCATTTTCACACCAGGCTGTACCTTCATTAATGGCACGGCCACTTCCTTCCCATTCCTAGCGCTTTCCTGTACCATCGTTCCGACGTAAAGCAAATTGCAAAACAAAAAGTATTATTCCAAAATTCGCTCAGTTCATTTCTGTGAATTTTGTGTTTGTTGTATCGATACGTTTTACTTATAGTCTTGTATAATTTGAAATGCACAGTGTATCTCAAAACCAGCCCAGATTTTGTCTACAGATACGATGATTTTCGTATGGCACCCGAGAACTCGCTCAGTCCTGCGCGCAAGCGCATTGCATGTTGTGACCAGCTGAACGTGCTGGCGCGCTTGGCGAGGGCAAAGCAGATATTTCATGTGCGTGTGTTCACTATTTAGATTGTATATGATCTAGTTGAAAGCTTCCTTGTCTCAGGTGGTAGCGCACTGGCCTCTCAAAGCTGGGCTCCCGGTTCAAGTCCCGATCACTAAATGTGAGATTTGTGCTGGACAAAGAGGAGGCGGGACAGATTCTTCTTAGGGTACTCCGGTTTTCCCTGTCATCTTTCATTCCAACAACACTCTCCACGATCATTTTAATTTCATCTGTAAGTCATTAGTCATTGCCCCAGAGGAGTGGGGCAGGCTTCAGCAGCCGGCACAATTCCTATCCTCGCTGCTAGATTGGGGCTGCATTCATTCCATTCCTGACTCGGTTGAAACTGAAAACAGGCCGTGGACTTTCATCATCTAGTTGCCTCAATCCACAATAATAAACATTATAGTTAAAGCTTATTAACTAGGGGTATTCTTGGGATTTAATAGACGTTAACGAAATATAGTCTAGGCCATAATCGAAAAAATCAGGGATTGTATGTTTAAATCGGTATTCAAAAAATAATAAACTGCACTTTAATATATGTAACTTAAAAATTTGACTACCGTTTATATTTATTTCGTAAAGGGTCAAAATTTCTGCAAAATGCCAATGAAATGCAACCCTTAACAAAGTGTCATCCAAGAAAGCCAGAGACGCAGAACAGTATAGTTATAAATTCTGCATCCCATAGTGACAGGAATGATTGCGCTGTTTGTACTGTGAAGATGAGCCTACAGTGTAGAAAAACATTTATGGAGGCAGCTGACTTTGCTTTTTAAAGCTGACATTTCATTTTTGTAATAATATTAACGAGGTAATTTCTAGAAAATTATTATTACCACGTACCTCATTGTAGATGTTTAAATAATATTACAAAATAAATGAATAAATGAATAATTAAATAAATAAATAAATAAATAATAAATACATAGATAATATCTCCACTGTTATAGTAACGTGTAGGCCTATTGTAGTTTTGTGATTTCCGTCTAAATGTCATGTAGAATAAATAACTCTCTAGGTAGCCCTATTAGCTCTATATTAAAAACTTGTCAAACATAATTCAGAAATATTGATGTGTGTTCGTAAAAATAAATTAAATACAAATATGGAATGTGGTGTACCGGTAAGTAAGTGAAAACTTTCCCAGTCCGTGAACTTCGCCAGTTTTCATAGTCACTCATTTTTTGGGATCATGATTACTTATGAATATAACATCAGAAATGTGAATTGTTGCTTTAAAATTATGTAAATACATGTAAGATAAAAGGTAAAGTTATCAGTATATAGCAGATGTGCTCCATATGTTATTTTGTGGATAAGTGAGAAATACTAGTATTTAAAACACAAATAGCAGACAGCGGAATTTCTCTATATATTTATTGCATTTCCTGAAAAGTCACAATAATGGACTGAGGGAGTTTTGGAATCATTCTCTTAAATTTTTGGCTGTAGAAAGCTCTACAAAAAATTATCCGCGACCATATTTAGCTCTCCGTACAAGATACCTCTCAATAAGCGTTTTTTACAGTCTGTAGAAAAAACTTAAAATTATAAACTATATTTTGAGATTTATTACACAATCTTTATAAAAATAAATTATGTATTCACATCAATAATATTAAAATAAAAATACTCCTCGCAGTATTTAATTTCCTTGGATGGTTTAGAAGTGATTTAGAAGTTATCGTCGTTTTAATGAAAACACAGAAATGGTTTAAATTTCACATGGAGAGAAAGGAGCGAGCTTGCAGGCAAGCGGCCAGATGGGACTTTGGGAAAACATCATGCTGAGTTATGTACATACATCAGGAGGAAAACAACTAATGTCTACAAGGAAATCTCTTAAAGCCTACCAACATAAATTCAAAATTACTTCTGTGCGAAGTCGGAGTGGGTCACTAGTACAGAGTGTCCCCAAACATGTGGGAAGTAATTGGAGGGTGAACAGTACACCCAAAAACACACAAAAAGTCCCTATTAACGTATGCCTTAAATGTCGATCGTTTACGATTGGCAAACCTTTCAACTTTGTACGAGAGTTATTGGTAATAGCCTCGCCTGGCACATACCACGTCGAGTAGCTATCGCCATGTTGGTGTGCCAGTAGGAATACTGCATCCTAATACAAGGAGTGCTCAGAATGTCCACCATGAGCCTGAACGCACGCCTGAACACGCCACCTCATTGATTGTCGGACAAGTTCGAACACTCCAGGCATCGATGCCAACCTTGTTCCGTACGTTGGCGACGTACTGCAATGTCCGTAACGGCATGCCTGACCCCAAATTTAATCGTAAATACGAACTCTTTCGACCTAATAACTAAGACAGGCTTAGCTCGTAAACGATCGCCCGTAGAGCGTATGTTTCACAGGGACTTTTATGTTGGTTTGGAGTGTACCTACTTTGGGGCGCCACGAAATCTATCCCCCGCCACGCCACACGTTTGGGAGCACCCTGTAAATACAACAGCACACGTTATCGGACAAACATCATATGCGCAGTACACGGAGCTAACGACTCAGAAGTCCCAAATACCTTTTAAAAAGAACATCTAAATGTAGCAGGTCATGATACTCAGTTAAACGGCGAGAAGATGAACACGCCGATCATAAACTTTGAAATGACCAGTCAGCGGCGATCAATACGAAGGTGGGTAAAACATTTCACAATTTCTCACCATGCAAATGATCATCTGTGCGTGGACCATCGTTTTCAGTAATCAATATTAGTTAATTCTTCACTATTTCTGCTGGTGACCTGACGGTATATCAGAACATGTTGAACTCTGAGATCTCGCTCAACAACAGGATTGGGAAACTGCACGTTTCGAAGAGAATCATTTTGCTGATCAGGGCTATCCTGAGAAAAAATTTCCTTCAAATTCCACACAGACCCTATACTGACATAGCTTACCAGACAGTTTCTATGAGCAAAAACAGACCTTGAGCGTGCGGGGGATGGTTATTAAATTGCTACTAGAAAACAATGTCCGACTAGTCTTCGTTAACCATGAAACGTATTATTCCGGAGGGAGATATTCTTCGCTTAATCTGTAAAAACATTTAATGTTCTGCTTAATATTTTGAAGGTAACTGTGCATAAATTCAAATAACAATCCTTTGGTATATCTAAAACGAACGACGCAAAAACCGTTATTCGAAGCTGAAATTGTGATAATCAGAGTCCGAAAGTCGTGAGAGAGAATATGACAGATTTAGTGGGAGTGAATAAATTGGCCACTCGCTTGGCTCCAAATGGCTATTAGGTGATGGAATTGCCAACGAGTATCTCATGGCCACGCCGTAGTTACAATGTTACCATTTGTTAAAACATTTATATTAAAGATAAATAATTACTGTCAGTGTGGAAGGAAAGTTTGTCAGTTCTTCGTCGTGACAGGCTATTTTTATTGTTGTTAAGGAATACTTGTTCTAGTTTCTGTTACTCGTGAATGTGTATTTCTATAACGATGGCTGCTCATAGAGGGAAGCCGATAATTTGCATTCTGCGCGAGTTATCATCCTTTGTCCAAGGTATCAAAATAAAATACATTCTTATTTAACACGGAATGGTTCAAATGCATTGCATAGAAAGATTGAAACACTCAGTGTTCCTTGCCAACAGGACAGAGGGCTTAGGCCCATAACCTGAGTTAATCCTGATATCAAAACCAAAGAAACCGAAACGAGAATTAGCCGGAAGGATACTAAAGGCGCGACATTTGGTTTGAGAAAGGGCACTTGAATTGGTGTTTCGAACGTGCAGACCCTACGATAGACTGAGAGACTTGAGGAAATAACTAGAGAAATGACACGACATCGCCTGGCAGAGGAAGACCTAACAGGACGTAAAGAAGATCGGTGAAAGAGGAGAATCTATAGATGTTTTATGACTGGAGACACTTAAACAGAATACCTCAGCATAGAACCAGATGCCGAAACCAGCCCTTGGAGCGATCATCGAGGGATATTTTTTAATGATGAGTTTAATGCCGTGAATTTTATACACAGAAGTGTATCAAATAATACCACCAAAGAGCACGTTATTTCAAATTATATCATAGGTGTTAAATAAAGAAAGGTTTAAGAAAACTCTATTTTTTTACAATTTACTTTACGTCGCATTGAAGCAGATAAGTCTTACGGCGACGACGGGATAGGAAAGGGAATCGGAAAGGAAGCGGCCGTTTAACGTACGAAGAAAAAATTCCAAATAGCGGTATATATTTTAAATCCTAGGTGTGAAAAAGGAAATATTTTTAAAACATTCCACTACTTAGGGATTAAATGAAATTAACTGCGAAAACGAAATGATCCATCCCTCCAAAATCGTTTAACGAACGAAGCTGTAATTTTACAAGAAAGTTATTCTTTTATGTCTTAAGTGTCAAATATGATATACTTCAAAATGTTTTAATGATAATAACGATTTTACATCCCACTAACTACTTTCATGGCCGGGCTGAGTGGCTCAGAAGTTTGAGACGCTGGCCTTCTAACCCCAACTTGGCAGTTTCGATCCTGGCTCAAATACTCTTCTGTTCATAAAAAACACCTTGAAAGACTAGAGATAGAAAGTTCATATTCACAGGACATATTCAATAGTATGTTCTGCAAAAACGATGAGCATTTCAGTCACCTAGGTTCAGCATGTGTCCTGGTGCATAGTAGGCACTGGGTCCTCCATAGGCATTGATAACTTGTTCCATGCCTGATGGCATCTACGCGTATAAGGCGCGAATGGCGTTCTGGAATATAGCCATCCATGCTGCTTTCACCTGGTTCCACAGTTCATCTTTGGTGGTTGACATTGGGTCACAGCGCCTCACGCGTCTTTTCACCACATCCCACACATTTTCGATTGGCGACAAGTCCGGTGAACGGGTGGGCCAAGGCAACAGTCTGACATCCTGCGACGACAAGAAGGCACGTGTTCGTGCAGCAACATGTTGTCGCTCATTGTCTTGCTGAAATATGGCGTCTGGGGTGTCGTACAGAATGGGTATGGCTACGGGTCGCAAAATGTCATTCACGTAGGTCAAACTGGTCACACTGCCCTGGATACGCACCAGCTGTGATTTGTGGTTGTACCCAATAGCACCCCACACCATAAGGACTTGAGTTGGCGCTGTATGTCTTGTGCGAATGCAGTCAATGTGATGCCTCTCCCCCTGTCTGTGGCGAACCAAAATGCGACCATCATTTTCAAACAAACCGAACCTGGATTCGTCCGAAAACACTATATGCTGCCATTCCTGTCCCCAGTGACGTCGTTCCATACACCACTGCAGTCTAGCATGTTTACGCACATTAGCCAAAGGTAGGCGGAGAAGCGGACGGCGCGCCGGTAACACAGGCAGTAATAAATGGCGACGGACAGTCACTCGTGATAGTGTACGATGCGTTACACTGTTCCACTGTTGCGCCAGAGCCGAGGAGGACGCAGATTTGTCCTGCAATACCATTCGGATGAGGTGTCGATCTTCTCGGGGGGTAGTCTGGACGGTGCACCCAGACCCATCTCATCGTGTTCTACGGCCTTCTGTGAACCATTCTGTACACACCCGTTGCACTGCCGACATAGTTCGTCCCACACGAGCAGCAATTTCGCGGATGGATGCATTACGTTCTCTCATGCCAATAATGCGCCATCTTTCAAACTCACTCATTGACGGTACGGTTCTCGCATACGTCTGCGAGGCATCCTGCACATCTGCTCAAGTCACACTGATCAATTACCTTCGGTTTATAGCAACTACGAGAACCGCAGGCACACTTTACCAGTCGGTGGTGGTGGACCTTGAACCTGAAGGCAGACATGGTTCAAGTGCTAGTCATTTTCTTCAGAACATACTTATGAACATGTCCGGTGAATATGAACTTCCCATCTCTAGTTTTTCAAGGTGTTCTGGTCTTTTAGAACATGAGCATACGTCAGCCTCGTGTCGGTAGATTTACTGGCACGTAAAAGAACTCCTGCGGTACTAAATTCTGACACCACGGCGTCTCCGAAAACCGTCGAAAGTAGTTAGCGGGACGTAAAAGAATAACATTATTATTATTACTAATTTTGTGTTCTTTGTCAACTTGGGCTCAGAACGACAGCGCCTTAACCACATGAGCCACTCAGCCTGGCTTCAAAATGTTTCTCCCCTAAGGAGTTTTACATAAAGGTTGGTCTTCTATGTACTACGTGTTAAATACCTTTTTTTTTTAACAATTTGCTTTACGTCGCACCGACACAGATATGTCATACGGCTACAATGTGTCAGGAACGGGCTAAGAGTGGGAAGGAAGCGGCTGTGGCCTTAATTAAGGTACAGCCCCAGCATTTGCCTGGTGTGAAAATGGGAAACCACGGAAAACCATTCTCAGGGCTGCCGACATTGGGGTTTGAACTCACTATCTCCCGAATACTGGATACTGGCCGCACTTAAGCGGTAGGTGTTAAATAATGTTTATTTAAATATTCTATCTCTAAAACAAAACATTCACTCCTCCATTACTGTTCGACGTACGAAGTTAAAATTTCACAGGTTGGTCGCATCTACGCCCTAGATGTTAAATAACACAGGGTTTTAGAACATTCCAATTGTATGGGGTTCATATGAGGGTGAGATCCGAAAATACATAATTCTTCCAAAACTGTTTGACGTACGAATTGAGGGTGTATTTATTGGCTTGCCGACAGTGGACTCTCCAAAATTTGAAACTTTGAAAGATAACTATCAGTTAAAATCCGTAGAAAAGCATAGGTATCCTGCCAGTACTGTATGAGGAAACTGGAAATTCGTTTGAACCATTGAATCTACATATCTCTAAGTTGGTAAAATATGTGTCTGTTTGTAGCTAAATGTGAAACCTAAATTTGGTATTAAAAAAATAGAATCAAAATGAAAGGAGTTTCTAAATTCATTCGTAACTCCCCTCAATATTTTTCACAGGAATGAATTCGGATTTATTTACAGAAATAATGGAACCTGAAATCAACCAACAGATACACGCAATAATGATTACATCCCTACGCAAAGAAGTGAAGGGCATCCGGCCATAAAATAGTGCCAAATCCGCATGTGTATCAGTCAATACTGATCTGCATTTAGGGCAGTCGCCCAGGTGGCAGATTCCCTATCTGTTGTTTCCCTAGTCTTTTTTTAAATGAGTTCAATGACATTGGAAATTTATTGAACATCTCCCTTGATAAGTTATTCCAATCCCTAACTCCGCTTCCTATAAATGAATATTTGCCCCAATTTGTCCTCTTGTATTCCTACTTTATCTTCATATTGTGATCTTTCCTACTTTTTTAAAGACGCCACTCAAACTTATTCGTCTACTAATGTCATTCCACGCCATTTCTCCGCAGACAGCTCGGAACATACCACTCAGTCGAGCAGCTCGTCTCCTTTCTCCCAGTTCTTCCAAGCTCAAACTTTGCAACATTTTTGTAACGCTACTCTTCTGTCGGAAATGACTCAGAACAAATCGAGCTGCTTTTCTTTCTATTTTTTCCAGTTCTTGAATCAAGTAATCCTGGTGAGGGTCCCATAATCCTGGTGAGGGGACGTGGGAAAATTGGAAGAATAAGAAGTGAAATCCGGAATCAGTACACAATTAATTATCGGATTAATGAATTTAGCGTTGTGGTAAACAGAGACAAAGAACTTACGAGATGTCTTTAATGTCTGCTTTAATATTGACTTACACCACTGTCATTCTCAAGGCGTGAGTTATGTGTGAATGATATATTTCAGGTATTATATCACGATTATTTCATTCCGTTCACTGCCAGTATCCATTTTTGTCCCTTTGTCTTTTTCGTATTCCCTCCATGGAAATACGAAAACCTTAACACTAGGATCACTAGAATGTTCTGAATTATGGCTGTTCACGACACAGCAGTATCGTTTAGCACGACGAGGACGTTCCATATTGCCTCTACTGTATGTGTAAATAACATGTTACAATGTACTACTATAAACGTAACAAATACATATTCCCGTCAATCAACACAACAGTTGTACTTTAAACCAACATGGGCTGCACACTACCTTACTCTTTCGCCACCTTTAGCACTAGTAGTCACTTGCACGATACCCAGTGCGTCACCAGAAATCTTTCGCATGCCAGTATCCTACGACATGGAGTGTCGAATTGAGTTTCTTCCGCCCTTCACTAATCCGACTATCTCTGCCGGGCTTGAACACGCAAACTTGGGATCCCGAGTTTGACACTCAACCGTTGATTCACAAAGGGAGATCGTTTACACTAAAAAGGACTATAAATGAGTTGTGAGGTAACCTGTAGAGACAGCGACTAAATTGTATTTGAGACATTTTGTTTCGAGCCGCACGTGCTTTAAGCAGTGAGTTACTATCGTCAATCTGGGAAACGTAAGCGCACAGTCAACTTGCCTGCCTGCGGATGGGATGAGTGCTTCTTATATCTAAATTTGTGTGTATGTTGTAGATCATTTTTCTATTTATTGAATACGCTCGAGAGAATCAACTTAACTGATTAGTGATTACATTTGCACTAGTGTACGTTTAGGTAGCTTTCAGTGTTGATTATTTATTAACTGTAACGATATGCATGTACAGAGTCACGTAATCAGCTATTACGATTTGGCAATGCAGCTCAGCTGATTGGCTCTCGCGCCATATCAGTCATATATCGAGTTATAGGGCAGTTCCTTAGCACGGTGATGAGTCTTTTTTCTACAAAATTATCACTTAGTTTGGATAAATGGTTGGGAATTGTTTTCAAGACTGGCAAGTAAAATTTACCCATGGTCAGCGTAGAAATCTTAGATTCAGGCGGTCCCGGGGTCAATTCCCTGTCGAGTAGGAAATTTTAGCCAAGTATGATTAAGTCTGTCCGCCTCTGTGGTGTAGTGGTTAGTGTGATTAGCTGCCACCCCCCCCCCGGAGGCCCGGGTTCAATTCCCGGCTCTGCCACGAAATTTAAAAAGTGGTACGAGGGCTGGAACGGAGTCCACTCAGCCTCGGGAGGTCAACCGAGTAGAGGTGGGTTCGATTCCCACCTCAGCCATCCTGGAAGTGGTTTTCCGTGGTTTCACACTTCTCCTCCAAGCAAATGCCGGGATGGTACCTAACTAAAGGCCACGGCCGATTCATTCCCTCTTCCTTGTTTATCCCTTCCAATCTTCCCATCCCCCCGCAAGGCCCCTGTTCAGCATAGCAGGTTAGGACGCCTGGGCGAGTTACTGGTCATCCTCCCCAAGTTGTATCCCCTGACCCAGAGTCTGAAGCTTCAGGACACTGCCCTTGAGGCGGTAGAGGGGGGATCCCTCGCTGAGTCCGAGGAAAAAACCAACCCTGGAAGGTAAGCAGATTCAGAAGAAGAAGAAGAAGAAGAAGATGATTAAGTCTTCTGGCTGGCGATAGGCTATCCTCCATGTAGGATAGACACCAGGAGGGGCATCCGGCCATAATAATGGGTCATATCCACATGTATTGTCGAACCCAACTAATTGGAAAAAGCTTAGGACGAAGAACCAAAAGCCAAACCCCCATGGCACTACAGCCCTTAAAGGGCCTTGGCCTACCAAGCGACTGCTGCTCAGCCCGAAGGCCTGCAGATTGCGAGGTGCCGCGTGGCCAGCACGACGAATCATCTCGGGCATTATTCTTGGCTTTCTTGACCGGGGCCGCTATCTCACCGTCAAATAGCTCCTCAATTCTAATCACGTAGGCTGAGTGGACCTCGAACCAGCCCTCAGATCCAGGTAAAAATCCCTGACCTGGTCGAGAATCGAATCCGGGGCCTTCGGGTAAGAGGCAGGCACGCTACCCCTACACCACGGGGCCGGCTTAGAACGAAGAAGAAGTGTTAAAATTAGAAGCCATTCGTTTCAGTATCCACTTGGTTAATATAACTTTTATGTCTTTTCAGTATGTCGAAACACTAGATTCAAAATTTATGAAATACTATAACACACCCGTAAAAGAAACTGCTAATAACAGATTAACATGTTCCGTTATACAAGAACACCCTCAGATTCTATCAGATCACTCTTATTACATGCGTACACGTGCTCAAAATTCGGCTCCAAGGCTAAATGGTTAGCTTGCTGGTCTCTGGCCACAGGGGTCTCGCGTTCAATTCCCGGCAGGGTCGAAAATTTTAACCATAATTGGTTAATTTCGCTGGCACGGGGGTCATCATCATTTCATTCTCATCACGACACGCAGGTCGCCTACGGGAGTCAAATCAAAAGACCTGCATCTGGCGAGCTAAGCTTGTCCTCGGACACTCCCGGCACTAAAAGCCATACGCCATTTAATTTCATTTTTACGTGTTCAAAATTGTTTACACTGCGCAAGCTTAGTAATGGTAATGAAAAGTTGATATCATGAACAAGCGCGAAATACTGCACGAATACCAAAAAATCTGCGTTCACCGCCCGAATAAATTCTAAAATGTTTTCTGAACTTATCTCGGTGCAGTCCGTCTAGTGTAGAATACACATGCTTCCTCTAGCCGCTAGGTAGCTGCGTAGGCCCTACAACATTTTGTAGGCTACATAATATTTTATATCATTTTATAAAAGTGATTTGATAGAATGTAAGGATGTTCTTGCATAAAGATACGTATCATTATGTCATTAATGGTTCCTTTCGCAGGTATATTATATTGTTTTCATAAATTTAGTATTTAGTGTTTCGTTGGACTGAAAAATCTTAAACTTATTTTACTGCCTTACAGAAAATATAAACGGCTTAGTTAATGCCGTGTTTTTCAACATTGCATGTAATCGTGTCTAGTTCGGCTGTACGTCCCAAATTTCTCAGTATACACCGGGCGAGTGGCCGTCCGGTTAGGGGCGCGCAGCTGTGAGTTTCCATTCGGGAGATAGTGCGTTCGAACCCCACTGTCGGTAGCCCTGAAGATGGTTTCCCATTTTCACACCAGGCAAATGCTGGGGCTGTACCTTAATTAAGGCCACGACCGCTCTTTCCCACTCCTACCCTTTCCTTTCCCATCGTCGCCATAAGGCCTATCTCTGTCGGTGCGTCGTAAAGCAACTTGTAAAAAAGAGAAATCTCCGTATACAAGATAACATATCAAAGTTGATAATAAAACGAAAGAACCTGAGCTATGTTCACTGGACTTGTCAGTTCGTTGCATGCGATGCAATGAATACAGCATGTTCTGCAGTATTAGGGACATAAAATTTTACAGACCAAAAAAGAGGTGACAAGAACACAAAAGCTAACGACTTATTACGACTAGCGGGCTTTGAGTGCACGTCCTATATTGGATATTTTAATGATTATTAAAGTATTTAACGATGATTATATCTATAAAAAGTGAATTGTGAATTGCCCAAAGGTATTCCTTAATTGAAAATGAAATAAGCGGTAATGAAATCTACAAATCTCAAATGTAATAAAAATGTTATTAGTTTTACGTCTCACAAAATACTCTTACGGTTTTCGGAGACGCCGAGGTACCAAAATGGTCCTGGAGGAGTTCTTTTCCGTGCCGGGAAATCTACCGACATCTTTGAAAACCTTCAAATACGACAGGATAAAGCCGTGATCGAACCGTCCAACTTGTGCTCAGAAAGTCAGTCTACTAGAATCTCAGCCACTCAGCCCGACAAGGTGCAAATTAATTTACATGTTTTTAAGATAAGAAACATCAAACTGACAGAGAGTAATGAAGTTAAAGGGTGCAGAAAACCAACTAATCCTCTTTCATATTTTTGTGATTTTGCAGATAATATGGGGATAATTGAGAAATTATTTAAATGTTATAACGTAAACATCAAATATGATTTTTAAAATAATGCGCTTCTTGTTATAATAAAGAAAACTCTGTGTGAAATGTAAGGAAGATTTTGCATTCATAGTGAAATGTGAACAGAAATGTCTAGTTATCATCTCCAGGCTTCAAAGTTCTCGAATTTCTTGGTGTGTAAAGCTTAGAACTATTCTTACAGCCTTATGGCTTATATTATATTTAAAAATAATTTTTTTGCTATTTGTTTTACGTCTCACCGACACAGATAGGTCTTATGGCGACGATGGGACAGGAAAGGCCTAGGAATGGGAAGGAAGCGGCCGTGGCCTTAATAAAGGTACAGCCCCAGCATTTGCCTGGTGTGAAAGTGGGAAACCACGGAAAACCATCTTCAGGGCTGCCGATAGTAAAACAAATTGGTAAATAAATGATTACTAAGATGTGGTAAAAATGAAAAACATAACTCTGTTGAATTTCACAACGTTCTTCACTATTACAAGGTAGATTTCACAAAACATTTAAGATAATCACTATCAGACTGGATTTATGTTCCCCGGCACCTCGTACTCGATGCGAACATGTTGTACAGTCTTTCTACACTTGCAATTGAGGGACACTTTGCAAGAGATGGACTGAATAGCTCAGACAGTATAGCGCTGGCGTTCAGAGCTCAAGTTTGCAGGTTCAATCTCGGCTCAGTCCGATGGTATTTGAAGGTGCTCAAACATGACAGCCTCAGGTCAGTAGATTTACCAGGAAATAATGTCTAACTGTGAACAATGTCAAACAATAATTCATAACGTCCCCAACCGTATGACTATCAAATTCCGGCTAAGTAGAGTTTATCTACATATGAGGTTTAATTGTACCATATGTCACTGTCTACAGGAAATAAATGTGTAACGTTGAGAGAAAAGTACCAGATATTTATTAGAATTCGGTAATATTAATGTTCAATGATGTGCGATAATAGATCTTCATTATCTTCCCAATTTTCTGCATGCAATTTCAACCCGTAGCTAAGCACTCTTGAGTACCCGCCGATTTCATCGCGTTCCTTGCAAAATCGATCATTTGATACCATTACCTCTATCGGAAGTTGATATATTTGATACAATTTTAACAAGATGACGAACTATTTGATGCCCCACCATTATAAGAAATTAAAGATTGTCCGACACTTCTGCCCTTAGACTTAATATCTTCAGACTTAATTTTGCAGACATTACTTGTGATTTGACATTTTATTCAGTTAAGTATTGTGTTCATTAGACTTAACAGTAGTGGGCCTGTCGAACTGGAGGCTTATATTTCTTTGCAGTTTTTCAGTATTTATATATGTATACTAGCAGTTACCCGCGGCTTCGCTCGCGTGGATTTCGTAATTTGATAAAAGTAATCGTTCCTTGGGACTGTACTAAGACATTATATGAAAATCCATAAAGTATAAAAACTCACTGAAAAATTGAGTTTCATTTATCCCAGAAATTTTTACAAAACCACGTTTGCGGTATTGCCTTTTGGGGCTGAGATGACAATGCGACATGGAACTGTACATGTGAGAAACAGTCTTCTATCAAGTCGAAAACAAAAAAGATATGTTTCTTTATTTTTAAAGGAGATTAAAACTATCTATTTCCACGTCTGTAACATCTTCAGCTTTTGAGATATAAGTATCCCCATAAAAAGAATTCAACCCTTTTATCAGTCCTCACCCCACGCCACCCCCACCCCTACCTAAGTGCATTTTCCGAAAACAAAAATGCATGTTTCTTTATTTTTAAAGGTGATTCCAAACACCAATTTTCATATGTCGAATATCTTCAGATTTGGAGATATAAGTACCTTCATAAAAAGTAAGTCAACAAATTTTTCACTTCCCCCCTCCCCCCTGCCCGTAAAGTGCCTTTCCCGAAAGCAAAAAAATACATGTTCCTGCATTTTAAAAGAAATTTTTAAATACTAAGTTTCACGTCTGTAACATGTTAAGTTTTTACATGTAGGCCTACTGTAGATATACCGGTACTCATTTTAAAAATTCACCCGCTCTTCAATTCGTTTTACCCCCTTAAGTGGATTTTCCGACAATAACAAAATACCTGTTTATTTTTAAAGGAGATTGCAAATAATAGTTCTCACGACTGTAACATCTTCATTTTTTGAGATATAAGTATCGTCATAAAAATTATTCAACTTCCTCACGTCTTTCCAACCCTCTCCCTTTAAGTGGACTTCCCAAAAACAAAAAATACGTGCTTTTTTATTTGTAAAGGAGATTCAAAATACCAACATTCACGTCTGTAGCATCTTTAGTTTTTCTTAGATATAAGTATCCTCATACAAATAATTCAACTAGCTTTTCAATTCTTTCACCCCCTTTAGTGGATTTCCGAAAACAAAAGAATACAGGTTTCTTTAAGGAGATTCCAAATACCAATTTTCACGTCTGTAACATCTTCTGTTTTTGAGATATCAGTACCCAAATAAAAAGAATCCAATTCCCTTTTCAGTCCTTTTACCCGCCTCCTTAAGTGGATTGTCCAAAAACAAAGAATACATGTTTCTTTATTTTTGAATGAGATTAAAAATACCAATTTTCACGTTTCTAACATGTTAATTTTTGAGATGTACTGTAGATAAGCTCATTTTAAAAATTCACCCCTCAAGTGGATTTTCTGAAAACAAATTATCTAATGCTTCTTTACCTTTAAGTGATATTCCAAATACCAATTTTCACGTCTGTAACATGTTACTTTTTTAATATATACTGTAGATATAGTCTTTTCTTGAATTAATCCCTTTGTCACTCCTTTTCACCCCCTACTAATGGGATTTTCCAGAAACAAGGAAATACGTGTTTCTTTATTTTTAAAGGAGATTCCAAATACCAATTTTCATGTCTGTAACATCTTCAGTTATTGAGATATAAGTATCCTAAAAATAGGTATTCAAACCCTTTTTCACTTTTTTAGCCCCTTAAGGGGATTTTCCGGGAAAAGTGCGTGTTTCTTCATATTTAAAGGAGATTAAAAATACAATACCAATATTTACGTCCGTAAACTTTTAAATTTCAGAGATATAATTCACAATTCACCCTTTTTTCACCCCCATTAACAACAAAATATCCAAAAATCCTCCCTTAGTGAGCACCTACACTCAAATACAAATGTATCCACAAAATTTCATTTCTTTATGTCCAGTAGTTTTGGCTCGGCGATGATGAATCTGTCAGTCAGGACATGTTATTTTATACATATAGATAACTGCTCTAACTGTCGCAAAAAATGTACAGCTACAGGTGAGCCTCCTTAGAATGGTTTGCCCGGTATTGTCACAGCATCATACGTGGGTTAATTTCTAGTTAAAAGTTTTGAAATCTCCACCGGAGAGGTGTTTGAAAACTTCGGCTTCTTAGTCCACATACAGATGAAGTGGAAGATAATCGAGTGACACGCCGTCCTATGACGCAAAACAAACGGTTCATTATGTGGTCTTTCCATTTTCCACACCGTGATAATGTCATTGATCACCAGCCCACGTATGATTCATGCTTTGATTAGCCTAGCAACGAAAGATAACCGCGCCAGGAAGCAAGCCTGCCATTTTGTTTGTATTTCACTGTATGGCTTATTCTGATCTCCGTCAGGTGAGAAACAGCCTTTCCAGCAGTTTGACATCAATACATACTGTAAGTGCATTAGAGGAGTATTGGTTCCCTGATGTACACAGTAGCATGTGTTGTTGCGGCATCTTTAATATGATGCGAATTTAATATTAAGTAGAGATAGGTCCTGTTAACAAAAAGTACCCTGCGAAGAGAAAGAATGCATTTTCATGGGCATCCCTTAGTGGCCCAGTGGGCTAGTCCCATCACCAGGATAGCAGTTTCGATCATAGATGTGTTCGATGGGGTTTGAGGGTGTTTAAATGGGATAGCTCCTTGCTGTAGCCTTCGGGAACGTTAAAAAATAAATTTCCACACCCCAGTGTCTTTTATGGCATAGTAATTAAAGGGTCGTTAAATAAATAACATTGCCTTTTATTATCCGAATAGAGTATGGGGTAATCCAATCGAATGAAAAGCATGCTCCAAGTAGACATCGAAGTCCCAATGGATCGACACTGATTTTCACTTCAAAATTACCTAATGGTACGTGACCTGGTAGGCAAAGACGTTGATATATATTTATAACAGTTCCTTCGATAAGTGACGTGAGCTTGTATGTGGGTCTATGTCCAACCCTTAATCGTTCGTTCTTCACCGTCCGGCTGCTGGGTTGAGTGATCAGCGTAGTGGCCTTCGCTTCAGAGGGCGCTGGGTTCGATTCCTGGTCTGGCCGAGAATTTTTACTGCGATGGGTTAATTCCTCCAGCTCGGAGGGTGAGTGTTTATGTTCGTTTTAATGCACGTCTTCATTTACATACAACACGCTACACCAAAAACCATCACAGAGAAACGAACAGTGAATACATCCCTCCACATAGGATTGGTGTCATGGAAGGCATCCGGCCGTAAAACTGGACATTTCCACATACAGTGCCGACCCCAGTTAGTTGGGAGATGGCAACGAAGAAGAAGATGTTGGCGCGTGAGTATTATCATGTACGAATACCACATTTTCTCCAAGTTGCCTAACGTGAGGAATCACATGCGACACTAAGTTCTCGTCAACGTACCATCGAGCAGTTAAAGATCTGTTGGCGGTTTCGAGGAACTTGCAAACGCACATAACGATCCTTCCCAGTTTTCCTTTCTTTGGCGGCCCGGGTCAGGGTGCCACACTTCCAGTCTCCTGGAAACTTTTCCACAGACACTAAATAATATTCTGAGCAACCCCTACCATTATAGCAACGTAATTCTCCTTCTTGAAGCAGTGTACATGAACGAGTGGCTTCATGATGAAGGAACGATTGTAAGACAATCATTCGAAGTGCAATGCATTAAAAACTAGATTTTGTCACTTGTTTTCACACGCAGCAATTAACATCACCGAGCGAATTAACACACCAACAATTTACTTTACGTCGCACCAACACAGATAGGTCTTATGGCGACGATGGGATAGGAAATGGCTAGGAGTGGGAAGGAATCGGCCGTGGCCTTAATTTCATTTGCCTGGTGTGAAAATGGGAAACCACGGAAAACTATCTTCAGGGCTGCCGACAGTGGGGTTCGAACTCACTATCTCCCGGATGCAAGCTCACAGCTGCGTGGCCCTAACCGCAAGGCCAACTCGCCCGGTTGAGCGAATTAGCTGCGTGGTTAATCCGTGTAACTGTTAATTTACACTCGGGAAATGGTGGGTTTGAATCCCACGGTCGGCAGCGATGAAGGTGGTGGGGCTGTACCTTAATTAAGACCACGGTCGCATCCTTCCCAGATCTAACCCTGTCCTATCCCATCGTCGCCTAAGACCTGTCTGTGCCCGTACGACGTAAAACCAATATCAAAAGAAATTAACTTCCTTATAACATGTATCAGTTATATAAAGTACCACTGCTTTCTCACTTTAATTGAGGTTTCAGATTTTTGGTAACAAATTTTGGCAACGAAAATTTGTGAAGATTCGCATCTGTCTATAAAGATAACAACAAATTTCTATCCAATTTCAATCCTACAAATAGAAACGTCATAGCAAGAGGTAAAATGTATCTAACAGAACAAAATTAGTCCCCATCAGCATCAATGAACTTTCTGAAACGTTCTAGAAGACCAATGAAGTTATCTAGCGCATATGTAACCTCATCGAGAGTCCTCTAGGGTGGTTATCTAACGAATGGAAGAGAATGCAGTCGGAAGGAGACTGTACCGGACGCATTATTGTTCCCAAGCAAGGCAGGTAGTGCTGTCACTCCTGACCTTAGCAACGTATGGCTTTGCGTTGTACTGGAAAAAGATCCACCTGTGTAATTCACAAGTGTTGGCTGGACGATTTTCAGTTCTTCTTGAACAAGTTCCAGTTCCTGCGAATACACTGTCCGGCAAGCTGGAAACAGTTTCTGGTATTTTGATACATGGTATCTCAGGCAGTCCACAAAACACAGTACAAAACTTACTTTTTCTGCAGCGATAGTACTGGTTCTTTTGGAACAGGCTAACATGTTTCTAATTAATTATGACAATCGTTATATTATCCTCAACTCCGAACGTGCAGTATGAGGAGCTCGATCGGCATCGCAAAAATTATATAGAAGTTAACGGTTATGTGATACACTCGGCCGTGGCAGGCATGAGAAGAATACTAAGGGCAAGGCGACGATTGTTAGACTCAGATTTTAATTATTTTTAGGCGGAGAACTAAACGAGGCTATAGAGCTAGTTACAAAAAGAAAATTGTAGAGGCGTTTAGTTAATTCACAGATGCTTGCAGACTGAACTCTGAAAGTATATGGTAAAGATGTACTGTCTGTATATATGTATGTACTATTTTGAGATTTCGCTTAACGTCGCACCGACACAGATAGGTCTTATGGCGACGATATGATAGGAAAATGCTAGAAGTGGGAAGGAAGCGACCGTCGCCTTAATTCATTGCCTGATGTGAAAATGGGAAACCACGGAAAACTGTCTTCAGGGCTGATGATAGCGGGGTTCGAACACACTATCTCCCGAATGCAAGCTCACAGCTGTGCGACCCTAACCGCACGGTAAAGTCGTTCCTTCTGAGCGTGTATGTATGTATGTATGTATGTATGTATGTATGTATGTATGTATGTATGTATGTATGTATGTATGCTGCATACTAAATTAATCGCAAAACCTAACTCTAGCTTTTGTGTGGTAAGACAGTTAACAGTGGTGCATATTTAAGTTGGAATTATGTTTGTTTTTAAAATGAGTATAACACCCTGTGATTCTGCTAATATCTCCACACCTATGAAACTAACAGTTAGGATTTCATTTTTATTGAGATCTTACTATGTATGATATCACTGTAGATGCAAAATTGTAATTCAGAACCGTCATCCTCGTGAAATTTCTACGCATGTGTAATCTGCCTGCTAGCCTGTTCTCTTATAGTATCGAGGTGTTGGCATTCATAATAAGGCCGAGATTTGGAAGGGAAAGGCAATGGCATTGAGAAAGGTACCATCCCAGCATTTGCCCCACCTAAAATCACAAAAAAATCATTTATGAAATAGTCAACAGTTGAATTCGAGTGTAGCTGTCTTTTGACTCTATGAGAAGTCACCACTAAAGCTGCGCCTTAATGCACTAAACAACCCGGTTGGTAAATGTTGTAAATGTTATTGTACACACAATGCCGAAATCTAGCAAAAGAACAAATGCATTTTTAAGTGTTTCTAGCATCTATTGGGAAATCTCAGTTTTCATTCACGGTATTTGGAGTAAATGTGCATCTAAGAGGAAACTCAAGCGAATTTCAATGAATATAATATCAACGCACAAGTCTTACAGCAAATAAATAGTGGTTTTTGTTTTGCCTTAGAAACAAGGAATTGTTAGAAATTTGCCTCATTAACTTGTTTGAGTGTGAAACTTATCCAATAACCTATATTACTGTGTTATTTGCAATACTGTGCAACTAATTGGGACTAGTATTTAGATTGATGGTCCTGGACATAATATTATGTGTTACGCGAGCATATTACAAAAAGATTACTGAAAACACAAAAGGAAAACCTCACTCAGGATAGCACCATTCAGATTTGAACCTCTAATCCTCTCACGGCACCTGTCCAAGAGCGCACCAGTGAAAAGTCTGACCCAGTGAATAGGATACTCGTTACAGCTACCATAACTTCCTTCACAGTCTTCACTGCAATTGTAGTACGAACATCAATAATTACTACACATGCCCTCTCACTTCATATTCGTTTACGCCAGGCAAATGCTGGGGCTGTACCTTAATTAAGGCCACGGCCGCTTCCTGCCCACTCCTATCCCATCGTCGCCATAAGACTTATCTGTGTCGGTGGGGACGTAAAGCTAATTGTAAAAAGATGTATATATATTCATATATTATCTAACGAATTTTGTGGCCTATTTCTCGATGCTGTAGGTTAGTTAAAATTTTCACCAAACTTCTTTACCGACAAATTTTTCTCTTCTCTGGAAACCCCTGACATTTTCTCTGGGAGCTGGAGGCATTGGAGCAATGCCAGTGCAAACATGTGCTTGGCTTACTATTCAACGGCAAACATACAAGTTCAACAATGCTCCAACTCATGCCACGCTGACAGTATAAAAACTCGCGTACTAGGAATGAATAAATAATTCAAAATGCATTGGTTTTAGGTCGTTGTAACTAATTTTTTCCATTTTCGGAGCCGAGGTGCCAGAATTTTGTTCTGCAGGAGTACTTTTATCTACCGACATGAGGCTGACGTACTTAAGTATAGGCCTATTCAAATGCCATTGGACTCGGATGGAATCGAACATGCCAAAAATGCCATTGGACTGGGATGGAATCGAACATGCCAACATGAGCTCAGACAGCCAGCACTCTGCCATCTGAGCCACTTAGCCCAGCAACACTAGAAATTAATAACTGTCATAAATACACAAGCATTATGATTCGTTGTTAAGAATGAAACATAGCTACAGAAGCTCGATAAACACAACAGATCCGCAGTTCATCTATTATTATTATTATTATTATTATTATTATTATTATTATTATTATTATTATTATTATTATTATTATTATTATTATTATTATTATTCACTATATTTGAAGACACACGATACAGCAGAAATCAGATTAGTAATAAGAAACTTTTGGCGAGTTATCCTTGATCTAATGAAACGTACAAAATACGCGTTGTGGCGAAGGATCGGAGGTGTTTCGCTAAGTCGGTTCGTGTATTCTCCTCCAAAATAATGACATAGGAAATTAAGCAAGGATGATGTATAATTTCTTTATACATTGTTTAAGAATTTTTGTTAATATAGTGTACAGCATATTGAAATACAATTACCAAGCGAGATTCCCTCAATCGGTAACCCTGAAAATGATTTTCCGTGGTTCCGTGGTTTCTCACTTCCACGCCAGGTAAATGCTGGGAATGCATCTGTACCTAAATTAAGTTCACGCCACTTCCTTCCCACTCCTAGCCTTTCCTATCCCATCGTCACCTAAAACCAGTCTCAGTTTGTGCGACGTTGAACTGTTTAAAAATATAGTTTTGTAGTAGGGAGAGTCTAATCCAGGAAATTATTTCTGTAACTACAAACACCACCACGAAACAAATCAAATATCCATGCTCAAGATAACATACCTGTCTTCATAGCCATGCACAGTAAGACGCTTACCAAGAAAGGACGACGACGCCAAAAATTGAATGGTTCGAATTCGGGCCACGGTGATTTTCGACTGATATTCTGGATATGATGATTGTCCACACTAACTACGGGAGAATGCTGAGTTAGTTCCTGATTTCAAGTTTCAGTACAGCCGTCACGATTTTATACAGGCCTACGCATTACTATGAACATGAAACTGTTGCTGAGTATGATACAACATTCAAGTTCACATAAGTGAATGTACCTGATGACGTCTCCCTCACACAGAAAATTAAACAATAACAATATTTGTGTGGGTAAACTATTTTTCTGTTATTTTCTCTGCTAGTTGCTTTACGTCGCCCCGACACAGATACGTCTTATGGCTACGATTCTGTTATTCCATTTCAAGGAATATCCTTAGTAAGCTGATAATATCCTAAGTGTATATTTTTGCATCCTAGGACTGGGGCTTTTATTTCAAGACATGACGTACTTTACTATATCAGCTTGCGTGAAATAATATGTGTTTATAAAAAAATACTTAAAGCTGTATTGAGAAGGTGAGACGTAAATATTGCGTGTCCTTTGCGTGTTCTCCATCACCTAGGTTTTCCACTTGTTTGCACAATCCTTAGCCTAATATTCTAAAGTCATTCGAATGTTTTGCCATTACTAAACAGTTTCTGAATCAACGATTTAGTCACACATAGCACAAATCACACGAAATTTATTGCATTGAACAATGCATTTCTTTTTACTTACATAAAGCGAGACAGAAAGACCAAACCAAATTATTAAATTGTTGAACTTATTCACAAAGAGGTAAACGCTCACCGAATAATAAAATTATGAAACAAAATAATAAAGAATCAGGTAATTGCATATAGGCCTACAAGCAAAGTTTGTCTGCTTTGACGGAGTATAAAAGTAGGAATGTTTTTAGCGCAACGAAATAGATATCCTTGAAACCTTGCGTGAAATATTATTTGTTTATAAAAATACTTAAAGCTGTATTGGGGAGCTGTGAAGTAAATATTGCGTGTCCTTTAACTGGTCAATATAAAACACACTCTGAGAATTCCATACAGTAAATTCGCGTTTATGTCTAAGTAAACATTTCACAGTAGTTCGTAGTCTAGTGGCAGCTCTGGCGGAGAGGAGTAAACTTTGCAGTTTCGTAGAACAACTCAGCTCATATTATTTATAACAACATAAAGCTGTGAAAAGAGAGAACTTCTTAATTTATCCAATTCGTATAATGTGAAACATGCATGTGCCTAATCATCCTTATTACTCGTCTGTTAATAGTAATACCACATAGGGAGTTGTATATTTACCTACGATATGGTGTGGTGGACATAATGTAGTCACTAGTTGTGACGCACTTCCCGAGGAGGTAGCATATGGGTCGAGAACACGGTCTCTACTGGACGTAAGCTAAGGCTGCGTTAAAGTGAAGCATCACGATAGCCAATGGGCACGCACTGATATCTCAGCGATAACAGACGAGCTAGCACATGCTCAGGAGACGGCGTCCTACAGGAAAATAAGGAAAGAACGGAGAAATCTGCAAAGATGAGAAGAAATCATCTTGGATACAAAGAGGAAAAATAAAGCGAAATCCGAAAATATTAAACACCTCAGCAACGAGTGCTGACAGCACCTGTTTTCTGAACCCACAGCAAACGGGAGACGGAAAATAAATAACGGGAAAACGATAGGAAGAGAAACGCCCACATTAGTCAAATTCACACAATTCACGCAAGAGATGTACCGGTAGTAAGAGCTTACGATCTGACAATGAATGGTAACGGTACATGAAAACCTTTCTGTTTATCAACAAATTTCATTATTGTGATTCTTAGTTCATCAGAAATTATTACAAGAATCACGTATGAATCGATGTTTTTTCTTTGAGCTCATTGATACAAGTTATTTTGACAAGGAGCAAAAATCCTCATCCATGCCCGTGCAATTTAAAAACTATTCTGGGTAGATAACGAATAATACCAGGACATAATAAACCGAAGAACAGTTCACTCGATTGTATCAATGTGTCACTGAGTAACGTTCTGTCATCTGCCGAATCCTGTTTCTAAACAAACACCATTTCGTCAGGGTAAGACTGCAATAAAATATCCGGACGATGAAAGTAGTAAATGACAGTGTAGGACTAATTAAGGATTATGAGCGAGGGTGACTCACCAGTTTGCGGGCAGCAGACATGGGCACACGCCGGCTGCTAGCGTGCTGCTGTGTTCTTCCCGACAACTTCACTGAGTCACTGCCCGCTAGTGTCCCACAGCCTGAGCGCGCGCCCTGCGCCCGACGGGGACTGAACAAACCAAATTATCGATTGCTAGGTGAGATGAGAGTGAGACTGGATGCAGCATGTGTGATTGTTGCACGGCAGGCACTTGTTAAGTGAACAGTCAGTCACACTCACTGGATGTAGTTTTGAAGGGGGGAGAAGGAGGGGTAGGCGAACTGCCACCCGCCATGGATGTTTCCAAAAATAATGGTGTCTTCAGGAGCGGGGATATTGAACAATTAAAACTTGTTTCTAATAATAATAATAATAATAATAATAATAATAATAATAATAATAATAATATTTTTTTTTTGCTAGGGGCTTTACGTCGCACCGACACAGATAGGTCTTATGGCGACGATGGGATAGGAAAGGCCTTGGAGTTGGAAGGAAGCGGCCGTGGCCTTAATTAAGGTACAGCCCCAGCATTTGCCTGGTGTGAAAATGGGAAACCACGGAAAACCATCTTCAGGGCTGCCGATAGTGGGATTCGAACCTACTATCTCCCGGATGCAAGCTCACAGCCGCGCGCCTCTACACGCACGGCCAACTCGCCCGGTAATAATAATAATAATAATAATAATAATAATAATAATAATAATAATAATAATAATGTTATTGGCTTTACGTCCCACTAACTACTTTTACGGTTTTCGGAGACGCCGAGGTGCCGGAATGTGATCCCGCAGGAGTTCTTCAACGTGCCATGATGTATATGAGCACCTTCAAATACCACCAGACTGAGACAGGATCGAACCTGCTAAGTTGGGGTCAGAAGGCCAGCGCCTCAACCGTCTGGGCCACTGTGCCCGACAAAAACTTGTTTCTAACAAACATAATGAAAATTCCAAGTAAGAAATCGCTTCCTATCTAAGATTTTCTCCAGGGACAGTGTTCAGGCATAAGGTGACACCAAAAGCGTACGCAGAATTTTGTCAAGGCGGTTCATTTTAAAGACTGGTTATTTAAAAGTAATTTACCTTAAGTTTAATTACATTTCTTACTACTAGTAGTACTACATTCTTTTTTTCTTAATCCGTTTACCCTCCAGGGTTGGGTTTTTCCCTCGGACTCAGCGAGGAATCCCACATCCATCGTCTCAAGGGCAGTGTCCTGGAGCGTGCAACATTTCGTCGGGGATACAAGTAGGACCAGTACCTCGCCCAGGCGGCCTCACCTGCTATGCTGAACAGGGGCCTTAATGGGGATGGGGAGATCTGAAGGGATAGATGAGTGGGAAAGAAGCCTTGAAGAAAGGTGAGGCCGCCTAGGCGACATACTGGTCCTCCTCCCCAGCTGTATCAGCCCGACCCAAAGTTTCACGCTCCAGGACACTGCCTTTATGGTGGTAAAGGTGGGATCCTTCGCAGAGAACGAGGGAAAAAACAACCCTGGAGGGTAAGAGGATTAAGAAGGAAAGAGAGAAAAGGAAAGAAAGAAATTTACTGAAAATATAAACGGAAATGTAATTTCGGTGAGATAAATGGATTGTTTATTTTTAATGTTCTTAATAAGTTTTGCACTATGTCAGACTCTTTGGCTGAATGGTCAGCGGTGAGGCCTTCGGCCCTGAGGGTCCCGGGTTCGATTTCCGGCTGGGCTGGAGATTTTAATCCCGTCTGATTAATTTTTTTGGCTCGGGGACTGGATGTTTGAGTTTCTTTCCACCGGGCGAGTTGGCCGTGCGGTTAGAGGCGCGCGGTTGCGAGCTTGCAGCCGGGAGATAGTGGGTTCTAATCCCACGGTCGGCAGCCCTGAAGATGGTTTTCCGTGGTTTCCCATTTTCACACCAGGCAAATGCTGGGTCTGTACCTTAATTAAGGCCACGGTCGCTTCCTTCCAACTCCTGGGCCTTTCCTATTCCATCGTCGCTATAAAACCTATCTGTGTCGGTGCGACGTAAAGCCACTAGCAAAAAAAATCCACATGTGCGACACAGTGCGCACCCGCGAAGCCACAGATGTGGGAAAAGTGGTAGAAGAAGAATAAAGTTTGTACTATCATCCAATTATTTTCCCTCCCTACCAAGTTATTTATTCTAAAATGCTTTGCTTAGGCATTTTGTTAACTTCGTTCAAATATAAAAAATGGAAAACATAAAAATGATCTTGTCTTGGAAAGGAACAAACAGATGTCAAATCAAGTCGTGTATAGAGAGATAGGGACAAGACGGAACACACAATAAGACTAAAGCCGAAATTACACCTATCGAGTACTGGGCCGAGTGCTCGGCTAATGTGATAAGTATAGTCAGTACTCGCCCTAGGAGCAAGCGAGTGATTAGGGCAAGACAGTGGATAGAAACGTGCCCGAACTATCGGTCGAATAAGTACCCCGACCACACGCCCACTCACCTCGGCGCTTCATTCGGTCAGTGTAATCAGTCAGGACTATTGTGTAGGAGTGTTCTTGTGTTGTCTGGCGCTCTTTGATTCAATTTCTTCAGTAACCTGTGATTTCACTTTTGCTGGAATAGCAGCTCGCAAAAGAGTGCCTGCTTTTTAAATTTTATGAGTTACCGTTTTAAGCAAATAATCAAACTCATGTAACCCCATTCTCATAAAATATACATATTCGAGATCTTCAGTTTCAAATTCCCACCGGGCGAGTTAGCCGTGCGGTTAGGGGCGCGCAGCTGTGAGCTCGCATCCGCGAGATAATGGGTTGGAATCCCACTGTCGGCAGCCCTGAATATGATTTTCCGTGGTTTCCCATGTTCACACCAGGCAAATGCAGGGGTTGTACCTTAATTAAGGCCACGGCTGCTTCCTTCCCATTCCTAGGCCGTTCCTGTCCCATCGTCACCATAAGACTTATCACTTCTTAATAACCAAGGTCTTGTCAATAATCGTTTCCTATTACTGCTAATTTTCATCTCCGATTTCCTCTCGCATGTATGATCAAGTTGCAATAGTGTTTAAAAACTCGCTTAATTTTTCTTATTTTTCTCCTTCGCGAAACCATGTTACCATATCCTTTAAACATTTTAATACTCTGACTCGTCCACTGTGTTTGCCTCATGTGATCACATCTACTCAATACGTTTACTCGGCCGAATAACAAAGCGAGTCCAGTACTCGGCAAGTGTAAGTCCGGCTTAACATACACCAAGAAATTTGGGGGCGCAGCTGTAAGATTGCATTCGAGAGATAGTGTGTTCGAACCCCACTGTTGGCAGCCATGAAGATGGTTTTCCATGGATTCCCATTTACACACCAGGTAAATAATCAAACTCATGTAACCCCATTCTCATAAATACCTTAATTAAGGCCACGACCGCTTCCTTCCCATTTCTAGGCCTTTCCCGTCCCATCGTCGCCATAAGACCAATCTGTGTCGGTGCGACGTAAAGCAAAATAGCAAAATAAAAGTCTCAATATCGCACCGTTCTGGCTACCGGTTAACTTGTTAATTGTTAATAATGAATGTTTTCTCGTGATATGGTGAGTTATTTATTCTCACATCACAACACATGAGCAAGTTTTATGAAAAGCACATTATACTTTAATAGTACTAAATGACCGGGCAAGTTAGCCGTGTGGTTAGAGGCGCGCAGCTGTGAGCTTGCATCTGGGAGATAGTGGGTTCGAACCCCACTGTCGGCAGCCCTGAAGATGGTTTTCCGTGGTTTCCAATTTTCACATCAGGAAAATGCTGAGGCTGTACCATAATTAAGGCTACGGCCGCTTCCTTCCCTCTCCTCGGGCTTTCCTATCCCATCGTCGCCGTAAGACCTGTCTGTGTCGGCGCGACTTAAAGCAAATTCTAAAAAAAAAAAAAACAGTACTAAATGAAATATATTTTGGCTATAAGTAACTTAGCAAATTCAAAATATTATTACAAATATAGGAAGCCGGCCGCCTCTGTGGTGTAGTGGTTAGCGTGATTAGCTGCCACCCCCGGAGGTCCGGGTTCGATTCCCGGCTCTGCCACGAAATTTGAAAAGTGGTACGAGGGCTGGAACGGGGTCCACTCAGCCTCGGGAGGTCAACTGAGTAGAGGTGGGTTCGATTCCCACCTCAGCCATCCTGGAAGTGGTTTTCCGTGGTTTCCCACTTCTCCTCCAGGCGAATGCCGGGATGGTACCTAACTTAAGGCCACGGCCGCTTCCTTCCCTCTTCCTTGCCTATCCCTTCCAATCTTCCCATCCCTCCACAAGGCCCCTGTTCAGCATAGCAGGTGAGGCCGCCTGGGCGAGGTACTGGTCATACTCCCCAGTTGTATCCCCCGACCAAGAGTCTGAAGCTCCAGGACACTGCCCTTGAGGCGGTAGAGGTGGGATCCCTTGCTAAGTCCGAGGGAAAAACCGAACCTGGAGGGTAAACAGATGATGATGATGATGATGATATAGGAAGCCTCCGTGGCTCAGGCGGCAGCGCGTCGGCCTCTCACCGCTGGGTTCCGTGGTTCAAATCCCGGTCACTCCACGTGAGATTTGTGCTGCACAAAGCGGAGGCGCGACAGGTTTTCCTCCGGGTACTCCGGTTATCCCTGCTATCTTTCGTTCCAGCAACACACTCCACTATCATTTCATTTAATCTGTCAGTCATTAATCATTGCCCCAGAAGAGTGCGACAGGCTTCGGCAGCCGGCACAATTCCTATCCCCGCCGCAAGATGGGGGCTTCATTCATTCCATCCCTGACCCGGTTACTAACTGGAAAACAGGTTGTAGGTTTTCATTTTTCGTCGCAAATATAAACAGCTCTCCGCGTTAGTTAATGAGCTGTAACCGGCCTATCGACTAACTCAAAACACTTACAAAAAGCGATGCCTGTCACGGAATCTGAAGTTGAATCACTAGACAATAGTCAACCTCTCAGAAGCCCTGTACGCAATGGAGTTTCTGTTACTAAACTAAAAAGGTTTGATTGAGAATAGATTAGAGAGAGCAGAATTCTTAGAACGATCCTAGGCCCTCTGCTGGAAGATGGGGAAATACCGCGGGTGTAAAAATGCAGAGCTCTACTCCCCCGACTGTGCCAGGAAAAATGGGGTAGCATTGTATGGCCATGTGGCAAGAACGTCTCCTAAACAGACTGACCAACCGCGTGTTTACTTTCTGGCAAAGGAAGACAGTCCAAACTACAGGGCTGAGAAACACAGAGAAGGACACACAAGAACTGAGACTGACAGACCTACAAACCAGACAGACTGAAGAAATTCCACTGAAGAAGAAGGGTGCCCCCTGGTCAGATGAAGGAAAGGAGTTACATCGGGAGAAGAAGTGGCAGTACTGGGCAATGTCAAAGCCCAACGGTTGAACACGGTCTGTTTTTTTAATTACAATTTGCCTTACGTTGCACCGACACAGATAGGCCCTGTGACGACAATGGGATAGGAAAGGCCTAGGAGTGGGAAGGAAGCGGTCGTGTCCTCAATTAAGGTACAATCCCTGCATTTGCCTGGTGTGAAAATGGGAAACCACGGAAAACCATTATTCAGGGCTGTCGACGGACTATTTCCCGGATGCATGCTCACAGCTGTGCGCCCCTAACCGCACAGCCAACTTGCCCGGTGGTTGAACAAGTGTGGTTCCAAGTAGGCTTATTCGAAAGAAGAAGAATCAAATTAACTTTTATGGAATGTTTAAAAAAATCATTACTCTACAAATGTAAATTAATGACATAAACTTATAGTATACACCCATACTCAACAGCTCCGCCATCAAATATGGTCTAGGCGTCACTGAAGAGGCATACTAAGTAAATGAGGGATAAAGTAGTCTCTCGTTGCTTTCCTCACCAAGCCAGAAGCTGCTATTACATTATCTGTACGTCCAGCCCACAGATATGCACACATCACCCTACCCTATGAGTGACATTTTCACATCATTCATAGCAGGTACTCGCTGTCTAAGAATGGCATTACTAGCATCACTCATACCTCAGTCACTTTCATGTTGTCAAAGCGAAGAATGAGACTGATACAGGTCAATGAAAGTAACGAATTTGTTCTAGCCATGCCAGAAGACATAAAAAAGCAAATCAAAGCCATCTCCGTATAGACCATGAAGGCCCTTGGAGGGGTGGAAGGTAAAGTCTTCCACTATCCGTGTCGTCGGCACTTGCGGTAGAGTGGTTAGCTCTGCGCCTGGCCAACTTTGGTCCCAGGAATTAACCTGGTACTCATTTTTGGTGTAGGCTGTGTGAACCTCTGGGCCATATGCACCTACGGAAGTGGAAATCTCCTTTCATACATAGTATACCAGAAGACATAGCGCACTTTGAACACTAGATCTCCAGCAAAGGCACAGTATAGCAAAAGATTAGATCATTTTACATTTGAGTCCTTCTCTCCGTAAGCCTCCGTAGTTTAGGTGAGAGCGCGCCGGTCTCTCACCGCTGAGTTCCGTGATTCGAATCCCGCTCACCCCATGCGAGATTTGTGCTAGACAAAGTGGAAGTGGTTCAGGTTGTTCTCCGGGTATTCCGGTTTTCCCTGCCATCTTTCATTCCTGTAACACTCTCCAATTTAATTTAATTTCATCTGTCAGTCATTAATCGTTGCCCCAGAGGAGTGCAGCAGCAGGCACAATTCGTATCCTCGCCACTATATGGGAGTTTCATTCAGTCCATTCCTGACCCGGTAGAATGACTGGAAACAGGCTGTGGATTTTAAATCCTTATCTCCCAACAATGCCCTCCGAAAACGTTTGGTGCAGGTCTTTCGAGTAGGTGACACAGGCGTCTGTGAAGATGGAGCCCTACTCTACTCGAAAGACCTGCACCAAACCTTTTCGGAGGGCATATGCCATTATATTATTATTATTATTATTATTATTATTATTATTATTATTATTATTATTATTATTATTATTATTATTATTATTATTAGGGCGTTGAGGAATCCCTAGTCAACAGATGCATTAAAAGTGCATATATTCCTCGAGTGCGTGCGGAGAGTACCTGACAGGAAGTCTTTAGTTTTGCCTGAATAGGTATGTGGATTTGCGGAAATATTTCTGTCTTCGGATCTCAAGATCGTGGATTCACATCCGGTAGAGATTGATTTTTGCAATGGTTTTTGAACGGTTAGCGTAGCGGCCTTCAATTCAGACGGCCCCAGCTTCGATTTCCGGCTGGATCGGGGATTTTAACTGCGTTTACTCAATTACTCTTGCTCGGGGGCTGGTTGTTTGTGTTCGTCGTAATATTCATTTACATGCAACACATCACACTACAAACCACCACAAAAACGCAATAGTGAAAACATCCCTCCACAAAGGGTTGGCGACAGGAAAACTGAGGTAAAACCATGCAAAATGCCGACCCCAAGTAACTGGGAAAAGACCAGGCGGGCGAGAAAGATTTTTGAAAGGCGAATAAAAAAGTCCATCCGACTCTCCATGTCGTACGATGTCGGTATGCAAACAAAAAGAAAATATCTGGTGATACACTTGGCATTTACCCGAAAAATGTACGTTGAACTCAGTAATAGGTCACCCAGTAGAGTTTCAGATTCTCTGTCATTAGGTGGAGTAAAACTGTACGTCAAAATTTTCACTAAGACAGCCAAAAAAGGCGTGAAATCAAAATACCACGGTGACTGAGAGCATATTATTATTAATATTACTTGACTAAATTGTGAATTTTATAAAGGCAGGGCCCGAGATTTTACATGGGATCCGAACTACAGGCACAGAGCTTTCCATTTCGAAAGTATAGCATACCTTGATCGTGATTCGAACTGCAGTCCCGTGGATGAGAAGATACCGACGATATTATTGAGCTAAAACATCCATGGCATGATTTTAATCCCGGATCATTGAACGGTAGACTCTTTCTGGTCCTATCGTGAAGCGTATAATGCGCTTGGCAAGGATTTTGGATCCTATCACTATTTAACTTCGAGAAAAGTATATCCCTAGGCTCGGGACTAACTTCGAGATAACGACACAACGAATGAATGAAACTGTATGCGGACTGTGGTCTCGGAAAATACTCCCTGCTCCAGGCTAAGGATGCCACACGCAGCACAAGGAGGATTATGCGAGCCTACAATACATCTGACGGTAAAACAAAGTCAAGTGTACTGTACATGTGCGGCACAATTTCCGCCAGGGTGTTGAAAAAGTGGCGGAAAGAGAAATTTAGAAATCCGTGGATCCACAGATAGGGCTATCCCTTCTTGAAGTTTTCTCGACGTAATTATAGAGACACATCTCTGAGATAATTACATGCTACGTCGTTATTATTTTTACGAAGTTCTTCAAACCAGCCAGCCAACCAACCAAATAAACAAAAATCCCTTGGCGCAACAGCCTAGTAAGGACCTTGGGATACCAAGACGACTGCTGCCCAGTTAGATGACATGTGGGTATTTGATAGGGTTGTTATGTATAGGGTTGTTATACGCCCTGTTCTTTTTCGGAATCGTACCGGAAATGAATTCTGTGCCTTGGCGTCCCAAAAAATACCTCTGGGATGCGTAAATATCACGGTATCCTTCAAACAGGAAGGAAGCTAAATAACTGCATTATCTTTCTACTCATATTTTTATTTTCCTGCAATTATGGATCGGAAGTTGAAACGCGTACGGGGTGGTTGCGTGATGGACTGTACGTCTAGCGGGTCGATGGCCTAGATGTTAGCCTCTTTAAACAACAAGCATCATCATCAGCATGTACGTCTAGCTTTTCATGTCTATTCACTCCGTGTGACCGTAATAATGTTATGGTTTTGCCCTTCTCCTTCCTTGTCTTGTGCATCCTCACGACAATGAGAAACACATCTGCTAAGCTGAAAGATGCTGTAATCTCCAACATAATTTGTCTAAAATAATCTCCCTTGAAATTCGCAGGACGGGTGTTCGTCAACATCTTGATGAACTATACATTTATGATAATAAAGTAAATTGTTAGTTCCTCCTCAAACACGTGTGTTTTAAACTGGTCTCATGCGTTTGTGAGAAGTTAACTTACTTCCTCGTACAGTAATAAATATAGAGCAGTTTACTAAATGGAAACCCCAGGGGTGAAATGGTCTTAAATGAGCGAGCTATTTTGTTACGCCTAGTGTTTCAGACTTACGTTACTAAATTAACGTAAATTTGTAAACAACCGTTTCTGCCCCTATGCACTGCATTTGTATTACCTTCTTCTTCTGCTTCAACTGTTTACCCTCCAGGGTCGGTTTTTCCCTCGGACTCAGCGAGGGATTCTACCTCTACCACCTCAAGGGCAGTGTCCTGGAGCTTCAGACACTGGATCGGGGATACAACAGGGGAGGAGGACGAGTACCTCGCCCAGGCGGCCCCACCTGCTATGCTGAACAGGATCCTTGTGGAGGGATGGGAAGATTGGATGGGGCAGGCAAAGAAGAGGGAAGGAAGTGGCCGTGGCCTTAAGTTAGGTACCATCCTGGCATTTGCCTGGAGGAGAAGTGGGAAACCACGGAAAACCACTTCCAGGATGGCTGAGGTGGGAATCGGATTCTCCTCTACTCAGTTGACCTCCCGAGGCTGAGTGGACGCCGTTACAGCCCTCGCACCACTTTTCAAATTTCGTGGCAGAGCCTGGAATCGAACCGGACCTCCGGGGGTGGCAGCTAATCACACTAACCACTACACCACAGAGGCGGACCATTTGTATTATGCTAAACAATAATCTATCTTAATAATGTGCCGTTTTGTTCCTGAAAGGGTATAAAGTGTGGATCGACCAACAGGAATAGATTTCTAGTGTATGGTAAATAGAAATATCTTCTATTCGTTCCTTGAGTACCACTTATCCCTTCAGTAGCAATATTGAATGGGAGTTGAATGTGGAATATAAAATAGACGGCCGGGATGACTGGCTCAGACGGTTGAGGCGCTGGTCTTCTCACCCCAACTAGGCAGGTTCGATCCTGGCTCAGTCCGGTGGTATTTGGAGGTGCTCAAATACGTCAGTCTCGTTTCGGTAGATTTACTGGCACGTAAAAGAACTCTTGCGGGACTAAATGACGGCATCTCGGCGTCTCCAAAAACCGTAAAAGTAGTTAGTGGGATGATAGCAAACAACATTATTATTATTATTATTATTATTATTATTATTATTATTATTATTATTATTATTATTCATAAAATGACGTCGTTTCTATGGTTAAAGTTTTTATCTGCACAGTTCCTGTCTTTTTCGAAGTGTGTGATGTATTTCTTCCATTGCCGACTAACGCGAATTCGTTCGCGCGCCACCAAAATGATGGTGTTGCTTCAACTAAAAATTGAAGAGTAATAATAATAATAATAATAATAATAATAATAATAATAATAATAATAATAATAATAATAATAATAATGTTATTTGCTTTACGTCCCACTAACTACTTTTTACGGTCTTCGGAGACGCCGAGGTGCCGGAATTTAGTCCCACAGGAGTTCTTTTACGTGTCAGTAAATCTACCGACACGGGGCTGTCGTATTTGAGCACCTTCAAATACCACGGGACTGAGCCAGGATCGAACCTGCCAAGTTGGGGTTAGAAGGCCAGCGCCTTAACCGTCTGAGCCACTCAGCCCGGCAAAATTGAAGAGTGATTTCCAATATGTGAAAGAATTAAAAGGCAATAACAATGAAACTGTATTTTGTTGTAAATGCAGAGTCACGTTTTCAATCGGTCATATTGGAAGACCTGGCATTACGGACCATATCAAATATAAAGAACATAAACCAGGTCTTCAGGAAGCTTTGATCTCTGAAAAGCTTACGAGATCTTCTAAACCTTTAAATAATAATAATGTTATTTGCTTTACGTCCCACTAACTACTTTTTAAGGTCTTCGGAGACGCCGAGGTGCCGGAATTTAGTCCCGCAGGAGTTCTTTAACGTGCCAGTAAATCTACCGACACGGGGCTGTCGTATTTGAGCACCTTCAAATACCACCGGACTGAGCCAGGATCGAACCTGCCAAGTTGGGGTTAGAAGGCCAGCGCCTTAACCATCTGAGCCACTTAGCCCGGCATCTAAACATTTAAAACCTGACAATGAGTGCTTGGAATTGGCCACTGCTTCTCAGTCCGACTCGTTGGCTGAATGGTCAGCGCACTGGCCTTCGGTTCAGAGGATCCCGGGTTCGATTTTAACCTTCATTGGTTAATTCCAATGGCTCGGGGACTGGGTGTTTTTGCTGTCCCCAACATCCCTGCAACTCACACACCACACATAACACTATCTTCCACCACAATAGCACGCAGTCGCCTATACATGGGAGATGCCCTCATCGGAGGGTCTGCCTTACAAGGGCTGCACCCGGCTAGAAATAACCACACGAAATTATTAACTGCTTCTCATCCAGTCAAACACAATCGCAGTTTTACTGTAATTCTATGAACTACACCTCCGAAATTGTTAGAGAAACATTTGCAAGAAAGAAACTCATTGCGCTTGTCAAAGAACTAGGGACATTGTTGAAAATGTATTAGCGCCGCATGCTATGCAGGAGGTTGTTCGTGAACTGGAGAGGCTAGATTTGTATCATTTATTATAGGTAATTTAAACCACAAGGCCATACTGTTGGTTCCATTTCCGTACCAAGTGTCAGGATAAAAATGAAAATGCCGGGCTGAGTGGTTCAGACGGTTGAGGCTAGCTGTTATCACCGGACGCCTCTTAAATTTTAAATACTATTTTCAGACATTCAGTGACACGGGAAAGTCACACAACACTACAACACTTTGCAAAATCATTGTTGCATTATGTAATTATATTAATTTTGCTTAATGAATAACAGGAATTTTACATTTAAAAAATGGAAATACTGTCATTCCTATCGAAGGAATTGTAAATCGTAGCTTGTACGTTTAAACCGTGCACCTTTGTAGATTGTAACATACAAATTATAACGTGTCAGTTTTCTTTGAATGAATAAATATAAGAAAATAAAACTGATTGCTTATATCGAGCGCAGTATAAATCAATCCGGAATATCTTGACTAGTGGAGGAGAGCTTCGTAATCACAATAGAACGCCAATGCTCCCTCGCTTCAGTGACGTGCTTCTTACGTAAGCTGCCCACATTTACGTCACGTCAGCCTGGCCGCACTGGGCAAGCCTCAACGGGTGACCATCTGAGCACCTCTGCTCTAGACTGTTGACCTAACAGACAACACTACACGTTCCCTTGCAAGGAAATTAACTAATGTACTGCGACAATGAAGATCTTGAGTTAGCGCGGGGGGGGGGGGGGGATGGTGGAGATCGGCGGAAGTCAACGATGCAGACGAGAAGTGACAATCTGGGCGGGCCAACAGCGAGCAAAACAATACAGTACAACGATTTGTTGAGGCTCGCCATAAGGAACTCCTAGAAGAAGCTCGGAGCTAACAAGCAACGTACCAGGCGCCTAGAATGATCTGGAAGTGAAAACAACTAGAATCACCGGATGGCCTGTATAAAAAGTGGAGCCAGTGACAGTTTTTTTACAAGTTGCTTTCTGTCGCACCGACACACATAGGTTTTATGGCGACGACAGCATAGAAAGGGGCTAGGAGTGGGAAGGAAGCAGCCATGACCTTAATTAAGGTACAGTCCCAGCATTTGCCTGGTGTAAAAATTGGAAACCACGGAAAACCTTCCTCAGGGATGCTGACAGTGGGATTCAAACCCACTATCTCCCAAATACTGCCCGTGACAGTCATTCAATCTTGAGTGAGTCGGTGTTGCGTCAATTGCGAGTGAATTACAAGACGGTCGCGATTCCTCTTTGTCAGCGAGTACTGTGGTGAATCTAGACGGTCTTCATTGCTACATGGCATGCGACGAGCTGTGAAGTGACATGTTCTGAAACGACACTGCACTGTGAGAAGCCATATTGGAGAACAGATGTTCGGCGCACGAGTGTGCGGTGTATCTACCAAGAACGTGAGTAAAAAACTGTGTCGAGTAAAATTGTGAATAACTTTAAATAGTAGTTCAATAAATTTGGTAGATAGTGGAACACTATCCATCTCAGTAGCGATGTTTTGTTTTTAGAACCTTATTAACCCACGATAGTATTATTCTCCCCTTCTTTTTCATATAAAGATGAATGCCCAGTGTCCAGAATTTTCACTGTTTATAGAGCAACCATAATATTGAAGCGCCTGGGATTCAGTGCGACGACATCTCCAGCTGTATTATTTCGCTCTCTTGATAGGATCACTTCCTCTCATACCAGACAGTTCCTTAATTGAACTCATAATCCTGAGTAAACCTCGTCCCACCACTTAGACTAGGATTAGAATCTTTGAATAAGTCGGGAATCAAAACTTGAGAACTCTGAGTAAGATGCAGACGCGCTAATCTTACACAACGGGACTGGACGAAGTTCGTCATTGGTCCCAATTTTATGCGCAAAGATGCTAATCTGATGAAACTGCAGTCAACTAGACGTGTATTAATAGCACATTGTCATTCATGTTCCTAAAACGTTCTCGGTGGATATTGTCACTTTTGAAATGTATTGCTTGGTATTTGCTATCACATTTACACATAAAGCAACAGTAAAGTCATTTCGTGTCCTCATCCCGATGTGGTGCAGGCCTGTCTTTATAACCCAATACTACATTGTATTTACTGAAGTAGGCTTATCTTATTATCTCTCCTTCTCTATGTATAAAACTTAATGGTCATTTCATGACCAACAAAGTTTGGACGCCCAGGTTTACAATATTAAATAAAATAAAGTCCGCCTCTGTGGTGTAGTGGTTAGCGTGATTAGCTACCACCCCCGGAGGTCCGGGTTCGATTCCCGGCTCTGCCACGAAAATTTGAAAAGTGGTACGAGGGCTGGAACGGGGTCCACTCAGCCTCGGGAGGTCAATTGAGTAGAGATGGGTTCGATTCCCACCTCAGCCATCCTCGAAGTGGTTTTCCGTGGTTTCCCACTTCTCCTCCAGGCGAATGCCGGGATGGTACCTAACTTAAGGCCACGGCCGCTTCCTTCCCTCTTCCTTGTCTATCCCTTCCAATCTTCCCATCCGTCCACAAGGCCCCTGTTCAGCATAGCAGGTGAGGCCGCCTGGGCGAGGTACTGGTCATACTCCCCAGTTGTATCCCCCGACCAAGAGTCTGAAGCTCCAGGACACTGCCCTTGAGGCGGTAGAGGTGGGATCCCTCGCTGTGTCCGAGGGAAAAGCCGAACCTGGAGGGTAAACAGATGATGATGATGATGAAATAAAATAAAAATAAAAAATAAAATAAATAAAAATAAAAAGTAAATAAAAAACCCCACTATGTATCCCCCTTTTGTTGACCAATGTTTGTAAATGTCTCAAATATATAAAGTCACGCTGTTATACACAATATTGAAAAAAACTGTTAACCAATGTTATACACCATATTGGGAAAAGAAAATTGGCCACTTCCCCCTCTTCCATCTCCGTCATATTTCACATCCACTTACCCACCTTTCACTTTCCACGCAACCCCCAACACGCCCACAACTCTCGGCCAGAGCGAGGGCGTAACCCTCTAGGTGGCCCGCCTCACCCCTTCAAGGTGGGGAATGAAAACGAGTAAAGAAGAAGGTGTGGTGCAGCTCTTATTTTAGGCCCACCTGAGATGGAGATGAGCTGCATGTACAAATTTAAGCACATGCCAGTCCTTCTACCAATCTTAAATCTCTGGTAGCATCGGGAATAGAACCTGGGCTCCCGAGGATGGTAGCTAATAGTGCTAATCTTTACTGAAGGAGGTGGACGAAGCAACAGTTCTTCGTAGAGTCCGGGTAAATTCCTTGCTACAACTTTAAAATCTCTACAGATTTGACATGATGTTCCTCATACTGAATGCGCGGACATGTAAACTTGTCGGAAACCCAGCGCATGCTTCGCATCCAACCTTCCTGATGAGTAGCAGCGGTGTTGTGTGTAAGCAAGAATGGCAGAAGTATTGGCAACGAGCTAGAGAGGTAAGAGTCAGCTGGTCATAATGATCAATCAACATAAGCACTCTTTTCGTTCGAAGCTGTCTAGTGGAGAAAAAAAAAATGAATCAATTCCTAATGTTCGACCAGTGTATATACAGTTGGAGACGATAATATAGTATGTTGGAAAAATGTTGCACAAACTCACCCATCCTCTGACCCAACAAAATTACAGCGAGATACAGTATATTATCGGAGATATTGAAATGAAAGAGCATCCGTGGCTCAGACGGCAGCGCGTCGGCCTCTCACCGCTGGATACCGTGGTTCAAATCCCGGTCGCTCCATGTGAGATTTTTTGCTGGACAAAGCGGAGGCGGGGCAGGTTTTTCTCCGGGTACTCCGGTTTTCTCTGTCATCTTTCATTCCAGCAACACTCTCCATTCTCATTTCATAGCATCTATCACTCATTATAAATCACTTTGGGAGTGGCGACCCCATCGTACTAACAGCCTATATCTGCTTCATTCATTCCATCCCTGACCCGGTCAATGACTGGAAAGCAGGTTGTAGGTTTTCATTTTCATTGAAATGAAAAGCGGTGGAGAACGTGTTCGTTAGGCTGACGGAAGTGTTTCGAGCCGAACTGGCAAATGCACTTACTGAAGAACTATTTTTTACAATGTATTTGCTTCACGTCGCACCGCTACGGATAGGTCTTATGGCGACGTTAGGAGAGGACAGGGCTAGGAGTGGAAAGAAAGCGACCGTAGCCCTGATTAAGGTACAGCCCTATTCGGCCCCGCGGTGTAGGGAGCAGCGCGTCCCCCTGTCACCCGGCGGCCCCAGGTTCGATTCCCGGATGGGTCAGGGGTTTTTAATTGGCCTGGGGACTGAGTGTTTGTGTCGTCCTTAATGTTCCTCTCCACACATTCAACACTTCTGCCATTTCCAAATATATCGAGCTCGATAGCTGCAGTCGCTTAAGTGCGGCCAGTATCCAGTAATCGGGAGATAGTGGGTTCGAACCCCATTGTCGGCAGCCCTGAAGATGGTTTTCCATGGGTTCCCATTTTCATACCAGGCTGTACCTTAATTAAGGCCATGACCGCTTCCTTCCCACTCCTAGCCCTTTCCTGTCCCATCGTCGCCACAAGACCTATCTGTGTCGGTGCGACGTAAAGCAACTAGCAAAAAATTGCATATCCAAATACACGTAGGTTCACAACATATGGTGCAAGGTAGGGGCAAAACATCTTCTTAGGTCGACGCCCCGAATAAATAGCATTGAAAACAAGGTACAGCCCTTGCATTTTCCTGGTGTGAAAACGGGAAAATTTGGAAAATCATCTTCAGGGCTGCCGACAGTGGGGTTGGAACTGACGGAAGTATTGACAGTTCGAAGACTTGGGAGAAAGGAGACGAGCTGCTTGACTAAGTGGTATGTTCCGAGCTGTCAGTAGTGATGGCGCGGAATGACATTTGTAAACGAATAAGTTTGAGTGGTGTCTTTAAAAGTAGGAAAGATCACACTATGAAGATCAAATTGGAATTCAAGAGGATAAATTGGGGAATATGTTAGTTTATAGGAAGGGGAGTTAGGGATTGGAATAACCAAGGGAGATCTTCAATAAATAACCAATTTCTTTGCAATTATTTAAGAAAAGGCTAGGACAACAACAGCTAGGAAATCTGCCACCTGGGCGACTGGCCTAAATGCAGATCAGTATTGATTGATTGATTGATTGATTGATTGATTGGATCTATCCTGCATTAAGCGAAATATGAACAATTCTTCTTCTTCTTCTTCTACAGATATTCTCACATTGGTGTGGTGCAGGTGTGAACTGTCACACATGTGTATCTGGCTTGGTTTTACATTCGGACGCCCTTCCTTACGCCAGCTCTTCATGGAGGGATGTATTCATTATTAAAAGTTTCTGTGGTGGCTGGCAGTGTGATCTGGTGCATGAAGATGAAGAGGAATGTGTTGGGACAAATGCACACACCCAGTCCCTGAGCCGTAGGAATTAACTATACAAAGTTAAAATCTCCGGTCTAGCCGGGAATCGAACTGGAGACTCTCTGAACCGAAGGCTGGTACGCTGACCATTCAGCCAAAGAGCCGGACAAGCGAAATGTGTACAAACATCTCCCTCTTCTTATTCTACCACTTTTCCTTATGCCCTATTAGATGTGTTTGTACTTTAACTTTAGTGTGCGAAAGTGTTTCGGCCTGCAATATTCACATTTGGTTATCGGCCTTTCTAGCATACTTTATTTTCTCTTCTTTTTTTCTCATGGCCGTGTAGTTTGGGTTTCGGCCTCTGTTAATGTCTGGATCTTTCGATCTCTTTTCGAGTGTGCTTCCTCGTCATATGAGTAGCGAAATTATTATCTTATTGATTTTTAAAGCAGCATGCTTTTGCTGCTTCAAGTGTCAGTGGTATTAGACCTTTAACAATAATGTAATCTCCTGGTTCAATAAAGGGCGTAAACTGAACTCCTGAGTTCAAGACCCGTCCGATGTAGATTTGTTCTAGAAGCTCCGGATTCGTTCTATGCCCTGTATTTTCTCTCGATTATGATAAGCTAGCATACCTTTGATAAAGTAAAAAAGCAAACATTAATAAAATTAATAAGACCTACGGATCTGATATCTCTCTAACTGATCGATTCGAGATTTGAGTTCTTCTCTCCAATACGTACACTTTTTGAGCTTACGAGCTCTCCTGTTGTAAATTTCAGAGCTGCTAAGCTCTTTTGGTAAAACGTTCTTCTTGTTAAACGTTGTTGTTGTTGTTGTTGGTTGCTGTTGTTGAAAAACTCAAATCATAAGAAAAGAAAGAAAATACAAATTTTCACTGATTTTGTTAGCAATCTTTAAACATTGGTTTGCTTTATCCAGCTATTCACCCCTCACGCTTCTTTCCCTCTCTGCTCCGCGGAAATCTCCGCAACAATTACAATTGACTGAGCTGGCCTGGATATACAGGGCAAGATGGCAATTCTTACTGTTACCGGGACGGAAATTGAACTGCGGATTATCCAGTAAGAAACCCACTTCAGCGTAAGCTCACCGTGATTCCAAATCCACACACCGGGCGAGTTGCTCGTGCGGTTAGAGGCGCGCGGCTGTGAGCTTGCATCCGAGAGATAGTGGGTTCGAATCCCACTGTCGGCAGCCTTGAATATGGTTTTCCGTGGTTTCCTATTTTCACACCAGGCAAATGCTGGGGGCTGTACCTTAATTGACGCCACGGCCGCTTCCTTCCAACTCCTAGGCCTTTCCTATCCCATCGTCGCCATAAGACCTATCTGTGTCGGTGCGACGTAATCTCAATCTTCTATTAGTAAACTTTAGGAAAGTTACCTGAAACTCACAGCACAACTCGATCACATACATATTCTATGCAGACTGGAGGAATCCTGCATCATCGACATGGAAATACTATCACTATCCGATTATGGGAATAACAACAGGTACATTTGCCTTCGTTACTATAATATTGTACTCTACATGGTCAGGAATACTGTCTCTTCTCTAAACCTATGCAATAGTTCACGGTTATCAAGTTATGACTCGCCCAACTCCAGTCGAGCGCCGCACTGGTAACAGATGAATGCTGTGCAGCAGCAAATGCACATTGCTCAGACATAAATAGTGCGATACAGAACAAGATACTGACGCAAGCACTCCACGCGTCAGTATTGCCAATACTGATGATCCGCTGTCTAAAAACTTGAATCTTCTTCAGTATTCCCCTTCACAACCATCGTTCCGTTCCATATACGATCAACATTACTGTCAGGATTTGCTTTATAGTCTGATTTAGAAAAAAAATTCAGAAACATGAAGTAAGTCGTAAGGACCTGACTACGTTGCTGTAGAGGTCTGGAACGGCGAGGCAGAGCTATTATACGCTACTCAGAAATACTATTTAATGCAGGGCCTCTCAAACGCCCAACATCTCACGCGAGCAAACTGAGGCGCAGAGTTCCTGTGCAGAGTGCATCGGTCCCACTCGGCTCGGCTCGGGCGAACACTTCGTCTCTGTGCTACTCGGCTAAGCTCGGCTCAACTCGGCTCGGATTTGGAGCGCTACGGAGCAAGTGAGGAAGAGGGAGACAGGCGGAGCGAGTGAGACAGGCGTGGGGAAAGAGAGGGACAGCGCTATTGCTCCAAATAGAGGAGTGGAGGTCTGCACTCTGGTCAACCATGCGAAGTCGTCTTTTGCACCGTGCACATGCACCCTGAGAGGCCCTGATTTAATGTATATACCTACGATACGAAAATTCCTGATGAGGGGAAGAAAGCAGCTGTAGTCCCGGTTTTTAAAGGGGAGAATAAACTACCAGTGGACTACCATAGGCCCATTAATCTGACGTCCACTGTATGTAATTGGACAACTTTATTTCAGAATATTTAAGGGAACTGCGGGGGAAAGTTTCGTGTATTAATGATCGGCAATATGGTTTTAGAAAAGAAATCTCCTCCGAGAGCCAGATGTCACTCTTTCAGGATATTAGTGAGTTACTAGGCTACTGTAATTGATTTCGCTAAAGCTTTTGTTGTAGCACCAAATAATATTCTGATCTGAAAAACTGGCGGAAACAAAGATAAAAGGGTGGTGCTGTGGATCTGAAAACTTTTGACAGACTACACGCATAGTGTACAAGCGGGAATTAGATACTCGAACGAAGCCTCTGTAAGGTCGAGAATCATACCAGGTTATGTTATTGGGTCACTTCCATTTATGGTTTCTATGATATGTCGAACGAAATCCTAAGTGACTGCAGATGTTTGCGGAACATTGCATAATGTACAGAAAAGATCTGAACTCTTACGATAATATGTTATTATATGCCGATTTAAATTATTACGTAAGTGGGGATTCGACCACGAAATGAAAATAAATTCACGAAAATTCCGTCTCAAACGAATAAGTAGGAAACAAAGGCAGTAGGTAGGGATGGGCTTGAGCGCAGCTCGAGCACCTCGAGCTGATGACGTCACGGCTAGATATAGGTAGAGGAGTACTCGGGCAGGAGTATGGCCCGCCATTTCCTTGTACTAAATCAGTTGCGTGGCAATCTTATTTGCTCTTTGATGTCAAATACCGCATGTTCGTGGTAATAAAATAAGTTTATATCGAAATATATTGAATTATTAATGACTAATCCACTAGAATTACAAGAACATAATACCAGCCCTATGTGCCCAGTGAAGCATTTTCGTAACATGCAATATCTACGGATTTTGAGATGTAATTTTAAAAATACTGAATGTTCAGTTATATCCTATCGGAATCAGGACTTCAGTTCTGTTCAAATTTTCTTCTTCTTATTGTTATTACTATTGTCCCTCCCTTCCCTTTTCCTAATTAGCATATACGGCATCAAAATAATTATAAATTGATGGATACAAATTAAATATCGAAGGTCCCATCATACCAATGTTGTATTGTATATCAACACGTCTTCGTGTAGGGGAAATAGTATCATAGCACTATAATAAAACTGAAAAGAATATGTTATTAAAATGGTACATCCAATGATCACAAGACCAGAAATGTAAGTAGCGACCAAATAACGACAGAAAAAGCACAGAAATATTATCACTATGCAGAGCTCATCTTCATGTCGAGCAGTCAGTTTAATTTGATAACAAAAATTTTTCTGGGCACATATGGGTTTAATAAACTGATGCATCCTCTACGACTTGTGGAACGTCCGTACTTCTGTAGAATTATCGCTAATTACTCTATTAAAATGTAATGCCGGAATGTGAAGGCCAAAGAGAATGAGTGAAGACTGAAGTGTAGCTCGAGTCCTGCTTAGAGAGCATGCAAGCCTACGTCACGAGCGAATTCTGTGCTGCTCGATCTTGCTCGATCATGCTCAACACACCAGTTCGTGACGTCTGCACTCGAGCCTGCTCGAGCAGGCGATCGAGTGGCACATCCCTAGCTATAGGGCTTTTAATATATCCTGTGACCGGTTGCTGGAGCAGAGTGATTCATGTAAATACATAGAATTCCATGTAAAAGAAAACTATATAAAGTAGGACACTAACGTAGAATTATAATTACTGAAGCATACGAATCATTAATGTTAGTGATGAGGGTGGTAAGAGCAGCAGTACACTCTAGCCTATCTATCGCTCACGAGGCTAGTCCTTGAATTTGGAGCACCCGTATGGGGCCCGCACTAAAATGGCCTCGTCAATCAATTATAGATGGTGCAGCGAAAGGCTGCAAGGTTCGTGCATAATGATGTCCATTCTGGACGTAGAGAAACTTATGTGGGAGACGCTGGAGGCTAGAAGGAATATGCACCATGTTAATGCCTATATGAATAAGCGAGAGTTGAACGAGGTAATCAGTCTCCTAGGCAGCAATCACACTACAAGAGTGGTTCCTCACCTTGGTCTATATATCCTAGCCTTTCTGGCTGACGTAAGACCCCTGGCTGTCTCGTGAGAATTCTGGAAGGTATGTGTCACAGCCAGGTAGTGCGGCTTGCCTGCGCCGCTATGTAATTGGAGAATTACTATCATACATATCATACATAGACTAAGACATACAGACCACAACAAAAACACGCAGGTCGAACCTCCAATTACATAACGGCGCAGGCAAGCCCCACTACCTGGCTGTGACACATACCTTCCAGAATTCTCACGAGACAGTCAGGGAGCCTACGCCAGCCAGAAAGGCTAGGATGTATAGACCAAGGTCCGGAACCACCCTTGTAGTGTGATTGCTGCCTGGGAGATTGATTACCTAGGATCGAGTAGGGGTATTTCAGTCGCCTTGACAAAGAATACCGCAATGTATTCTATACGTTGGCAAACTGTACGTAATGTACCGAAAACAACAACATGGTTCAACCCGGAATAATTCTACACACCGTGGAAGCCTCACCTCTAAGATAGATTGGAAGCGATTTCTGCACATCTATATATATATATAAAATAACTTGTCCTGACTGACTGACTGACTGACTGATTGATTCATCATCGCCGAGCCAAAACTACTGGACATACAGAAAAGAAATTTTGAGGATACATTCATATTAAGATGTAGGTGCTCGCTAAGAGACGATTTTTGGATATTCCGTCGCTAAGGGGGGTGAAATTTTAAAATGAGTGTATCTATATCTCAAAACATTAAAGGTTTACAGATGTAAAAATTGGTATTTAGAATCTTCTTTAAAAATAAGGAAACCCGTATTTTTTGTTTTCAGAAAATCCTAATAGGAGGGGTGTAAAAGGATGAAAAATGGGTTGAATGCCTTTAATCAGGATACCGGTACTTATATTTCAGAAAATGAAGATATTACAGGCCTGAAAATTGGTACTTCTGATCTCCTTTAAAAATTAAGTAACACGTAATTTTTTTGTTTTTGGAAAATCCAATTAATGGGAGGGTGAAAAGGGGGGGTGAATTTTTAAAATGAGCGTATCTATATCTAAAAAAAAATTGAAAGTTTACAGATGTAAAAATTGGTATTTGAAATCTCCTTTAAAAATAAAGAAACACGTATTTTTTTCTTTTTGGAAAATCCCAATAGAAGGGGTGAAAACGGGGTGAAGAATTGGTTGAATGCCTTAAATTAGGATACTTATATCTCAGAAACTGAAGATATTACAGACCTGAAAATTGGTGTTTGGGATCTCCTTCAAAAATAAAGAAACACTTGTTTTTTGTTTTTGGAAAATCCAATTAATGGGGGTGAAAAGGGGATGAATTTTTAAAATGAGTGTATCTATATCTCAAAACTTTTAAAGTTTATAGATGTAAAACTGGTATTTAGAATCTTTTTTAAAAATAAAGAAACGCGTACTTTTTAGTTTTGGGATAATCCTAATACGAGGGGTGCAAAAAGGGTGAAAATGTGTTGAATGCCTTTAATGAGGCCACTTATATTTCAGAACCTCAGAGATATTACAAATCTGAAAATTGGTATTTGGGATCTACTTTAAAAATAAAGAAACAGGTATTTTTTCGTTTTTGGAAAATTCAAATAATGGGGGGTGAAAAGGGGGGTGAATTTTTAAAATGAGTGTATCTATATCTTAAAACTTTAAAAGTTTGCAGATGTAAAAATTTGTATTTATAATCTCCTTTAAAAAATAAAGAAACGTGTATTTTTTTCGGAAAATCCCAATAGGAGGGGTGAAACAGGGGTTGAATGCATTTAATGAGGATACTTAAATCTCAGAAACTGAAGATGTTACAGTCATGAAAATTTAACTTTGGAACCTCCTATATAAATAAAGGAACACATAATTTTTGTTTTTGGAAAATCCAAATAATGGGGGGTGAAAAGGGGGGTCAATTTTTAAAATGAGTGTATCTATATCTCGAAACTGTAAAAGTTTACAGACGTAGAAATTGGTATTTAGAATATCCTTTCAATATAAAGAAACAGGTACTTTTTCGTTTTTGGAAAATTCAAATAATGGGGGCTGAAAAGGGGGGGTGAATTTTTAAAATGAGTGTATCTATATCTTAAAACTTTAAAAGTTTGCAGATGTAAAAATTTGTATTTATAATCTCCTTTAAAAATAAAGAAACATGTATTTTTTCGGAAAATCCCAATAGGAGGGGTGAAAAGGAGTGAAAAGTGGGGTGAATGCCTTTAATGAGGATACTTATATCTCAGAAACTGAGGATATTACAGACCTGAAAGAAGGTATTTGTGATTTCCTTTCAAAATAAAGAAACATGTACTTTTTTGTTTTTGGAAAATCCAAATAGTGGATGGTTGAAAGGGGGGCGTATCTTAAAAATTAGTGTATCTATATCTCAAAACTGTAAAAGTTTGCAGGTGTAAAAATTGATATTTATAATCTCCTTTAAAAATAAAAGAACACGTATTCTTTTGTTTTCTGTAAATCCCAATAGGAGGGGTGAAAAGTGTGAATAAGGGGGTTGAATATCTTTAATGAGGATACTTGTATCTCAGAAACTCAAGATATTACAGACCTAACAATTAGTATATGGAATCTCCTTTAAAAATTCAGAAACATTTATTTTTTTGTTTTTGGAAAACCTAATTAATGGGGGTTAAACAGGAGTGACAATTTGGGGTGAATTTTTAGAAAGACTATATCTACAGTATATCTCAGAAACGTAAAATGTTACGTAAAATCTGGTATTTGGAATCTCCTGTTAAAGCAAAGAAACAGGTATTCTCGGAAAATCCAATGATGGCCGGGGGGGGGGGGTTGTGGAAAATTCAAAAATTAATTGAATTAATTGTATGAGGATACTTAAATCTAATAAAAACTAAAGTTGTTACAGACGTGAAAATTGGTATTTAGATCTTCTTTAAAAATAAAACGACGCTTTTTTTCGAGGGGCGGAATCATCTTTGGGGGCGGGTGTGAAAAGGAGTTGAATTCGTTTCATGAGGACACATATCACAAAAACTGAAGATAATCGGTATTTAGAAGATTTTTTACTATTAAAGAAATATTTTTGCCGGAAAATTCACTTAGGGGAGGGGGAGTGTGAAAGTAAGTGAAAAAAGTGAATTACTTTTATGGGAATACTTATATCTCAAAACTGAAGGTAACAGACGTGAACATCGGTATTTGGAATCTCCTTTAAACATAAAGAAACACGCCATCTTTTTTCTTGGGGGGGGGGGTTAAATCAACTTAACCGCGGTGGGGTGAAAACGGAGGTGAGACCAATTGATTTTACTGTTCCTAATGTACTTTTAAGGAGCCTCCGTCTCTCAGGCGAGCGCGCGCTGACCTCTCACCGCTGGGTTTCGTGGTTCAAATCCCGGTCACTCCATGTGAGATTTGTGCTGGACAAAGCGGAGGCGGGACAGGTATTTCTCCGGGTACTCCGGTTTTCCCCGTCATCATTCATTTCAGCAACACTCTCCAATATCATTTCATTTCATTTGTCATTCATTAATCATTGCCCCAGAAGAGTGCGACAGGCTTCGGCAGCCGGCACAATTTCTAACCTCACCGCTAGCTGGGGGCTTATTCATTCCATTCCTGACCCGGTTGAATGATTGGAAACAGCCTATGGATTTTCAATGTACTTATTCTGATCATAAACCGATCATTTTTAATCTTTCCTGGGTTCGTTTTCAAGAGCCATATTTTCCTTTGGAGAACCTTGTTAGATTACAGTAGATTCTTCTGGCATATAAAGAAAAATTTAAATACATTTGAAATAAACGATAGGTATAAGATTGTCCGTGAAATTGTTCACTTCTATAATATGGTCAATAATTCACGGAAGTATGTCATTCGTATCGCCAGAAGTCCTGCGCACTTGCCTGCGGGCGACAATGGTGCTGGTCATACTGTCATCTATGACAATGGTAGCAGATGTAATTTACCGCCAAGTAGAGGTCTTGCATCTTGCTGTGGGGTCCAGAACATCAATAATAATAATAATAATAATAATAATAATAATAATAATAATAATAATAATAATAATAATAATAATATTCTGGACCGTCGTCAAAATGTGCGGACCGTGCTGGAAACGGGTCCTGGACGGGTAATGACTACGATTGCAGTCCGTCCGCCGGTTCAATACTGCCAAGGCACCCAAGAGGACACCACGCCGGATCTACTCAAGGATTTGATCCACATTAAAAATGCTTATAAGAAAACATGGCTAAGATTTAGGGACCCAACTGACCGGGTGGAATACCTGGAACTAGCCCTGGAAGTACGAAATCGATTGCTGGAAAAAAGATTGAAAAATGGGAGGAACGTTGCCGTAATCTCTCAGAAAACGAGTCAGATCGCGAATATCGGCGGTTTATATATAAAACAATGAGCATTCAATTATAAATTTCAGTATAATACCGCAGCGAAGCACGGGTATCTTGCTAGTAGTTGTATATAAATGTTTGTAAATATTCTTCAGTGACTTTACTATTTTAGGAGACTCGCTGCGCTAAGAATAACTGACTAGTTATTATTTATTTCATCGCTGTTAGCAGTGTCTTACGGATAAACATTTTAATATAATATTATTTAACATGCAACGATCAACAGTCACTGCTGATCTGCATTTTTTTTAGGGCTCCTGCCTCTTTTTGTATGTCAAGTGCGACACAAGTGATTGTGAACGTGTTGGGGGACTGTGTGGCTATAGAACACTCGTATAAAGCTAAAATACGAGTGATTACACCGCATCAAGGTCGCCGTAGACCTCCGAGAAATTCGAGACCTTCAGATACGAGCACGGGTTCGATTCCATGGTGGCGAGCGGGGTTGGGAGTACGAGTCCAGTTCCATGGTGACGAGAGGATCCTGGAGTACGTGTCCAATTCCATGGTGACGCGAAGACCCTGGAGCACGAGTTGCGTGGAGAACCATTCGGGAAGACGATTCGGGAGATTGCGGTACACTGCACCAAGGTGATATGAATTTCAACTTGCCAATATTTTGAATAAACAGGCTATTCAAAGTACATCTTCACTTATTGTAGATAGAACCTATCCTCCTGTGCCAAGCCCTTTGAGAACTTGAGAACTTTAATTCATGCTATTTTCAAATAACAAGTTAGTACGGGCTATCTTTTACCGGTACAGTTTATACATTAAATATTTTAACCATAACCACCGACGACTCAGTGTACACGCTCAACGAAATTCTCTCACACATAACGCCACAAAGACTCAGGCAATCATAATAGGGAAACGAAAATTGTACTGAGCTGCTTTAACAGCACAACAATCTAACCTGAACTGCTGACGATGACATTATTCCCTACATAAATACTTTAAGGAATCTTGACGTAACTATCAATGAAACACTTGATTGGTGTGATCACATTAAAAAATCCGCAAAACGTTTTTTGGAGCGCTTAACGTTAAACCACCTGGAGATGTATTTCGGTATAAGCAAAAGCCCAGCTAAACACAGACACTGGTTCTCTGAATTCTCGATTATTATGATTATTTTGGTTGACATGACAAGGGAATAAACATTGGAACTTCAACGAAGACTGAACTCTTACCTGCGATTTATTCATAAGATACCATATGGTGCGCATATCACCCCATGCTATCAGCTCCCTCATGGCTGAAGTCTGATAAACGTCGGCAGCTACACATTTTAAAGACGGTGTTTAGATTGTTAGCTGAAAACCAGCCGTTGCATATTTCTAATAAACTCACCTACCCGCCATCTTTTTACAACCTTTTTTTTTTTTTTTTTTTTGTAAACCGCACAAACAAAGTTAACAGATCACTGGGGGTGACCGGCGCCGGATTACACCGGTCAATAGTACAAATATTTCCGAATTAAAGGCAGTCAATTCCTATTTATTTTGATGTGAAATAAGCAAATATGATGTTTGAGACGCTTGGTTCTCATTCTCTTAGAAAACAGGAATTCGTTTTATGATGGACGTATACCGTCTAATTTTGGTAAATAAGTTTTGTTACAAATATAGGATGTCAACATGTGACTAAACCATATTCTATTCCTAGAGAAGCAATTCTCATTACATAAATTTGGTTTGTTGTGCTAGAAGTTCTGGTCAGGGCTGTTTCACTCGAAATTGATTTTGAACGAATGTCCGCTTTACAGAGTCCCCCAGTTCGGAATTAACACGTACACATTGAAGCATAAGCCCTATCGGCACTTGTCTCCATTTTTATCACAGTTCAGGCTATAGCTGAAGGAATGAACACTTGTTCGTAGAAAAGGGCTAATTCGAAGAAAAATTACGTGTCTGTGTTTTCTTATCACCTTTAAAAATATTCGACTCGTTGGCTGAATGGTCAGCGTACTGGCCTTCGGTTCAGAGAATCCCGGGTTCCATTCCCGGCCGGGTCGGAGATTTGAACCTTCATTGGTTAATTCCAGTGGTTCGGTTTGTGGCTGGATGTTTGTGCCGTCTCCAACATCCCTGCAACTCACACACCACACATAACACTATCCTCCACCACAATAACACGCAGTTACCTACAAATGGCAGATGCCGCCCCCCCCCCGTCAACGGAGGGTCTGCCTTACAATGGATGCACCCGGCTAGAAATAGCCACACGAAATTATTATACCTTTAAAAATGAACTTAAGTGTGAAAATTCTCAAACAGAACGTTGTTTGTCACTAGAATTAATGATTTATCCGTCACACGAACAGTGCTTGTTAATGGGAAGAGTTTATTCGCGTGGACCTATACTGCATTAGTCACTGTTCTATTAATCTGCACTATTTCGCAGTGCTAAGAAAATGTTGGTAGAATTATTCTATCACAGTTCTAATACTGAAGAAAGCATTTGAAGTCACTCAGTGTATTTAGTTGATTACCATGCAATACCTAGGCTATATTACTCCTAGTTAAAAAGGGACCTTTGTGCCTTCAAAGTTAGCAATTTTTGAAAAAAAATCCTAAGACACTCGCTTATGAATGTGATTCTATCACTGTTCTCTAGTAAGTACGAGAAAGTTAGCAGGCTTTCGTTAGATAAAGTCTATTATGTTTCACCACTCGCAAGTGTAAAGTTCAGAGTTATATACTTACTGAAATATTTAAAGTTTTCACTCAAAACCGTTCGTCACATTTAAGACACTTGAATGAAATATTTACGAAGCGAGTTGATTATGGAAAATGTTTAAGTTCTTCGTGAGAAATATCTTATTACAATTATCACGTTCGATGATTCAAATCACAAGTTCCACCGTCTCTCATAAATGTTAAACACTTCGAAATCTCTTCGGTTCGATCTCGCAAATATACTTAAATTTTCTACTTTTACTCACAGTTCAGTATTTACTCGGGCAGAGTTTCAGTATATTGTCGAGCAGAACTACGCCGCACAGCTGGAGAGTCCTACCGGATCGAACTCCCAGTAGATAATGCTAACTATAAGGTTTTTTTTTTACGGGGGGGGGGGGCGCGTAGCCCGCTCCCCCGCCATGACCATCGACTCAATTTACATGGCCTCCGGCATGCTATTAATTCTAAGAAGAAAGAGATAGCAGGGAAAAGTGAGAAGTGATACAAGGAGTATCTGCCGGTTTCCGAGTTAGACTCGCTACCACGGCAAGAGTTTGTGTTGGTTAGGTAGTGTTAAGGTGTGGTGTTGAAGGGTCAGGGGAAAACCACATAGGCAGAAAGAGAAATAGCCTACATGTAAAACCTGACATCTTGGGCGAGAATATTGCTCTTATATACCTGTCCAAGGCACACGTCATTTTCATCATACGAGTTCTTTATTGTGGAATAACTTTATTATGCCTGGATGAATTTTCTTGAAATTCAGGCCAGGATATGTTTGTGATGTGACGGTCACGGTGATCTACTTCTTATGTTGCTACGGTAATTATTTCGGAAGGTTCCAATTTTTCTGATATGGAATATGCTGGAGTGTATTACGCAACTTAGCTTCGGTCATGATCCGGCTTTCGACGGGTCACTTCGAGTGAGGCGGGTAGTCTAACTATCCCCTGTCATACTTAAAATCATGCGTTGAGGCGAGTCGAAATAAGTGACTCATTTATTTCGCGTACAACTTATAATTGTAAGAAATATGAGATGTACCCTCATTCCTCGTACAATAATGAATGAAAAACCTAGCAAAAGACTTGATTTATTTTCAAAGCTGCATAAGACATAATTCATATTATCTTTTGTTTTTGCTAGGGGCTTTACGTCGCGCCGACACAGATACGTCTTATGGCGACGATGGGATAGGAAAGGCCAAGGAAGTGGAAGGAAGCGGCCGTGGCCTTAATTAAGGTACAGCCCCGTCATTTGCCTGGTGTGAAAATGGGAAACCACGGAAAACCATCTTCAGGGCTGGCGACAGTGGGGCTCGAACCCACAATCTCCCGATTACTGGATACTGGCCGCACTTAATCATATTATCTTAAGCTAATTGTAATTTGGTTTTCAATCCCGATTTTAGGCCACAAGATGCCACGTAAATGTGTAAATAGTGTGGTTAACTTTCGTTATGTAGGCGGTGAAGTAACATATTCATCTCTGAAACGTTAACCAACTCTATTAACAAAGACAGCATATTACTATTACTTAGACTGTAAAATAAATAAGGGTAAACCCTGGGTACTACGCATTTCCTGTCATTTATGTGCTGTAAATATCAGTAGTTGGATGAGTACGTCCCAAAAATTGGTTCGTGATATGTCATTGGAGATCCATTTTCTTCATTATTATCTTGATTTCTTTCCAAGCAATTGTGCCACTTTAATTTACGAATATAAAAAGCATTTCAATAAAGACATTTCAGTGACTGAAAAAAGGTATCAGGGCAATTGAACTGATCTACGGTTGCAGATTATAGTAGGAATGTGATGAGAGATCCCTCAAAAGTAGACTACAAACGAAAATCAAAGAAACAGAAACCCTCCAACGAATGGGTAAATGGATAAGTGTGCATGGGATTGAGTTCAAAACATAAAAAATCTTAAAACTAAGAGCTAATAAAAGTGTGCTGCTATCATATTCATGTTCCTTAACCCATATTTATTTGGAATTGGCTATTTTTAGTAAAGAAATGGACAATCTTTATTTCTTTGGTGACCCGGATTTTTGAATTCCCTGCCAGCTAAGGCCAGACACACCAGACCGTTGTCAAAATTTAAGGTCGCCTGCCGAGACAACCTGCGAAGGACAGCTGACTGAATGGTTATACTGTAGTATGAATGAATATGTGCCTGAGGATAATTCGATTTACAGGAGAATATTATAGGACCTACGGAATATGTATAATTGTAGCTGTAGCAAAACATACTTGGTCATTTATTACGTACACACACTGCTTGATAAAAAAAAAATTGAAGCACCCAGAAGGGAATGAGAAAATGAATTAAAACTTCACATGTTGAGAGGGCATGGGATGTTATTTCAGTGATTATAAAATCGAGTCAAATTTACAAAGACTTGGCAGAACGAGCCCATTTAACAGTATGTCGTTGCACGCCCTCTGGCCTGGATGCATGCACTGATTCGTTTGGAAGGATGTCAAAAACCGTTGTATCCACTCCTGAGGCAAGCTGGCCCACAACTATTCTAACTGGTCCTTTATATCCTGGATGCTGGCACTGGGACGGACTTGACGTCCGAGCTGTTCCCACACATGTTCTATCGGGGACAGATCTGGGGTTCTTTCTGGCCACGGGAGTACCTCAACATCATGCAGACAGTTCATAGAGACATGTGCCACGTGTGGATGAGAATTTTCCTGTTGAAAAATGGCATCAAGATACTGTCGCATGAGAGGCAACAATGAAGACGCAGGATGTCCGTGACGTACGACGTACGGATGTGCCGTCAGAATTCCCTCAATCACTACCAGCCGTGACCTGAAGTCATGCCCAATGGCACCTCACACCATTATGCCAGGAGTAACACCGTTGTGCCCCTCCAGAACATTGGAAGGATGGGACCTCTCCCAGGCCGCCACCATGCTCACAGACGATGCTCATCCGGAATAGTGTAGAATCGTGATTCATCGCTGAACACAATGCGACGCCATTCATAAGCAGTCAATGCTTCTCAGTCACGGGACCACTCCGAACCCAGTCGTTTGTTTTGTGGTATTAATGGCAGCCTACGCATGGGATGGTAATTTCGTAGTCCGGCTGCTGCTAGTCTCCGGGATCACACAGAATGTTGCAGGGAGTCCATTACTTGTTCTCGGATGGCAGGCACTGATATGAAGGGGTTACGACATGCTTGGTGCACAATACGGCAGTCCTCCTTTGTAGTGGTCATACGAGGTCGACCGGAAACTTGACGATGAGTATGCAAGCCCTCATGTTCCCATGCAGTCCAAGATCGGGCCACTGCCACATCCGAATGCCCTACAAATGTGGATATTGAACGATTTGACCATCCAGCCAAATGGGGACTCACAATGAGGCCGCTTTCAAACTCTGGCAGGTGGTGATAACTTTGTCTAAGAAAAGTACGCGGCATCTCCATGTTCTTCATAGTGATCATTCAATATCTGACTTTTTTCGTTGGGCTCCCGATCGCGCTACCCGCGCATGGCGATCAGCTGCTAGATCGCCTCCGGCAAACTGTTAATCCTAAAAAGAGAAAGAGACTTGAGGGAGGATTGGGAGTATGTGATACTAGAGGGAGTATGTGCCTGTCCCCATGCCCTGCATGCTACCCGACCAGATGAGGTGATGAGGTATCTTTTTTTACAAGTTGTTTTACGTCGCACCGACACAGATAGGTCTTATGGCGACGATGGGTCAGGAAAGGGCTAGAACTGGGAAGGAAGCGGCCATGGCGTTAATTAAGGTACAGCCCCAGAATTTGCCTGGTGTGAAAAGGGGAAACCACGGAAAACCATCTTCAGGGCTGCCTACAGTGGGGTTCAAACTCACTGTCTCCCGAATACTGGATACTGGCCGCACTTAAGTGACTGCAGCTATCGAGCTCGGTGATGAAGTATCATAGCGGTTTAATCGGGTAATAAGGGTCAGGACAAAAACCATAAAGACAGAAATAGAAAGATGCCTGCATGTAATAACATGACTGACAAATTTGAGGTAGCACGTGCAAGGATATGGGCTGGATAAATACAGGCAATATTGATAGTTAGGAACAGATATCATGCACAACTCATTATCCCATTCCAAGCCGGTCCAGTTATTCCGGGGATCAGTCCTTCTAGGTACTGCTGTGGCTAGCGTGGGCCTTGCCGGTTACCAAGCCATGCCGCGAGAAATCCTATGAGCTGCTGAAGAGTTTGATCTCTTTGGAGTCCCTGGTACCTAGTCTCCAATCCCGGACAATACGGCCACTTGCGCCGTGACTATGGCCTACTGGAGGGAGTGAGCCACGGGACTTCTTCCTCTCTGCCCGAGTCATAATTCATTAAACCGGGCAGCTGCGATGAGAGATCGGATGCCGCCCCCCCCCCCCCCTGCCGCGCAGCTGGCGCAGGTGCAGTGCAAACTGTGTGGTGGTGATTACCAGAACAGCGCTTGCAGGTACCCCGTCGGTGGCCCCATCTCATACAGCGGAAACACTGCAAGTGCTGCAGAGGGGGACGTTCAGATGTCACCTGACTGCCACTTCACGCTGGGGTCCTCTCCTGGGTAGTCTCTCGTTTGACTGCCTCCGCGTGCACAATAATGGATTGCGGCTGGGTGGCCCTCTCCTGGTGGGCTGATATTTTCTCTTTCCTCGTGTGGGGGCATGTTCCGAGTTGGCAGCGCCTGGGGTGGACGCTGGCACCTTAGTGCTTTTCCTGTCTTGTAGGGCTCACGTAGATGTCTGCGTCGTGATGGAAACAAGTTGGCAGGCCGGGAGGACTGAATGGCAGCCTCGGAACTCCAGGGGGCGTCCCTCTCCACTGCCGTACTGCCGTTCTTCCTCCGGAGCGCTGTCCTGGTTTGCGTCTGGGTGATAGGGCCTTCCTGGTTGGCCTGTGCTGGCGTTGGAGTGTCCTAGGTGGCGGCCTTTGTCTGCGTCCATTTGGTTGTACTAGGCCGCAGGACCTGAGCCTGCGTCCACTTAGCGGAACAGGGCCGCTCGCCCTGGGTTCGGCGTCACGTCTCTAGGGTGTGTCCTCGTCCACCGCAGTGTTCGCGTCCTTGGCCTTCACTGGAACTGGGAAGCACAAATTGGTACCAACAGACTTATTCGTCGGCCCCTTGTCTCTCTTGACGGTCTGCGTCCTTGTGGTTGTCTTCACTGGTATCGGTCTTGGCTTCTGCACGGCACCGGGAAGTCGCATAAGCTGAAACAATCTGGAGAGATAAGCCTCGATTCCGTTGAGGAGCTCGGCTTCCTTGTGCCTAATAATTAGGCCTCCAGGCAGAAAGCTCTCGATGTATGTAGTCGGTGACGTCCTACTCAAGCCCTCCGGCGGGTAACGTAGGGTGTCGATGACCAGGTTTCTCCGCAGTTCCCTTGGGAGCTCCATCCTGTAGTATACAAGGAGATCCGACATCCATGGGTCTGCGTAGCTCTCTCTAAATATGAACTCGTCGCGGGTCTCACATCCTTCACTGCAGTAGTAGTAGTTGCAGCACTCTACGTCACTCGCCATACTTCGTTCTGAAATAAAAACCTGGAAGAGAGGTAGCACTGATAAGTGCTATCAGACAATGCCCTTAGTGTATCCTTAAAAGTAGACTATTAGTGACAATGCACCCTTGGAAAGGTACTGGCCTGGCAGTATTTAGAAGTACGTATGGGAAGCCCTGATGAGGAGACTGACTAAGCGGAAAGCATGTACAGTGGCGGTCACAATAATAGAACTACCTCTATTGACGGGATTAAGAACTAGGATATCTATTAGTTCGCAAAATGTCCATGAGTGCCGTGTTGTCAGTCCCTTTTAGACAACATCAGGGAAGACGTCGCTGCTATCTGTAGTCGTGCGAAAGGAAGCGTTTGAGCTAGACGTGCGAAAAGAGGCATAAAGGTAAGAATCTTATGGGTCAAAATAATAGAGCCGTTTTACAGAAGTCCCGTTCAAATTGATGTTTTGCAGTTGTTTTGGGGGCTATCGATATTATTTGTCAACAAACCTCCACTCAATATTATTTTGTATGTAAATTGACGTGTGGTTTTGTTTACATTCTTCTAGATGGGCAGAGCAAAGCATACGAGTTGTGATGAGCGTATAGTAATGTTCCGGATGTTCAAAAGTGGGATGTCCATGAATCAAATAGCCAAAGATTTACACGTTTCGCGGAAACGAATCCAGAACGCCATTAGACTGGCAAAACAAACAAAGCCGCAGGTGGAGAACAGGGGGCGACCTCTTGTAACTTCTCCTCGAGTAGACAGACTCATCACTAGGGAAGTAAAGAAAGACCCATTTTTGTCAACACCAGGACTGAAAGTCATTTTGTTTAGGGACAAAAATGATGTTCAACCATCAACCTGAACGATTCAAAGACGACTGATATCCGCAAAATTGAATGGGCGCATTGCGAGACAGAAGCCTCATGTTTCAAAAGCTAATGTTCGGAAAAGGTTGGCCTTCGCCCGGAGAAATGAACAAAAACCCAATATTTGGTGGAGGAACATCCTTTGGTCCGATGAATCCAAGTATAATAAGTTTGCCTCAGACGGAAAAGTCTATGTGCGCCGCCCACCAAACCAGAAATTTAATCCCAAGTACACTTTAAGAACTGTGAAATACGGTGGCGGAAGTGTTACGGTATGGGGATGTTTTTCATGGTACGGAATTGATCCAGTACACCATATCAACGGCATAATGAACGCAGAAATGTACAAAGACATCTTGGTAAATGTGATGCTGCCTTATGCTGAAGAGGAAATGCTGCTGAAATGGAAATTTCAGAACGATAACGATCCAAAGCATACTGCGAGGATCATAAGGCAGTTTTTTCAAGATCACCATATCGAAGTATTAGAGTGTCCACCTCAATCCCCTGACGCATCACCCATTGAGAACGTATGGGAGATCGTAGACAAGAGAACTGACCGCTCAAAAGCTACATCTTTAGATCAACTTTGGAAGGAAATCCAGAGAGCCTGGTATGCGATCAGCAGCGACGAATGCAGGCGTTTAGTCGACTCTATGGGTAAGAGGTGCAGGGCAACCCTCAAAAATAAGGGTTTCCCACGAAGTACTAATGCACTCCTATGCAAAAACGATTGTTCCTGTAAATTTCATAAGACTGAGATCAAGTACAACATATTTGTGTCAATTGGCTCTATTCTTTTGACCCTGTGGTCTGGTATTCTTTTGAATATTATTGATTAGTTTGTTTTGTGTTATCTATATAACTGACTGTGGTACAATGTGACTCTGTTGTAATGGTTCCTGTACAACGTAAAATATTGTTTCCATCATAGTACAAACATGTCTAGTAATAAATTTGAACTTTATTCCAAACCTTTGCCAGGTGGCTCTATTATTTTGACCACCACTGTATGTCATTCCGCAGTCGCAGCCAGCTTACTCCTCATCACTCAAGCCTCGCAATAGCTCAGCATCTGACGCTGTTCACGCCCCTTATATACCCTACCAGGCCTGGTAACGACACTAAACACAAAGAGCGCAAACGTAATCTGGTAGCCGTTCTATATGACACAGAGTTTTGCAACTCTAATCATTTACATACCCTCCAATGTTCATGATGTGTAGGTGTCTCTATAAGGTATTGTGGCCTGTCAACAGTCCAACTACGATTCGCATTCTGGTCCTATTGAAATTTATCAGGAAGGGTAGGGAGGAAGAGACCTCCGCGCATGTGTTGTGCCAGTGCGAGGCTCTTGCAAGCACTAGACATCGATACCTTGGCTCACATTTTGTGAGCCTGGAAGACATCAGGAATGCCAACATCCGGAAACTGGTATCCTTTATAGGAGCACTAGGGCTGGACTAGGCAAACCCGTTTAAGGGATAGCCCTACGTGTGGAGCCCTCACCCATTCTTTATCTATCTATACCTTTCGACGGTGTGTACATGTACGAAGTTATGTTGATATCCGACCATTTCTTCTGGGTGCTTCAATGTTTTTATCAGGCAGTGTAGTTTTATTGCGTGTTTTGATTTTTATACCGTTCATAGAATTTCTTAGAATCATCCACTGTATACTTTCATTTATTGCATTATTTGATTACATTATTGCATTGCTCCTAAAAATAACGTTCTATTTTTTCTTTAATTTAAGGTTTTTCATTTCTATCTAACTTTGATACTTATTTAGTTAAGTTCGGTTTCTATTCTTTTAATTGGATTTTATTTGAACCTTTATTAATTAATTACTTAATTATTTAATTTGAGATTGGAAATGAAATGCCGTATGGCTTTTAGTGCCAGGATGTGTCTGAGGTCTTCGGCTCGCTAGGTGCAGGTCTTTTGATTTCACTCCCGTGGGCGACCTGCGCATCGTGATGGAGAAGCCGACACATAAACACAGTCCCCGTGCAAGGGGAATTAACCAATTATGGTTAAAATTCCCGATCCTGCCGGGAATCGAACCCGGGACCCCAGTGACTAAAGGCCAGCACGTTAATCATTTAGCCGTGGAGCTGGACAAACTGGAAATGTAATATGTTAAATGTAAGAGAATGCCTGCTTGTAATTTTTATTTTACATTACTCGTACGGAAGGTTTAATTTTCATGTACCTTTTGTTTCTTTTTCTCAAGTATTCATATTTTATTCTTCATTCATACCTTACTATTTTTGTAATACATTTTTCATTTAATTGTTTGTTGTAATTTTTATTATGTAATTTATCATTTGATTTAATTTCATTCCTATACTGATGCAAGCATATATTGCCACAGGGAGATCTCTCAATTACAATCTCTTTGTTAATAATAATAATAATAATAATAATAATAATAATAATAATAATAATAATAATAAATATTGGGCTAACGTCAGTCGACTTTTCTATAAGAGGTAATGAATTCTCATGTATTCTTTGGCTCTCCTTACAACAGTGTTGTTACGAAATGGAAAGCAAATTAAGTTACTGTATATAAATTCATATTTTAGGTATAGATTTGTCTAAAATAGTACATATTGAAGTCTTATATACTTCACAATACCATGAAAATCCACAGTCTGTTTCCAGTCATTCGACCGGGTCAGGGATGGAATGAATAAAGCCCCCATCTACCGGCGAGGATAGGAATTGTGCCGGCTATCGAAGCCTGTCGCACTCCTCTGGGCAATGATTAATTAATGACAGATGAAATGAAATGATATTGGAGAGTGTTGCTGCAATGAAATATGACAAGGAAAACCGGAGTACCCGGAGGAAAACTTGTCCCGCCTCCACTTTGTCCAGCACAAATCTCACATGGAGTGACCTGAATTTGAAGCACGGAACCCAGCGGCGAGATGCCGGCGCGCCGCCACCTGAGCCACGGAGGCTAACTTCCCAATTCCATACATCTCAAAATTATCTAGCTGTTGAACAGGCGATGATCTACCGCTCATCATACAGGAAACAAGTTATTTACTTCTTTATACTTGCTGAAAAATTCTACTACAGTGTTTCTGGGAAGCACCTCCGTAGCCTCCTGCTCTTTTCTACAAGGGGATTAATATCCTCAGTACCTACTTATTTACACGGGGACTGCTGGCTTTATACAGAGGTATTATCCAGATAGATCTGAATAATAAACAGTTTTAGAGTAGTATCATGGGAAACAGTGTCCTGTAAGAGCTGTGTTACTCTATGGATTCTATCACGGCTGAAAGTAAAGTAATTTCCTATTCAAATGGTAAATTTTGAAATGCACTGGAGTACATTAGACATTTTTAAACATTCCTCTGCTTCACGTCACCGTTCTTCTCCTCACTGTCTGTTGAAAGCTAAATCACTAGGGAATCGCTTCATTCCTCGACATCTACATGCTCTTAAGGCGCAAGCTGGTTTCCCATTTGTCTGACTTCCTTTTACAAGCGTCACAACATGTCTAATCGTCCACTGAGACGTACTAGTTGGCACATGGCCATTAGCATGTTACAGCGCACTGCCTCCATTTCGTACATGATTAGTAGATAGTTTATAGAGAACACAAGAACCTACTGTATATTCTTCACATAAATTTCATAACATTTAAAATACGTAGTTTTCTAACATCTATATTTGTTATTTTGATGGAATATTAATACAATGTGTTAAATAAATGTGGATGTTTTGTAATAAACTGCGCTAATTCTTCTTTCCTAATCGGTTTACCCTCCAGGGTTGGCTTTTCCCTCGGACTCAGCGAGGGATCCCACCTCTACCGCCTCAAGGGCAATGTCCCGGAGCGTGAGACATTGGGTCGGGGGATACAACTGGGGAGGATGTCCAGTGCCTCGCCCAGGTGGCCTTACCTGCTATGCTGAACAGGGGCCTTGGTGGGGGATGGGAAGATGGGAGGGGATAGACAAGGAAGGGGGAGGAAGTGGCCGTGGCCTTAAGTTAGGTACCGTCCCGGCATTTGCCTGGAGGAGAAGTGGGAAACCACAGAAAACCACTTCCAGGATGGCTGAGGTAGGAATCGAACCCACCTCTACTCAGTTGACCTCCCGAAGCTGAGTGGACCCTGTTCCAGCCCTCGTACCACTTTTCAAATTTCGTAGCAGAGCCGGGAATCGAACCCGGACCTCCGGGGGAGGCAGCTAATCACACTAACCACTACCCCACAGAGGCGGACAACTGCGCTATTACACTTCAAAAAATATATATTTTTGGACACTGTTGTGTGGTGAATATTCAGTCAAGTTTTGGGTCTGGATACGAAGTACCTTCCTCTAGACAGTACTGGTAATACGCAAGTCTCTTCGCTGTTATAAAATACTTGCAAAATCAGATCAGTTACACTCACTTGTTAAAAAAAGGTGAACCCGGAAAAAATGGTGGTAGTTGTGTCGCTGATTCCATTTTGGTAACATTTTGCGTAGAAGCGCCGCCAGGGACGTTATTGCTTCTCCAGCAAGGGTCAGGTGAACGACCGTGAGACACCAGAGAATACAACCATATAAACGTGATCGACAAGAGCGAAGGTGGTTAAGCATAGAGAATCCTGTAAGGGTGCATTTGATAACGTCTTCAACAACTGGGCAAGTTTGGGAGAGGCCACATTGTCGGATTACGGAAGTAGACTGGTCACTTCGGCGAATTAACCCCATTTCATTCGTCCTAACTTCATAATGAGACGGTGTTGGAGACAGTGGGAATATAAAGAACTACACACGCATCGAGAAGGCTCTAAAAGACTAAAGCTGATCACTAGACGAGAGGACAGTTTTATCGTCCAACAAGCAGTAACTAATCCAAGAAAGTCACTGCACATCGTCTAAAGATATGACACATATTCTCGGAATAATCCTGTGGTATGCTGTATGATCATCAACGTTTCTTTCTGTAGAGAATCTGTTTTTTTGGCGTCCATTACTTCGTCTCTCATTAATACATCACGACTGAGGAAATGCGTTACGCTTTGTTACAATTGTCACTTGAAAAATGGTGACGGACGGTGCTTAGCGACGAATTTTGTTTTTATCTGCATGCAGAGGACCACTGAATCCGAATGTGGAGGCGTCCTGCCCAGCTATCGTGACTCAACTTGTCCTGAGATGATCTGGACGATTTCTTCTCCCGAATGACTTGGAGAATCGTCCGTCTCCATGGCTAAATGGTTAGCGTGCTGGCCTTTGGTCACAAGGGTCCCGGGTTCGATTCCCGGCAGAGTCGAGAATTTTAACCATCATTGGTTAATTTCCCTGGCACGGGGGCTGGGTGAATGTGTTGTCTTCATCCTCATCACGACGTGCAGGTCGCCTACGGGAGTCAAATCAAAAGGCCTGCACCTGGCGAGCCGAACCCGTCCTGGGATCTCCCGGTGCTAAAAGCCATACACCATTTCATTTTTACTTGGAGAATCTATAGCTTGGGTGTCCTAAACCCTTAAATGAGACGCTGAGACCCAGTTAAAATGCTATATATTCCTTTTACTCTGGCTTCGAAAATATCATACATACAAATATACACTGACTGACAGAGCAAATGCAACACCAAGAAGGAGTGGTCAGAACTTTATGCCAATTGCAGGGTAGACTGACGTCACTGAGGTATGCTCATGATGTGAAATGCGCCGCTGTGCTGCGCACGTAGCGAACGATAAATGGGACACGGCGTTGGCGAATGGCCCACTTCGTACCGTGATTTCTTAGCCGACAGTCATTGTAGAACGTGTTGTCGTGTGCCACAGGACACGTGTATAGCTAAGAATGCCAGGCCGCCGTCAACGGAGGCATTTCCAGCAGACACACGACTTTACGAGGGGTATGGTGATCGGGCTGAGAAGGGCAGGTTGGTCGCTTCGTCAAATCGCAGCCGATACCCATAGGGATGTGTCCACGGTGCAGCGCCTGTGGCGAAGATGGTTGGCGCAGGGACATGTGGCACGTGCGAGGGTCCAGGCGCAGCCCGAGTGACGTCAGCACGCGAGGATCGGCGCATCCGCCGCCAAGCGGTGGCAGCCCCGCACGCCACGTCAACCGCCATTCTTCAGCATGTGCAAGATACCCTGGCTGTTCCAATATCGACCAGAACAATTTCCCGTCGATTGGTTGAAGGAGGCCTGCACTCCCGGCGTCCGCTCAGAAGACTACCATTGACTCCACAGCATAGACGTGCACGCCTGGCATGGTGCTGGGCTAGAGCGACTTGGATGAGGGAATGGCGGAACGTCGTGTTCTCTGATGAGTCACGCTTCTGTTCTGTCAGTGATAGTCACCGCAGACGAGTGTGGTGTCGGCGTGGAGAAAGGTCAAATCCGGCAGTAACTGTGGAGCGCCCTACCGCTAGACAACGCGGCATCATGGTTTGGGGCGCTATTGCGTATGATTCTACGTCACCTCTAGTGCGTATTCAAGGCACGTTAAATGCCCATCGCTACGTGAAGCATGTGCTGCGGCCGGTGGCACTCCCGTACCTTCAGGGGCTGCCCAATGCTCTGTTTCAGCAGGATAATGCCCGCCCACACACTGCTCGCATCTCCCAACAGGCTCTACGCGGTGTACAGATGCTTCCGTGGCCAGCGTACTCTCCGGATCTCTCACCAATCGAACACGTGTGGGATCTCATTGGACGCCGTTTGCAAACTCTGCCCCAGCCTCGTACGGACGACCAACTGTGGCAAATGGTTGACAGAGAATGGAGAACCATCCCTCAGGACACCATCCGCACTCTTATTGACTCTGTACCTCGACGTGTTTCTGCGTGCATCGCCGCTCGCGGTGGTCCTACATCCTACTGAGTCGATACCGTGCGCATTGTGTAACCTGCATATCGGTTTGAAATAAACATCAATTATTCGTCCGTGCCGTCTCTGTTTTTTCCCCAACTTTCATCCCTTTCGAACCACTCCTTCTTGGTGTTGCATTTGCTCTGTCAGTCAGTGTATTATCGTCTTGCCCCATAGGTAACTCCCACTCTAGTCAAATTCTACCCAACTGGTAGGTGGCGGAGATACTCATTCTCTCTTTCGTAAGTCCTTGTCTTCTCTCTCCTGAGTGGAAGATGTCTGTCTTAAAGTGGGGATTTTCCATTGCTTTATCCTTCATACGATACATTTTCTTTCCTTGCCTCTCCCAATGTTAATTATTCTGAAAATTGTATCCGTGCACATAGCTAGCTACTGCTGGTTTACTCAACCCTTGGCCAGTGTACTTATATAAATACCGTTAGTAACTTCCTCCTGAGCTTTCCACAGCAGATCTTGAATAATAAACAAATTTTCTACAGATCTATTCTCTAAAATATAACATAGTTTGTATTTTACATTTAATCACCAGAATCTGCTATGTAGATAATCTTAATCCTTTATATTACACACTCCCAGTGGCATCTTTTGGTAGCAGGTAGAGACCCTCCTTTGAGGCAACTCTACTCAGGAAGTGGCGACGCTGCCCATGTGAGTTCCAGAACACACTGACCTGGTTAGCATCTGGTAAGCATACCAGCTCAAGGTTACGAATGCTAGTTGCTTTACGTCGCACCGACACAGATAGGTCTTTGGCGACGATGGGACAGGAAAGGGCTATGAGTAGGAAGGAAGCGGCCGTGGCCTTAATTAAGGTACAGCCCCAGCATTTGCCTGGTGTGAAAATGGGAAACCACCGAAAACCATTTTCAGGGCTGCCGACAGTAGGGTTCGAACCTACTATCTCCCGAATACTGGATACTGGCCGCGCTTAAGCGACTGCAGCTATCGAGCTCGGTGGGTTACGAATGAAGACCTGAACGGTACTTACAACAGAGAAGGCTTCGGTACGGTGTCGGTAGCGGAAGAGGCGGCCCAGTGCTCGGGTTAATTCAGTAAAAGGTATCTGTATCCAAGCTGGAAGCGGATATCAGCCGTAGCGTCTGTTCCTCAAAGAGGCAGCAACAACAGTGTCTGTTCCCTATGTTAAGGGCGGCTGATAAATGGCCTAAAATGGTATTGAAAAAGGCAACGGGAAAACACCTCAATTCATTTTTAGTATGGCTGAACAAACAAATATCTCGGCCCCCAGTCCCCGGCAGGCCGTCAGTGGCCAAGGGGCGCTAAGAATCTCTCGGTCGTCCGTAATGAAGATATGCAATTGGAATGCAAGAAGTACTCGTACGTATGAAGGAGGAAATATCTATAACACCATCAGAGAAATGCAAAGACTCCAAATAAACATCTTGGGAATAAGCGAAATGCGATGGCCACGATCAGGTAGTTCCAGAATCAAAGATCATTTTGTCTATTACTTAGGAAACAACGAACCAAATCATTTAAATGGAGCTGGCATCATACTGAGTAAGCAAGAAAATAATGCAGTCAAAGCCGTCATCCCATTATCGGACAGAGATTTATTGATCAAGTTCAACTCAAAACATTTTGATATAAATATCATACAAGTATATGATCCCACATGTGATGGGACTGATGCTGATATTGAAAAGTTTTATGGAGACATTGATGAAGCCCAGAAAATAACCACAAATTCGGAAATGACCATACTAATGGGAGTTTTCAATGCAGAATAGGGAAAAGGTGTGCGTGAGGACATATTTGGCATTTATGGCTTGGGTGAGAGAAATGATCGCGGGGACAGGTTTGTTCAATTTTGTCAACAGAAGAGCTTTGTTGAGACAAATACCTTCTATAGATTACCTGCACGGAGAGTGTACACCTGGGAATCAAATGCTGAAACTGAGTCGAGGATTGTAAGAAATCAGATTGATTACATTTTGATTAAAAATAAATTTAAGAACTGCATTAAGTCAGTGAAGACTTACCCTGGTGCTGATGTTTCATCGGATCATAATCCATTGGTCGCTAAAATTAAGCTTTAAAGAAGATCAAAAAACGTTTATCACTCCTAAATTTGATACTGCTAAACTTCAAGATACAAACATTAAGAGAACAGTGCTGAAAGATCTAAGCGAACAGCTATTCAACCAGACTGAAATACCATAGGACAATGAAACCATTTGGAGTCGATTCAAAACGACTGTACTGGATACAGGAAATCGTCATCTAATGCAAGACAAACGAGTTAGAAAAAGCAAATGGATGACTGATGAAATCCTTGATTTGATGGACCAACGGAGAATTGTAAAGAGCAAGATCTAGGATAGGTATAAAAAACTCCAGACCAAAATCCGCAAAATGATTAGAAGGGCAAAAACGTAATGGCTGGGTAATCAGTGTAAAGACACAGAAGAATGTGAATCGTAGCATGCCACTTTTAACATAAACAAAAATGTTAAAGGAAGACCAGGAAGACAAATGGACTAATGTAATGGCGTATGCCTTTTAGTGCCGGTAGTGTCCGAGGACATGTTCGGCTTGCCAGGTACAGGTGTTTTGAATTGACTCCCGTAGGCGACCTGCGCGTCGTGATGAGGATGAAATGATGATGAAGACGACACATATACCCAGCCTCCATGCCAGCGAAATTAACCAATGATGGTTAAAATTCCCGACCCTGTCAGGAATGAACCCGGAGCCACAGTGACCAAAGGCCAGCACGCTAACCATTTAGCCATGGAGCCGGACAGACAAATGTACTGTTATATAACAATCAAGGGAAAGTCATCATCGAATATGAAGAAACAAACTGGACAGCTGTAAAGACTATGTGACTGATCTTTTCCCTGATAATTGGGGACCATCTCCTTCTGTTTGTGATACAGAAGAACTACCATTAATAACTCGCCATGAAGTAGAATATGCTCTCAAGAACTGCAAAAACATAAAAGATCCTGGACCGGATGGTATACCTGTAGAAATATTAAAAAATTCTTCAAGAAGACCAATCACTAGAAATCCTGATAGAGCTTTTCAATCTGGTATACACCAATGGATCAATCCCTTCTGACTGGTTGACATCAACTTTCATCCCTATTCCAAAGAAAACAATGGTTAAATTTCATAGAGTTCATCGATTCATAAGCCTAATGGGCCATGTTCTCAAAATCTTCCTATAGATAATACCTCCAAGAATATACGGAAAATGTGAATCCTACATAGGCAGCAACCAGTTTGGTTTCCGTAATGGAATTGGCACCAGAGAGGGATTGCTGAGGATGCAGGTTTTGGTACAAATATGCATATGCTTGTTTTTATTGATTAAAAAAAGGGTATCGACCATGTGAAACATGAAACATTGCTGTATATCCTACATGATATTGGCGTGGATGGTAGAGATATCAGAATTATTGCCAACCCGTATTGGAATCAGACTGCATCAGTTAAGGTTGACCGCACAAACACCTGTACTCTTGAAATAAAGCAAGGAGTGAGGCAAGGCTGTGTTCTATCACCACTCTTGTCCAATATTTACTCTGAAAGGGTATTTTCTGAAGCACTAGAAGGAAAACAGGAGAGCATCATTGTTAATGGGATCACAATAAATAATCTGCGATACGCAGACGATACTGTTCTGCTTACAACAAGTGCTGAAGCTCTACAGACATTACTAAACTGTGTGGTTGAACAGTGCTACAGCAGGTCTACGTTTACATACGAAAAAGACAAAAGTAATGGTCATAAGCAAACATGTCATTCAACCTGGAGCTAGTCCAACGCTTTAAGTATGTCGGCAGCGTATACGATCACAGCTGGAACAGTGCTGTTGAAATTAGGTCCTGGATTGAACAGGCAAGGACTTCATTCAAAACAATGAGCAAACTTCTCTGTAACAGGGATTTTAAAATCAATCTCCGTTTCCATTTACTTCGGTGTTATGTATTTTCTGTCTTATTTTATGGTGCCGAGTCTTGGACCCTAACAGAGAACACCACCAAAAAACTTCGATCTTTTGAGATGTAGTGCTACCGACGCCTGCTCAGAATATCATGGGTTGACAGAATACGTAACACTGAAATTTTCCAACGCCTGAACAAAGAGGTCATACACAACTTCAAAAAGAAGAAAAATGGCGTATGGCTTTTAGTGCCGAGAGTGTCCGAGGACAAGTTCGTAGGCGACCTGCGCATCGTGACGAGGATGAAATGTTGATGAAGACGACACATACACCCAGCCCCCGTGCCAGCGAAATTGACCAATGATGGTTAAAATTCTTGACTCTATCTGGAATCGAACCCGGAAACCCTGTGATCAAAGGTCAGTAACGCTAACCATTTAGCCATGGAGCCGGACTTCAAAAAGAAGAAACTTGAGTACTTTGGCCATATCATTCGAAATGATAAATATAAGCTCCTTCAGTTCATCTTACAAGGTAAAATTGAATGAAGGAGAAGTAGGGGAAGAAGGAGAATATCTTGGCTACGGAATCTACGAGAATGGTATGGACTCAGTACCCCAATCTTTTCCAAGTTGTTGAGAACAAGAACCAGATCGCCCTAATGACAGCCGACATCCAATGAGGATATGGTACAAGAAGCAGAAGAAGAAGAAGAAGAAGAAGGAGAAGAACAAGAAGAAGAAGCGGTTTTCTGTATCTCGGATCCACTGGCTCGTCACTGGATGGCTTTTGCTTTTTAATGTACCCTGGTTCGATTCGCGGCATAGGTGCCATCATTACACAGCACATAAATACACGGCCCATTGTGGAGCGTCACATCACCCGAACGAATGGTGTCATGATGTGGGGTGCCATCACCTTAGATTTCACACCGATGTGATCCATGGAACACTGACGTCGCGGTGGTACGTCCAGGAAATTCTTTATCTGCATGTGTTTTCCTAGAAAGAGCAGCTCCAAAACCCTATTCTACCACAGAACAAAGCCTGGCCATGTACAGCAAGTGTGTTTCCCGACTGTATTCATGATGTTGATAGGCTTCCTTCAACGGCACGGTCATCGGATTAGTCGCCCGTTTGGAATGTTTGGGGCCAGATTGATGGGCATTATCGGTTAACGTCGGATACGAAGAATCTGGAGCGTTAATTGCAATGGCAAAGGGTCCTATCTGAGTCGGTGCGACGTAAAGCAACTAACAAGAAGAATTTCAATGGCAGTAGCACTATCTCCACCAGGAGCACATCAGAAGTCTCTGTATTACCATGTCTGACTGTATCACCACATGTCTCCATATTAATATACACTTAAGAAAATGGAAATTGCAACACCATGAAGGCATTGGTCGTTTGTGTTGATTTTCAAGATATGGAACGATGCCATGTAGGTATGTAAACGATCCAAGTTTCAGACCCATTGGATTGTTGCTACAGGTCTCCCCACGTCATTGGTCGCGGAGGAATCAACTCCAGTATACGGACTCTGGTGTAGCGTAGTTGACTTGCAGTCTGTGCAGTGAAGTGCTCCCCGTCAAACATGCCTCGACGACAGAGAAGAGCACGCTATCAACAACTATCGCCGTTTGAGAGGGCTCGGATAATTGGGCTGTGTGAGGCTGGATTATCGCTAAGGACTGTCGCTGCACGTGTTGGGCGACAGGCATCTACGGTACAACGTGTATAGCAGCAGTGGTCAAATGAAGGTATCCACACTTGTAGACCTGGCACAGGCCCAGCGGGACAGACAACTGTGAGAGAGGATCGCCGCATCATTTGATGGCCCAGATGGATCCCCATGCAACAGCAGCGCAAATTCGAGCAGCTGTGGCACCCCACGTTACACAACAAACTGTTGGTAATCGCGTGCGTGCAGCTGGCTTACGAGCCCGTGTCCCTGGAGAAGATGTTCCATTGACCCCACAACAGCGACGTGTAAGGCTGGCCTGGTGTCGAGAATGATCGACGTGGGTCGACGAATGGCGTAGGGTCGTCTTTAGTGATGAATCGCGCTTCTGTCTTGCCCGCAGTGATCGCCGGAATCGTGTGCGCCGACGTACCGGGGAGAGGGGCCGCCCAGATCTTATTGTCGACAGGCACACAGGGCCAACACCAAGCATTATGGTCTGGGGAGCTATTGGCTTTAATGTGAAATCACAATTAGTGCTTGTTGAGGGCACTATGACTGCTCGACAGTACGTTGATAGGGTACTCAATCCAGTGGTTGTCCCTATGATGGCGAGCATTGCTAATGGGATGTTTCAGCAGGACAATTCCCGGGTTCACACTGCACGCATTTCCAGAGAAGCGCTCCACGACATCACAACCTTAGAATGGCCCGCCAGATCCCCGGACTTCAGTCCTATTGAGCATGTGTAGGACATGATGGGTCGACAACTGGCCAACCGTCCACAGCCACCCACAACTCTGGAACAACTGACCCGTGCAGTGCAGCAAGCATGGGCCACAATTCCTCAGGAAGCGATCCAGGGCCTTATTGACTCCATGCCTCTACGAATTCATCAATGTATTGCAGCTCATGGTGGGCACATCCTGTATTGATTGTTGTCCAAACTTGCAGTTAGAGGGACCTGAAAGTGTAATCATCGAAGCACAGCCGAACACTCGTCCTGCATGTTCAATTACAGCAATGTAGCTCCGCTCCTTCTGGTTGTTGCAATTTCTATTTTCTTCAGTGTATTATGGTATCTTCCTCAGTTCCCCGCAGTACATAGTTGTTGGGATTTCATATTGTAATGAGTTCCTTATGTTATAAAGCCCTGTACTTGTGCCTAGTTTTATGCCGTAGTGACCATTGCTTCGGGGTTTGCAATGTTCCTGCAGGTGAGTGTACTTGTATGAAGTATGATATCACTTTATCGAATTGTTCAACAATTGTACTCAGAACGAACTCACTCTGCTCAAGGTTTGTGTCACTCTTGACTTTGTTATTACAATAGCTTGTCATTCACATTTATCATACTGTACTTCACGACGTTGTGTGCGATACTAGATAATTACACTTAGTTAACTTTACAAACTTCGAACATGTTCCACTTAAGGTTGACATCGTTATTTACTGTATCATTTTATTGCCTTGCTTCTAATCATACCACGTCATATGTTTAAGTCAAATTATGTGTTGGTTTGTACCATAGCTCAAATGCTTTACTCAATGATTACAAATTATTCGAGCGAACGTAGTTCATTGTCTCATTTACGATTGCTATTTTCTACGATGCTGTGCAGTCACATCTCTCGCATCATGATGTCTAACTCAAAATGGGTTGCCGTTTACGTAAATGCGATGTTTAATCTATGTACCATACTAAACGGACAATACCCATGGCGCAACAAGCCTGATGAATTGTCGTTTATGTCAGTGAAATGTTTCATCCATGTGCCTTACTAAACAAACAACAATGCCCATGGCACTACAGACCTGATAATTTGTCGTTTACGTCAATACAATATTTGATCTATTTTCGTCTTCTACTACCGCCTTTTCCCACCACTGTGGGATCGCAGTTGCAAACTGTGCCGCACATGTGGATTTCGTCCTTTTTAACGGCCGGATGCCCTTCCTGATGCCAACCTTATGTGGAGGGATTTATTCTCTATTGTGTGTTCCTGTAGTGCTTGGTTGTGTGGCGTGTTGTGTGAGTATTTTGAGGAGAGTGTTGGGACAAATACAAATACCCATTCGCCGAGTCAGAAGAATTAATCAGACGCGAGTAAAATCCAAGAGCCAGCCAGGAATCGAACCAGGGACCCTCTAAACCGAAGGCCTCAACGCTGATCTATGTATACGGGGCGATCAAAAAGTTCCCGTTCGAAGGCCGTAAAGTTCTGAATCGGGATGCCAATCAGGCAAAATCGCCGTGAGCACTAAGGCATTCATCCCATCGACGCACCAGGTTGAAGATCCCCGTGTAGTAAAACACCGCGTCCTGCTGCACATCCTCGTCTGACAGCAAGCGTCGACCTTTCAAGGCGTTGTAATCGCATGGGAAGAGATCAGGACTATAGGTTGGATGTTCGAGTGTCTCCTACGTGAGTTGGCGTACCTTCTACATGATGACCTTTGCGGTATGGGGACGGGTGCCTTGTGTCGAAACGCGACCCGCGCGGAACTTGATGCACCATTCCACAACGGTGGTTTTCGACAGACAATGTTGCCACATGCGCAGTCTTCATTCTCCGATGGATGTCCACCGGTGTTTGTCCTTCGGCAGCCAAGAACAGAATAACAGAACGTTGGTCCTGTTTGGACGCATTTGGTAATAACTTCGCCATAGTTCACGTGGTCGCATTTAACGCAAACGCATCGGCACGACAAGTCTGCCCCACTAATCCCTTTGCTTTTCTTCGGGAGTGGGGGGGGGGGGGGGCGAAGCCCGCTCCCTGCGCGTGACCATCGACTCAATGTACATGGCCTCCGACATGCTATTAATTTATAAGAAGAAAAGAGATTGCAGGGAAGAGTGGGAAGTGATACAACGAGTATCTGCTGGTTTCCGAGGTAGATTCGCTACCACGGCTAGAGTTTGTGTTGGTGAGGTGGTGTTAAGGTGTGGTATTAAGGATCAGGGAAAAACCACACAGGCAGAAAAGAGAAAGAGCCTACATGTAAAACCTGACATCTTTTGATAGCACATGCAAGGATGTGGGCTGCAAAAGTCCAGAGGTTGTGTTAGTTAGGAATATGTGTCATGCAATCATAACCATTTCCTTGCCATTGCCTATTATTATGGGATTCCCATGCTTATATACCCGCATCGGAGTCGCGCTACGTTGCATGTCCGCTGTAGCATCGCCCTCAAACGGAAAGTTTTTGACCACGCCTTGTACCTTACTAAACAAACAACAATGCCCAAGGCGCTATAGCGCTGCTGACTTGTCGTTTTACGTCAATGCAATGTTTGATCTATGTACCTTACTAAACCAACAATACTCATGGCGCTACAGCCCCGATCGACCCTGATCTATCAAGTGAACGCAGCTCGCCCGATGGCTGCACATTACGAGGTGAAGCATGATTAGTGCCATGAATCCTCTCGGCCATTATTCTTGGCATTCTATACCGGGTCAGCTATCTCACCGTCAGATACACGTAAAAATCCTTGACCTCGCTACACACAGACCACGGGCCAGTTCTGTGTACCTTACTTTTCTTTTTACTAGTAGTTTAACGTTTCACTAACAGATCGAAGATTTTCGGCGATGCGTGTACCTTACTACGTAGTATGCTGTATTTCCGGTAACTGCGTCTTGTTTTCGTACATCAAATCTGTAGCTCTGCAGTTGTTGTTGTTGTTGTTGTTGGTGTTGTTGTTGTTGTTGTTGTTGTTGTTGATGATGATGATGATGATGATGATGAACACATATCTAACTGTTTATCTCCCGCCTCCCATCATAAGATGATGCAAAATCTGAGAGTCCTAGAAAATCTATAGCAGGGCCAATGACATTGTATTACTAATCATTTTGTTAGTACCTGCATATTTAACCTGACATATGAAACTTAGGGTGTTATACTAGCTTATCTCCGGCCCGAGGTCAATTAAGATGACTACCGGGCGAGTTGGCCGTGCGGTTAGGAGAGAGCCTGTGAGCTTGCATTCGGGAGATAGTGGGTTCGAATTCCACAGTTGGCACATCTGAAGATGGTTTTCTGTGGTTTCCCATTTTCACACCAGGCAAATGCCGCGACAGTTCCTATTCATAGGCAGGGCCAATTCCTTCCACCTCCTAACCCAATTTCTTTCAGCACCATCTGGCGACAGGAAGGGCGTCCATTCATGAAAATATGCCATTAACTCACACAAATGAGGTACCTATAGAGAAATTTAGTTTATGTCAAGTTAAATCATTATTAGATCAACTCCTTCCAAACCTTCAGAATGAATGAAGTGAAATCTAATCTAAACAACTTTTACAATGCTGCAGTAAATGATCTGGGTAAGGTTTATGACTTCATTGATGTTAAAATTTTTAAGAAACTAGAGGCTTTATGCTTGCAAGATGTTACATTTTCTGGTTTTGAAGAAATGATTAATCCTTTGAAATTTACTTAAATTTGTCCGTCTTTTAATTGGTTAGCATTTATGCAGAATTTTCTTCCCATGCCATTCAACTGCGTGATACTGATAGTGATCAGAGTTTTGATGTAAACACAAAATAGGTGATTTTTTCTCCAAAGTTAATTTAGATGCTGTTCCAAATATACTTATCTTATGTTCTAAGTACACATAGTTCGAATGCATTTCTTAAAAGAGTTCTTTTCAATTCTTGAAACAAATAGAATTATCAACAACTCTGATAAAGTCAGAAATTCAAGACTTAATTTTGATCATTGTTATCAGAAATGTTATGACTTGATTAATAGAGATTCTGCATTACTGAAAAATACGAATTTTAAACTTGTTATGTTGAAAATGAAACAGCAAAATCCTGTGATAAAGTTTGTGCCAACAGTGTAATTATATTTCAGTGTTTTCATGAGCAAATGTGCTTATGTCGCATCGATATGACCCGTCCCTTTATGCCTGGCAACCCTGGTTACTACTGATATCGTAATGCCAACGACAAGAAATTCAGTTTTATGTGGAATCCAAGTATGTGAATGCGTTTTTTATGGAGTCACGGAACCGATTTAAGAAATGATTTCTCCACTAGAAAGCTTATTTCTTTATTATAGACTATATTTAATTATATTAGATAAAAGGGATGGAGACATGGTCTAAACGTGAACATATGAAGACCACATACATGATTGTGAGCAAGGGCCCTCGTATTTCCCGATATGTGGGTCAACGGAGTTCCGATACAGAGGGTCGAAAATATTACATACCTAAGCAGCGTAGTCAACGAGCTATGGGGTCATTCCCAAGAAATAAAGTGCCGCTTGAGACGGTCAGGGCTGCCTTTACAAGCCTCCGTCAAGTGCTATGTAGTAGAGAACTACCTGTACCATTGTACCTTTCTGTTAGGATCGTACGGTACTATGTGTTCTCCATCGTGGTGTACGGAGTCGAGTCCTATGACAAAACTCACCATGAGGGTCTACCGTCGCATGCTTCGTATCTGCTGGACAGAATACGGACTAAGGAGGTATTAACTAGGATGTGTAAGGAAAAAGGAATTGTGTACGGTTATCAAGATCAATAAGCTCCCCTACTTCGGTCATATCATGAGGCAAATAATTGTACAAGGAAAGGTCCAGGCGAAGAGAGATCCTAGGATACCTCGCACGTCTTGTCTGAAGAACCTGCGACAGTGGTTGGGACAAACAACCATTTCGCTATTCCACGCAGCCAGCAAAAGAAGGTTACAGGGGGAGAATGTAGTTTTAAAAGAAAGCAGAACATGTCGGAGAAATAGCCCTTAAATGGGAATACGCTACCTGACCTGTTAGTTCTATTAACATTAAACCCACTAAGTCTACCATTAATACAATTTTCTAAGAAAAAGGTCATATGATTTTTTCTTTCCAATTCTATCAGTTTTGTGCGTTGGTGCATGCATTATTCGATTAAAAAAACCCAAATAATAAGTCAATTGTTAGTCATAATAAAAAAGTAGGATTACATGTTCGATGTAGAGTTAAATTTCCTTCAAATATGTCCACATGCATTTTCTTCGTAACATAAACTGCTTCCCAGGTAATTGCGTTTTCACGTGTTAAAAGAGCATCTGAAGCATACGGTCTGGACGGCTCGCACGTTGAGCGTGGTACAACAATCATTATTGGTTTCAGTTAGTGGCGCAAGTCCAACAATCTTTATGCTTTTGCACTCTATGAGAGAAATTTGTTAAGGTGGAAAGCGGGCCAAAGAAAATGTGCATCTGGGCCATAACACTGCCTTATATGTAAGAAGTATAAATAATGTTACCTGGCTACTGGAACTGACAGGCTAATTGATGTAGGTGCTGAGGAGAGAGATGAAACGTGACAGATCAGAAGTAAGTTGCTACTGGACTGTTTGCTACTGTTACCAACAGTGTTGTCCGGCTCCATGGCTAAATGGTTAGCGTGCTGGCCTTTGGTCACAGGGGTCCCGGGTTCGATTCCCGGCAGGGTGAGGAATTTTAACTATAATTGGTTAATTTCCCTGGCACGGGAGATGGGTGTATGTGTTATCTTCATCCTCATCATGACGCGCAGGTCGCCTACGGACGTCAAGTCAAAAGACCTGCACCTGGCGAGCCGAACTCGTCCTGGGTTCTCCCGCCACTAAAAGCCATACGCCATTTCATTTCACTGTGGTACACGCCGAGGAGATGTTGAGTGCAGGTCCTTTCCAACATCAGCAGAACAAAGGCTATCATAACTCAATCAGTAGAGCATGCGACGTGAAATCGGAAGGTTGTGGGTTTGGATCCTCCTGGTGTTCAGTCGATTACTTTTCGTCCTGTGCTTGACATCTCTTCAGCTTGTGCTGATCACGACCTAATGACCTGAAAGTTTATTCCCAGCACAGTGCGCTCGTGAAAATTACATACTCACTTCAGTAAATTTGCCAGTAACTTCTGTTTCTTGGATAACGGGTTCGATTCTGTCTGTGGTCGGTGGCATTTAAGGACGTTGAGTTGGAACAATTCCGTACCGCATCGCTGGTCCTGGCGTACTTTAAGACTGTTAGCAGTTAGAATGGACAATGAACATATAACATTATCATAAAATGCATTCAGTGTATAATATTTATCCCACATGGGAAACATACAATACAAAAGTAGCTGCCTGTTACCTTTCAATTTTTATGGCGTAAGGCCTCCGGAGAGGCCTGGTGCAGGTCTTTCGAGTTGACGCCGTATAGGCGACCTGCGCGTGTGAGGATGGGGTTGTACCTAAGATGAAATTTAATGTTGAAGACTCCCAGCCCTCGAGCCGGAGCAATTGACTAATGAACGTTAAAATCCCCGACCCGGCCAGGAATCGAACCCGGGATCCCTTGGACTAATGGCCAGCACGCTGACCATTTAGCTATGCAGCCGCACGATCTTTCAATGTAAACATCATAGCTACCCTGTAAACTTCAGTCAGTACTTATACAGTACGTACGGAATCTCTCTTCGTGGAGAGGTTATGCACCTCACAGAGAACGGTGCCCTTCCACTGCGGTACTAGATGGAAACGAGGTCAAATCCTTCATCATATCAAGTCAACCCTCGTAGTTTATGAGATATATGATCATTCCAGTCTTGTGGCGTCATATTAGGCCGGCTTCTCCGTAGGCATTCATTTGTCATTCGCACTCCCTTGTCTCCATTATGCAGAAAAGATAAAAATGTATCCCCAGCCGACTCTAGGGAACTCTGAGATATAATTTACAACAAACAGAAGATGGTTTCCTCTTACGTTGTTACACTGACGAGAAAAACATGCAAGGAAAATATAATGCGAGATTCAAGTGACGATGTTGCGTATTCTATTAAAAACTTCCGCGACAGTTCTTCATCCAGATGGACATGAGTTCGATTCCCCATCAGGAAGATGAGAAATACAGAAACGAGTCGTACACTTCTGGAGAGGCGAGGCATGTGGTCCGGTAAGCCACTCCTCCAAGGACCTTCACTGCCTGTACGGAGATGGCTTTGCTTTGCTTCGCAGACCTGTATGGGAAATACAGTGCAAATGCCACTGCAGGCCATAACACCCAATTGCTAGAGATATTCTTGACGACGTAGTGTCGGATTTTTTCCCCCTCGGAAATTTCTTCACGTGTCGGAACCAAATAACGCAAAGTTGTCGCATTTAGAGATCCTGAGATATAACAGACCTCAGCTGTGATCGAACCCTCTATCTGAGAGAAGGAGAGCACTGATTAATAGACTTCAAAATATTTGATAATTGCGGCAAATAAGAGTACGATATAGTTTTTCACAAAATATAAACCACGCCATTAACAATGGCTAAAGACGAAATGGAAAGAAAAAAAACTGATATCCTTGTTACTGCTTTTCCACAAAATCTGTAACGACGTACCTAAAAACCTATCCCTAGAATTTTAGTATAACACTTATAAATAATGTCCGGACTGATTGCCTACATGTTAGGTCCCTTTAAACAACAAGCAACGAATAAATAACGTCCTGTGTTGTAAAAAGCAATTAAATCAATTTTTTAAGATTTTTTTTTTGCTATTTGCTTTACGTCGCACCGACACAGATAGGTCTTATGGCGACGATGGGACAGGAAAGGCCTAGGAATGGGAAGGAAGTGGCCGTGGACTTAATTAAGGTACAGCCCCAGCATTTGCCTGGTGTGAAAATGGGAAACCACGGAAATACATCTTCAGGACTGCCGACAGTGGGGTTCGAACCCATTATCTTCCGGATGCTACGAGATATTCAAGGAGGTCCCGTCATCTCTTGCAGTATAATTATGATGATGTTTGTTGCACACCGAGCTCGATAGCTGCAGTCGCTTAAGTGCGGCCAGTATCCAGTATTCGGGAGATAGTAGGTTCGAACCCCACTGTCGGCAGCCCTGAAAATGGTTTTCCGTGGTTTCCCATTTTCACACCAGGCAAATGCTGGGGCTGTACCTTAATTAAGGCCACGGCCCCTTCCTTCCCACTCCTAGCCCTTTCCTGTCCCGTCGTCGCCATAAGACCTATCTGTGTCGGTGCGACGTAAAGCAACTGGCAAAAAAAAAAAAAAAAAAAAGTTTGTTGTTTGAAGGGGTCTAACATCCAGGTCATCGGCCCTCTTGGAGTATAGTTTGGGCGAAATATGCACTAATTTCTAGGAATATAGAGAATATCCTTATCATAGTTTATGGAAAACTAAATCGTGCTATAACGTACAATTTTATAAGTATTTCGAAGGTAACCATATAATGAGTGGTCAATGAAGTACACTATAGCCTATCCATGTTCCTAACTCCCTGTAAGCCCAGGTCCATTTGGGTGAGACACAGTGTTTAGAATGCACAATGTATTTTGGTTTGGGCTAGAAAAAAAATATGCTACTTTCATTGACCTATTTCACAATCAGCCTTACCCTTAGCTTTGACGATACGAACGTGACTGAGGTATGAGCAATGGCAGTAGGGCCTAATGTCATTCCTTATGGAGCCAGTCTCTGATAAGTTTAATGTGAAAGTACTGCTCACGGGGTCGGTTGGTCTGGACATATCAGTAGACTTGTAACAGCACCTTAAGATTCAGTGAGGATAGCAGCGGGAAACTGCCTCACTCCTCATTTCTCTAGTACAACTTTTAGTGACACCTTGTCAGTCTAGGACAGCTTTTGATGATCCAATCAGGCTGAGGACTCAATGTACCCTACATTAGTGTGGGTTTACATTAGCAAGATACTTGCTGCTGGGTTTACACTTCGTAGAAGAAAACTAAACAAGATAGGGGCCTACTTGCAGAAATTTTATTTACGAGTCTCACAAATAACTTGCGGCAATAACTTGCAGTAACCGTTTACAGTACATGTACAGAACTGCCGACGGTGGGATTAAACCCACTATCTCCCGAATGCAAGCTCACAGCCGTGCGGCCCTGACCGCACGGCTAACTCGCCCAGTCCTGGGGTATTTACTGAACTTAATTGGACCAAACATTTATTGACCTCCTCCTTGTGTGTCATTTTATCAATACGAGGGTTGGGACATAAGTCATGGCAACTTTATTTTACCTTACATTCGCTCGGTGCTACTATACAATGGCCATATATTCTGGAAAGCTAAGGCACCAATAATACATGGACACAGCACAAGATGGCCGTGCGTTCAACAAGCTCCACCAAGGTCAGTCTAGGGAGATCTGGACACACTAGCACAATCCTTTGCGGTGACGGCCATATTGAGTCTTAAACATCGTTATGATGTGGGTGAGCCCGATGTGGCAATGTGAAGTATATTTGCATTTTCAAATGGGATACACCAAATTGTGAGAATAAGTCAACTGGCGGGATTAGAGTGTTTCGCTTTCCAGTGATAATCAATGGTGAACTCAGTGGGTACGGTTCAAAATTACAGGCGTGATAAATGGCAACCAACATACAATTCCAGGTAAGAGAGTTATTACAAGGAAATTATTCCTCAAGAATCATATGTTTATATGAACGTTTTTTGTATTTATTGGCTCCAGTGTGTATTTCCTTGTGATATCATTTTGATGAATCGCAGTTTGAACGGGTAGATGGGCGGAAACACTTAAGTGGATTTCCATCTCAAGAAATTTCCTAATCCACCCAAGTCTTTGAAATTCCTAGTAATTCTCTCAAACAAAGATTACAAAAGGAAGCAACAAAGGTAATAGGAACTGTATAATAATAGACTGACCTTGGGCTCCCTGCAGAATGGATGTTACGGGGTGCGAAGTACTGAAAAACTCACCATACTCACTGGACCTGTCTGCATGCGATCTTGACCTCATTCACAAAGTGAAAGAACCATTTTGTGAGACATTTTGGGACACGAGAGAACATCACCAAGGCTGTGAAACATGAGATTGCAAAATTCACACGTGGTGAGGCGACCAGTATCCGACGTCTCCAGCATCGTTGGCAGCGTATTGTGGACAAGCTAGGGGACTGCTTTGAAGGTTTATCGTAATTGTTACTGTACTCTCTGAGAATAGACATTATTTAGCACAAGGATGTCGTGGTTACAGCTTCTCACACCTACCTGTTAAACCTACTCGGCATTATTCATACATTTCACAGCACCTGACGCTCCCTGCTTTCAAGCGAAACCGTAGGTCAAATCGTTTACTCGGGAAAGCTTAGTATCTCACGAACAGTGTTCAAACATCAGCATAATAAATGAGGTAAACAAAACTGTGATTGGATCACTCAACTCTCCCTCGTGGGTGACACGCTATGGTACTAAAAGCATTGGATTTTTCGATATGCCCTTAAATTCAATGTTATGAACGTCCCAAACTTCTGGGAAGCTGTCGATTTTTTTGGACTAATTCAGCAGTGTCCTTCCTGGACAACTTATGTTTTGCCCTCTTTCCAGAAAAATAGTAAACATACGTGTAACGAGTGCATAAATGTAACTACTTTTCCTACAGCTAAATTTCAATACTCAGAGAAATATATGTGTGATGTATTGCACCCTTAATTTGTCGATCTTCGTATTGGACCTCGACATTGTGTGCAAATAGCCTACTCATTCTTTATCGCGTCCATTGTAGTCATTTCATCGAATAATCGATACGGTACGAAGGAAATCATAACTACTTAAATAAAAGAATAGGGCTTTAACGACTCATGTTTATTTAAAAAGGTATTGAAAATTAGAAAAGAAGATTTGAACAGAACGAAAAGAATTTACAACGAAATTAATTGAATTTTACATTAAATGAAAGAATGAAAACAACAGATAAGGCAGAATGCAGTCCGGCCGCAGGTTCAGTATCGCCAAGGCACCCAAGACGACACCACGCTGGATCTCCTCAAGGATTTGACCCATATTAAAAATATTTATAGGAAAAGATGACGAATATTTAGGGACCCAACTGACCGGGTGGAATACCTGAACCTATCCCGGGAAGTACGAAATTGGTTGCTGGAAGGAAAGATTGAAAAATGTGAGGAACTTTACCGTAATCTCACAGAAAACGAGTCAGATCGCGAATTTTGGCGGATTATCTCAGAAAACGAGTGAAATCGCGAATATCGGAGAATTATATATAAAACGTTAAGCATTCAATTATAAATTTCAGTATAATACCGTAGCGAAGCACGGGTATCTTGCTAGTACTAAAATATGTACCGTAGTCTATAGTTGATGGTGTGGGTTAGTGTAGTCACGTCCTAGTTCGTGAACCATGGGAAACGGCTGAGTGGCCTAGTATGTGGTCGGGATACCAGATGCTACGGAATGGAAGTGGGCATCTCCGACATATTCTGAGTCGTGGCCCTCCTTGTGCTCCGGTGGCTAGGACTATACAATCCATCAGTAGTCCATAACCCGTTAGAGGAGAGATCCTAACTTGGACTATATGTAAGTAGGTACCATTCTTCTTCACGAATTAATCAAGCTCAGAATATTTTAAGCAAGCCTCGGAAATATGGGAGTAACGGAGACTCACTCCCATGTGACAGGCGAGGGACTCCTTAGAAACAACTTGGCGAACAAAATGGAATTCGATGGGGAGCAATCAATGTTAGTGGGGCTTATGGAAGGAAGAAATTAGAACTGGCTGAGTCAGCAAAGAGGATGCATCTGGATATTATAGGAGTAACTGATATACGGGTAAGGGGAGATAACGAGGAAAAGATAGGATATTATAAAGTGTACTTTAAGGGTGTTAAAAAGGAAAGGGCAGAGTGCGGGATAGGGCTGTTCATCAGGAACACTAATTCATGCAACACAGTTTCTGTTAGGCACGAATAATGTGGGCAGATTTAGCGATTGGAGGAATTAGGACAAGAATTGTCTCAGTGTATGCAACATACGAGGGTGCAGATGAGGATGAAGTTGACAAGTTTTATGAAGCATTGAGTGGCATTGAGTCAGGGTCAACAGCAAGGACAGGATAGTACTAACGGGCGATTTTAATGCGAGAGCTGGAAATAGAACTGTAGGATACGAAAGGGAGATTGGTAAATGTGGGAAAGATATGGAAGATAATAGGAATGGGATACGTTTGCTGGACTTCTGTGTTAGTACGGGTTTAGCAGTTACGAATACATTCTTCAAGCATAAGGCTATTCACCGCCACACATGGGAGGGTAGGGGTACAGGATCCTTAATAGACTATATCTTAACCGACTTCGAATTCAGGAAATCGGTTAGGAATATACGGGTTTTCTGGGGATTTTGGATGATACAGACTGTGATAGTACATATATCACACTCTCGCACTGTATTTAGAAATGCTATTTGTTTTACGTCGCACCGACACAGATAGGTCTTATGGCGACGATGGGAGAGGAAAGGTCTAGGAAATGGAAGGAAGCGGCCGTGGCCTTAATTTAGGTACAGCCCCAGCATTTGCCTGGTGTGAAAATGGGAAACCACCGAAAACCATCTTCAGGGCTGCCGACAGTGGGGTTCGAACCCACTATCTCCCGGATGCGAGCTCACAGCTGCGCACTCCTAACAGCACGGCCAACTCGCCCGGTATTTAGAAATTAGAGATATTATTGTCAGTATTCGATTTACTATTATTATTATCATCACTATTTCAGTTGTATATTTTGTCATTAATATTTGTAAGCTGGGAGGTCTCCATATGTGGTATGAGTAATTTGTTTTGTACGACGTCTGGGAAAATCATTGCTATAATAAATCAGGAAATTCGTATGACTCATGCGGGAATTCCAGTCTGATGAGATGGACTTGATGTAGTCGGAAAGTTCCGATGACTCATGTGAAACACCCTAGAGTCTGTTGATTTTGTGACACTGGAAGAGATTCAGGGCGTGGTCTTGACATGAGGATCCACTCATGATTGGCTGCCCAGGATGTATCTCAACGTACCTTTTTGAGAGGAAGGGCGAAGCGGAGCTCTATATATGCATGACGATACGGCGAGTGAGAGACGACACTGTACGGGAATGGAGTAGCACTGGTACACTTACAACTTCTGATACTGGACTCGATTTCAAACGTTCGTGGAACGTAGTCTTTTTATGTTCGTGGAAAGTGACTGACCTACAAACTGTGGAGTGCTTACGCACTGGGTATTGCAGCACTTGTGGCGGCCTAGTATTATATGTTGGTGAAAGCTATCTCAGGCTTTCCATAATATGTGTTCAGGAACGACAAGCGTGTGCTGCTCAAGTGAATATGTCTTTAAAACAAGTGTTAGAGTCAGTGAACACAGTATTATGATGTACAGTATCTGTGCGAGATAATACGTTCCGATTATGAGAATCAGCAAGTCGTGTTGATACAGAGACAGTGAAGGATACTTATCTATATATACAGTATGTATATTGTTCAACGGGCTAACTACAAATGGTGGCTTAGTTCTCGCTTTCGTTTTCCCACTGTTTTCATTGTTGTTATTGTTGTTGTAAATATGGAGTCTTCGAGCAATATCTTGTATTTGTATTATGTGTATATTTTGGTGTGTTGATGAGGTGCTCATGCACGGATTTTATTGAGAATATAGTTAGTTATTTTAGAATCAGTGGAGTTATTGATGAACCCAGGTGCAGTTCCTACCTATTTAGTCGTTTTCAGAAGGTTAGGTAAGGCCTGTAGCAGATGTACCAGTACGCATCTTTTATGTACACGCCCTGGGAGAAAAAGAATTATTATCATGCTCTATTAAAATTCGAGGGATCCATTGTGGTGAACTCTGGCGCCCATACTACGGACATTTCGATTAATTATTTTTATTAATTTAAATTATTTCAATGATTTTATCAAGTTTCTGAGTAATTTTCTTTATGATCATTCATTATTATTCACAGTAAAGTTACGAATGGCACCCAAGCGTGGGTCAATGTTTATAGTTCATTATTATTGATCACAATTAGTTACAAGACCACTATCTGTTCTGTAGTGAACTAAGTATCTCTAGGCCTAGGATAGAGAAAATGAAATATGTCCGCAAACGAATAAGGATAGAAAATCTCCAGGACGAGGAAATTAGATAGAAGTACAAAGATATGATTAGAGAGAAGTTCCGAACAATGGACACTAAGCAGGTTCAGAGTATAGAAAGAGAATGTTTGGCATACACGGATGCCGTAGTAGAAACAGCAAGGGAATGCGTAGGAACAACTGTGTGTAACGACGGGAAAAAGCGAACATCGTGGTGGAATGATGAAATGAGAGCAGCTTGTAAACGTAAAAAGAAGGCTTATCAGAAATGGCTCCAAGAAAGGGCTGAAGCAGACAGGGAATTTTACGTAGATGAAAGAAACAGAGCGAAACAAATAGTTGCTGAATCCAAAAAGAAGTCATGGGATGAGTTTGGTAACCTGGAAAGGCTAGGTCAAGCAGCAGGGGAAACTTTCTGGACAGTAATAAAGAATCTTACTAAGGGACGGAAGAAGGAAAAGTTTTGGGTAATTCAGGCGAACTCATCATAGATTCCAGGGAATCACTGGACAGGTGGAGGAAATATTTTGAAAATCTTCTCAACGTGAAAGGAAATATTCCTGGTCGTGTCGCAGACAACCGAGCTCAAGGGGAGGAGGAAAATAATGTTGGTGAAATTACGCTTGAGAAAGTGGAAAATGTGGTAAATAAACTCCACTGTCATAAAGCAGCATGGATAGATGTAATTAGGCCTGAAATGGTCAAGTGTAGTGGGAAGACAGGGATGAAATGGCTTCACAGAGTAATAAGATTGTTGTTGTTGCTTGTTGTTTTAAGGGGCCTAACATCGAAGGTCATCGGCCCAGTAATAAGTTTAGCATGGAATGTTGGTAAGGTACCTTCAAATTGGACAAAAACTGTAATTGCACCGATCGATAAGCAAGGGAACAGGAAGGATAGCAACAACTATCGAGTTATCTCATTGATTAGTACACTAGGTAAAGTATTCACGGATATCTTGGAAGGGAGGGTGAGATCAGTGGTTGAGAGGAAGTTTGATGAAAACCAGTGTGATTTCAGACCACAGAGGGACCAGTGGCTGTCAGGATCAGATTTTCAGTATGCATCAGGTAACTGAAGAATGCTACGAGAGGAATAGACAGTCATGTGTATGTTTTGTAGATCTAGAGAAAGCATATGCCAGGGTACCGAGGGAAAAGATGTTTGCCATACTGGGGGACTACGGGATTAAGAGCAGATTATTAAATTCAATCAAAGGCATTTATGTTGACAATTGGGCTGCAGTGAGAATTGATCGTAGAATGAGTTCTTGGTTCAGGATACTTACAGGGGTTAGACAAGGCTGTAATCTTTCACCTTTGTTGTTCGTAGTTTACATGGATCATCTGCTGAAACGTATAAATTGGCAGGGAGGGATTCAGGCTGGTGGAAATGTAGTAAGCAGTCTGGCCTATGCTGACGACTTGGTCTTAATGGCAGCTTGTGCCGAAAGCCTGCACTCTAATATCTTGGAACTTGAAAAGAGGTGCAATGAGTATGGTATGAAAATTAGCCTTTCCAAAACTAAATTGAAGTGAAATTAAATGGCGTATTGCTTTTAGTGCCGGGATGTGGCCGAGGACTTCGGCTCGCCAGGTGCAGGTCTTCTGATTTGAAGCCCGTAGGCGACCTGCGCGTCGGGGGTGAGGATGAAATGGTGATGAAGACGACACATACATCCAGTCTCCGTGCCAGGGAAATTAACCAATTATGGTTAAAATTTCCGACTCTGCTGGAAATCGAACCCGCGACCCCTGTGGCCAAAGGCCAGCAAGCTAACCATTTAGCCATGGAGCCGGACAATTAAATTGATGCCAGTAGGTAAGAAATCCAAGAGAACGGAATGTCAGATTAGTGATACAAAGCTGGAACAGGTAGATCATTTCAAGTAATTAGGATCTGTGTTCTCCCAGGATGTTAATATAGTAAGTGAGGTTGAATCAAGGCGCAGTAAAGCTAATACAGTGAGCTCGCAGTTCCGATCAACAGTATTCTGTAAGAAGGAAGTCAGATCCCGGAAGAAACTATCTTTACATCGGTCCGTTTTCAGACCAACTTTGCTTTACGGGAGCGGAAGGTGGATGGAGTCAGGACGTATTATCCATAAGTTAGAAGTAACAGACATGAAAGTAGCGAGAATTATTGCTGGGACAAACAGGTGGGAACAATAGCAGGAGGGTACTCGAAATGAGGAGATAAAGGCTAAGTTAGAAATTAACTCGATGGATGCAGCTGTAAGCATAAACCAACTTCGGTGGTGGGGTCATGTGAGGCGAATAGAGAATGATAGGTTACATAGAAGAATAATGGATTCTGTTATGGTGAGTAAGAGAAGTAGAGGGAGACCAAAACGACGATGGTTAGACTCAGTTTCTAACGATTTAAAGATAAGAGGTGTAAAACTAAATGGGGCCACAGCACTAGTTGCAAATAGACGTTTAGTAAATTCACAGAGGCTTGCAGACTGAACTCTGAAAGGCATAACGGTACATAATGCTGTATGTATGTATGTATGTATGTATGTATGTATGTATGTATGTATGTATGTATGTATGTATATATGTATGTATGTATGTATGTATGTATGTATGTATGTATGTATGTATGTATGTATGTATGTATGTATGTATGTATGTATGTATGTATGTATCCTTTATCTAATGCAAAGTATGGGGAAAACTCGAAAAGCTTTGTGCTGTAGTCTACACCATGTGGTAAGTTACAAAAGGAATGTAGGCCCTATGTGTAAGTAATTTTGTGTATAATATTTTGGCATGAAAATTCAAACTTTATGTGCTTCTTTGCTTGTTTCTAAATTTAAGTGAGGGTTGTGGAAATGCAATGTTGAGTGGACTCACCAAGAACGCTTGTGAGCTCCATTTTCTTTTTAAAATGTTATGTTGTAATATTATTGTACCGGGCGGTACACCTCCACGCCGCTTATTTAAAATTTGCGCCAATTGAAACTCCTCTGCTGGAGGAAGTCTGAACTTTATCTACGGTATTAATTCTCAAGTTTCTCAGAAGATGTCACTACTTGGAAATTTTGGAGTTTTTGAACTGGGTCATTTTTGATGTATTTTTGTTTTACCTGTAGTAAGAAGTGTGAACTTTCTCTTCTAGAGGACACTACTGAAAAACTACAATGGTGCACCCTAGTGCGAAGTGAAAGAACTGTTTTTTGGAGAAATTTTTATTTCAAAAGTTTGTTTCTTGTTAAATTTCTTTCTGTTATTGTTTAAGTTGGCTGTATACCCCTTTCTTTCACCCTTTTTTTGAATTTAGCCTCTCCGAAAACCGTAAGAGTAGTTAGTGGGACGTAAAACAAATAGCATTATTATTGAATTTAGCCAATCCCGAATTTCTCGAATTAATTTTCCACCAATAATATGTTTCTTCCTCGTATTGTGTAGGGGTTTTCTTGGTGAACCAATAAAATCCTTGTGGGAGGGTGTTCTCATTCCAAAAACGCCTCGAACTTTCCGCGAGAGTATATAAACTGCTGATTTTCGGGTCTCTGTGCCACTTCTGTACCATCTTTCAGTGTGTAAAGTACATAGCAGGGGGCGGGAAGCGCCTCTTTCTTCGGGCAGCAGTTTAACAACCAGGTAATGGCCATTTAATAACTTCTTTTCTTGCTAGCTCAGCAGTTTAACTCTCGGGGCGGGTCCGAAGCGTTTCCACCATGTAACCTTTTCCTAAAATGTAACTACTCTTAGCATCTATTCTCTTTTAAAGCTACATATTGGGATAGAGAGTGCTTAACCCTCTCGAGCTCCCACTCATATTGTTTTGAGGTGAACTTATTTCTCACAACCGATTCTTCCTTAATGTAATGTAAATTGTTCTTCTCTAAGTCACCTCTGTAGTATGGGATTAGCCCTTGCATTAGCGGCCTAGAGCCAGATCAGGTTTCAATAAAAAGTATTAGGAGTGCAGATCGCCTCCTCTCAAATTGTTATTTTAGAGGTCATGTAATTAACCTTTTTCTCACTTAATAGGCCTCAGTAGGTTGGGTATTTTACCCCTATGTCTATGTCCTTAGAGAACAACTTGAAGGTGGAGTTTGGTGTGGCCTTTGATAGGCTTAAAGTTGAGAGCGAGTGGCTCTTTCTCGAAAATTGAGTGTTGTATGCCTCGAGGAGGCTTTTCTGTGTAATTGGGAGCAAGTGCTCCTGGGCATGATTGGGGTCTTCTGCCCCTTTGTTGAATTTCTGTATATCGTAAGATTGGGTTAATTGTTCAAGTATTGTGGGCTTGGCTCTCGGAGCCCATCCTGTAACTCTGTAATTGTACATTCTCGAATAGTGGCTTTGCTACTCTGTACCTATCATGCTTGTTATTTCTGTTTTTACAAAGAAAATATAACCTTGTTAAATTTTAATTTAACTTTAATTTCGTAGCCTGAGACCTGTTCACCCCCGCACCTTCTTTCACCTCTAACTACCACGGAAATCTCCGTAACAAGTGGTAGCAGAGCGTGGTTGAATGGGTCTCAATTTAGCCCCTTTTGACGGCTAAACATTGCTTTGATCCGAACTCTAACAATTTTCTCTGTTGCTGGAATTTTTTGATTTTTTCTGTTTCAAAATTGTTCTGTCATCATGCCCGGCCCTCGCGATGTTCTCCATCTTAACTATTTGCGCAAGGAGGAGTTGATCTATGAATTGACTATTAGAAATGTGCAATCTGGAGGCACGGTTGCGGTAGACACAAACAAGCTTAGAGAGTCCCTTGATTTGCCCATTTCCATCCCCACTTTGGGAGAGAAAGAAATTGACGACTCTCTTTCCACGATCACTGATAATACTACTGAGCTAGCATCTGTAGTTAGTTTTTTTGAAGAAAATGATCCTTCTCCTAATCAAATTAAACGTGTGCAAGCCAGGCTATTTCATTTTTCAAATAGAGTTAACGATCTGTTGTCTCTAAAGTTGAATGACGTTCAGAGGAAGGAAGCTAGTATGGTTCTCGATAGTCTTTCTGAATTATCTAGTAAGGTCACCCAATTGTTAACTGGTGAAGTTCCTCCCAAAACTGATCAACCCGTCACGGTGAATGTAGGTAGCGAGGAAGAGCCTCCTAAGGGAGACGTCAATAGGAAAACCGTTGCGGCTCAAACAACCTCTGCCCCATTGGACAACGAGTCTGAACGCCGTAACTCATTGAATAATGTACGTTCTGAATTAACGTCTTTGCCACTTAAACCTTTACCGACTATGTCACCTGGGTTCAGCAGCTTGCCTCATCCATTGGCAATGTTGCTCAGAGGTATCTCGAAGTTTTCTGTTAACACCACCAGTGAAGTTATTTCTTTCTTAAGGTTTTTAGTTGAATTTCAGGATCATGCCCTTGTTTTTTCTCTTTCCCCATGTCAGATTTTGCAAATCATCTATCCCTATGCAATAGGTATTCTCTCAGACAAAATAGTTAGAGCCATTACCGAGCAATCATCGATTGAAGACTTCCACGCCCACTTGCTAGCTAACTTCATCCCGGCTAGGGCAAGGTCCTCCCTTATTCAGAAGTACTATTATCGGGTACAGCGCTTGGATGAAAACTTGGCAGATTTCATCCAAGATATTAAATTCTATACTAGGGTGTTTGCTCTTCACTTCCCTGAGGATCAAATTGTACAAGCTATTGTGGAAGGCATTTCACCATCCTATAGGTCATATTTGTGTTTCGCGGCGTGCCCGCAAACTTTCTCTGAACTTGAAGCATTGGCCGTCTCAGCGGAAGGAGTTAGATACGCCGATTCTTTGCGTGTCGCGAAAGAACCCCCTCCTTCTTTTAGTAATCCTCGGCCTCCACCTCGCCGACCAGTCACACCCCGTAAATGTTATGCTTGCGGGTCGCCTGACCATCTTCGCAATAAGTGTCCACTGATCAAGTCTAGTGGGACAAGGAATGGAGCTGGTTCATCACAAGGCTGTTTTAAATGTGGGGCTTTCTCACATATCGCCAAGAATTGCCCAAATTCAAATAGCACCCCCTCTTGCTCAACCTCTGGTGCAAATTCCACCAATGCCAATAATAAAAAGTGACTAGTGGCTTCGGCTGAGTCGACTAATCCACCTTTCCGAGGCTCAGCCCCTGGTAAACAGATCGAAAGTTCAGGGAACGTTCAATCTGCAAATCCATCTTTTGAATGCCCCAAAGAGTGTCTTAGGATTGCGGCGGATACCCCCGCACCAGTCCCCTTTCTCAAAATTGAGTTAAATAATGAGCCTATAACAGCTCTATTATATTCAGGCAGTGTTTGTTCTATTATTTCGGCTGAATGGTATGCTAAATTGAAATCTGTTTGTAAACTTCCTGACTATTGTTCCTCTTCGATCCAATATGTTTCGGCTAATTCATCTCCATTAGAAATTCTAGGTTCTTTACAGGTCAAAATTCGTATTTTTAAATTTACATGGAAAATCAAATTGTTTGTGGCCAAGCACTTGTCTTGCCCCATTATATTGGGAGCTGACTTCATTTCTTACACTGGTCTTGTGCTCGATCTTCAGAGTAGGTCGTGCACTTTCAAATTTGCTTCCAATTGTAAAATCCCCTTGTTAAAATGTAATTCTGCATCATGTTCATCTATTTCGCCTACCCAGGATGAGATGTTGTTAGACCTTAGACATCTACCTGAGGAGCAGGCTGATAGTATTCGTAAGTTGTGTCAGTCGTTTCCAGAGGTGTTCTCTGATACTCTTGGTGTTACTGACCTTATTGAATACAAAATTGAGGTCACGGATTCGATTCCTGTCCGTTTTCCACCTTATAGGCTATCTCCACCAAAAATGAAGGCTCTGAAAGAAATTATCGATCAGATGTTGAAGGATGGTATTATTAGGCCCTCTAAGTCGGCGTATTCTTCGCCTATTTTTCTAGTCCCGAAACCCCAAGGGGGCTTCAGGCCTGTCATTGATTATAGGGCTCTCAATCGGAAGGTAGTGTTACAATCTGTGCCCCTTCCTGACCTTCATTCTTGTTTTTCATGGTTTCGTAAGGCCAAGTTCTTTACTATCTTGGACTTGAATCAGGCCTATAATCAAATTCCCCTAGCGGAAGAGTCTAAACATCTTACAGCGTTTGCCACGGATTGGAATTTGTATGAATACAACCGCGTGCCTTTCGGGATCCCCACGGGAGCAGCTGTACTCACTAGGCTGCTTGATAGGGTCTTCTCCGACATCAAATTTGAGTACTTGTATCACTACTTGGATGATGTCGTCGTATTTTCGGAGACCTTTGAAGAACATCTAGATCATCTGCGAGAAGTTCTCAATCGCCTTCGTAAGGCTCGGTTAACTGTCAAGTTGTCCAAGGTTGCCTTTGCTAAGCCCTCTATGTCATTCCTAGGGCATACTGTGTCACCTGATGGTGTTGCCGTCGATCATTCTAGAACACAGGCCATCCGTGATTTTAAACCTCCCAAGGACATTAAAGGTATCGCCAGGTTCATTGGTATGGTGAATTTCTTCAGGAAGTTTATTCCTAACTTCGCTAATAGAGCGGCGCCCTTGAACCTTCTTCGTAGGAAAGGCATCAAATTTGAGTGGGGACCTTCTCAACAAGCCGCGTTTGAAGATCTTAAATTAGCTCTCTGTAATGCCCCTGTACTTGCTATGCCTGATTTCTCGAAGAAATTCATCGTCCAAACTGATGCGTCGTCGTCAGCAGTAGCTGCAGTCCTCCTTCAAGAGACTGAATTAAGGAGGCGACCCATCGCCTATGCATCTAGGACTCTATCGGCTCAGGAAGCCAAGTATTCCATCTATGAGCTCGAAGGTTTGGCAGTCTTATTTGCCTTAGAAAAGTTCCGTCTCTATCTGGAACATGTCAAATTCGACCTGGAGACAGATAATCAAGCCTTAAGCTGGGTCTTAGGTAGACCGCGTCGTACTGGTCGTATAGCCCGTTGGGCCATCCGTATTTCTGCCTTCCAATTCGATGTCAGGCATATCAGAGGTACCGAAAATGTTGTCGCTGATGGACTCAGCCGTATGTTTTCCAACGACGTTGAGACCCATGAACCGGTCGACAGTTCATCCCCCACCGAGTCCATACTATTTGATGTTAATGCCATCTTAACAGATGCTCCCATGCTCTTTAGGGATATCGAGAAATACCAACGTGAAGATCCGACGCTGGCTCCGATAATGGAAACCCTTTATTCTGGGGAACATGTCGTCCCTTATGTTCTGAGGAATGGTGTTTTATGTTGCCCTTCGAGGCATGACAAGATGATGAAGTTTGTCGTTCCAGCTGTTCTTGTACCTATGATCTTCAAGTACTATCATGAGACCCCATTAGGGGGACATCTTGGAATCTTTAAAACGCGTGAAAAGATTCGTGAAAGGTTCATCTGGAAAGGTATGGACGGTGAAGTCCGTGAACTAGTAAAAGCTTGTAAATCCTGATAGCTTAGTAAACCCACCATGTCCACCAAGGTAGGCATGTTGTCCTCTCATCAGGCTTCGCGCCCCATAGAACGCCTGTATATTGATTATGTAGGACCCTTTCCCCAGTCTAAGGGAAATGCCAACAAGTTCATCTTTGTATGTGTAGATGGTTTTACAAGATTTTCCTGGTTATTTCCGACTAAGCTGGCTACCCCTCACTCCACCATTACTTGTCTAAATTCTATCTGTGCTTCTTTTTGTCCGTGTCAATATATTGTATCTGATAATGCTAAGGCTTTTACATCTAATCTATTTCGTAAATTCTGCTTTGACCTGTCCATCTCTCATGTGACTACTTCTGCTTATTACCCTCAACCATCTCTGGCTGAACGGGTTAATCGTAATCTCAGGTCCGCGCTTATTGCCTATCATCATGAAGATCATTCCAGGTGGGACACGTCCCTGCATTGGTTAGCTTTTGCTTTGAATTCGGCGGTTCATGAATCACATAAATTTACTCCAGCGTCTTTGATGTTCAAGTTTGTTCCCAACACGCCGCTCTCTAACCTCTGGTCTCTGAGTGACATTCTACCGGAGACAATAGACCCGGACAACATTAAAGATCTTTGGAAGGAGGCTAAAGCCAATCTTAAGGTGTCTCATGAAAAGGTTAGGGAAAGATATGATCGTGGACGGAGACCCACCAATTTGAAGGTAGGCGACCAAGTGATGGTCAAGAATTTTGTTCCCGCGGGCAAGCTTGCCCCCAGATTTCATGGGCCGTGCATAATTCTCGATTTCCTTACGCCGGTTACGTTGTTATTAAGTAATCCAGCCACCGAGAGGATATTTAGGGTTCACCTGTCCCAGGTGAAACCGGTGTAATTTTTGTGTTAACTTGCTTCATATAATTTGAAAGGAATACGAAGGTTATATTTTTTGAAGGTTTTCACTTTAAAGGCATTCTGCCCCTTCTATAATATTTTGTTTTATATGTAAGCATTTTTGTAAAACCTTCCCCGAACCGTTAAACTGCCATCCTGTCGTTGCCACGGCCATTACCACGCTCCCGTCTCCTGCTCCACTACACACAGTGGCTTGTACGTGAAATGAATTTCTCCACGCCGCTGACCCCTCAACCTCATCATGATGAATGTACCCTATTATCATTCTGGTCCAACAAAATTCTGCCGTCGAGCTTTAATGTTTCAGTGCTCCCGCAGTCGCGCGGTGCCGTGCCGCTACTGGGATAGAGGAAGGGCCCCCTCTAATCCAGCGAGGTCGACCTGTGCACGGCGAGCCGGAGCCCTTCTCCCGGCCAAATGTGCGGCGCACAACTGTAACTGGCCCGCGACCTGCGACCTGCGTGCTTCAGCTCCACTACTCCTCTCATAGTGCTGGCGAGCGGTATCTCAGGGTACTTGAGGGGTCCAGGCGGCCTCCTCTGAACTCAAGCAGCGGCGGCTGGGCTGGCTGTCAAACTGATCAACGTTTAAAGTACATATCCAGCTATATGGACATTCCAGTTCAACATTACTACCTTTTTTTTGGATATCCTGCAATATCTGGTGGACTTAGTAAATTTTTCATCAACCTTAAAAAACTAAAATTTTCCTTCTGAATTTACCTTCTACAAACATAAAGACATTACTTCAACAGTTACTACAAGAATTTTAAAATCGGATCAAACCAAATTTAGTAAATTTTATAATGCGTCTGCAATTAATCTCCATATCAACATCATAACTTGGACCTTGTTTTCAAACAAAAGTTTATGTTCTTCTGTGTTACCCCCTTGGAGGAACTTTTGGGGGGGGGGGAGGTCTGTACCGGGCGGTACACCTCCACGCCGCTTATTTAAAATTTGCGCCAATTGAAACTCCTCTGCTGGAGGAAGTCTGAACTTTATCGACGGTATTAATTCTCAAGTTTCTCAGAAGATGTCACTACTTGGAAATTTTGGAGTTTTTGAACTGGGTCATTTTTGATGTATTTTTGTTTTACCTGTAGTAAGAAGTGTGAACTTTCTCTTCTAGAGGAAACTACTGAAAAACCACAATGGTGCACCCTAGTGCGTAGTGAAAGAACTGTTTTTTGGAGAAATTTTTATTTCAAAAGTTTGTTTCTTGTTAAATTCCTTTCTGTTATTGTTTAAGTTGGCTGTATAACCCTTTCTTTCCCCTTGTTTTGAATTTAGCCAATCCTGAATTTCTCGAATTAATTTTCCACCAATAATATGTTTCTTCCTCGTATTGTGTAGGGGTTTTCTTGGTGAACCAATAAAATCCTTGTGGGAGGGTGTTCTCATTCCAAAAACGCCTCGAACTTTCCGCGAGAGTATATAAACTGCTGATTTTCGGGTCTCTGTACCACTTCTGTACCATCTTTCAGTGTGTAAAGTACATAGCAGGGGGCGGGAAGCGCCTCTTTCTTCGGGCAGCAGTTTAACAACCAGGTAATGGCCATTTAATAACTTCTTTTCTTGCTAGCTCAGCAGTTTAACTCTCGGGGCGGGTCCGAAGCGTTTCCACCATGTAACCTTTTCCTAAAATGTAACTACTCTTAGCATCTATTCTCTTTTAAAGCTACATATTGGGATAGAGAGTGCTTAACCCTCTCGAGCTCCCACTCATATTGTTTTGAGGTGAACTTATTTCTCACAACCGATTCTTCCTTAATGTAATGTAAATTGTTCTTCTCTAAGTCACCTCTGTAGTATGGGATTAGCCCTTGCATTAGCGGCCTAGAGCCAGATCAGGTTTTAAATAAAAAGTATTAGGAGTGCAGATCGCCTCCTCTCAAATTGTTATTTTAGAGGTCATGTAATTAACCTTTTTCTCACTTAATAGGCCTCAGTAGGTTGGGTATTTTACCCCTGTGTCTATGTCCTTAGAGAACAACTTGAAGGTGGAGTTTGGTGTGGCCTTTGATAGGCTTAAAGTTGAGAGCGAGTGGCTCTGTCTCGAAAATTGAGTGTTGTATGCCTCGAGGAGGCTTTTCTGTGTAATTGGGAGCAAGTGCTCCTGGGCATGATTGGGGTCTTCTGCCCCTTTGTTGAATTTCTGTATATCGTAAGATTGGGCTAATTGTTCAAGTATTGTGGGCTTGGCTCTCGGAGCCCATCCTGTAACTCTGTAATTGTACATTCTCGAATAGTGGCTTTGCTACTCTGTACCTATCATGCTTGTTATTTCTTGATTTTACAAAGAAAATATAACCTTGTTAAATTTTAATTTAACTTTAATTTCGTAGCCTGAGACCTGTTCACCCCCGCACCTTCTTTCACCTCTAACTACCACGGAAATCTCCGTAACAATTATGATTCGGCGTTTCCAATTATTCTAGTTAATTAATATTCCTTCTATATTTTAATTCTGTTTTGGCTTGAATATGCATCATTACCTCATATTTTTCGGCTTTCAGATCTAGAATTTCTTGATGTATTAATCTGTAATTATATTCCTTGCCCTCGTGTATCGGGGTGCAGGCCTACCTTTTCTTCTTGCCTTGTTTTGGATTACAAATATATATTCTAACCCTCATTGTTTGGGGCTGTGTCCCTTGCTTCGTGTACTTTGCACTGCTTACTCATCATTTACATCTCCATATTAATTTTTTAAATATTATTATTATTATTATTATTATTATTATTATTATTATTATTATTATTATTATTATTATTATTATTAACAGTCTGGTTTTCTCTCTCTTGGTTTGCTTGATTTTTGAGGGATCTCAAACTTTATTTCGATTCTTCTTATCTCTGGTTTTACTTATTAATGTTTTACTTCATTACTTCTCGTTGGGTTCTGTAAACTTAATTGCCCTTATTATACTATATTTGGGTGTATTTAATTATTTAAATTAACTTTTCGTTTGGTCTATTTGGGTTTTTTAATTTGATCTATTCAGTCTTGCCATTCAGTATGATATCTTGGTACATACTGTAACCTGTACGGTACAGCAAAAAGTGAGATTTCTGTTATTTACGATTGTAATTGCGCATGGATTTGTCATAGTTTTTGGTGGAGCGTTGACACGTTTAACTTACTTTTATTAGGTCTTATATTGATGCTTCTTCTCTACATTGTTTTGTGTTTTTCGGTTATGTCTGATACCTTGACCTTGACGTCCTTTTTTCTCATGTGGGGGTGTGGCTTTTGTTTTCTGGGGTAATTATGACAATTCCTGGAAATGGTGAAGATGGATTTCTGATTTGCTGCTAGATTATAATTAATTTCTCTGTCCATGTGATGTAATTAATACCAAATATCAGTTGGTTCTGATTTTATATTTTTCTCTGTGAATTTGATTTGCTTATTTATCTGTAATTAAGACATTTCTTTGTCGGTTTTCTTTGGTATCTGACTCGGTTACGTGGTAAGATCTTTCATCCCTGCTTATTATTTCAGTTTCCTTTTGGTTTACCTTTTTTGTTATATTATTTCATGTGTTAATTCCTCCATTGGGAACTGTAAAGAATTATCGCGCAATATTCACCCAAATTTGATGTGTTTCATAGTGATTTGACTTCACGAATTTTGTGATCATGTTCTTAAAACAAATCAATTCGGTATCTCGTTGTTAAGTTTGTTAAATTGAATTCTCACTGCTATATTTTATGAATGTATTGTTTAAAATCTTGATTTACCCTAACTTTATTAACGTTTTTTAAAGAAAATACTTGCTGTCCGCCTCTGTGGTGTAGTGGTTAGTGTGATTAGCTGCCACCCCCGGAGGCCCGGGTTCGATTCCCGGCTCTGCCACGAAATTTGAAAAGTGGTACGAGGGCTGGAACGGGGTCCACTCAGCGTCGGGTGGTCAATTGAGTAGAGGTGAGTTCGATTCCCACCTCAGCCATCCTGGAAGTGGTTTTCCGTGGTTTCCCACTTCTCCTACAGGAAAATGCCGGGGTGGTACCTAACTTAAGGCCACGGCCGCTTCCTTCCCTACCGATCTCGATAGCTGCAGTCACTTAAGTGCGGCCAGTATCCAGTATTCGGGAGATAGTGGGTTCGAACCCCACTGTCGGAAGCCCTGAAGATGGTTTTCCGTGGTTTCCCATTTTCACACCAGTCAAATGCTGGGGCTGAACCTTAAATAAGGCCACGGCCGCTTCCTTCCCATTCCTAGGCCTTTCCTGTCCCATCGTCGCCATAAGACATATCTGTGTCAGTGCGACGTAAAGCAAATGGCAAAAAAATAGCTTCCTTCCCTCTTCCTGGTCTATCCCTTCCACTCTTCCCATGCCCCCGCAAGGCCCCTGTTCATCATAGCACGTGAGGCCGCCTGGGCGAGGTACTGGTCATCCTCCCCAGTTGTATCCCCGACATAGAGTCTGAAGCTCCAGGACACTGCCCTTGAGGCGGTAGAGGTGGGATCTCTCGCTGAGTCCGAGGGGAGTTGGCCGCTGTTAGCGGGGAGAAAAGGTTGTCTGCTCTGCATTCTCCTGCTAAATAGTCGCTCGTGTCACAACAGTTTACTTGTTAAGGAAACTGCGAGTTTGTTTCGAGTTCTACTTGTGTGAATTCGTTTAATTGTTTTCAGTGAAACAGTGAAATGATAAGTAATATCATGGCAACAAAATTTGCAAGGGGGAATACTCTGAAATGCACATTTGAACGTGAGAATAAGCCTTCGGCGTGGGATGTACAGTACATAATTGGATCCAGTCACTGCTGAAACTCTCATCAGACCAAATCGACATGATCCAGCTGCACAATCTGGAAACCGCAGCATATATTAAGGTAATTTCAACAGTGATTTACGAACGTTTGATATGTCACTATTCAGGGATTCAGAAAATAACGTTAAGTGATGGTCGTATAGGAAAAGTTACTGTGATGCCAGCTGACAGGGTACAAAATAATGTTCGAATACTTAATGTTCCCCCGGAAGTGCCTATAGAGTACATTTCCTTAGCGTGGAAGTAAATACGGGAAAGTGGTAGAACACAGGGAAGAGGAGTGGTCACAGCAATATCCCTTCAAAGTACGCAACGGTATACATGCTATTAGAATGGAGTTAAAAGACCCAATACCTTCATTCTTATATATTGAAGGATTTCGTGCACAGGTTATTTATGACGGCCAAACTAGGATATGCCTTGCTTGTAATTCGCCCAGTCACTTGAAACCTGAGTGTCCGCTACGACAGAATCGCTTGGCAGAGAGAAGGAATACACACACACACACACACACACACACACACACACCTTCCTACCTGTCAAGTCCTCCGTCACTGAACTAGACCCCGCTCTACCAGTTTCACCCTCGCTAAGCGAGCCACACAACATTAAGGCCCGTGGGCAGATATACACAATGAGGAGAACACGGCACACAACCCGGCTATTGATAGGAATGAATTTCCTCCGGTCACGGTGAGTCAGAATAGACACATGAAGACTGAGTTAGAACATAGCATTTCCAAATTCCTACCTTCTGAAATCCATGAACAAATTAATGCAACTAAAGACGTGCCTTCCATATCCGTGGCCACAGTAAGCTCCACGCCTGCCCAGGAGACCGTGAAATACCTGATAGATACTCCAAGGACCCCCTTAATCAAACGCATCCCTCCCTTCTAGGATGGAAAACGAATTTATGGGCAGTGGAGATACGCCCGATAGGGACTTAATAGATACCGAAATGGCAGAGGAAGGCGTGGAAACCGAAGAGTGCATTGGAAAAGAGAACCAGAGTAAGATGTCTTCACCTAGAATGAGAAACATAAATAAAACACACAATAAGTCATCCACGGCGGCCAAAAGCTTGAAGGACAGTCAACCATCACACACTTCCTTAAGCCATAGGGACCCACGTATACATACCAGAAAGAAGAGTGCCGAGCGGACAGGGTCTAATTCTAAATCGTCTGTACCTAACTGACTCTGCACCAACCACTACCTGTTGTATCTATAAATAACCGTCTATGCAAACATGAATATAGTTTCTTGGCATTTTGCTTTCCCTCTCTGTCTTGTTATGGTGAGTCTTCTTACAACGTACGCCACCCTTAATATTAATGGAGCAAGAAGTGTTACAACTCAAGCGCTGCTTAGTCGGTTCGTGAAGGAATGTGATATTGATATCTTATTCCTCCAGGAAGTTAATGAGACAAACTTCCACTTCTTATATAACCATGACTATATAACGAACGTAGGGGATAACTTCCGAGGAACTGCAATAGTATACAGGAAAGGCATTCAGCTCCCTGATGTCATCATGGACACTACGGGAAGGTTTCTGTCTGCCACCTATTATAACACAAGGTTGATAAACGTATATAGCCCATCCGGGTCACAGTACAAACAGGAACGAAACCTATTATTTACAAATGAAATAGTGCCCCATTTAGTGACACCTGGTCCAATAATTCTAGTAGGTGATTTCAACTGCACTCTTCACCCACGAGACCAAACAGGTACTTTCAACTTTTGTCCAGGCCTTCAGACACTCTTACAGTATATGCAGCTCAAGGATGTGTGGCAGCGGCTACACGGCTCACATGTCGAATTTACATATTGCCGTGAGAAGTCGAAATCCAGAATAGATAGGATGTACGTATCCACGGCACAAGTCCAGCTCCTCGATAGCTGTAAGGTGATTCCAGTCGCCTTTAGCGATCACCATTGCGTTCTAGTAATGATGAAGACAACATGGAGTGACAGATGCATCACGGGGAAAGGAATATGGAAGATTTAATAGGTCTGTTTTCAATAATACTGAGGATGTCCAACGTTTCACGGAGTGTTATCACCAATGCAAATTAGCGCAAAATCGCTCCAGTAGTGTGATGGACTGGTGGACATATAAACTTAAACCTGCCATTAGATGTCTCGGACGAACAATAGCGTATGAGCACAACCAGGATACGAGTAGGAAAATTGGATTCTATGACAGAGTTATGTTTGATCTGCATCACAAGGAACAGCAAGGCCAAAATGTCTCTTCTGCATTAAATTATATTAAGAGAATTATTTTAGGTATTAAAGAAAGCAGCCTAGAACAACATCAGGACGTGAAAGGAACTCCCCTCATAGAAAGACAGAAAATCTCTCTCTAACACATTGCCAAGATTAGACGATCAGCCAATAAGCAATTTATTAATCGATGGGATAATGGTAAAGGGACAATGTTCACTACAAAGGAACAACTCCTTGCAGAAAGTGTGAGATATTTCCGTGAAATGTTTGCAGAAGACAGCATCTCAGATTTCGATATTGACAGACACCTTCATCATCTCCAGAGTCATCTAGAAGGAGATGATATCGCACATCTTACTAATAATATTTCCGAAGAGGAAGTGAAGCGAGCGTTAGACCATACTGCACCAAATAAGACGCCAGGCTAAGATGGGATCCCGTATGAATGGTATAAGACATTTTGGAACATTATCGGTAAAGACCTGACACAAGTTATTAATTATGCCTTCAGTCACGCAATAAGTGATACATTTGCAGAGGAATTATCATCCTAATTCCCAAACTCTCCAGTTGCACGTATATCAGTGACTATAGACCTATTACAATATTAAATACCGACTATAAACTACTGGCCAAGATTTTAGCGAACAGAATCAGAACTATCCTCCCTTCATTAATTACTAATGGACAGGTTTGCACTATACCTGAGAAAAACACATTACATAATCTACTGGCAATTCGAGATGCAATCATATATCATTCAGTGTGTGACAATGTTTCAGGAGCACTGGCTAGCATTGGCCTCAGCAAAGCATTCGATAGGATAGCACACTCTTATCTTTGGAAAGTTTTAAAAAAGTTTCGATTTCCAAACAGTATCATAGAAACAATACAGCGCATACACCACAAGGCATCCTCACGAGTTATAATTAATGGATTTCTCTCAACCAAATTTTAAATAAACAAATCAGTTAGACAAGGTATGCCCATTCTTTAACCGGACTAACTATTAACAACGAATGCTTCGCAGTACGCACATACGCGGATGACATTACCCTACTGTTGACTAGTGCCGAAGATGCTAATAATGCGCAAGGGACTCTCGAAGCCTTCTGTAAGGTGTCAATGGCACAAATGAATTATAGCAAATCCTCATTATTGCTATTTTTTGCTAGGGGCTTTACGTCGCGCCGACACAGATAGGTCTTATGGCGACGATGGGATAGGAAAGGCTTAGGATTTGGAAGGAAGCGACCGTGGCCTTAATTAAGGTACAGCTCCAGCATTTGCCTGGTGTGAAAATGGGAAACCACGGAAAACCATTTTCAGGGCTACCGATAGTGGGATTCGAACCTACTATCTCCCGGATGCAAGCTCACAGCCGCGCGCCTCTATGCGCACGGCCAACTCGCCCGGTCATTATTGCTATTAGGTTCAAATGAAAATCGACACATATTTGCCAGCTTCCGGATTCCAATTGTAAACCACTGCAAGATATTGGGCATTACCTTCAGTAATGATATTTCAGAGACGATAGAGACTTATTGGACTTCTGCTCTCAACACCTTACGGTTTCAGCTAAAGGAGGAACTTTCAAGGCGACTCAACATTTTCCAATAAGTTTGGTATATACATATCTTTGCGCTGTCGAAGCTCTGGTACCTTGTCCAAATTCTCCCAGCCTCACATGTCATTTGCCAACGTGTTGAAATGGCAATTGGATTTTATCTATGGAAAGGTTACAGATACAGAATAAGAAGAGATCAACTTCATGGGACTGAACAGGATGGTGGCTTGCGCCTAACTGCAGTCGTAAAGAAATGCACAGCACTCTTTCTGTCACATATCATTAAAGCTTTGTACTCAAGAGGAGATGTATTTTACAGTGCAGTGCTAAAATTGTGTGTAACAACAAACCTGAAACAAAAAGATCCATTTCGAAGCTGCTTCCGGAACGCTCTCTCCATTCTACAGCAACTTCCAGGAACAGAAATTACAGCTGAAAAAAGTTGGATAAAGCTAAGAATATATACAACTTCAGATTGAAACAATATAAATGTATTCCAATAGTACAACAGAAATACCCACATCGTGACTGGCAGCAGATCTGGAAAATTATTTGGAAAAAAATGGATCCCGATTGAATGGAGGATATCGCTCTACATAGGCCTATACACAAATGAAATCATTCCGACGGGTGAGAAATTGAAAAGGCATGGACAAGTATCTGATGACAAATGCCTGGTATGTCATCAGATGGACAGTCTCGTACATCGAGTTACCACATGCAGCAATGCAGCACTAGTTTGGAGATGGACACTAAACGCTATCTACAGGATATCAGGGACAACAACAACCAGTGACAGATTGAGGGAGATACTGAATCTGGAACTAAATCACGCACAGAACGAGAGTGGAAACGCTTGTATATGGATAACAGCTGGAGCCATTCACTAAAATATCAAGGTGTATCCTCAGCAAACAAGGGTGTCTTTACCTCGATTTCTGGATCATCTCAAGAAAGAACGCTGGAAGATGGTCAGACAGAAGTGTCTTCAAGAAGCTTTTGGAACACATCTTTTTAAATTCTGAGTGCCTTACTGTTATGTGTTTTGTGTAACATCTATCAATTTTATGTTAATTTGAAGTGTTTTGTGTTAGTATAACTGTGCACAGTTAAATGATTTGGATAATGATGATGACAGGAATAACCCCGTTTGCTACTAGTGTGCAAAAGGAAAAAGTGTTGTTTTTATTTTGCTCTGAACAACTTGACGTTCTCCTGTGTTAAATTTCAATTTGTTTAGATGCAAACTTATCAACGTTCTGTTTCGGAATTATCCTAAACTTGTTTTAATTTTTTGTTTAAAAAACAATAAGAAGTGTGTGTGTAACTTGTTTAAGTACAAATATACCTAGAGTTTGCTTGTTTTGAAATAGTTGTATGACATTTTCAATAAATTAGTTAGATAAGGGAAAAACCAACCCTGGAGGGTAAACAGATTAAGAAAGAAAGAAAGAAAGAACATACTTTCTTAAATTATATTATGTATCCAAAGGAATATGAGTGTTATTCAGTACCGTAGTTAACACTGCACTCCAAGTGGGTCACTACCTTTCCTTTGTTTATGTGGGTGGGTTTCAGTTCGTTTCCCTGATGGACTTCCTTGTTCCTGTGGGTAAGTTTATTTCTGTGTTCCTGTGTATTTTCTGTGTTTTTCATTGTTGATTTTGAACTACCCTGTCCGTGTTTATTCTACGGTAACTTTCAACTTTACTTTTCTAAATTCCTATAATGGCATCGTATAATATCTCTCAGACATGATTACTGGACATCTTATCGCGATCACGATTTTACATACGATATTATTACTATTATTATTATAGCTGGCACAAACAAATTTACGGGACATTACCATAACTATCAGCGTCAAACTTTGGAATATTTTTACTTTTCACAAAAATGTGGACATAAAATGACCTGAAATGAAACCTTCTGGAACACATGAAATAATCCACACGCAGATAAAGAAAAAATGACTCTGATATTATCTTATGAACTAGCACACGCAAAATGACGCCGTGTAATCATCCTTTACATATTAAGGAGACCAGTCCATACATTCTAACTACAAAACAAACATAAATCACAGAGCTGTTTAGCTGCATGGTGATGTGAAGCCATCCTGACTACATATTTAGCCAGCTGCCTCTAACTTAGATCACCATGTTGAAGGCGGTAAACATTTTTATATACACTTGATGCATTATGAGTTTGTAATTCTTCTTATGGATTAATTTAATTATACACAGATTTTATACAAATGTCTTGCTGAGACGTCACATCAATCTCTATCATACTTCTACACAAATTTTACACAAATCTTGGCAAAAACACGCCTCAACCTCTCACTTTAATACAGACAAATAATTCGCGACCGACGAATACTGACACTGCACAACCGGACCGAGACCAGCAAATTACTACCGCCCGACTGTATGGTCCTTTTATCGCGACTGTGGGAAACGTAGTCTCTCTTTTCCTTTCAACTGACCAAATGAATATGATAGCTTTCAGGTAGCAAAAACCGGGTTGACTGTTTTCTGTAACTCAACTGACTAATAATTCTCTCCTTCTGCAGAAGTTCATAATACTCTCACACAACGTTATTTTTATACCAGTGCTAAGCTGTTATTCACACTAGAGTATCATTTTGACTAACCCGACACTTAGCAATGGCAAAGCAATAATGGATTCCAAGGGAAATTTTCATTAGTAAGCGAGTTGGCTGCGTGGCGTAGGTCGTGTAGCTGTAAGTTTCCATTAGGGAGATTCAAGACATTCCGTGGATTCGAGCCCCACCATTGGGCAGCCCAGAAGATGGTTTTCCATGGTTCCCTATTTTCAAAGTAGGCAAATGCCGGAGACCGTACCTTAATTAAGGTCAAGGTCACTAATTTCACAATCTTATATTTTGTTTTCTAGTTTGTGCTACGTTAAACAATTAGAAAAAGAAAATCTTTCATGTATATTTTCCAAGCGAGAGCTTATGTAGGCTCATGTCGACCGAGTGCATGCACGGAACTCTCTCATTGTAAGAACCCCAGCTGAAAGATCCAAACTAAACCCCATGGCGCAACAGCCCCGAAAGGCCACTGCTCAGCTCGAAAGCCTACAGATTATGAGGTGGGAGACTGATTACCTCGAATCGAGTAGGGGTATGTCAGTCGCCTTGACAAAGAATACTGCAATGTATTCGAAACATCGGCAAACTATACGTAATGTACAGAAAACAACACGGTTCAAACCGGAAAATAAGCTAAAGAATTCTACACAACGTGGAAGCTTCACCTCTAAGATACGAAACATTTACGGGGAAGATATTCTCAGAACTACTAGGCAGTTCGACAACCTTCGAAAGAAGATGAGTAACCATCTGGCTCGACTCGCTTTTCTGAAACGCTGCAGGGACAACAGCAGAGACTGAAATATCACACCAAGAACCGACGGACAGACCGTATTCTTCACGAAACCAACATTAAACTTCTCAGGGAACGGATCAGTGACACCAGACGGACTCTGGACCCGTTATCTACTACCAGTAAAAGACACAACAGAACTACAGGCTCCTGGAGTATAGGGTACCACAGTGAATGTAGCTGCGGAAAGTGCTATGTTGGTGAAACAAAACGCCTGGTTTCCACGCGCCTAAAAGGACTTACCCGTTACAGCAAGAATCCAAACACAGATATTTCAGCGGTAGCCAAGCATTCGTACGAAACAAGACACGGAATATCATTTCACAAGACCAAGATCCTAGCAGCTATTGCTTGGAATCTGGAAAGGAAAATCTGCGAGGCTATCGACATCAAGAAACATGCGAACAATATGAATTTAGAAAAGTAATATACAATCAGTAATTCTTGGATGCCTATCATACATAGATTAGGACATACAGACCACAACATAAACACGCAGGTCGAACCTCCTATTACATAACGGCACGGGCAAGCCCCACTACCCGGCTGTGACACATACATTTCAGAAATCTCACGAGAGAGCCAGGGGGCTTGCGTCAGCCGGAAAGTCTAGGATATATAGACCAAGGTCAGGAATCACTCTTGTAGTGTGATTGCTGCCTGGGAGACTGATTACCGCAGATCGAGTAGGGGTATTTCACTTGCCTTGACAAAGAATACTGCAATGTATTCGAAACGTTGGCAAACTGTACGTAATGTACAGAAAACAACACGGTTCAACCCAAAAAATGAACTAAATAATTCTACACACCGTGGAAGCTTCACTTCTAATTGTAAGATGCGTATATATTGTATGTAAAGTATACGGTAGTTTACGTTGCGTAAACGTGTCAATGGTGGAGAGTTAGGTGATACTATGAACAAGTATTGACAAATAATGATTTACAAGTATTTACATAATGAAAAAAACTTCTGTACTTATGTAGACTGCCGATGCTAAGTCCGTTGTCTCCAAACACTATTTCAGGACTGTGGTTATGGAGAGGCTAATGGAAAGTTTTGGGCATAGCGTACTGTTCGCGGAGACGGGAGGGGAAGCAGGGGAGGAGCGAGTGAAACGTTGTGAATCCTTCCTATTGGATGTTATAGTCTAGCATACTGTACCGTGGAGAGGGGAGGGGTAAGTAGGGGCGAATTTTCCTTCATCACTGAAGAGGGAGAGAAGGTTATTAATTTTCTTTATGTTATAATGTCTTTTATGTAATGTGGATGAATAATTTCGTGTGGCTATTTCTAGCCGAGTGCAGCCCTTGTAAGGCAGACCCTCCGATGAGGGTTGGTGGCATCTGCCATGCGTAGGTAGGCCTAACTGCCTGTTATTGTGGTGGAGGATAGTGTTGTGTGTGGTGTGTGAGTTGCAGGGATGTTGGGGACAGCACAAACACCCAGCCCCTGGGCCATTGGAATTAACCAATGGAGGTTAAAATCCCCGACCCGGCCGAGAATCAAACCCGAGACCCCCTGAATCGAAGGCCAGTACGTTGATCACTCAGCCAACGAGTCGAACATATGGATTAAAAGTGAGTAACTATTAGATGTCATTTTAATGATAAACCATACTCTAAAGACCGCTAAGTGCTAATTTAAAAAAGTAAGTGTTGTCCAGATGTTATGACAATAGAGCGAAGAGGGACGGGAATTTTTAAATGTGTATTGTCATTTAGGTTGGTTACGTTAGCTTTTCTTGTGGTGTAAATTTCGATTGCTTCCCTTATCTTCAAAGATTTTTTATTTTCGATGTGTTTTGTGTCTGGTGTGGAAATTACGTTTTGTTCGACCTATATATATATGTGGCACTGCAGTTAGGTTCTTGGCACTTGAATTCATACACTCCTGACTTTGAGAAAGGGTTTTTTTTTGTTTAGGTTGCACTTGCTGATGTGTGTCTGCAGTGTACTGTTCGTTCTAAAGGGTACTTTTAGACCTTGTTTGCTGAAAATATTAGCTACTTTGTATGTGTTCTTGTTAACGTAGTTGAGAAACACGCATTTTCCCCCTGTTATGTGTGGTGGTTTCCCGGGCATTTATCATATGTTTATTTAATAGTTTATGTACTTTGCCCAGAGGGTGGTTTTTCTTTCGCGATTCGTTTAATGATTTGTATCTCTTCATTGAAATCCGTTGTGCTCATTGGTATGGAAATAGCTCTGTGTATCATTGTATTCAGTCCTGTTTTGTGTGTGTGTGTGCTTGACTCGTCAGTAGTGTGCGACGTCTGAGTGGGCTTTCTGTATACTTTGTAAGACAGGCTGTCGTTATTCCTACTGATTGTGATCTCTAAATAGTTCATTTTCTTGTTAGATTCTGGTTCCATTGTGAACCTGATGAATTTGTGTAAATAATTTAGAGCGTTTAATAACTGGTGTGCATTAGTGATGTCATCTATATATATAAAACTAGCAAGATACCCGTGCTTCGCTACGGTATTATACTGAAATTTATAATTGAATGCTTATTGTTTTATATATAATCCGCCGAAATTCGCGATTTGACTCGTTCTCTGAGAGAATCCGCCAAAATTCGCGATCTGACTCGTTTTCTAATAGATTACGGCAAGTTTCCTCCCATCCTTCAATCTTTCTTTCCAGCAATCGATTTCGTACTTCCCGGGCTAGGTCCAGGTATTCCACCCGGCCAGTTGGGTCCCTAAATCTTTGCCATCTTTTCCTATAAGCATTTTTGATATATATATCAAATCCTTCAGCAGATCCGGGGTGGTGTCGTCTTGGGTGCCTTGGCGGTACTGAACCCGCGGTCGGACTGCATTTTTAGTCATTACCCGTCCAGGACCCGTTTCCAGCACGGTCCGCACATTTGACGACGGTCCAGAATATTATTATTATTATTATTATTATTATTATTATTATTATTATTATTATTATTATTATTATTATTATTATTAAGACCACTACTTGGCGGTAAATTACATGTGCTGCCATTGTCATTGTTGAGAATATGACCAGCACCATTGTCGCGCGTAGGCAAGTGTGCGGGATTTCTGGCGATACGAATGACATACTTCCGTGCATTATTGACCTTATTATAGAGGTGAAAAATAGGACGGTCAATCTCATTCCTATCGTTGATTTCAAATGTGTTTAAATTTTTATTTATATGCCAGGAGAATCTACTGTAATCTAAGAACGTTCTCCGAAGGAATAGATGGCTCTTGAAAACGAACCCAGGAAACATTAATAATGATCGGTTTATAGCTGCCTCTGTGGATCCGTGGTAGAGTGTCGGCCTCCGGATCCCAAGATAGCGGGTTCAAACCCGGCAGAGGTAGTCGGATTTTTGAAGGGCGGAAAAAAGTCCATTCGACACTCCATGTCGTACGATGTCGGCATGTAAAAGAACTCTGGTGATACATTTGGTGTTTACCCGACAAAATTAATTAAATCTCAGCCATAGACGCCCAAGAGAGATCCGGTTTACTCTAGGTCCGCTAGATGGCAGACAGAGTAAACCGGAACGTCGAAATTGACGAGCAGACAGCCAGATGGCGTCAAATCGAAATGTCTGCAAACGGTAGCTGAGGCCATACGATTATTATTATTATTATTATTATTATTATTATTATTATCGGTTTATGATCAGAATAAGTACATCGAAAATCTACAGCCTGTTTCCAGTCATTCCTCAGGGTCAGGAAAGGAATGAATAAAGCCCCCATCTAGCGACGACAACAGGAATTGTGCCGGCTGCCGAAACCTGTCGCACTCCTCTGGGGCAATGATTAATGAATGACAAATGAAATGAAATGATATTGGACAGTGTTGCTGGAATAAATGGTGACAGGAAAAACCTGTCCCGCCTCCGTTTTGTCCAGCACGAATGTCACATGAAGAGACCAGGATTTCAACCAGGGAACCCAGCTTTGAGAGGCCGGCGCGATGCCGCCTGAGCAACGGAGGCTCCTTATAAATACATTATGAACAGTAAAATCAATTGGTCTCACCTCCGTTTACACCCCACCGCCGTTAAGTTTATTTACCCCACCCCCCTCCCAAAAGAACTAAAAGAAGGCGTGTTTCTTTATGTTTAAAGGAGATTCCAAACACCAATGTTCACGTCTATTACCTTTAGTTTTGAGATAATTAATTTTAAATTCTTTCACCCCCCCCCCCCCGCATTCATTGGATTTTCCGACAATAGGTGTTTCTTTACTTTTAAAGCAGATTACAAATATCAAATTTCACGTCTGTAACAACTTCATTTTTGAGATAACAGTAGTCTAATTAAAATAATTCAACACCATTTTCAGTCCCTTTTACCCCCCCTCTCCACCCATGTGGTATTTCCGAAAACTAAAAGTACACGTTTCTTTATTTTTAACAGAGATAAAAATACCATTTTTCACTTCTGTAACATGTTAAGTTTTTGAGATGTACTGTATAAAAATTAACCCCCCCCCCTTGTCATCCCCCATTAATTGGATTTTCCAAAAGCAAAAAAAAAAAATGTTTCTTTATTTTGAAAGGAGATCCCAAATACCAATTTTCAGGTCTGTAATATCTTCAGCTTCTGAGATTTAAGTATCCTCATTAAAGGCATTCAACCCTTTTTTCACCCTCTTCCACCCTTCCTATCGGGATTTTCCGAAAAAAATTAGTGTTCCTTTCTTTTTAAAGCAGATTCTAAATACCAATTTTTACATCTGTAAACTTTTAAAGTTTTAAGATATAAACACACTCATTTTAAAAATTCACCCCCCTTTTCACCGCCCGATTATTTGGATTTTCCAAGAACGAAAAAATACGTGTTTCCTTATTTTTAAAGTGGATCCCCAATACCAATTTTCAGGTCTGAAATATCTTCAGGTTCTGAAATATAAGTAGCCTCATTAAAGGCATTCAACCCTTTTTTCACCCTCTTCCACCCTTCCTATCGGGATTTTCCGAAAACAAAAAAATACGTGTTTCTTTATTTTTAAAGGAGATTCTAAATACCATATTTTACATCTATAAACTTTAAAAGTTTTGAGATATAGATACACTCATTTTAAAAATTCACCCCCCTTTCACCCCCATTAACTGGATTTTCCAAAAACAAAAAAATACGTGTTTCCTTATTTTTGAAGGAGATCCCAAACACTAAAATTCACGTCTGTAATATCTTCAGTTTCTGAGATATAAGTATCTTCATTAAAGGCATTTAACCCATTTTTCACCCCTTTTCACCCCTCCTATTGGGATTTTCCGAAAACAAAAAATACGTGATTTTTTATCTTTAATGAAGATTCTAAATACCAATTTTTACATCTGTAATCTTTAAAAGTTTTGAGATATAGATACACTCATTTTAAAAATTCACCCCCCTTTTTACCCTCCCATTAATTGGATTTTCCAAAAACAAAAAAAATTGGAGTTTCTTTATTTTTAAGAGAGATCAAAAGTACAAATTTTCAGGTCTGTAATATCTTCGGTTTCTGAGATATACGTACCGGTATCCTGATTTAAGGCATTCAACCACTTTTTCACCCTTTTTCACCCCTCCTATTGGGATTTTCCGAAAACAAAAAAATACGTGTTTCCTTATTTTTAAAGAAGATTCTAAATACCAATTTTTACATCTGTAAACTCTTAACGTTTTGAGATATGGGTACACTCACTTTACAATTTCACCCCCCTTTTTCACCCCCTTAGCGACGGAATATCCAAAAATCCTCTCTTAGCGAGCACCTACGTTTTAATATAAATGTATCTCCAAAGTTTCATTTCTTTATGTCCAGTAGTTTTGGCTCGGCGATGATGAATCAGTCAGTCAGTCAGTCAGTCAAGACAAGTTATTAAGATGTAGGTGCTCGCTAAGAGAGGATTTTTGGATATTCCGTCGTTAAGGAGGTGAAAAGAGGGGTGAAATTTTAAAATGAGTGTATCTATATCTCGAAATTTTAAAAGTGTACAGATGTAAAAATTGGTATTTAGAACCTTCTTTAAAAATAAGGAAACACGTATTTTTTTGTTCTCAGAAAATCCCAATAGGAGTGGTGAAAAAGGGTGAAAAATTGGTTGAATACCTTTAATCACGACACCGGTACTTATATCTCAGAAACTCAAGATATTACAGACCTGAAATTTGGTACTTTTGATCTCTTTTAAAAATTAAGAAACGCGTATTTTTTGTTTTGGGAAAATCCAATTAATGGGGGTGGTAGAAAGGTGGGGGGTGATTTTTAAAATGAGCGTACCTATATCTGAAAACTTTGAAAGTTTACAGATGTAAAAATTGGTATTTAGAATCTTCATTAAAAATAAAGAAACATGTATTTTTTTGTTTTCGGAAAATCCCAATAGGAGGGGTGAAAAGGGGTGAAAAACGGGTTGAATGCCTTTAATGAGGATACTTATATCTCAGAAACTGAAGATATTACAGACCTGAAAATCGGTGTTTGGGATCTCCTTTAGAAATAAAAAATACGTATATTTATATTTTTGGAAAATCCAATTAATGGGGGTGGTAGAAAGGGGGGGGATTTTTAAAATGAGTGTATCTATATCTCAAAACGTTTAGAGTTTATAGATGTAAAAATTGGTATTTAGAATCTCTTTTAAAAATAAAGAAACGCGTATTTTTTGTTTTCGGAAAATCCCAGTAGGAAGGATGGAAAGGGGTGAAAAAAGGGTTGAATGCCTTTAATGAGGCTACTTATATTTCAGAACCTGAGGATATTACAGACCTGAAAATTGGTAATTGGTAACTACTTAAAAATAAGGAAACAGGTATTTTTTCGTTTTTGGAAAATCCAAATAATGGGGGAGGGGGGAGGTGAAAAGGGGGTGAATTTTTAAAATGAGTGTATCTACATCTTAAAACTTTAAAAGTTTACAGATGTAGAAATTGGTATTTAGAATCTCCTTTAAAAATAAAGAAACACGTATTTTTTTGTTTTTGGAAAATCCAATTAATGGCGGTTAAACAGGAGTGACAAATAGGGTGAATTTTTTGAAAGACTATATCTACAGAATATCTGAGAAACGTAGAATGTTACAGAAGTAAAAAGTGGCATTTGTAGTCTCCTGTAAATGTAAAGAAACATAGGTGATTTGTTTTTGGAAACTCCTCTTAAGGGGAACTAAAAAGGGGGTGAAATTTTTAAATGAGAATTTATACAGTATATCTCAAAAAACTTAACATGTTACAGAAGTGAAAAATGGTATGTTTATCTATATTAAAAATAGAGAAACGTGTATTTTTAGTTTTCGGAAATACCACTTGGATGGGGGGGGGTAAAAGTGCCTGAATATGGAGTTGAATTCTTTTAATTAGGCTACTGTTATCTCAAAAATGAAGATGTTACAGACGTGAAATTTGATATTTGGAATCTGCTTTAAAAGTAATGAAACATCTATTCTCGGAAAATCCAATGAATTGGGGGTGGGGGTGGGAGATGAAAGAATTTAAAATTAATTGACTTAATTGTATGAGAATACTTACATCTAATAAAAACTAAAGTTGTTAGGTCGTACAGATGTGAAAATTGGTATTTGGCTCTCCTTTAAAAACAAGGAAAAACCCGTTTTGGGAGGGGGGAATCATCTTGGGGGGCGGGAGTGAATAGGAATTGAATTTCGTTTCATGAGGACACAAAAATCAAAAACTGAATAAGATCCTTTACTATTAAAGAAACAAGTATTTTTTGCCGGAAAATTGACTTGGAGAGGGGGGGGGGGGTGGATGTGAAAGGAAGTGAAAAGTAAGTGAATTATTTTTATGGGGATACTTATATCTCAAAACTGAAGGTAATAGACGTGAACATTGGTGTTTGGAATCTCCTTTAAATATAAAGGAATACGCCTTCTTTTAGTTTTTTTTTGGGGGGGGGGGTAAATAAATTTTAACGGCGGTGGGGTGTAAAAGGAGGTGAGACCAACTGATTTTAGTGTTCATAATGTATTTATAAGGGGCCTCCGTTGTACAGGCGGCAGCGCCCCGGCCTCTCACAGCTGGGTTCCGTGGTTCAAATCTCGGTCTCTCCATGTGACATTCGTGCTGGAAAAACGGAGGCGGGACAGGTTTTTCCTCCGGATACTCCGGTTTTCCCTCTCATCATTCATTCCAGCAACACTGTCCAATATAATTTCATTTCATTTGTCATTCATTAATCATTAATCATTGCGCCGACAGGTTTCGGCAACCGGCACAATTCCTATTGTCGCCGCTAGATGGGGGCTTTATTCATTCCATTCCTGACCCTGTCGAATGACTGGAAACAGCCTGTAGATTTTCGATGTACTTATTCTGAACCGATCATTTTTAATCTTTCCTTGGTTCGTTTTCAAGAGCAATCTTTTCCTTTGTAGAACGTTCTTAGATTACAGTAGATTCTCCTGGCATATAAATAAAAATTTAAACGCATTTGAAATAAACGATAGGAATGAGATTGGCCGTCCAATTGTTCACCTCTATAATACGGTCAATAATGCATGGAAGTATGTCATTCGTATCGCCAGAAATCCCGCACGCTTGCCTACGCGCTACAATGGTGCTGGTCACATTCTCAACAATGACAATGGCAGCACATGTAATTTACCACCAAGTAGCGGTCTTGCATCTTGCTGTGGGGTCCAGAACATATAGGCCTAATAATAATAATAATAATAATAATAATAATAATAATAATAATAATAATAATAATAATAATAATAATAATAATAATAATAATAATAATGTTCTGGACCGTCGTCAAATGTGTGGACCGCGCTGGAAACGGGTCCTGGACGGGTAATGACTAAGAATGCTGTCCGACCGCGGGTTCAGTATCGCCAAGGCACCCAAGACGACACCACGCTGGATCTCCTGAAGGATTTGATCCATATTAAAAATGCTTATAGGAAATGATGGCAGAGATTTAGGGACCCAACTGACCGGGTGGAATACCTGGACCTAGCCCGGGAAGTACGAAATCGATTGCTGGAAATAAAGATTGAAAAATGGGAGGAAACTTGCCGTAATCTATTAGAAAACAAATCCGATCGCGAATTTTGGCGGATTCTCTCAAAAAACGAGTCAGATCGCGAATTTCGGCGGATTGTATATTAAAAAATAAGCATTCAATTCTAAATTTCAGTATAATACCGTAGCGAAGCACGGGTATCTTGCTAGTTATCATATATGCACATTATGTCATCTTGTTGATATATCTTCATTTCTGATCATAACACCGGTTTAGGTAAGCAAATTATACGATAAAAACATCAGTTTCATCACACACATCCTTTTATTACGAGCTGTTGTCCACAACTGCCAATCAAACACACCAAGCAGTTCAAAGAATAAAGCAAACCAAGATAAACCACTCGACTCAATTTACCTGTGTTACCAACACATAAATTTAATGTTGTTTTCTTATAAGTAATACAAGGTATACATACATGACATTTTATTTTTATGAGAAAATCACAACATTCGAACACTCCCCCTTTTCTCAAAAAATTAAAAAACTACACTTCAATCAATTATGCTCTCATTGCAATCCTATAAGCCTATAGAAACTCTTAAGCTTGTTGCTTGATAAATTCTTTGTGAACAAGTCTGCATCATTTCTCTCTAATGCTACATATACAAACTCAATGAACCCCTTTTCTCCTAGTTCTCTACATATATTGCACTCGACAGGGGCATGATCCAAGGACCTCTGGTCAAGACTGGTCATCTAAATTGCAGACGCAATGCTATTTTGAGGAAAGAAATCTTGAAATTGATAAATATCAACATCACTGAGACAGATGAAATAAGTCTTTAAAATTTATTCTATAAATTTCCGTATTTACGATCTATTGCGCAACCTTTTTCTTTGTCCAGCGGTGAGCTCGCAGAAGAGTGAAGCCTGTGACGTCATGGGTGGGGCTGTGCCGGTGGTTTACCACGACGCAACTTGGGAGAAGTTACCCCACCTCACGTTCAAGAAAAACGGGAGAGGCAAACTCTTCCGAAGCGAAATATGAGAGCCATCTTTAAATCAGCTTGGCCAACTTAATTGTCTACGCTATGAAAATTAATAAAATCTATATTCCGGCGTCGCTTTTTAAGCCAGAAGAGATAGTTATAATTGGGGCATTTATTTAGAGTGTGTAATGTATTTATTTGCGGATAATTTACGGACAGAGAAAGAATACTTTTTTATATGATCATAGAAAAGTACTGTGAGCCATCTGGTTAGTGTTAAGACACCTCACTGACGTGGGGATTCACCCCAAAGTAGTGGGGGAGCGAGGAAAAACTCTTATTAATTACAAAAGTTCCTGCGAGTAATGATCGCACGGATGTGTCTCATTTACATCAGGTGGATACTGCTCACTTAATGGTCGCACTATTTTACCTCTAGTGGGCCGTGGTTAGACCATATGCATATTTTAAGTGGCGGGTAGCCTCCTTCTTGTTAAAAACACTGCAGAGGGTGCAGCCTCTCAGTCGGAAATTTCAGCTCGCGGAGGGCGAAGCTATGTTTGTCGAGCTCCTCTTAATCCTTTGTTTACTGAATTGAAACCTAAAAACTCAAAGGAAAGAGAGTAATTCGAGTGAATAGTGCATAGTGTTGACATACGTGACGCTAATAACTAAATATTTAAACTGTGTCAAATTGCGAACACTTAGTTCAACTTGTAAAATTAATATTATTACTACACCAAGATCGCGACGCGTAGTGATAAATGAACAGTGGCTGAGAGGTACAGGGTAACCCGATATTGAATCGCGGACTACATTCTACGCCCGAAACGCAATACCCAGTACCATTAATCGTTGTTCGGGACTAATTTAATCAAGGATCGCGGCCGAACGTGCGGGGATCTCAGCCGTACGTATCGTGGAAATAAACTTGTGACGCGTTCTGTGCCCAGGTAACTGCAAGTGTCATCATCGATCAAGGATCATGGAATTACATCTCGGTTGTGAATTGGAGTTATCAGCGATCACCTCAGCGCTGATGGAGCAGTACTAAAACCCGATATGGATCACCCAAGCTGACGGAGGTGTAATCAAAGGACGGAGGCTCAGTACTTTCTAATTAAATGGCATGACTAGAGAGGGCGGGAATTATTTGTCATAGAACTGTAGCTATAATGTTAGGGATTTAAATCTTATTTGAATGTATATACGCCAAAGATGAGCACGTAGTTTCCTTGATAAAAAGTCTGAGTGACTTTAATTGTAAATATGGGAAAATTTAATTATGGGAAATTTATTTGCGGGAGAAGAAATTCATTTATTTATATGATTTGGGAAATTCATAGTTACTTACTGCTTTATACGACCAGTAGTTTAATAGATTCAAGAGTTGATAATTTAAGATAGGCTGGAGTTAATCCAGCGCTGGGAGTTGCATGTGTAGTGATAGTACTGTAAGTTAAGCTACATGAGAAGTAACAGAACTCCAAGAGATGCTCACGGGACTGAAACCCCAATTTCTCCCCTGAAATATTTAGCTAGGGATTGTTTCAATTTAAGGTGCGTCGTTTTAATCAATTTAATTATGATTTAATTATCGTGTGACAATTTAATTGTGATTTAATTATGAGTTAATTGCCGTGTGACAATTTAATTATGATTTAGTTATGAGTTAATTACTGTGTGACAATTTATTTAAGGTCTAATTATGAGTTAATTGCCGTGTGACAATTTAATTATAATTTAACTAAGAGTGAATTACCGTGTGATGATTTAAGTGTGATTTAATTATGAGTTAATTACTATGTGATGATTTAATTACCAGGGGATGACTTAATTTCGATCTAATTAGCGCGTGTGGCAGAATTACTGCGTGTGTGTGAGGTAGATCATGTAAGGAAGTCAGTGGACAGCTGAAACCATTAATAATAATAATAATAATAATAATAATAATAATAATAATAATAATAATAATAATAATAATAATAATAATAATAATAATAATACTTATACGAATATTAGTATTATAAACCGGTGTTTTGTAGTTTGGAAGAAGATGTGGCATTAGAAGTCATAGGTACGGCCGTGTACGGAATACGTGTGGAAATGAGATTCCTTTTATTCGAAGTCAGGACGCTTTGAAGATTGAACTCACGCTGTGAGGTGTTGTAATCACACATGTAGAGGATTATGAATGAGGAATTGACCTCAGCATTATAGTGTGCACAGCGGCAGTACATATCATTAAAGGGACGGCTTGTTATGTCCGTAAGAAGCGAGGTTACTGACCGTCCACCGCAGGGAGAGGTTTGGCCTTGAACTAGATATATTTTTGTGTGGATACGTCTCAAGTGAAGGGACTTTTGGGCCGAGAGAGGTTGTGCTTGACTGAATATTGCTAGCACGAACCATGTGGACAGAGTTATTTAACACGGCTGATTAGCGTATTTTGGCAATAAGTGACACGGTAGCTGGTACTTAATATTTTGTTCTATTATTATTATTATTATTATTATTATTATTATTATTATTATTTGAGTTTAAATTAGCTAGGATTTTCAGCGCCACCTACGACATTGGAGTCATCAGATCAGTCCTGGGCGTGTGCACCGTTTTTCCACAGTGGTGGGATGAAGGATGTGTATCTCACCTGATTCTTGTATAAAAAATGTGCGACTAGTTTATGGTGCTCTGTGTAACATGTAGTGATTGTAATTAGCATTGGCGATGGTTTCATACCATCCGCACGGCGAATTGTGTATTCAAGTGAGGGTTCGGTTCAAACCCGGGTGTTTGATCCTTGTTTGTATAATTTATCTTAAGGTATTCCGTTGGGAAATAATTTGTGTGTTCTAGAATAGGCGTCACTCAGACTTGTCGCATGAGTGTAGACTTTATTTGTCCAGTAATATGGGATAGCTTCAGTGTTTATGATAAATGTTTTCCGTTCACGTTACGTCAAGGCATACTGCATCGCGATAGACAGTAGTCGGACCCATCACACAAGACCAGAGTTTATTAAACAATTCACAACGAAATGTAGAATCAATTATGTACCTCATTTGTATATATGTTTCATTTCCATAATCATCAGGATTCAATAAAGCGATTGAATTATTTTAAACTTTATAGGAATGTGTTTTCATTCTAGTTAGGTATGCTCGGTCTTCTCCTACCCTGTATGCCGCTACGTTGTTTTAACCCGTTTACGACCCTGTAGATTTTTCGCCGGGGCCCTTTTAGGGTAGGGGGCGGGTGTATCTAAGTGGCACTGACACGTTGGGGCATTTTCGGTTTTTGCGGCATTTTCGGTTTACGTTACGCCCTATGTTTTGACATTTGTTGACATTTACAGCATTTCCGTGAGGCATTTGCGTCACAGGTGCCAAAGCCACGTGGTATTTGATTGTTGTACTAACAGTGTGAGCATTAGCGGCATTTCTAGGCATTCGTACCATCGACACATGTTATACGTGTAATTTCATATGCATAGCTAGCATATTGGAGTGCGAACGTGCATTTGATTTAGAGAACTCAGAACTGGAAGTAACCATGGGAAGTTGTTCTCTAGGAGAACGGTATAGTTTAACTACCGGATCGGTGCACTTAAGCTGCAGTCGAAGGTAACACATAGCCTATACTAGTTAAATAAGTGACATCTTAACGTAAATTTTAAATGATTACTATGAAAGAGAACACAGTCATGGTCCAATGAGATGGGCGAAGCCATGACGGTCAATTAAGCAGGGGCGTATCCAAAGTTCAAGGGGATGTGTTCGAATCCCGGGAAACAAAGAAATGACTTTCCCACAAGTGAAGTTCAAAGTGAATAGTGGTTTCCTTTAAGGCATATCTATTCACGGATATTAGCAAGTGGTGCGTGTTTCGTCACAAACCAACCTGCTATTAGGAAATATTTTACTTGTTATGACAACCGTGGCTGAGAAAAGGTAACCTCACGCCTGCTTTATCTTTTTTGTCGAATGGCAGTAGGTTATTTTCATGGGCTCAGTTTGAGATTCTGATGACTTTGTGTGTTTGAAGAACCTCAATGCTGAAGGCATGAGTTGATTTACTGGCATTAGACCACTTGTGTTGTTATTTAAATCGAGCCCAATTTTGAAACTATAGGTTGACCGGCAATTTTATTAATTGAATTTAAGGGCTATAATCATATTCATTTTTCTGAAAATTCCCCATTGTCATGTATATAAATTTTACGAGAATCCTGATGAAAATAGGCAGTTAGGCAGCTTTAATTACAGCCGTTTTGAGGCTTAGTTTGCAATTTTAGTTAAAGTAAACAATTTATGAAGCTGAAATAAAATAAAGTTTGAATAATGAATTGGATGAAGCTCCCTATAGCTGGTTTACGACTGAGCCTCGCTCTGACTTGCTTCTCGCCACGCTACTACATTGGTGAAGTGTCAAAATGATTACTTTGAAATTTATGAAACTTCCATTAAAAGAGTCAACAGCAACTGCGCGCAGGAGTGTGGCGAGAAGCAAGTCAGAGCGAGGGTCAGTCGTAAACCAGCTATAGGGATTTTCATCCAATTTGATGACCGTGTCTTTTTTTAAAGTAATATTCTTAAGATTTAAGCCATGAACATGGTGGTCATGCAGCGCTGATAATTGTCATACGACAGGCGATCTCATAAGGCTTCAGATTTCTTCTTCCAGAATAGCTCAATTTGTAAGAATTCCTTACAAGTTTAGGTTTTTAAATGTTCTGATGTGGATTTGTACCAATCCTATTTCCGAGGCCAGAATTTCGATCTCCCCAGTGAACACACTGAAACTACCAGATTCCAACAACGCTTGCAACATTTTCAAGTAAGGTCGTTCATACTTAACATTGCAGTAAGATTGTTTCCAAGAAGTGTTAAACTACCTCATTAAATTCTCCAGCGTTTTCTTAACAGTTCATAAAGGAACTTCCGTTTTAAATACGGACAGCAACAATAGACATTGTATTCCGTACGAGAAGTTATGGCAGGCATGTCATATTTCAATTTTAACACTGAAGACAACAAAAGTTTTTGCAAGAAGTGAGGTCATTTTGTGGGTAGGTATATATATCTTTTGCGTTTCTCAAATAATCCTTAAAAAGGCATTGGGTTCTTCCATTTGTTTCAGTTTCTGAACAATGAGTTTCGTATTCTACCACGTGATTTTGTGGCTGATGAAGTTTCGAACAGAGATGAAACATGTCCCTAATACTTAATTTTTTTCTTAATTAAATAGTTTTTTCACTTGTAAAGTGATGTGTATTGATTGGGTGGACCAAAACCTAACACTGTTTCTTAGTCTTTAAACATCAATCTCCCTATCAAAAGAGAGACTTCATAAACACCATTACGATTTTCTGCACACTAATAGTAGGAGTTATGGCTGTTCATGCGACCATTACGATGAAACCAGGCCTCATCCAAAAAGAACACAAGCTGTGGGTCGAGAAAATGATCCTTCAGTGATGCAAGATACTACTCACAAAATCTCACTCTTATGGCTGGATCAGCAGGTTTTAAACAAGGCCCAAGTAAACCTGTACGGTTTGATGTGTAACAGCTTTGTATCTCTTTGTGCAGAAGAAACCGATAACTCTAATTGTGCTAATTTTGCGAGCGATTTATTCAGTGACCGTTCAAGATTCGAACCAATGTCATCTAGCTTTTCCTCTCTTAAAACTGTTTGTGTGTGTGTGTGTGTGTGTAGGCTTTTTTTATTGAACACTTGGCCAGTAGTTTCAAATATTTACAATTACGTGAATCTGTGCTTGTGAAGGTAGCACTTCGCCAGGAAATTGCTGAACAAATGCACGAGGTACCCGTCGAGTCGACTCATACATAAAATAACTTTTACATACAAAAGTACGATGTTGCAACGATAACTGCCTCACTACGTTAACAGACGAGATTCAGACTGGCGACTGATGCCTGCAAGATCGAACACGTGCACGCAGCTTGCAAGGTCAAGAACTATGCGCACGCCTCCAATACTGCAGCAGGCACTCGATGAGATTGGTAAAATGATACGTGAATTAGGGGAGGTAATTCAAAATGCAGGGTGGAAAATTGATGACCTGAGAGATTTTGGGGTAAGAGGTGTGAAGAAATTAAGGAGGATTTGTCGGAGGTCCTACTATGTGCTAGTGTTGATGGTGATAACACTATGGCAATTGATGCATTTGAGGAAGTTGTAGAAATTGAAAAGGATGTTTTTCGTGAAGGCGGTGAAAGTTGTTTGGTGGAGGAGTCTTTGAAGAAGATTTTTGATGTTGTGGATGTTAGTGTAAGTGAGGAGGTTAATGTTACATTAGTGATGTGTCAAAATGATTACCTTGAGATTTATGAAACTTCCATTAAGAGAGTCAAGAGCAACAGTGTTAATGACATGAATAATGCGCAGGTGGGAGATGAGATGAAGGGTATGGAAGATGGAGTAGTTGTGCGGGAATTTAGTAATAATGATGGGGATATTGAGGTGAATTATTGTAGTGTTTTCAGTATGAGGACGAGTGTTAGTGAGGTAACGTATGAGGAGAAGAGTTGCATGAAGGAGATTGAGGTGATTGAAGCTGGTGTGGTAGATAAGAATGAGTGAACTAAATCTGTCACTGTTGTGTGTGAAAGCTTGTTTGAAGGAGATTATAGGCCCTGTTTTGTGTTTAATGAGATTTGTAGGAGGGGTAGTAAATATTATGGGGATTCAGGGTTTGAAAATTTTATGAGTAGTAATTATGTTGGAGATTATTTGGGTGGGTGGAGAAAGTTCAAGAAAAGTGAGAGTGGCAATGTGTATGAGAAAACAGGAAGTCGAGTCAAACGTATGTTTAGTGGAATATCTGATGATGAAAGTAGTATGAATGATCTGAAAGACGTGTGGAATAGTATTGATGTACAGTGTGGGATTTGTGCATGTCTTCAGAGGAGGGGTGTTTTGAATGTGGAACTAACATGTGTTCCAAATGACAGTCTATGCAAGTTGTGTGTGAAAGAATGGGAAGAGAGTTTTGTGTGAGGTTGGCAACCATGGTAGGTACATCCTCTGCAGAGAGGGTACCTCTGAAAGTAATTACAAGTTGACAAACACCAATGCATGTAAGGTGGGTGGTGAGATAAAGGGGGAAAAGCAGCAGCAGTGGGAAGGGAATAACTTTAAGGTAGGGGAGGAGGTCACGTTGGAAGAACCTCAACAATCCATTGCAGATCAGGGACAGATCTACAAATGTTTTGGGCTCTGTGAGGATCCATACGTTATTGTACGCAAGATGGGTGAATGTTCATACTGTATTGTTAACAATCAGAAGGGGGTGATTGGCATATACAGCATACATAACATGATGGGTATTGTGTCACAGGGAATGTAAGGAAGAAGTAATGTGCTGTATATATTTTCATTTTGTCTGACAAGTCTGAGCTATCAGACATGCCTGTTATAACTGTGATTTGTTCAATTGTCAGCATGTCAATTATCACAAATCACGGGGAGGTATTGTAACTGTACGCAAATACCTCCCGATTTTAGGTTAGGAAATGTTTGTAAGTATAATCCCCGATTTTAGGTTAGGACATTTTAGTAAAATAATTTGTAAAGTAGTGAAAGTCATGTGATTTTGTTAAGCTAAGATGTAAGAACATAATATTATAAGAAGAATTTGTAGTTTGGGAATATTGAATATGTAGGCTTATATCACTTTATTTTGTATAAATTTATGTTTGAGTAAGAGTCTCTATAATGGCATAGCAGTGTAGAGTGCTCAAGATTGTGAAACACGGGAAACTGACTATATTGGTAAAGACGGTTGAAGTCGGTTGAAAGTGTTGCAACAAGTGGCTTGCAAACCCAGGGTGCAGTTGGGAAGTATAGGCTGAAGATGGTAATTTATCAAAGTGGATGAACATGAGAGATCGCTAACCTTCGTATCGGCCGCTCGGTGACTAATCTGCAGGCTCTGGTTTTGAACGAGGTTGCGTTGACTGAGAGACGCTTGGAGATGTGTTAGGTAAAGTGTTGCAACCAGTTGACTTTTGGAGGCGCTGCAGCCATGTGGAACAAGTCTGTATATACGTGTACGCGTGTGCGACGAGGTCATTACTGTAGGCAGCACTGCGAGTCATTACTGTACAAGTTCTTTTTCTGTGGATGATGCTACATGGTTTGCATTTGCTCATTCATTCTCTGAAAGTGTGTACAGTATGTGGTGATTTATAAATGTAATCTGGAGCTAATGTGTTATAGAGCACAGAACTGAGTATTGCTAGAGGAAGCAGTAGGCTAAGTTTTCATTGCTTGGTCATTCATTGATTCAACATGGCATTCGTCGTTCATTGATTCTACATTGTGAAGTTGTGGGTAGATTCACACAGTACTAGTGAGGCGACTTGATTTTTTTTACCTCGTCATAGTGATGGTTTTATTTTGTTCATGTAAAGGAGGTTACAAAAGAGGACAGCAATCTCATTTATATGAAATCATTACTTTGAAGCCTGGCCTTCAAAAGTATGTACTGTAGATACTGTACATCTGTGAACCAAGGAGGCAATTCAAGTATATTAATGTCCTGGAGTAACGTGGGAAGTTCGACCATCCTTTGGAAATAGTTGTTGGAAGCTGCGAGGACTCAAGGCATCAGTGAAGACGAAGTGTGCAATTACGGTTAGGGACGACCTTTGCAAAGAAGGATGCATCCAAATGTCACACCTATCTTTACTAGATAAAGTGGAAGTCTAGCAGTATCAGGCAGTGCCTATCGAACTATTACCTTGAGATATGTTATAAGTTAATATATCTAAACTGTGTGGATCTAAATTTTTGATATATTGTACATTGGTTTGTAGATTGTTGATTATGAGTTTTTGTAAGCGGCAAAACTAGTTGGTCTCATCACATTATGATTACTGTTGTTGTTTTGTTGTTTCTGGAGTAAATTCAAATAGTGAAACTTACGGTAAATTTTGTTTACTGGTAAAGTACTGAAGGATCTGGCATGCTACCCATATTCAATTTTAGGGTTAAATAGTAGCAGCTAAGGTAATGAAGGAAGTTTGGAACCTCGTCAGCCTCATGACCGTTGCCTTGGGAGGAGGAGTTCTTTCATGCTCAACCGAGTTATTTATTTCTGCAAGTATTTTGCAGATGGAGCCCATTCTCGTTATTTATTTCAGTATTGATATTTTATTAACATTGCAAAGAGAAGTACAGGGAGACCAACACGACTATGGTAAAGCTCAGTTTCTAATAATTTTATGATAAGAGGTATGGAACTAAACAAGTTCACAGAGCTAGATACAAATAGAGGATTGTGGAGGTGTTTACTAAATCCACAGAAGCTTTCAGACTGAACGCACAAAGGCATATCTATATATATAAAACAACTTGTCCTGACTGACTGACTGACTGACTGACAGATTCATCATCGCCGAGCCACAACTACTGGACATAAAGAAATGAAATTTTGGGGACATATTCATATTAAGATATAGGTGCTCGCTAAGAGAGGATTTTGGGATATACCATCGCTAAGGGGGTGAAAAGGGGGGGGGGGATGAAATTTTAAAATGAGTGTATCAATATCTCAAAACTTTAAAAGTTTACAGATGTAAAAATTGGTATTTAGAATCTTCTTTAAAAATAAGGAAACACGTATTATTTTGTTTTCAGAAAATCCCAATAGGAGGGGTGAAAAAGGGGTTGAATGCCTTTAATCAGGATACCGGTACTTCTAACTCAGAAACTGAAGATATTACAGACCTGAAAATTGGTACTTTTGATCTCTTTTAAAAATAAAAAAAACACGTATATTTTTGTTTTTGGAAAATCCAATTAATGGGAGGGTGAAAAGGGGGTGAAATTTTAAAATGAGTGTATGTATATTTCAAAACTTTGAAAGTTTACAGACGTAGAAACTGGTATTTTGAATCTCTTTTCAAAATAAAGAAACACGTATTTTTTTTTTACGGAAAATCCCAATAGGAGGGGTGAAAAGGAGTGAAAAATGGGTTGAATGCCTTTAATGAGGATACTTATATCTCAGAAACAGAAGATATTACAGACCTGAAAAAAGGTATTTGGGATCTCCTTTAAAAATAATGAAACATGTATTTTTTGTTTTTGGAAAATTCAAATAGTGGAGGGTTGAAAGGGGGAGGTGAATTTTTAAAATGAGTGTATCTATGTCTCAAAACTTTAAAAGTTTACAAATCAAAAAATTGGTACATAGAATCTCCTTTCCAAATAAAGAAACACGTATTTTTTGTTTTTGCAAAATCCCAATAGGAGGGGTGAAAATGGATAAAAAAAGGATTGGATGCCTTTAATAAGGATTCTTATATCTCAGAAACTGAAGATGTTACAGACCTGAAAATCGGTATTTCCTTTAAAAATAAAGAAACATGTATTTTTTGTTTTTATAAAATCCAAATAGTGGGGGGTGAAAAGCGGGGGTGTATTTTAAAAATAAGTGTATCTATATCTCAAAACTTTAAAAGTTTGCAAGTGTAAAAATTGATATTTATAATCTCCTTTAAGAATAAAAGAACACGCATTTTTTTGTTTTCAGTAAATCCCAATAGGAGGGGTGAAAAGTGTGAATAAGGGGGTTGAATATCTTTAATGGGGATACTTATATCTCAGAAACTCAAGATATTACAGACCTAATAATTAGTATATGGAATCTCATTTAAAAATACAGAAACATCTATTTTTTTGTTTTTGGAAAATCCAATTAATGGCGGTTAAACAGGAGTGACAAATTGGGGTGAATTTTTTGAAAGACGATATCTACAGAATATCTTGGAAACGTAAAATGTTACAGGCGTAAAACGTGGGTGTTTGGAATCTCCTGTAAATGTAAAGAAACACAGGTGATTTGTTTTTGGAAACTCCACTAAGGGGAACTAAAAATGGGTGAAATTTTAAAATGAGAATTTGTACAGTATATCTAAAAAAACTTAACATGTTACAGAGGTGAAAAATGGTATTTTTTATCTCTATTAAACATAAAGAAACGTGTATTTTTAGTTTTCGAAAATACCACTTGGGAGGAGGGGGGATAAAAGTGACTGAAAATGGTGTTGAATTCTTTTAATTAGGCTACTGATATCTCAAAAATGAAGATGTTACAGACTTACAGACGTGAAATTTGATATTTGCAATCTGCTTTAAAAGTAAAGAAACACGTATACTCGGAAAATCCAATGAAGGGGGGGGGGGTTAAAGAATTGAAAAATTAATTGACTTAATTGTATGAGAATACATACATCTAATAAAAACTAAAGTTGTTACAGACGTGAAAATTCGTATTTGGATCTTCTTTAAAACAAAGGAAAACGCGTTTTGGGGGAGGGGGGGGGAAACCATCTTGGAGAGCGAGAGTGTAAAGGAGTTGAATTCCTTTCATGAGGACACATAGATCAAAAACTCAAGAAGTTAGAGTCGTGATAATTGGTATTTAGAAGATCGTTTACTATTAAAGAAACAAGTATTTTTTGCGGGAAAATTCACTTAGGGGGGGGGGGGGGGGTTGGCGGTAAATAATCATAACGGCGATGGGGTGTAGAAGGAGGTGAGACCAATTGATTTTACTGTTCATAATGTACTTATAGGGATCCTTCGTTGCTCAGGCGGCAGCGCGCCGGCCTCTCACAGCTGGGTTCCGTGGTTCAAATCCCGGTCACTCCATGTGATATTAGTGCTGGACAAAACGGGGGCGGGACAGGTTTTTCTCCGGATACTCCGGTTTTCCCTGTCATCAGCCATTCCAGCAACATATAATAGTAATAATAATAATAATAATAATAATGTTCCGGACCGTCGTCAAATGTGCGGACCGCGCTGGAAACGGCTCCTGGACGGGTAATGACTAAGAATGCAGTCCGGCCGCGGGTTCAGTGCCGCCAAGGCACCCGATAAGACACCACGCCGTATCTCCTGAAGAATTTTATCCATATTAAAAATGATTATAGGAAAAGATGGCAAAGATTTACGGACCCAACTGACCGGGGGGAATACCTGAGCCTAGCCCGGGAAGTACGAAATCGATTGCTGGAAAGGAAGATTGAAAAAATGGGAGGAAACGTGCCGTAATCTAATAAAAAACGACTGACCCGTTTTCTATTAGATTACGGCACGTTTCCTCCCATTTTTCAATCTTCCTTTCCAGCAATCGATTTCGTACTTCCCGGGCTAGGCTCAGGTATTCCTCCCGGTCAGTTGGGTCCGTAAATCTTTGCCATCTTTTCCTATAACTTTTTAAATATGGATAAAATCCTTCAGGAGATCCGGCGTGGTGTCATATTGGGTGCCTTGGCGGCACTGAACCCGCGGCCGGACTGCGTTCTTAGTCATTACCCGTCCAGGAGCCGTTTCCAGCGCGGTCCGCACATTTGACGACGGTCCGGAACATTATTACTATTACTATTATTATTATTATTACTATTATGTGTTGCTGGAATGGCTGATGACAGGGAAAACCGGAGTATCCGGAGAAAAACCTGTCCCGCCTCCGTTTTGTCCAGCACGAATATCACATGGAGTGACCGGGATTTGAACCACGGAACCCAGCTGTGAGAGGCCGGCGCGCTGCCGCCTGAGCAACGGAGGATCCTTATAAAAACATTAAGAACAGTAAAATCAATTGGTCTCACCTCCTTCTACACCCCACCGCCGTTAAGTTTATTTACCGCCACCCTCCCCCCCCAAAAAAAAATATTAAAAGAAGGCTTGTTTCTTTATGTTTAAGGGAGATTCTAAACACCAATGTTCACGTCTATTACCTTCGTTTTGAGATATAAGTAACCCCATAAAAATAATTTACTTTTTTCACTTCATTTCACACTACCCCCCCCCCAAGTGAATTTTTCCGCAAAAAGTAGTTGTTTCTTTAATAGTAAAGGATCTTCTAAATACCAATTATCACGACTCTTAACTTCTTCAGTTTTTGATTTATGTGTCCTCATGAATGGAATTCAACTCCTTTACACTCAAGCCCTCCGAGATGGTTTCCCCACCAAAACGTGCTTTTCTTTGTTTTTAAAGGGGATCCAAATACGAATGTTCACGTCTGTAACAACTTTAGTTTTTATTAGATGTATGTATTCTCATACAATTAAGCCAATTAATTTTTCAATTCTTCTCCCCCCCCCCTCTTCATTGGTTTTTCCGAGAATACGTGTTTGTTTACTATTAAAGCAGATTGCAAATATCAAATTTCACATCCGTAACGTCTTCATTTTTGTGATATCAGTAGCCTAATTAAAAGAATTCAACACCATTTACAGTCACTTTTACCACCCCGCTCCACCCAAGTGGTATTTCCGAAAACTAAAAACACACGTTTCTTTATGTTTAATGGAGATAAAAAATACCTTCACTTCTGTAACATGTTAAGTTTTTTTTTAGATATACTGTAAAAATTCTCATTTTAAAATTTCACCCCTTTTGAGTTCCCCTTAAGTGGAGTTTCCAAAAACAAATCACCTCTGTTTCTTTACATTTACAGGAGATTCCAAACACCCACTTTTTACGTCTGTAACATTTTACGTTTCCAGGATATTCTGTAGATATAGTTTTTCAAAAAATTCACCCCAATTTGTCACTCCTGTTTAACCGCCATTAATTGGATTTCCCAAAAACTAAGAATTACGTGTTTCTTTATTTTTAAAGGAGATCCCATATACAAATTTTCAGTTCTGTAATATCTTTCGTTTCTGAGATATATGTATCCCCATTAAAGGCATTCAACCCATTTTTCACCCCTTTTACACCCGTCCTATTAGGATTTACAGGAAACAAAAAATACGTGTTCCTTTATTTTTAGAGGAGATTCTAACCACCAGTTTTTACATCTGCAAATTTTAAAGTTTTAAGATGTAGACTCACTCATTTTAAAAAATTCACCCCCCAATATTTGGATTTTCCAAAAACGAAAAAATACGTGTTTCTTTACTTTTAAAGTAGATCCAAAATACCAATTTTCAGGTCTGTAGTATCTTCAGGTTCTGAAATATAAGTAGCCTCATTAAATGCATTCAACCCATTTTTCACCCTTTTACACCCTTCCTATTGGGATTTTCCGAAAACTAAAGAATACGTATTTATTTTTAAAGGAGATTCTAAATACCAATTTTTACATCTATAAACTTTAAAAGTTTTGAGATATAGACACTAATTTTAAAAAATCATCCCCTTTTCACCCCCCCAATTAATTGGATTTTCCACAAACAAAAAAAATACGTGTTTCTTTATTTTTAAAGGAGATCCCAAACACCAATTTTCAGGTCTGTAATATCTTCAGGTTCTGAAATATAAGTAGCCTCATTAATGGCATTCAACCCATTTTCACCCCCTTTTCACTCCTCCTATTGCGATTTTCCGAAAACAAAAAAATACGTGTTTCTTTATTTTTAATGAAGATTCTAAATACCAATTTTTACATCAGCAAACTTTAATAGTTTCGAGATATAGATTCACTCATTTTAAAAATTCACTCCCTTTTCACCCTCCCATTAATTGGATTTTCCAAAAACAAAAAAATACGTGTATCTTTATTTTTAAAAGAGATCAAAAGTACCAATTTTGAGGTTTGTAATATCTTCAGTTTCTGAGATATAAGTACCGGTATCCTGATTAAAGGTATTCAACCCATTTTTCCCCATTTTCACCCTTTTTCATCCCTCCTATTGGGATTTGCTGAAAACAAAAAAATACGTGTATCCTTATTTTTAAATAAGATTCTAAATACCAATTTTCACATCTATAAACGTTTAAAGTTTTGAGATATAGGTACACTCATTTTAAAATTTCACCCCCCCTTCTCACCCCCTTACCGAAGGAATATCCAAAAATCCTCTCTTAGCGAGCACCTACATCATAATGTGAATTTATCCCCAAAATTTCATTTCTTTATGTCCAGTAGTTTTGGCTCGGCGATGATGAATCAGTCAGTCAGTCAGTCAGTCAGTCAGTCAGTCAGGACAAGCTATTTTATATATATAGATTTAAACACATTTGAAATAAACGATAGGAATGAGATTGACCGTGTTATTGTTCACCTCTATAATAAGGTCAATAATGCACGGAAGTATGTCATTCGTATCGCCAGAAGTCCTGCGCACTTGCCTACGGGCAACAATGGTGATGGTCATACTGTCATCAATGACAATGGCAGCAGATTTAATTTACCGCCAAGTAGAAGTCTTGCATTTGCTGTGGGGTCCAGAACATCAATAATAATAATAATAATAATAATAATAATAATGTTCTGGACCGTCGTCAAAATGTGCGGACCGTGCTGGAAATGGGTGCTGGACGGGTAATGACTACGATTGCAGTCCGGCCGCGGGTTCAGTACCGCCAAGGCACCCAAGACGACACCACGCCGGATCTCCTCAAGGATTTGATCCACATTAAAAATGCTTATAGGAAAAGATGGCAAAGATTTAGGGACCCAACTGGCCGGGTGGAATACTTGGACCTAGCCCGGGAAGTACGAAATCGATTGCTGGGAAAAAAAAAAAAAATTGAAAATGGGGGGAACGTTGCCGTAATCTCTCAGAAAACGAGTCAGGTCGCGAATTTTGGCGGAATCTCTCAGAAAACGAGTCAGATCGCGAATATCGGCGGGTTATATATAAAACGATAAGCATTCAATTATAAATTTCAGTATAATACCGTAGCGAAAGCACGGGTATCTTGCTAGTATAATAATATGTTTTTTTTAAATGTCCCATAAACTACTTTCTGGTTTTTTGAGATGCCAATGTGCTGGAATTTTGTTCCCCAGGAGTTGTTTCATATGCCAATAAATCTACCGAAATAAGGCTGAAGTATTTGAGCACCTTCGAATACCACCAGACTAAGCCAGGATCGAACCTGCCAAGTTGGGGTCAGAAGGCCAGCGCTTCAACCGTCTGCGTCACTCAGCCCGACTATTACAGTAATATCAAGCATAGCAAAAATCAAACCTATATAATTTTGAAAGGTCGGATTTTCTTCTGGTTATGGTGTCTTCTTTTTAAGAATGTACTCTAGTCAAAGTTTCATTGAATGGCATGAGGAGAGTTTTGTAGTCTTAATCAAACATCACAGCTCCTGTCCCATGACAAGTGTGTTCGCTCTCCAGCTTGACTATGACACACACTTGGTACATAAGCTGCCTGCAATTCAGAGAAACGAGTCCGGCAGCAATGAGAGTCTCAGTGGGCGCACTGTATACTTTGTTCTCCCATACTTCACATTATACCACATGCTTTCTCTACTGTATATCTAAAAAGGCCATCAGCTGATCATTTCCATATTTCTAACGGTGTTCTTGTAGCTGCCTTACAGCAGAAATAAGCAGATTATAATAATTAATTTGAGGAACACAGTGAGATGGCTATATGGTTCGGTCACATAGCTGTGAACTGGGATTTGGAAGATGGAAGGTTCGAATCCCACCATTGGCAGCTTAAATGGTTTCCCATTCTAACACCAGGTAAATGATGAAACTGTACCTTAATTATGGTCAAGGCTATTTCATTCCCAATCTTAGCCCTTTCCCATTCCAGTATCACTGAAAATCTCACACATGTGAGTGCAACATTAAACCAATAGGGGGTGGGGGGCATATAGTGGATTCGAACCCCACTGTTGGCAGCACTGAAGATGGTTTTCTGTGGTTTCCCATTTGAAGCGGCTAATGCTGGGGCTGTGCCTTAATTAAGGTCACGGCTGCTTCCTTCCCACTCCTAGCCTTTTCCTATCCTGTAAATAAAAAACCTCAAACTAGAAGAATTAACTAGATGCAGTTGAAATCTCCAACCTGGCCGAGAACCAAACCCTGGGACATATGAACCAAAGGCCACAACACCGACCATTCAGATAATGAACTGGACCGTGGCAAACAACAATGTTGCCTAAAAAATACCTCTGAAGGGACTTATTAAGTCTTTTAGATCCATTTTGGTTATTTTTCAATAAAGAGGACATTGATTTATTGTAACTGGCTCCACGGGGCTACACATACCTAGTGGAATGCTGCTTCTGGTTGTGGAAAGCTTGCCGGACCACTCAACATGCCTCTACAATGCAATCAAAGAGATTTCACTCTATTATGAGAGTTTGAAAGGGTGCATATTATCAGAATGCACAAAGCTGAATGAATTTGTATCGAAGAGGTGGAATTATACATCTTTGAATGAAACACTCTTGAAACAAGTCGCTCCATTAATGTTCAGAAATCCAAAGTACTTGCACAGCCTGCACCTGGGTCAAACCTCCCAGCTTTCAATATCTCCATTGCGGATACTCCATGGAGCAAGTTGACCACTTTGTATATCTAGGAAGTAGCCTTTTCAACAAATGCTAACTGCTCACAAGATGTGGATAGGAAATTGGTGCTGCCCACTCAGCATTTGGACGTTTATCCTGTCGTGTCTTCATGAATAAGGACCTTACAATACATACCAAGATCAAGGTTTACTATGCTCTGTTGTCATATCAACACTGCTTTACGGTTGTGAAACTTGGATCCTCTACTGTCACGACATCAAAAAAGAGGACCGTGTCACCAACCTTGAAGTTCTTGAGAAAGCGCATGCTATAAGCATTGAGGCTACCATCATTGGCTACCGTTTCAGGTGGATAGGGCACGTCCAAGGCATGACTGGACACAGGCTTCCTCGTCAACTGCTGTATGGTGAACTTTGCTCTGGCACAAGACTTTATGGAATTCCTTTGAGGCATTTCAAGGATCAGCTAAAGCATACTATGAAGAGAGCTGAAATTAACACTCAATCCTGGGATACGTTTGCTGAGAATTGTACACTTTGGTGCCACACTGTTTCTAGATCAGTTACGGTGTTTGAAGAGGATTGACCATGACGTGAAGAGGATAAACGACAATCACAGAAGCTCCGTCAAGCTCAGCCACGCCCTCCCCCCACAGTTATTCCATGCGATCTGTGTGGACGTATGTTTCATGCCAAGATTGGGCTACTAAGTCATATGAAACATATTCACAGAGCACTGTGAGTGTGAAAATGTAAACTGCTGAAGAATATGTTTACTCATATACGAGTTGCAGCCGACGACGGCGATCAAGGCTGGATGCTCGCATCGACGAATCACGTCATCCAGGCCGTTCCTGTTAGACTGCTAAGGCGTATTGAGGCCAGTGGATGCGTTAGGGCATGCAAGTAAGGCAGCTGGGCGCAGGACATCCTTGACCGATTACCAGGAGAGAGGATCATCAGACCCTCTGACAAGCATGAGCAGATCAACTGTTATGGTGTCTACCAACCATGCATATATAGTGCCATCATTACAGGCTCACTGTCTGCACAAACCACTTCCAGGCACTTGATTGAAGGAAATTTAGTTTCACTGTGCCAATTAGATGTCCTGCCATTGACACCAGTTCACAGCCATCTACATACCTGCCAACTTTACAAAACCAAAAATCAGGAGATTTAGATATGAAAATCAGGAAAAATTGGCAGGAATCAGGAGATACAATTGTCAAAACTGCTTATTCTACATGTCTTGCTCAATACATGAGTACTATGGTATATTATAAAACTTACTGTTTCAAAACCCGACTGTTGCTATACAAGGCTAAAAATTACACATCTCTATTCCCTCATAGGAAGTATGTGAGAGAGATGATCGATCTCTGATAAGTCTTCCGAACATAGTATGAACTCATGCTCCACACGTGTGAATCACTCATGCACTTACATGCCGTAACTTTAGCAAATTCATAGATTAATATATTGTATCATGCGCCCGTGTGATTATGCAAGCACAATGCTATTTTTATCAAGTAATAAATTAAAACTCGCCAGAAATGTCTCCAAGGGGTTCCTAAAATTTCTAGAAAAATCACTGGTCGCTATTTTTGAAATTCTATCACTAAATTACTAAAAAGACTCCAAGTCTAGAGACGAGTCTCTGGAATTGACTAGACTGATGTGAACGAACACGAACACAGCATGCGAGAACGAGAAATTGACAATCAATGTACGTGTCGCGATATACAGGTTTCAATAAACATCACACACTCCCACGCATTTCTCGCATTAATAAATGTCAATATTTTATATGAAAGCGGCCAATGAGCGAAGGACTCCCGCCACTTGCGAACAAAGCTGAAATCACAGGATTTGAAAACAAATGTTTGAAGTTCACCAAAAAAATAAGCTAAATTCTGGAGGTGGGAAGAACTAGCAAAAATCAGGAAAGGTGACAGGTATGCATCTACGTTTACAATGGTGTTGTGAACAACAAACCTGGATTGATTCAGACTGGGACCGGGTTGTCTTTAGTGACAAATCCAGGTACTCTTTGTGTGCTGAAAACAGCCATGTTCATATCTGGAGGCCTTGTGATTGCCTTTGCTGTGGTGTGACATACTGCCTCCACTGCTGGTGTGCCAGTCTGGGGGCCATCACGTATGACAGTCGGTCGCCCATAGTAGTGACACGAGGGACATTGATAGCACAGCAACATGTGTAGAACATACTGCAGCTGCATGTGTTGCCCTTCATGAAGGGCTTCCAAGAGGCATTTTCCAGCACAATAATGCTCGGCCCCACAGAGCAAGGATATCACAGGAATGCCTCAGCAATGTTGCCACACTTCCGTGGCCTGTCCAAGCGGCAAATTCATCGCCCATCAAACATTCTGGGACCACTTGGGATATTCAAATTAACAGCCTACGAGTTTAACGATCTAGAGAATCAGTTGGAGCAAGGATAGTATAGACAGATATGCCACAAGGTCCCATACGAAACCTGTTTGTCTCCTTGTCCGCCTGTGTCACATCTTGTATCCATGGTAGAGGCGGATCTGCAGAATAATAGAGTCTCTCATCAACTGTCAAGTTTTCCGTAATAGATTATCCTTTTGCTCTGATATTCTAACCACTTACTTGCATAAACAATAAAATCACCCCTGTTAGTTTCATGCAATTCTGACTCCTCTTTGGTGTGCAATTATGTTTGCAAATAAGTGTAGTCAAGGTTCATTGCTAAATCAAGAGGTCTAGTGAGGAAGAGGAGACAAATGTTGAAGAAAATGTATTTTTTAATGCCCAATAATGCTGATATTCACTGTGTAGAAAACTATCCTCATACGTTACAGCAAAGACATATAAGCAATGTCATGTTGGGTCTGTTATAAAGAACTACTTGAACAAATGTGAATGTAAATACAATTAGAGATGTTATCTACCAGCCATTTAATTCCAGCTTAAAGATTAAAACTATGCTTACACTCTGGATACTAATCACTAGTACTGTATATACTTATGTTAAACATTACGCAGAAATATTTAATTCCCTCGATCAGCTGCACATCCTTCCACCTTAACAGCAACAGGCTGGTTTGTATTTGGCACAGAGGTTGCCATTCTGCTGGTGATACTGAACAGATTACTGATCAGATCATTCTTTAGAGCTTTAAGGGTGATAAATAATGGCTTAAATTGGAGTAAATACAGTTTACAGTGAAACTTATTTGAAACAGAAATGCACAATATTATTTTTATTTTCAAAACTGTAAAAATTTCTTTTAACTTACAAATTATACAAATCTATTGAATATATTTACATCATTTTCAATGAAAGTCAGTCATGTTCCTAGCCTATGACCAACAAACCTGCCAACACACTACACTAGGATAAACATACATTATCTCCAATGTGAACACAATCAATGCAATATTATACACCATATTTACTTGAATAATCTGCACACTGTTAAAATATCAAATAATTGCAAGCAAATGGTACACACAAGTTATGCAAAAATCTACAAATTGACAATTGAAACAATAAAATCTGCTACCTGCACATGATTAGTCTCATCCAGTGACAATAAAAGCTTGCAATTTCTTTTCAAAACAAACTGAAATGCTTTAAGTGATGAAGGGAAGAGATCAAAACCATCTTTCAAAATCTAGACTTTAAAACCACCAAGTTACTGGTTGGTATGACAATACACAAAGTTCATTTAAATTTTAACATAATTTGCAAGCTGATGCATGTTCATATATGCTGCCATACAGTATATTGGGAGTGTACAATACATAATTTCTTGAAGATTTATGATTTTTTTGGATAAAGTATCATGCATGTGCACTGCTGTTTGTGAACAGTGCATGAAGAGCTAGAGCTGAGATGGAGGAAAGTAGATTAAGTCTGTTGTTTGCTGGCTGGTCACAGAAACATGAGCTATCCTGGGATGGTTAACATGACATTTATATACTGTAATTCAATATCTCTTACTGGTTAAGAACTACAAAGTGACATCAAGAATGGAAGTTACACCAGCAAATAGTATATTTATGGCAGCAGCATTTTTCCCCTATGTTCTAAAACAACTATTTATTTTCAAATGTCTCAATTAATCTCAACAAACAACACAAAGTTATGAAAGTAAGATACAGAGTATTGCACCAGGATAGACAGAAGGAAACTACCACCATGATCGTTTTGAATTAATAACCTCATCAAGGCTGCTACAAAAGATCAGTATACTAAGTGCACAGGATAGGTAAAGTGACTGGAAAATAGATAACCTCTGAGTGGATGAAGTCAACCTGGGCATTAACTTCACTGGATTTTATAGTGGACACTTATAAGAAAAAACAGCGTTTCAGAGCTAAGATGATGCAAATAAAACTGACTGGGATATTAGTTTCAAGAATAAGTTATTTGAACAGACACCACACCACTCTCAATGTATTGGTTTCCCCAAGACACCATCATGGACCAGTATACTCGTGCACACCAAAGGTAAAGTGACTGGAAAATAAGATGACCTGTGAATGGATTCTGTCTGGGCATTAATTTCACTGGTGGTTATAATTTATAAGAAAAATAATATTGTATAATATTGTCTTACTGCCGTAAATGAATGAAATTGAATTTGTAATAAATTGGTAATATTTTCCTTTATTCTCTTTCAACAGAACCTAAAAAAAATGGGATACATTTATTAATCAAGTAAACATGGAATACATACTACATTTCTGCACAACATAACAGGTGCACAGATAATGAAGCCTTATTCAACATCTACATTCCAGCTTTTGTTAAAAGAAGCACACTTAACTAACTTTATATGCCAGTCATGTTTAAAATCTAAATATGAGTGGACTTCCATCCCTTTTAAATATATGTCAAGGCCTTTTGTCCGCACACAAGGAACACAGATCTGGTTGTTGAGTAAGGCACCTCTGATCATGCCAATGATATGTGTCCCAATACATATACCATGAAGTGTGTAAGATCACCACCAAAACAGGTCCTATTAAAGTAACTTTTTAAAAATTTAACACGTTCCTCGCGGTTCGGTTCACCATGTATCCTGAAGCATGTTACTTTTATCCGCCAGTGCAAACTTCCCAAAATTGTGGAGTAAGTAACTACGTCCTAGTCCTAGTTACAAATTTCCGATAACTAATGGCAACATAGTGTTTCTATGGAAGTAAAGAATCGAGGCATACTTCTCGTTTAGATCGGCTCAACGGTGACCCGAAGGAATTTTTTTGCATCCTCCATTCACATCGCTTCGGGTCACCGTGTTCGGATTGTTGTCTAACCTATATTTTTTAGGCGGGAATCGCTTAGAGTGGTTACAGCGAATGAATCCTGCAATGTTGCTGCCTTCAGGTAGCAGAGTGTTGTTTAATGTGAGGAGTACCACCCTTCTGATATCTCGTGTAACCTATTCCTTTCTACAATGCTCTCAGGTAGCGAATATAAGTTTTCAGATTTTTAATTTATGAGAGTAGTTACTGACATGTTTATTATCTTCCATAGATAATATTTACAAGCAAGTTCATGTCCTCTTTTTAGGCATGGAACCTTCACATTCTGACACACCGGTGGCATGGAAAAGAAAGAGGTTTAAGACGGCAATGGATCCTGGGCAAATTGCTCATTATTTGGAACAAAGTGATGACAGTGACAGTGATTTCTCTCTAGTATCTGATGATGACCCCACATACAGCCTCCGAGATAGTGACTTGTCTCCTGATACAGACAGTGACTGTGATGCATGCGGGTCAGCTATTTACGGAGACGAAACTCTAAGTGATAACTCTCCAAGTTAGATTTTTGGTGATGATGTACCAAGGTGGGGTCCAACAGGGGGGCATGGCATTAGCATACCCATTTTTTGTGATGACACACAAGTGAACATTGTGACTGATTTCGATAGCCCTTCTGACATTTATAACATGTTTGTAACACAGCAAATTATGCAGATTGTTGTTTGATATGAGGAGTACCATCCTTCTGATATCTCGTATAACCTATTCCTTTCTACAATGCTCTCAGGTAAGCAAATATAAGTCCGAAACAAACAGACTTGCTGCACAAAAGTTAGCTAAGTGTCCACCAAAGAAAGGTGGGGGGTTATCCAAATGAATTGATACCATGGAGGAAGAAATGGCCAAGTTTTTGGGGATATTACTAGTCACAGGATTAAATTATATCCCTGAACTGCCACTTTATTGGTCAAAGAACCCTTTATATGAGATTAAGTTAATAAAAGCCACTACCGCTTGTGATCGCTTTCTAGCTTTAATCTCCTGTTGGCATTTGTGTGATAATGAAGTCCCTAAGGAGTGTAACATTCCCCCAAAAGTCTACGTGCTACTTCATTTACCTTTGTCGTTGATTTTTCTGCATCGCCGTCATACTACCAACACCTCACACCAATGCCTGTCATACTACTGAACGCCGCATGTCTCTGCCTCTTCACTCACCATGTCATCGTCACGTCACGTCACGTCACGTCACGTCACGTCACGTATACATCATTTTCTGCAGACTTTCTCAAATATTTTCATGTCTCTAGAACCTTCCCCATACCCTATATATACTAAGACTTTTTGTCCCTTCCTTAGTCCAGTCTTGACAGTGGTGTAGATGGAGAGCTCAACATCACCGTGCTGCATGCTGGTCGCCTTATTATCGTCCTGCACCCAGGATCTTTTATTTGGAAACACTTGATGAGCAAAGATTGTTTATTATTTGTTGGGACTTAGTTTCCCAGAACCTTTCGGGATCTGGTGCTTCTTGCCCCCAATCAAGCCATCATATATTCTCGTAACTTTGTGCATTTGGTGCAAGTGCTATGCTTGATTAGTTCATATACTGTAACTAGTTTTGGAATTGAAGCGTCACGATGTCTGACTGTTGGAACATTAAGTGCAATATTCTCCGTCAATGCATTACAGACCCTTTCTTTATGTGGTGATACTTTTCTAAATATTCCGTCTTTTTACCTTGCTCAGCGACGTCCCGCTTCCCATCCCGCCTGTGATCTCCCTTTCCTTCCCCAGTATAGGGTTCTTCTTCTTTCTACATGCTTTATATTTTGCAATTTTACTCTGGTATCTCATTTTATCTGAAATGTCTTTATTGTAATAAATGTTTTGTGGCCAGTTCAAGTTATAGATATTTTATACTTTTCTCAAGTCTCAATTGAGGTTCTTATAGTTACGCTAGTATATCGGTCCTCTTACTTGTTGTTTGTAATTTATTTATTCAAAATACAATTCTTATTGATCTTGTTATTGATTCGTTTAACATCCTAATTTTGAATCCTTTAGGTTTTTACATGTTTCCCGAACTCTGCTTATTGGCTCCTCTTCTTCTGGCTTATTTTCTCATTATTCTAAAATATGGTACTAAGTTAATAATATATCTGAATTCTGCCTATTTGAATGTTATGTCACAAACTATTAGCTCAGCTAACCCCCAATACTACCACTACTACAGGAGGGAAATGAAAGAGTGTAATATCTAGTAGACCAGCAAAATTTTCAGAATGTCTTAACCCCTGGGAGAAAAGTTTTAATAGAAGAGTCTATGGTGCCGTGGAGAGGAAGAATGCTTTTCAGGCAATATATACTGAACAAGGCACATCAGTATGGAATTAAACTCTACAAAGTGTGCATGGAAGATGGGTATTATACATTTGCTGTAAGAGTTTATCAAGAGAAAGATGAGCTGCAAGGGACTGGTCATGGTACAGCAGTCTTCATGAAAATCTATGAACCAATGTTGGGAAAATGTTGCATTGTCTGTCGACAATTTTTATACAAGTGTTCCATTGGCACAGAATCTATTGGACAAGAAAACGCTTCTCTGTGGAACAATTTCATCCCAATAAGAATGGTCTCTCACAAGATGTGGTTAATAAGTGTCTTAAAAGGGGAGAAATTTGTGGAGCAGAGAATGAAAAGGGGGTCTAAATAATCAACTGGATGGACAGAAGGAGAGTCTTGATGATATCCACTGTACCTGATCATGGTGATATTCTGGAAGATACTGTAAAAGGAACACGAAAGCAGATCCAATTTTGAAGCCGAAATCTGTGTTGCACTTCAAGATCGAACAAGGTGTTGATCCTGGTGAGCAAATGTAGTCATTTTACACTCCATTGAGAAAAGGTGTAAAATGGTGGAGAAAATTTGCTATTGAACTTCTCCTGGGGACTGCAGTTGTAAATGCCTGGCTCCTACACTGCAAGCACAGTTCTGGTAAGAAAAAATCTTTCCGTCATTTCAAAGAATCTCTTGCCTTCTCTCTAGGTCGGAACAGTACTGCTACATCTCGTACACCTCTAACAAGGAACAGGGCAAACACACTGGGCAAAGTGGAAGGAGCAGACAGAAATGTGCAGTGACACTGCACAGTGTTACAAGAAGATATTTGCACAATAGGGTAAGAAAACTGCTGACAACAAAACTACTGTTCTTACTCGTGTATTAGACCCACCTAAGCTTTTTGTGACAAAGAAAAAGGAAAAAAGGAAAAACCTTGCATACAAAACCCCTGAACGTAATTTGTCAGAAAAGAATAACGATTTTGCTTCGAAGCGGCTACAAGCCTTATGCAGCTCTGATGACATCAAACAAATTTGTGAATAGTTTCATCCATAAAACCCACGCAATGAAAACATGCGTCGAAGTCATGCGGTACATTTGTGTTTCATAGTTAAGAAATGTCCTCCTCCGTCATGTATATATGCCTGTGTTTTGTAGTTAATGTCTGCCAGCGTAATGGTTAGCACAATTCATGGTTGTTGCTAGGCCTATTAATATAGGCAGCCAAGATCATTAACAAAGTGATCATTTAATATCTCGTAACTCAGGCCAATATAGGGTTTTTTGGAGAGAAGTAGATTTAAAACGTGAGAGAAACAATCTAATCACAATTGTTTTACTCGCTAACAAATAATATTAACTTTTTATGTCCCCACTTACTTTCAACGATGTTCGGAGACGCCAAACAAAACATACTAGGATATGCGTTAATAAAAAAATGGAAGGCAACGAATGTACGAAATTGAACATTATAATAATAATACTATGCATTACCACCACTCCTGTAGATGTCCATAAGTGTGGCAAATTTTCCTGTTATTTATTTTTATTCGTTCAGTCATGGAACTTTTGGCACTATCCGGGTGATACCTAACCTAAACAATGCAGTCTCTCTTATCTCATTTACATCTGTTTAGGTAAATACTGATGTGATAAATGTAGTGAACAAGCAAGAAATATACTTAAAAATAAGGGTCCGGCTTTCAACAGCCACAGTTATCAACAGAATGCTTGCAGTCAATATGTATTACATTCGGAAATACAACTCGTAACATACGCTAGTTATCAGCTGGTGGTTTGGGACGCTTTCAACAACACAGCTTTATTCAGGAGTGGTTTCTGCTACACATACACCAGCTGGGAATATCAGAGACAATCTCCAGAAACCATTTGGGAATAGCTTCACACAGTTTGGACTCTACAGTTGGGAACAAACCCATTTTTAAACGGTTAAAAAAGATGAGGCCTCGAATGCTCTCGGTCTTGATTACAGTGCATGGCTGATGAGATGGCAGTGAAGATGACGTCACTTGGAATGATGACATGTCGATAGCAGGGAAGTTAGCAGCGCAAAACAATTAAAATGAAAGCAGTGATCAGGTTTACTGTGTGGTAGGCCTACTGCTCAACTGACAGAAACAAATGACTGGCCATTGAGTTATTTTGTATCAATATTGCATAATATGGTAATACGATACCCTTATCCCTTTTCTCTACGGGGTCGAGTGGATGAATCTTCGTAGCGAGTTTTTATGACCGTATGCCCTTCCTGATGTCAACCTCATCAGAGGATTTTTTTTTTTTTGCTATGGGCTTTGCGTCGCACCGACACAGATAGGTCTTATGGTGACGATGGGATAGGAAAGGCCTAGGAGTTGGAAGCAAGCGGCCGTGGCCTTAATTAAGGTACAGCCCCAGCATTTGCCTGGTGTGAAAATGGGAAACCACGGAAAACCATTTTCAGGGCTGCCGATAGTGGGATTCGAACCTAGTATCTCCCGGATGCAAGCTCACAGCCGCACGGCCAACTCGCCCGGTCATCAGAGGAATTAACGAGATAAAATGAATGACGTGATATGAGTAACTAAAACGGATTATATTTATTTTATATGTAGGCCTAAAAGTCATGTTCACCATTTATTGACTTTTTACATTTAGAAATACTGCCTTCCAATGAAAATAGCCAGTGTAACTCAAATACATTCATAGGTTTGTTAAAGAACAGTGTAGAATGTTTACATGTACAATTAATAGCTCTTTATAACCTAGAAGTCATGTGTTCACTGCACAAAATTTGAGGTTATTGCATATTGGACCCCCCTTTATTTTTTTGGCTGTAAAGGTAGTGACAATCTGCGCAGTGTGTCCAGGAGCAACAAAAAAATGTGTATTGAGAGCTTCAATGAAACTCATGTGAAAAATGTGCCAGTGAACGTGTAAAATGCAACAGTGACAGTGTTTGTGTTATATTTCTTCTGAAAATAAGTAATATTACTTGATGGCTTTTCTCCAAATTACAGACAAATGATGTTGTATTTTTGTTATGTTTTAACTGTAAATAGCTGTTTAATTATTTTTTTGTGTCTAGTAAATATTGTTCTTAATTTATATTATTTTGTTACTAAGCATAATATAAAAATAATTAACATAGGCCTATCATATTCCCATAGAAAAATCAATGAACGAGAAACTATTTACTTCCGGGGTTATTTCTGCATCAAGCACTTGTTGAAACAGAAAAGTGTCACAGAGGTAAATACATTGGAATGTCTCCTCAACAATAATACACACAACAAGTGCACCAGCATTGTTTTGAATTTCCTAGTAGGGACTAACCAAAGTCAAACTCATCAGGTCACCGGTGACCCGATGCTGCCTTTAGCTGTTATTGATTCGGGTGGGCAGAAATGACGTAAAATTAAGTCATCAAAATTCACTGCCGCAGGGAACGTGTTAATAAATTTTGCTGTCTGTTTCCATGTTAAGCATAATCTATACCATACAGGGGAGAGTGCATATTAAATACACGACTTACACATGATCCACACTTTCCTTTCCAAAATGGGCAACTTCTTTGTTTATATAAATTCCCAATTAAACAAGTTTAACTGTACTATGATAGGTAATTTGACTACTGATATTTTGCACAAGCCAAAACTACAAATTTTATACTGAAACTTTGCCACAGTTGGAATAATTTTTAACAATGTCCACAAGAAGCAAAATTATCTGCAAGCATCCTTGAAATGAAATACGCTAAACCAGGTCAAAAAAAGTTTTTTTACTTCCATGTATTTCAAACAAAAAAAAAAAAAAAAACTGGTAAAATGCAGAGATTCAGCATCATAACTGCCTTGTCTTAAAAATTACACCAAACTAGGACAATTTGGAGAAAGGATTCATACCAACACAATCCACAGCAAGGCAAGATAATAATGAAGATAAACAGTTTACTCAAACTTTCCTTTATCTCAAGCCGAGTCCAACAAATTAGTACAAAATTTTCATAATCTAAATAATCAAATGTTCGTTATTTTACTTTAGCACCAGTTGTGGTACTAGCAGCAGCAGCAGCAGCGGTGGTAGCAGCAGTGGTGGCAGCAGCAACAGCAGCTTGAGCAGCCTTCTTTGCCTTGACCATCTCAGCAAGCTCCTAAAACCAAGCAGAAATGAACAATGACACAATATTGAAAAACCTGAAGCAATAAGTATGAGTTTTAATCATTGAAGCCATACTACAAGGGGAAAAAAAGATTAATAGGTTAGCTGAGTACGTCGTCTCAGTGATGATAATGAATTTTCAGTACCACCATGAAATAATCTAAGTTGACATTTCACAGTTTATCAATATATAGTTTATGAAATAGGTGGGCAACAAGCTACAAAGGCAGATCAAATATAAGGAATTTGAATGTACCACTGCTGTTATTAATAATTCTGAGGATATTTGTGGGGAAGTCTGGAGAATGAATTTGCGTGCACTAACGACAGTTTGGGAAGAAACGCTTTTGCAGATTTGAGTGTATGAGTGGGCTAAAAAATTTGTGGCAGGAAGAGAAGGTGTGGAAAAGGAACCTCATGAAAGGAGACCGGGGACAAGCATCACTGCAGACAACACTGTTGTCATTCGTGACATCATTGGTGAAGATCGGGGAATAAAAATTTTGCAAATTGTTTTAGCTGTAGGAATCATTTACGGAAGTGTTCAAACCATCATACGAGATGAACTACATTTCATAAAAATGTCTGCCAGGTGGGTTCCTCGTCTCCTCAACCAGAAATAAAAAAAAACCTTATGCCAGGAAGTTTGTCAGAGACTCCTGCGTCGCTATGAGGAGGAAGAGGAGAGGTTTTCTTGCATCGTATTGTGACTTGTGATGAAACTTGGGTGCATCATTACATCACAGAGTCAAAGCAAGCATGGAGTGGCAGTGAAGAAACGAAGCAGGTCCGGTCAAGGCCAAAACACGTCAATGTGCTAGAAAGGTGCTTGCAACAGTTTTCTGGGACTCTGCGAGCATTTGCTGATGGATTTTCTTCACAAACAAAGGACAATTAATTCAGCCTTTTACTGTCACCTTTTGGATGAAGGAAAAGCTGCATATTGCAACAAGCGACGCAGGGCAACCGATCCGAAATGTCATTCTTCTCCATGACAATGCAAGGCCGCATACTGCTGCTCTAATGCGGGGAAAACTGAAGGAAATTCACTGGACACCTCACAAACACCCTCTGTACAGTCCCGATTTATCGCCCTGCGGCTACCATTTGTTTGAACCACTCAAACAAGACCACGGAGGACAGTGGTTCAATGATAATACAAGTAAAGAAAAGTTCATACGCAACTGACTCCGCACACATCCCTCTTCTTTCTATCAGGATGGCATCAAAAACTTACCAATGCGATGGAGAAAATGTGTATCGAAGGCAGGACACTATGCAGAAAAGTGATCTCTGTATGTGTAATATTTTTGGTTGATGCAATACATTTTTTTTTTAAATTCCCGTTTATATTAGATCTGACGCGTAATATTTCATGATATGCTTCAACAGAGAAGGCATCGATGAAAAGCTGACAGTTAAGGTTTACAAGGTAACTAATGTATTAAGCCTAAGAGATTGATTCTTCAGTTAGTAGACAGTGCTGTTTATGGATGATGTGTAGTTTCAGATACATGAATGTGTAAATTTGTAAATTAAATTGAAGACTAATTCATGGAACTCGTGATGATAAAAAAAAAAGTCTTTAGTGCATTACCGTAACAATGAGAATTATAGCGTCAATTTTTTCAACAAAGACTAAATGAATGTGACTACATCTGGCACGCAAAGAAATCGCTTAAGGGATAAGG